>NW_027325367.1:27493058-28693058 GCF_036924035.1 Leuresthes tenuis | reverse complement strand
TGGGAATGATGCCAGCAATGAACAGAGAAGAAGATTCAGTGTCATCAATCTGCATTACGTGCCTCTAATGAGGGGGTGAATATAGAATCCTCAACGATTACAACGTCTCTGGGAACTGTGACAACAACAAGGTTTAAACCATTTTGATATATATTGTAACCTATTGTCTAAGGAATAGTGCTGAAAATGAGGTAAATCTAATCCACCACTGTCCTTGGTCTTCTGTAGGGTTTTTAAACTAATACGTGGTGGTTTGTTTTTCCACAGAAATTTGGAGATGCATGAATCTAGTGACTTAAACCAAGTAGCAGATGGTTTTATGGGGATCATTGAGAACAAATAGTTAACTTTTGGTAGTATCATCATTTTAATGGATGTAACTCTCCCCATAAGTGATATAGGTAAGGACTTCCAACGAGAGATCGTCCTCTACTGTCTTTAATAATTGCACATAATTTAGCTTTGTTAGCTCTGAGAGCCTGGAGGAAATGTTTATGCCTAAATATCTAATATTTCCTGACTGTAAAGTGATCGCAGGTATATTATGGACCCTACAGTTAATGGGCAGAACTGTGGTCTTAGACCAGTTGATAGAGTAGTCAGAAAGTGCTGAGAATTTATTTACGAGTGTGATCGTGTGACTGAGAGACGTCTGTGAGTTCTGAGGGAAAAGTAATACATCATCAGCATAAAGACTTATTTTATGCTCAATATTTTGGGATTAATTACTCACAAACGGGTAAGAAAAGGTAGTATTGCCAGACCATACATGATCAAAACAGGGAGCGGAGGTGGTTCAGCTGCAAGGTGTGAATATCTGACTATAGTTTGTAAAAAGCGGGTAAGATAAGGTGCGAATGCCCGACAATGTATGATCAAAAGAGGGAGCGGAGGGTTTCGGCTGCAAGAAGGTCTGAATGTCCCCCCAAAATTCCTGAAAAATGGGTAAAAAAAGGGTGCGAATGCCAAACCATACATCATCAAAAGCAGGAGTGGATGTGTTCGGCTACAAGAAGATTTGAATGTCCAGCAATAATTGCTTTAAAACATGAAAGAAAATTTTCGAATATCAAACCGCACATGATCATAAGCGGGAGAGGAGTTGTTCAGCTGCAAGAAGGTGTGAATGTCCACCCATAATTACTGAAAAATGGGTAATCCATCCATCATCTGCCGCTTATCCGGGGGTCGGGTCGCGGGGGCAGCAGCTTGAGCAGAGAAACCCAGACGTCTCTGTCCCCGACCACTTCTTCCAGCTCTTCCGGGGGGATCCCGAGGCGTTCCCAGGCCAGCCGAGAGACATAGTCTCTCCAGCGTGTCCTGGGTCTTCCCCGGGGTCTCCTCCCAGTTGGACGTGCCCGGAACACCTCCCCAGGGAGGCGCCCAGGGGGCATCCTAACCAGATGCCCGAGCCACCTCATCTGACTCCTCTCAATGCGGAGGAGCAGCGGTTCTACTCCGAGCCCCTCCCGGATGACTGAGCTTCTCACCCTATCTCTAAGGGAGAGCCCAGACACCCTGCGGAGGAAACCCATTTCGGCCGCTTGTATTCGCGATCTTGTTCTTTTGGTCACTACCCACAACTCGTGACCATAGGTGAGGATGGGAACGTAGATTGACCAGTAAGTAGAGAGCTTTGCCTTCTGGCTCAGCTCCCTCTTCACAACGACGGGTCGGTGCAGAGCCCGCAACACTGCAGACGCCTCACCGATCCGCCCGTCAATCTCCCGCTCCATTCGCCCCTCACTCGTGAACAAGACCCCGAGATACTTGAACTCCTCCACTTGGGGAAGGATCTCATTCCCGACCCGGAGAGAGCATTCCACCCTTTTCCGGCTGAGAACCATAGTCTCGGATTTGGAGGTGCTGATTCTCATCCCAGCCACTTCACACTCGGCTGCGAATTGCTCCAGTGAGAGTTGAAGGTCACGGCCTGACGACGCTAACAGAACCACATCATCTGCAAAAAGCAGAGACCCGATTCTGAGGTCGCCAAATCGGACACCCTCAACACCCTGGCTGCGCCTAGAAATTCTGTCCATAAAAGTTAGGAACAGAATCGGTGACAAAGGGCAGCCCTGACGGAGTCCAACTCTCACCGGAAACGTATCCGACTTACTGCCGGCAATGCGGACCAAACTCTGGCACCGGTCATACAGAGACCGAACGGCCCCTATCAAGGGGTCCGGCACTCCATATTCCCGGAGCACCCCCCACAGGACTCCACGAGGGACACGGTCGAACGCTTTCTCCAAGTCCACAAAACACATGTAGACTGGTTGGGCGAACTCCCATGCACCCTCCAGGATCCTGCCGAGGGTATAGAGCTGGTCCACTGTTCCACGGCCAGGAAGAAAGCCACACTGCATCTCCTGAATCCGAGGCTCGATTATCCGACGGATCCTCCTCTCCAATACCCCCGAATAGACCTTGCCAGGGAGGCTGAGGAGTGTGATACCCCTATAGTTGGAACACACCCTCCGGTCCCCCTTTTTAAAGAGGGGGACCACCACCCCAATCTGCCAGTCCAGAGGCACTGTCCCCGATGTCCACGCGATGCTGCAGAGGCGTGTCAGCCAAGACAGCCCTACCACATCCAGAGCCTTGAGAAACTCAGGACGGACCTCATCCACCCCCGGGGCCTTGCCACCGAGGAGCTTTTTGACCACCTCGGCAACCTCAGCCCCAGAAATGGGAGGCCCGTCTCCGAGCTCTCCGACTCTGCCTCTTCCGAGCACGTGTTGGTAGGATTGAGGAGTTCCTCGAAGTACTCCCCCCACCGACTCACAACATCCCTAGTTGAGGTCAGCAAAGCCCCGTCCCCACTGTAAACAGTGTTGACTGTGAGCCGCTTCCCCCCCCTGAGACGCCGGATGGTGGACCAGAATCTCTTCGAGGCCGTCCGGAAATCGTTCTCCATGGTCTCACCGAACTCCTCCCAGGCCCGAGTTTTTGCCTCAGCAACCGCCGAAGCCGCAGCCCGTCTGGCCTGTTGGTACCTATCAGCTGCTTCCAGGGTCCCACTGGCCAAAAAGGCCCGATAGGACTCCTTCTTCAGCTTGACGGCCTCCCTCACCACTGGTGTCCACCAGCAGGTTGGAGGGTTGCCGCCACGACAGGCACCGACCACCTTACGGCCACAACTCCGATCAGCTGCCTCGGCAATGGAGTCACGGAACATGGCCCATTCGGACTCAATGTCCCCCACCTCCCCCGGGATATGGTTGAAGCTCTGCCGGAGGTGGGAGTTAAAGCTCCTTCTGACGGGGGATTCTGACAAACGCTCCCAGCAGACCCTCACAATACGTTTGGGCCTGCCAGGTCTGATCGGCATCCTCCCCCACCAGCGGAGCCAACTCACCACCAGGTGGTGATCAGTTGACAGCTCCGCCCCTCTCTTCACCCAAGTGTCCAGGACATACGGCCGCAAGTCCGATGATACAACCACAAAGTCGATCATCGAACTGCGGCCAAGGGTGTCCTGGTGCCAAGTGCACATATGGACACCCTTATGTCTGAACATGGTGTTCGTTATGGACAGTCCATGACCAGCACAGAAGTCCAACAACATAACACCACTCTGGTTCAGATCGGGGGGGCCGTTCCTCCCAATCACACCCCTCCAGGTCTCACTGTCATTGCCCACGTGAGCATTGAAGTCCCCCAGCAGAACGAGGGAGTCTCCGGTAGGAGCATTCTCCAGTGCCTCCCCCAGAGACTCCAAAAAGGGTGGGTACTCTGAACTGCTGTTTGGCGCATAGGCACAAACAACAGTCAGGACTCGTCCCCCCACCCGAAGGCAGAGGGAGGCTACCCTCTCGTTCACTGGGGTAAACCCCAATGTACTGGCACACAGCCGGGGGGCAATAAGTATGCCCACACCTGCTCTGCGCCTCTCACCACGGGCAACTCCAGAGTGGAAGAGAGTCCAACCCCTCTCAAGAGGACTGGTTCCAGAGCCCAAGCCGTGCGTCGAGGTGAGTCCGACTATATCTAGCCGGAACCGCTCAGCCTCGCGCACCAGCTCCGGCTCCTTCCCCAACAGAGAGGTGACATTCCACGTCCCAAGAGCTAGCTTCAGTAGCCGAGGATCAGACCGCCAAGGCCTCTGCCTTCGGCTGCTACCCAGCTCACATCGCACCCGACCCCCTTGGCCCCTCCCACGGGTGGTGAGCCCGTCGGAAGGGGGACCCACGTAATCATTTCGGGCTATGCCCGACCGAGCCCCATGGGCACAGACCCGGCCACCAGGCGCCCGCTGCCGGGCCCCACCCCCGGGCCTGGCTCCGAGGGGAGGCCCCGGTGTCCCATATCCGGGCAAGGGATCACGAGGTCCAAATTTTTTGTTCATCATAAGGAGTCTTTTGAGCTGTTCTTTGTCTGGTCCCTCATCTAGGATCTGTTTGCCTTGGGTGACCCTACCAGGGGCTTAAAGCCCCGGGCAACATAGCTCCCAGACTCATTGGGGCACGCAAACTCCTCCACCACGATAAGGTGACAGCTCAGGGGGGAGTAATAATTAATAAAAGGTGAAAATGCCCAACCATACATCATCAAAAGCAGGAGTGGATGTGTTCGGCTACAAGAAGGTTTGAATGTCCAACCATAGTTTGTAAAAAGCGGGTAAGAAAAGGTTTGAATGCCCGAACATAGACCATCAAAAGAGGGAGCGGAGGTGTTCCGCTGTAAGAAGGTGTAAATGTTCGACCATAGTTGGTAAAAAGCGGGTAAGAAAAGGTTAAAATACCCGACTGTACACAATCAATAGCGGGAGCGGAGTTGTTTGGCTACAAGAAGGTGTGAAAGTCCGACCACGGTTTGTAAAAAGCGGGTAAGAAAAGGTTCGAATGCCCGAATATATACCATCAAAAGTGGAAGTGGATGTGTTTGGCTGCAAGAAGGTGTGAACGTCCGACCAAAGTTTGTAAAAAGCAGTTAAGAAAAGGTTTGAATATCCAACCAAACATAATCAACAGCGGGAGCAGAGCTGTTCGACTGCAAGTAGGTGTGAATGTCAGATCATAATTTGCAAAAAGCTGATGAGAAAGGGTGAGAATGCCCGGCTATACACCATCAAATGCGGGAGCGGAAGTGTTCGGCTGTGAGTAGGTGTGAATGTCCGACCATAATTGCTGAAAAATGTGTTAGAAGAGACTAGAATGCCGGACAAGACATCATCAAATGCGGGAGCGGAGTTGTTCGGCTGTGAGTAGGTGTGAATCTCCGAGCATAGTTTGTAAAAAGGGGGTAAGAATAGGTTCGAATGCCCGAACATACACTATCAAAACAGGGAGCTGAGGTGGCTCAGCTGCAAGGTGTGAATGTCTGACTATAGTTTGTAAATAAGGTGCGAATGCCCAACAATGTATAATCAAAAGAGGGAGCGGAGGTTTTCGGCTACAAGAAGGTTTGAATGTCCGACCATAGTTTGTAAAAAGCGGGTAAGAAAAGGTTCAAATGCCTGACTATACACCATCAAAAGCGGGAGCGGAGATGTTCCGCTGTAAGACGGTGTGAATGTCCGACCATAGGTAGTAAAAAGTGGGTAAGAAAAGGTTAAAATACCCGACTGTACACAATCAATAGCGGGAGCGGATGTGTTTGGCTACAAGAATGTGTGAAAGTCCGACCATGGTTTGTAAAAAACGGGTAAGAAAAGGTTCGAATGCCCGAATATATACCATCAAAAGCGGAAGCGGAGGTGTTCGGCTGCAAGAAGGTGTGAACGTCCGACCAAAGTTCGCAAAAAGCAGTAAAGAAAAGGTTCGAATATCCAAACATAATTAAAAGCGAGAGAGATTGTGTTCAGCTGCAAGTAGGTGTGAATATCCAGCCATAATTACTCACAAACGGGTAAGAAAATGTAGTATTGCCAGACCATACAAGATCAAAACAGGGAGCGGAGGTGGTTTAGCTGCAAAAAGGGGTGAATGTCCAACTAAAGTTCAAATATATTAACAAAAGCGGGAGGAGAGGTCTTCGGATTAGAGTGGTTGAAATTTCCAACCATAATCTATAAAATGCGGTGAAAAAAAAAGGTGTGAAGGAATGAATTTTATAGCAAAATCCGAAATCATGCATAACTCCGCAAAAGGAACGTATTGCTCAACCAAAGGGATGCTTCTTTCTCATTCAGGGTAATATGAGGAACTTTATGCTTGATACATTTTAGACATGGATAACTATGAAGGACAAAGCAATTTTAACTTGGTTTGAGCAAAGCAATTCATTTTATAGGAAAATCCGAAATCGTGCAGGACTCATGAAAGTAAGCTTATTCTCGGATTCCTGATCCTCCAGTGTTGCTCTTTCCTATACTGCAAAATACAGCCTTTTTCTTTGTTGAAATCGATATAGACATTGATAAATATGAAGGACAAAGCAGTTTCCACTTTGTTTGAGTGAAGGAATTAATTTTATAGCAAAATCCCAAATCAAGCAGAACGTATGAAAATAAGCATGTTTTCGGATTCCTGATCCTTCAGTGTTGCTATTTCTTCTACTGCAAAATACAATGTTGTTCTTTGTTGAAGTCAATCTAGACATTGATAAATATGAAGGACAAAGCAGTTTTAACATAGTTTGAGTAAAGGAATTCATTTTATACATAAAATCCCAAATCATGCAGAACGTATGAAAATAAGCTTATTCTCGGATTCCTGTTCCTTCAAATGTTGCTCTTTCTACTACTGCAAAATACAATGTTGTTCTTTGTTGAAGTAAATCTAGACATTGATAAATATGAAGGACAAAGCAGTTTTCACTTGGTTTGAGTGAAGGAATTAATTTTATACATAAAATCCCAAATCATGCAGAACGTATGAAAATAAGCTTATTCTCGGATTCCTGATCCTTCAGTGTTGCTTTTTCTTCTACTGCAAAATACAATGTTGTTCTTTGTTGAAGTCGATCTAGACATTGATAAATATGAAGGACAAAGCAGTTTTAACTTGGTTTGAGTGAAGGAATTCATTTTATACATAAAATCCCAAATCATGCAGAACTCATGAAAATAAGCTTATTCTCGGATTACTGATCCTTCAGTGTTGCTCTTTCTTCTACTGCAAAATCCAGTGTTGTTCTTTGTTGAAGTCAATCTAGACATTGATAAATATGAAGGACAAAGCAGTTTTAACATAGTTTGAGTGAAGGCATTCATTTATAGTAAAATCAATAATCGTGCAGAACTCATGAAAATAAGCTTATTCTCGGATTCCTAAAACTTTTGATTTGCTCTTTCTTTACTGCAAAGTACAATGTTGTTCTTTGTTGAGGTCGATCTAGACATTGATAAATATGAAGGACAAAGCAGTTTTCACTTGGTTTGAGTGAAGGATTTGCAGCTGAAAACCTCCCGCTCCCGCTTTTGATTGTGTATAGTCGGGCTTTCGAGCCTTTTCTTACCCGGTTTTTAGAAATTATGGTTAGACATTCAGACCTTGCAGCCGAAGACCTCCACTCGCTCTTTTGATCATACATTGTCGGGCATTCGCACCTTGTCTTACCCGCTTTTTACAAACTATAGTCAGACATTCACACCTTGCAACTGAACCACCTCAGCTCCCTGTTTTGATCATGTATGGTCTGGCAATACTACCTTTTCTTACCCGTTTGTGAGTAATTATGGCTGGACATTAACACCTACTTGCAGTCGAACAGCTCTGCTCCCGCTTTTGATGGTATATATTCGGGCATTCGAACCTTTTCTTAACTGCTTTTTGCAAACTTTGGTCGGACGTTCACACCTTCTTGCAGCCGAACACCTCCGCTTCCGCTTTTGATGGTATATATTCGGGCATTCGAACCTTTTCTTAGCAGCTTTTTACAAACCATGGTTGAACTTTCACACCTTCTTGTAGCCGAACACCTCCGCTCCCGCTTTTGATGGTGTATAGTCAGGCATTTGAACCTTTTCTTACCCGCTTTTTACAAACTATGGTCGGACATTCAAACCTTCTTGTAGCCGAAAACCTCCGCTCCCTCTTTTGATCATACATTGTCGGGCATTCGCACCTTTTCTTACCCGTTTTTTACAAACCAATGGTCGGACTGTCACACATTCTTGTAGCCAAACACATCCGCTCCCGCTATTGATTGTGTACAGTCGGGTATTTTAACCTTTTCTTACCCGTTTTTTACCAACTATGGTCGGACATTCACACCTTCTTACAGCGGAACACCTCCGCTCCCTCTTTTGATGGTGTATGTTTGGGCATTCGAACCTTTTCTTATCCGCTTTTTACAAACTATGCTCGGACATTCAAACCTTCTTGTAGCCGAACACATCCACTCCTGCTGTTGATGATGTATGGACCGGCATTCTTACCTTTTCTAACACATTTTTCAGCAATTATGGTCGGAGATTCACACTTACTCACAGCCGAACAACTCCGCTCCCGCATTTGATGGTGTATAGTCGGGCATTCTCACCCTTTCTCATCAGCTTTTTGCAAATTATGATCTGACATTCACACCTGCTTTTGATAATGTATGGTTTGGCATTCGCACCTTTTCTTACCCATTTTTCAGTAATTATGGGTGGACATTCACACCTTCTTGCAGCTGAACAACTCCTCTCCCGCTATTGATTGTGTTCAGGTATTTTAACCTTTTCTTACCCGCTTTTTACAAACTATGCTCGGACATTCAAACCTTCTTGTAGCCGAACACATCCACTCCTGCTGTTGATGATGTATGGTTGGGCATTCAAACCTACTTGTTGCCCGCTTTTCATTAATTTTGGGTGGACATTCACACCTTGTCACAGCCAAACACCTCCGCTCCCTCTTTTGATCATGTATGGTTGGACATTCGCACCTTTTCTCACCCGCTTTTTGCCAACTATGGTCGGCTGTTCACAGCTTCCTCTCCACCATACTTGTATGGTGGGATATTCACACCCACTTGCATCCGAAGACCTTTTGTTGATATTTAGTCGGTCATTCGCAGCTTACCCGCTTTTGGCAAACTATGGCCTTCATGCAGCCAAACACCTCTGATCTCGCTTTTGATGATGTAAGGTTGGGCATTCAGACCTTGCTTCACCTGCTTTTCACCAAATATAGTCGGACATTCACACCTTCTTGCAGCCGAACACTTCCGCTCCACCTTTTAGTGTTCTATCACACCTTTTTTTTCACCGCATTTTATAGATTATGGTTGGAAATTCTCAACCACTCTCATCCGAAGACCTCTCCTCCCGCTTTTGTTAATATATTTGAACTTTAGTCGGACATTCACACCTTCTTGCAGCTGAACCACCTCCGCTCCCTGTTTTGATCATGTATGGTCTGGCAATACTACCTTTTCTTACCCGTTTGTTAGTAATTATGGCTGGACATTCACACCTACTTGCAGCCGAACACCACCTCTCCCGCTTTTGATGATGTATGGACCGGCATTCTTACCTTTTCTAACACATTTTTCAGCAATTATGGTCGGAGATTCACACTTACTCACAGCCGAACAACTCCGCTCCCGCATTTGATGGTGTATAGTCGGGCATTCTCACCCTTTCTCATCAGCTTTTTGCAAATTATGATCTGACATTCACACCTGCTTTTGATAATGTATGGTTTGGCATTCGCACCTTTTCTTACCCATTTTTCAGTAATTATGGGTGGACATTCACACCTTCTTGCAGCTGAACACCTCCTCTCCCGCTATTTAAATGTGTACAGTCGGGTATTTTAACCTTTTCTTACCCGCTTTTTACCAAATATGGTCGGACATTCTCACCGTCTTACAGCGGAACACCTCTGCTCCCGCTTTTGATGGTGTATAGTCAGGCATTTGAACCTTTTCTTACCCGCTTTTTACAAACTATGGTCGGACATTCAAACCTTCTTGTAGCCGAAAACCTCCGCTCCCTCTTTTGATTATACATTGTTGGGCATTCTTACCTTATTTACAAACTATAGTCAGACATTCACACCTTGCAGCTGAGCCACCTCAGCTCCCTGTTTTGATAGTGTATGTTCGGGCATTCGAACCTATTCTTACCCCCTTTTTACAAACTATGCTCGGAGATTCACACCTACTCACAGCCGAACAACTCCGCTCCCGCATTTGATGATGTCTTGTCCGGCATTCTAGTCTCTTCGAACACATTTTTCAGCAATTATGGTTGGACATTCACACCTACTCACAGCCGAACACTTCCGCTCCCACATTTGATGGTGTATAGCCGGGCATTCTCACCCTTTCTCATCAGCTTTTTGCAAATTATGATCTGACATTCACACCTACTTGCAGTCGAACAGCTCTGCTCCCGCTTTTGATTATGTTTGGTTGGATATTCGAACCTTTTCTTAACTGCTTTTTACAAACTTTGGTCGGACGTTCACACCTTCTTGCAGCCGAACACATCCACTTCCACTTTTGATGGTATATATTCGGGCATTCGAACCTTTTCTTACCCGCTTTTTACAAACCGTGGTCGGACTTTCACACCTTCTTGTAGCCAAACAACTCCGCTCCCGCTATTGATTGTGTACAGTCGGGTATTTTAACCTTTTCTTACCCGCTTTTTACCAACTATGGTCGGACATTTACACCTTCTTACAGCGGAACACCTCCGCTCCCTCTTTTGATGGTCTATGTTCGGGCATTCAAACCTTTTCGTACCCGCTTTTTACAAACTATGGTCGGACATTCAAACTTTCTTGTAGCCGAACACATCCACTCCTGCTTTTGATGATGTATGGTTGGGCATTTTCACATTTTCTTACCCATTTTTCAGTAATTATGGGTGGACATTCACACCTTCTTGCAGCTGAACAACTCCTCTCCCGCTTATGATCATGTGCGGTTTGATATTCGAAAATGTTCTTTCATGTTTTAAAGCAATTATTGATGGACATTCAAATCTTCTTGTAGCCGAACACATCCACTCCTGCTTTTGATGATGTATGGTAACCTTTTCTTACCCGCTTTTTACAAACTATGGTCGGACATTCAAACCTTCTTGTAGCCAAAACCCTCCGCTCCCTCTTTTGATCTTACATTGTCGGGCATTCGCACTTTATCTTACCCGCTTTTTACAAACTATAGTCAGACATTCACACCTTGCAGCTGAACCACCTCCGCTCCCTGTTTTGATCATGTATGGTCTGGCAATACTACCTTTTCTTACCCGTTTGTGAGTAATTAATCCCAAAATATTGAGCATAAAATAAGTCTTTATGCTGATGATGTATTACTTTTCCTGTAGGGTCCAGAATATACCTGCGATCACTTTACAGTCAGGAAATATTAGATATTTAGGCATAAACATTTCCTCCAGGCTCTCAGAGCTAACAAAGCTAAATTATGTGCAATTATTAAAGACAGTAGAGGACGATCTCTCGTTGGAAGTCCTTACCTATATCACTTATGGGGAGAATTACATCCATTAAAATGATGATACTACCAAAAGTTAACTATTTGTTCTCAATGATCCCCATAAAACCATCTGCTACTTGGTTTAAGTCGCTAGATTCATGCATCTCCAAATTTCTGTGGAAAAACAAACCACCACGTATTAGTTTAAAAACCCTACAGAAGACCAAGGACAGTGGTGGATTAGATTTACCTCATTTTCAGCACTATTCCTTAGACAATAGGTTACAATATATATCAAAATGGTTTAAACCTTGTTGTTGTCACAGTTCCCAGAGACGTTGTAATCGTTGAGGATTCTATATTCACCCCCTCATTAGAGGCACGTAATGCAGATTGATGACACTGAATCTTCTTCTCTGTTCATTGCTGGCATCATTCCCAGCATCGTAAGTGTTCGTGGCATTGTTAGCCTCTTTTTCTGGATCTTGATATCGAGAATCCTTTTGTATTTCTGGTTTGTCAGTCCTGTGTCTTCATTCACCGGAGTCTTTGTCTTTTTGTCCTTGAGTTTGGTGATTTTTTCTTCTTTTGATGCCTTGACACAATGTGACAGGTGATACCACGTGGGAGATCCTGTAACTTGGATTGCTGTCCCTGTGCTGCGAAATGGCTGTGCTGCTCAAATGGTCTCTCCTTCATCATGGTTACATGCTGCCATTCCGACATCTCGCCATTCCGACATGGGTCTCCAATTGTCGGAATGGCGACACTTAATTTTTTATCAAACGTCCCACCATTCCGACACTTTTTTCCTCCTATGGTCGGAATGGCGGTATGTTTTTTGTTTTTTTTAACATACCGCACATGCAGAGGCCACAGCCTCGCAAACAAACTTTAATAATCTATTATCAAAATCCCCTGAATTTCAAATATAAAAATACAGATATTAATGTAACTCTGGCGAGACTGAAACTGATTAAGCAGAAATACAGTGTCAGTGAGCTGTCACAGCAGCCAGCTGGAGCGGAGCTCTCCACAGAGCCCATGCGTCTTTTGCACGCTGTCATCATATGCAAAAGTAATAATTGCAATTACAGATATCACGGCTACTGCACAGGACACAGTTGCGAGCACTCTGCCTTGCCTTGCCAATAGGAGAAGAGAGAAATGACAGCATAGAACGTATAAAACACAACAAAATGCAGTAAAAACGTTTATTCATGTTATTCACGTGATTTATGAGTACTCACTCCAATTTTGGGAAGCGCGGATGGGTTTTGCGCATTTGGCACAAACACACAGCCGCAACGGTTGTAGCTTTATACAGCCTGTTGATATCTTAAGGACCTAACTGGTCACACCTGGGACTAAATGTCATGTAGAGATTGTTTTTACATGACATTACAGCTGAACATATAGCTTTCATCCACAAACCAACGTGGGAGAGCCCGAAGACGCATGTGCCAGACGCACATAGGCATGCGTAAAACCAATTTTGACCACTTCATACTGTTTATTTGCTTTCTTTTAGTTAACTTTCGTTTCTTTTGGATTCTTGTGCGTGTTATGGAGCCGTTTTGGTCCATGTTTGTAAGCCTTTTTTTCCTGGATTAAATTTTCGGAAGTTGAAACAAGTGGCATTGGAGTGTGTGATTGAAAACCACCGCGGACTGCTTCTCCTCCTCCAGTTGCCGAGACTTTGTGTTTTTAATAACGCTTGTCTATAAACATGTTAAACATATAAATTGCATGAACAGAAAGAAGGGACTCACCTGTTGAGTAACACACATTTCCTTATACGGAAAGCCTTGTCGGAATGGTGGGACATTTGAACGTCAGAATAGCGGGATGTCGCAATGGTGGGATGTCGGAATGGTGGGACGTTTGCATGTCGGAATGGTGGTATGTCGGAATGGTGGTATGTCGGAATGGTGGGATGTCGGAATAGCGGGATGTCGGAATGGCGGGATATCGGAATGGGTGTTGCCACCCCCTTCATCATATACACAATTATTTATACATCACCTTCCACCATGAAGCGTTGTCCCTTTTTGTTTCTCTCTTTGTTCTTAAAATGCTGTTATGCATGTCTAAACCAATCCATTAAATTAGATCATTTTGGCAGTAAAGCGATCTACAATGTGCTTGGTCGCAAAGCTGCTCATCTGTGGTAAACAGCTCTTCAGAAAGGCATTCTTCAATTGATTTCACTAATTCTATGTAATAATTTTGTGATTTCCTACAAAACTACACTTCTTCTCCCATCTGTCTGAGTATTTAATATTGTCTGGGTCACGTTAAAACATGTATTTTTCCCATCTAATTCCTTGTTTGCTTTAAAACAAGTATTCCCCATTTTCTATCCCTTCAGTAGCCAACCAGTTTGTATGGAGTACACTGGAGCAACTTGACTGATCAGTAAAACACTGCTTTTGTTGTCACCGCAAGGCTTCCCCCGTCGGTTGTTTCACTGAGACACTACTGAGTAACTATAACTCAACACAGTTTATACACATAACATTCATATACATACTAACAAACAAACAAACAATTATTTATCGCAATTTTCTCATCTCTGTTTGAACGTACACCCAGGTAAATATTCCTGTAGTCTTCTCATACCGACTATGGACCCATTCATTGTTTAACTTCACTGTTTTGCAAATCCTAATTGAATATTACACATTGACATTGAACTTTACTTGATAAGCAGGTCTTCATTGCATTCAGCAGCCTATATGTGAGCATCTATGTGTAAGCTGTTCTTCTTTGCATTTATCACCAGCAAGCAATTCTTCATTGCACATGCATATGAAAATAGTAAAACAATTCCAATGCGTTAGCGAAACCTTCTATATCAGGAGTGTCCATCATGATGCTGGGAATAGAACCTCTTTCCTAGAATAGTTCAACCTTCATTACTCAACTGATCATAACTCCGCAATGAGCACATTTCAAAGTATCATTCCTCTACATGTATTCAAAAATCTATGTGTAAATGTTTAATATTTCTTATATTTGTTGATGTCATTCTGTGTGCATGTGGCCTAAACCCAATCTCTGTGTGGCAATTTTAATTTAAACAAGTTGAACTCTGCCTCTGATCATTTAAAAAAGGTGTGTACCAATATCAACCTTTCTCAGGTAATTACTGATCCTACAAAACCAAAGAGATCCTTCAAGGTTGTCCCTGATTGGCTCAATCTTAACAAATCAAAGGTAGAAAATCCGCAGTATCTGAACTTGGTGTTAGTTATCACTGCTCAATAGCCTGTATCAGAATTGCAAAAATGAAAACATTAGGTCCACGCTTGGTATCCAGATCCTGAAACATCTCCATGAGCAGGCTTTTTTTTAACTGATCTGTTGAATAGTTATATGACACTGTTAAAATCCCAGATGAAGATCTAGCACTTGACCATTTTTGTAAATCTTCTAATTCCATAGTTGATAAACACGCCCCTTTTAAAAAGTATAGAACTTAGAACAGGTCTATCCCTGGCTTTCGGCAGAACTGTCTTCTTTACTTTTTTTTCCCCTTGTCCTGTTCAGCATTATGTCAGAAGAATTGTAGTCTGAATACCTTTGATGCCAAACAGATTTGTTTTGCCAAGGGAAGTTTTATAAATGTAAAGCTCCCCTTGATGCCCATTTATTTATTTCTGTTTACAATATATGACATGAACTGAACTGAACCGGACCGGGGGACAAGGAAAGAAGAAGAGGAAAGAAGAGGAAACAGAAAAAAAATAGAAACAAAAACCAGACAACCAGCTGCTACACCTGTAAAAAACAAAACAGACAACAATCCATGGCCTATGAGGGGAATCCAGCCTTAGCGCCAAGAGGAGCACCTGAAAGCAGACAAGCAGAGAAAAAACAAACACACAAACAAACAAAAACAAGCACAAGAAGCGGCAATCGCATACAACACAGCTGTGGATATAGATGACCTGAGACGACATGATAATACATCAACTGCTTAGTGACCATGCTACTGGACTAATGAATGTGTGTGTGTGTGTGTGAGAACATGCAACACCCATGGCACAGGACCTACATGATAACCGTGCTTAGTTATGAGTGTATAAGCGTACAGGGCCACAATCCACAGCCCCCCCCCAAGCAATCAGAAGCAGGCAGAGAGGGCCACAAGACCCAGGCCACCAGCAGCCCCCACAGAGCACAGAACCCAGGCAGCCCACCGCAGGGGCAACCACGCATCCACCCAGAAGACTGCAGAGGAAGCCCCCGGAAAGAGCCCCCATAAGCATAGGGCAGAGGCACTCCGGGAACCAGGGGCAACAGCCCACCGACCCCGCCAGGCCCCAGCCGCCCAGACATGGGCCGTGCACTGGACCTGGGCCCCAGGAGCCCGAGCGCCCCCAAACCCCCCGGCAGAGGCCCCACCCAATACCCAGGAGGGCCAAGCGCCCCAGACAGCCACAAAGTGGGTCAGCGCCTGCCCCAGCGCCCCTGGCCAAGTGCCCTGGGAGTCAAGACGTGCCCACAGGTGGGTGAAGTCGCGAGCAGTGGGGAGAGGCAACGCTGATGCCCCATCGGGAGAAACACAGGCAGGCCAGGCGACAGCAAGTCCCAGATCCAGGCCCAATCATTACCACACACACTTTCACGTCCCATACATCCACACATCCACACATCCTACCTCCCTCGACTCTGCTGGGGTGTAGTGCAGCGGGCACACCAGGAGGCCAGCAACCCCCCAGCCACCACAGACCCCGAACCAGCAGAACAATTAATTAATCCTCCTGGCCCCTCCTGCCCCGAGCAGACACCAGGAAGCAGGGGTGTGCGAAGAAGACCCCTCCCCTCACCCTTCTGGCTCTTCAATATTTTCTAATAGTGAGCAATTAAAATTGAGGGGCAGCCAAACTTGTAGAACTGGGAGCGCGGCACTCTGGGCAGCCTACATACCCAAAGAGCCCCGCCCACCAGATGCCACTCAGTGTAACCACCCCCCAAGACCTAATATGTGTGTGTGAGTGTGTTTGATAAGTAGTAATGTCTAAGGTGTAATTAAAACAGGGGCAGGGAACTGCAGAGTGCAACCAAAGGGGACCACCTACGTGGCCCCATCCACTACACCCCACCGAACACACACGCCCCCAAAACCCTTCATGTGTGAGTGTGTGCTGTGTACAGGAGCCAGAAGGGAGAGGGGTATGGGGATATATACCGGGGGAGCTACTCTCCCCCAGAGAGGGCAGCCAGGGACTGGCTGCAATAGGCATCCCCGCTACCTGGGAGCCAACAATGGGCAGGAGGGCCTGATGTCCACCAGGCTCGGGGCCTGCAGCGACCATATTCCGGGAGCTACTGTACCCCCAGAAGGTACCCATCCCGCCCCACCCCACTCAACCCAACCCCACCCCAGAGGACCTCTACAAAAAACAAACAAACAAACCACCCGGTCACACCAGTCGCAGCAGCCCGGGCCTGAGACCCACCATCACCCAGCAACCCACCACCACCACTATGTGATAAAACTAATCAGAGGGGACCAGAGAGAATGAAATTCAGCCAATTGATGTTTTGAGGAGGCAGACATTGTTTCCATGCTAATATAATCTAAAAGAAAATTTCTAAACTGGTTAATACACAGATTGTTCTTCGCTTTCCAGTTCATGAGAATAGTTTTCTTTGCGATACATAACACTGTGACAACCATGTGTGCTGAGTTAATTTCCATGTTGATGTTGTCTAAGTCACCCAGTATGCACAGTGTGGGGCATGCAGGGATGCTACACTTTAGCCATGTTGATAGGTCCTCACAGACTTCAAGCCAGAACTTCTGGACAGGCGCAGAAAACCACAAAGCGTGTGCATAATCATCAGGTGTGTTATCTGTGCAATGTGAGCAGATGTTTGAGTGTGTTAGACCCATCCTGAACATCCTTTGTCCTGTATAGTGTGTTCTATGAAGGATTTTGTATTGTATGAGCTGTAAATTAGGATTTCGAGTCTTTATGAAGGTGTTCAAACATATTTGTGGTTAGAAGCTATGACCAGAACTGATGGATAAATCTGCCTCCCATTTTGAGGATGGAAGAGACATTGTGTCATCTATCTTAGACAATAATCTATATATTTTTGATAGTAGTTTTGGGGTACAGCTGCTTAGAAATTCTGCTACCCTAGTTGGGGGTTGTAAGTCTGGTTGGTGGAGGATATATCCATCCATCCATCCATCATCTGCCGCTTATCCGGGGGTCGGGTCGCGGGGGCAGCAGCTTGAGCAGAGAAACCCAGACGTCTCTGTCCCCGGCCACTTCCTCCAGCTCTTCCGGGGAGACCCCGAGGCGTTCCCAGGCCAGCCGAGAGACATAGTCTCTCCAACGTGTCCTGGGTCTCCCCCGGGGTCTCCTCCCAGTGGGACGTGCCCGGAACACCTCCCCAGGGAGGCGCCCAGGGGGCATCCTAACCAGATGCCCGAGCCACCTCATCTGACTCCTCTCAATGCGGAGGAGCAGCGGTTCTACTCCGAGCCCCTCCCGGATGACTGAGCTTCTCACCCTATCTCTAAGGGAGAGCCCAGACACCCTGCGGAGGAAACCCATTTCGGCCGCTTGTATTCGCGATCTTTCGATCTTTCGGTCACTACCCACAACTCGTGACCATAGGTGAGGATGGGAACGTAGATTGACCAGTAAGTAGAGAGCTTCGCCTTCTGGCTCAGCTCCCTCTTCACAACGACGGGTCGGTGCAGAGCCTGCAACACTGCAGGTGCCGCACCGATCCGCCCGTCAATCTCCCGCTCCATTCGTCCGTCACTCGTGAACAAGACCCCGAGATACTTGAACTCCTCCTCTTGGGGAAGGATCTCATTCCCGACCCGGAGAGAGCATTCCACCCTTTTCTGGCTGAGAACCATAGTCTCGGATTTGGAGGTGCTGATTCTCATCCCAGCCGCTTCACACTCGGCTGCGAATCACTCCAGTGAGAGCTGAAGGTCACGGCCTGACGACGCTAACAGAACCACATCATCTGCAAAAAGCAGAGACCCGATTCTGAGGTCGCCAAATGGGACACCCTCAACGCCCTGGCTCCGCCTAGAAATTCTGTCCATAAAAGTTAGGAACAGAATCGGTGACAAAGGGCAGCCCTGACGGAGTCCAACTCTCACCGGAAACGTATCCGACTTACTGCCGGCAATGCGGACCAAACTCTGGCACCGGTCATACAGAGATCGAACGGCCCCTATCAAGGCGTCCGGCACTCCATATTCCCGGAGCACCCTCCACAGGACTCCACGAGGGACACGGTCGAACGCTTTCTCCAAGTCCACAAAACACATGTAGACTGGTTTGGCGAACTCCCATGCACCCTCCAGGATCCTGCCGAGGGTATAGAGCTGGTCCACTGTTCCACGGCCAGGACGAAAGCCACACTGCATCTCCTGAATCCGAGGCTCGATTATCCGATGGATCCTCCTCTCCAATACCCCCGAATAGACCTTACCAGGGAGGCTGAGGAGTGTGATACCCCTATAGTTGGAACACACCCTCCGGTCCCCCTTTTTAAAGAGGGGGACCACCACCCCAATCTGCCAGTCCAGAGGCACTGTCCCCGATGTCCAAGCGATACTGCAGAGGCGTGTCAGCCAAGACAGCCCTACAACATCCAGAGCCTTGAGAAACTCAGGACGGACCTCATCCACCCCCGGGGCCTTGCCACCGAGGAACTTTTTAACCACCTCGGCAACCTCAGCCCCAGAAATGGGAGGCCCCGTCTCCGAGCTCTCCGACTCTGCCTCTTCCGAGCACGTGTTGGTAGGGTTGAGGAGTTCCTCGAAGTACTCCCCCCACCGACTCACAACATCCCTAGTTGAGGTCAGCAAAGCCCCGTCCGCACTGTAAACAGTGTTGACTGTGAGCCGCTTCCCCCCCCTGAGACGCCGGATGGTGGACCAGAATCTTTTCGAGGCCGTCCGGAAATCGTTCTCCATGGTCTCACCGAACTCCTCCCAGGCCCGAGTTTTTGCCTCAGCAACCGCCGAAGCCGTGACCCGTCTGGCCCGTCGGTACCTATCAGCTTCTTCCAGGGTCCCACTGGCCAAAAAGGCCCGATAGGACTCCTTCTTCAGCTTGACGGCTTCCCTCACCACTGGTGTCCACCAGCAGGTTCGAGGGTTGCCGCCACGACAGGCACCGACCACCTTACGGCCACAACTCCGACCAGCTGCCTCGGCAATGGAGTCACGGAACATGGCCCATTCAATGTCCCCCACCTCAAATATGGTTGAAGCTCTGCCGGAGGTGGGAGTTAAAGCTCCTTCTGACGGGGGATTCTGACAAACGCTCCCAGCAGACCCTCACAATACGTTTGGGCCTGCCAGGTCTGATCGGCATCCTCCCCCACCAGCGGAGCCAACTCACCACCAGGTGGTGATCAGTTGACAGCTCCGCCCCTCTCTTCACCCGAGTGTCCAGGACATACGGCCGCAAGTCCGATGATACAACCACAAAGTCGATCATCGAACTGCGGCCAAGGGTGTCCTGGTGCCAAGTGCACATATGGACACCCTTATGCCTGAACATGGTGTTCGTTATGGACAGTCTATGACTGGCACAGAAGTCCAACAACATAACACCACTCTGATTCAGATCGGGGGGGCCGTTCCTCCCAATCACACCCCTCCAGGTCTCACTGTCATTGCCCACGTGAGCATTGAAGTCCCCCAGCAGAATGAGGGCGTCTCCGGTAGGAGCATTCTCCAGTGCCTCCCCCAGAGACTCCAAAAAGGGTAGGTACTCTGAACTGCTGTTTGGCACATAGGCACAAACAACAGTCAGGACTCGTCCCCCCACCCAAGGCGGAGGGAGGCTACCCTCTCGTTCACTGGGGTAAACCCCAATGTACTGGCACACAGCCGGGGGGCAATAAGTATGCCCACACCTGCTCTGCGCCTCTCACCACGGGCAACTCCAGAGTGGAAGAGAGTCCAACCCCTCTCAAGAGTACTGGTTCCAGATCCCAAGCCGTGCGTCGAGGTGAGTCCGACTATATATAACGGTCTGATGAAGTTTCAACAATAAACAACAAACTTTGTATTATGAGAAAGAACCAGACTCATTCTTTAGGAATCCGAAAATAAGCTCTATTTTACGAGTTATGCACGAATTCGGATTCTCCTATAAAACGAATTCCTTAACTCAAACCAAGTTAAGACTGCTTTGTCCTTCATATTTATTCATGTCTAATCAAGTTTCAATGATAAACAACGTTGTACTTTGTAGAATGAGAAAGAACTTCTTCAGCAATAAGCATCTCTCGACAAATGACGAAATACAGATTTTGCTATAAAATTAATTGCTATCAGCCTGACTTAAAACTCTTTGTCTTCCTTATTTATCCACTTCAAATCAAGTTTCAACAATTAAAAAAATTTTGTAGTTTGAGAAAGAACAACTTAATCTTGAGCAATCAGTATAAAAAGAAGGTAAGCAAAGGTGCGAATGTCAAACCATACATGATCAAAACAGGGAGCGGAGGTGTTTGGCTGAGACAAGGTGTGAATGTCCACCCATAATTAATGAAAAGCGGGCAACAAGTAGGTTCGAATGCCCAACCATACATCATCAAAAGCAGTAGTGGATATGTTCGGCTACAAGAAGGTTTGAACGTCTGACCATAGTTTGTAAAAAGCGGGTAAGAAAAGGTTCGAATGCCCGAACATACACCATCAAAGGAGGGAGCGGAGGTGTTCCGCTGTAAGAAGGTGTGAATGTCCGACCATAGTTGGTAAAAATGGGGTAAGAAAAGGTTAAAATACCCGACTGTACACAATCAGTAGCGGGTGCGGAGTTGTTCGGCTACTAAAAGGTGTGAAAGTCCGACCATGGTTTGTAAAAAGCGGGTAAGAAAAGGTGCGAATGCCCGAAAATGTATGATCAAAAGAGGGAGCGGAGGTGTTCGGCTGCAAGAAGGTGTGAATGTACACCCATAATTACTGAAAAATGGGTAAGAAAAGGTGCGAATGCCCAACTATACATAATCAAAAGCAGGAGTGGATGTGTTCAGCTCCAAGAAGGGTTGAATGTCTGAACATAGTTTGTAAAAAGCAGGTAAGAAAAGGTTTGACTTCCCGAACATACACCATCAAAAGAGGGAGCGGAGGTGTTCCGCTGTAAGAAGGTGTGAATGTCCGACCATAGTTGGTAAAAAGCGGGTAAGAAAAGGTTCAAATACCCGACTGTACACAATCAAAAGAGGGAGCGGAGTTGTTCGGCTACTAAAAGATGTGAAAGTCCGACTATGGTTTGTAAAAAGCGGGTAAGAAAAGGTGCTAATGCCCGACAATGTATGATCAAAAGAGGGAGCGGAGGTGTTCGGCTTTAAGAAGGTCTGAATGTCCAACCATAATTTGTAAAAACCGGGAAGAAAAGGCTCGAAAGCCCAACTATACACCATCAAAAGTGGGAGCGGAGGTGTTCAGCTGCAAGAAGGTCTGAATGTCCATCAATAATTGCGTTATATCATGAAAGAAAATGTTCGAATATCAAACCGCACATGATCATAAGAGAGGAGGTGTTCAACTGTAAGAAGGTGTGAATGTCCCTCCATAATTCCTGAAAAATGGGTAGAAAAAGGTGCGAATGCCCAACCATACATTATCAAAAGCAGGTGTGAATGTCCGATCATAATTGCTGAAAAATGTGTTAGAAAAGGTAAGAATGCCGGACCATACATCATCAAAAGCGGTAGAGGTGGTGTTCGGCTGCAAAAAGGTGTGAATGTTCGACTAAAGTTTGTAAAAAGCGGGTAAGACAAGGTGCGAATGCTTGACAATGTATGATCAAAAGCAGGAGCGGAGGTGTTCAGCTGCAAGAAGGTCTAAATGTCCATCAATAATTGCCAGAAAACATGAAAGAAAATTTTCGAAAATCAAACCGCACATGATCATAAGTGGGAGAGGAGGTGTTCAGCTGCAAGAAGGTGTGAATGTCCACCAATAATTACTGAAAAATGGTTAAGAAAAGGTGCAAATGCCCAACCATACATCATCAAAATAAGGAGTGAATGTGTTCGGCTACAAGAAGGTTTGAATGTCCAACCATAGTTTGTAAAAGGCGGGTAAGAAAAGCTTCGAATGCCTTAACATACACCATCAAAAGAGGGAGCGGAGGTGTTCCACTGTAAGAAGGTGTGAATGTCCGACCATAGTTGGTAAAAAGCGGGTAAGAAGAGGTGAAAATACCCGAGTGTACACAATCAAAAGAGGGAGCGGAGTTGTTCAGCTACAAGAAGGTGTGAAAGTCTGACCATGGTTTGTAAAAAGCGGGTAAGAAAAGGTTCGAGTGCCCGAATATATACCATCAAAAGCGGAAGCGGAGGTGTTCCGCTGCAAGAAGGTGTGAACGTCCGATAAAAGTTTGTAAAAAGCATTTAAAAGTTTCCAATATCCAACCAAACATAATCAAAAGCGGGAGCAGAGCTGTTCGACTGCAAGTAGGTGTGAATGTCAGATCATAATTTGCAAAAAGCTGATGAAAAAGGGTGAGAATGCCCGACTATACACCATCAAAAGCAAGAGCGGAGGTGTTCAGCTGCAAGAAGGTCTGAATGTCCACCAATAATTACTGAAAAATGGTTAAGAAAAGGTGCGTATAACCAACCATACATCATCAAAAGCAGGAGTGGATTTGTTCTGCTATAAGAAGGTTTGAATGTCCGACCATAGTTTGTAAAAGGCGGGTAAGAAAAGGCTTCGAATGCCTTAACATACACCATCAAAAGAGGGAGCGGAGGTGTTCCGCTGTAAGAAGGTGTGAATGTCCGACCATAGTTGGTAAAAAGCGGGTAAGAAAAGGCTTCGAATGCCTTAACATACACCATCAAAAGAGGGAGCGGTGGATTTCGGCTGCAAGAAAGTCTGAATGTCCACCGATAATTCCTGAAAAATGGATAAAAAAAGGGTGCGAATGCCCAACCATACATCATCAAAAGCAGGAGTGGATGTGTTCGGCTACAAGTTTTGAATGTCCGAGCATAGTTTGTAAAAGGCGGGTAAGAAAAGGTTCGAATGCCCGAACATACACCATCAAAAGAGGGAGTGGAGGCGTTCCGCTGTAAGAAGGTGTGAATGTCCGACCATAGTTGGTAAAAAGTGGGTAAGAAAAGGTTAAAATACCCGACTGTACACAATCAAAAGATGGAGCGGAATTGTTCAGCTACAAGAAGATGTGAGAGTTAGACCATAGTTTGTAAAAAGCGGGTAAGAAAAGGTTCGTATGCCCGAATATGCACCATCGAAAGCGGAAGCGGAGGTGTTCGGCTGCAAGAAGGTGTGAACGTCCGACCAAAGTTTGTAAAAAGCAGTTAAGAAAAGGTTTGAACATCTAACCAAACATAATCAAAAGCGGGAGCAGAGCTGTTCAACTGCAAATAGGTGTGAATGTCAGATCATAATTTTCTAAAAGCTGAAGAGAAAGGGTGAGAATGCCCGACTATACACCATCAAATGCGGTAGCGGAGTTGTTCGGCTGTGAGTAGGTGTGAATCTCCGACCATAATTGCTGGAAAATGTGTTAGAAAAGGTAAGAATGCCGGTCCATACATCATCAAAAGCGGGAGAGGTGATGTTCGGCTGCAAGTAGGTGTGAATATCCAGCCATAATTACTCACAAACGGGTAAGAAAAGGTAGTATTTCCAGACCATACATGTTCAAAACAGGGAGCGGAGGTTGTTCAGCTGCAAGACGGTGTGAATGTCCGACTAAAGTTTGTAAAAAGCGGGTAAGACAAAGTGAAAAAGCCCGACAATGTATGATCAAAAGAGGGAGCGGAGGTGTTCGGCTTTAAGAAGGTCTGAATGTCCAACCATAATTTGTAAAAACCGGGAAGAAAAGGCTCGAAAGCCCAACTATACACCATCAAAAGTGGGAGCGGAGGTGTTCAGCTGCAAGAAGGTCTGAATGTCCATCAATAATTGCGTTATATCATGAAAGAAAATGTTCGAATATCAAACCGCACATGATCATAAGAGAGGAGGTGTTCAGCTGTAAGAAGGTGTGAATGTCCCTCCATAATTCCTGAAAAATGGGTAGAAAAAGGTGCGAATGCCCAACCATACATTATCAAAAGCAGGTGTGAATGTCAGATCATAATTTGCAAAAAGCTGATGAGAAAGGATGAGAATGCCCAACTATACAACATCAAATGCGGGAGCGGAGGTGTTCGGCTCTGAGTAGGTGTGAATGTCCGATCATAATTGCTGAAAAATGTGTTAGAAAAGGTAAGAATGCCGGACCATACATCATCAAAAGCGGTAGAGGTGGTGTTCGGCTGCAAAAAGGTGTGAATGTTCGACTAAAGTTTGTAAAAAGCGGGTAAGACAAGGTGCGAATGCTTGACAATATATGATGAAAAGCAGGAGCGGAGGTGTTCAGCTGCAAGAAGGTCTAAATGTTCATCAATAATTGCTAGAAAACATGAAAGAAAATTTTCGAAAATCAAACCGCACATGATCATAAGTGGCAGAGGAGGTGTTCAGCTGCAAGAAGGTGTGAATGTCCACCAATAATTACTGAAAAATGGTTAAGAAAAGGTGCAAATGCCCAACCATACATCATCAAAATCAGGAGTGGATGTGTTCGGCTACAAGAAGGTTTGAATGTCCAACCATAGTTTGTAAAAGGCGGGTAAGAAAAGCTTCGAATGCCTTAACATACACCATCAAAAGAGGGAGCGGAGGTGTTCCGCTGTAAGAAGGTGTGAATGTCCTACCATAGTTGGTAAGAAGCGGGTAAGAAGAGGTGAAAATACCCGAGTGTACACAATCAAAAGAGGGAGCGGAGTTGTTCAGCTACAAGAAGGTGTGAAAGTCTGACCATGGTTTGTAAAAAGCGGGTAAGAAAAGGTTCGAATGCCCGAATATATACCATCAAAAGCGGAAGCGGAGGTGTTCCGCTGCAAGAAGGTGTGAACGTCCGATAAAAGTTTGTAAAAAGCATTTAAAAGGTTCCAATATCCAACCAAACATAATCAAAAGCGGGAGCAGAGCTGTTCGACTGCAAGTAGGTGTGAATGTCAGATCATAATTTGCAAAAAGCTGATGGAAAAGGGTGAGAATGCCCGACTATACACCATCAAAAGCAAGAGCGGAGGTGTTCAGCTGCAAGAAGGTCTGAATGTCCACCAATAATTACTGAAAAATGGTTAAGAAAAGGTGCGAATGCCCAACCATACATCATCAAAAGCAGGAGTGGATGTGTTCTGCTACAAGAAGGTTTGAATGTCCGACCATAGTTTGTAAAAGGCGGGTAAGAAAAGGTTTCGAATGCCTTAACATACACCATCAAAAGAGGGAGCGGAGGTGTTCCGCTGTAAGAAGGTGTGAATGTCCGACTATATTTGGTGAAAAGCAGGTGAAGCAAGGTCTGAATGCCCAACCTTACATCATCAAAAGCGAGATCAGAGGTGTTTGGCTGCAAGAAGGCCATAGTTTGCCAAAAGCGGGTAAGGTGCGAATGACCGACTAAATATCAACAAAAGTGGGGACGGAGGTCTTCGGATGCAAGTGGGTGTGAATATCCCACCATACTTATATGAGAGGAAGCTGTGAATGGCCGACCATAGTTTGCAAAACGCGGGTGAGAAAAGGTGCAAATGTCCTACCCTACATGATCAAAACAAGGAGCGGAGGTGTTTGGCTATGACAAGGTGTGAATGTCCACCCATAATTAATGAAAAGCGGGCAACAAGTAGGTTCAAATGCCCAACCATACATCATCAAAAGCAGGAGTGGATGTGTTCGTCTACAAGAAGGTTTGAATATCCGACCATAGTTTGTAAAAAGCGGGTAAGAAAAGGTTTGAATGCCCGAACATACACCATCAAAGGAGGGAGCGGAGGTCTTCCGCTGTAAGACGGTGTGAATGTCCGACCATAGATGGTAAAAAGCGGGTAAGAAAAGGTTAAAATACCCGACTGTACACAATCAATAGCGGGAGCGGGGTTGTTCGGCTACAAGAAGGTGTGAACGTCCGACCAAAGTTTGTAAAAAGCAGTTAAGAAAAGGTTAGATCGCCTTCAACAAAGAACACCATTGGACTTTGCAGTAGAAGAAGTTGAAATCGATCTCGATATTGATAAATATGAAGGACAAAGCAGTTTCCACTTGGTTTGAGTGAAGAAATGAATTTTATAGCAAAATCCGAAATCACGCATAACTCCTCCAAAGGAACGTATTGCTCAACCAAAGGGATGCTTCTTTCTCATTCAGGGTAATATGAGGAACTTTATGCTTGATACATTTTTTAGACATGGATAACTATGAAGGACAAAGCAATACATTTTATAGCAAAATCCGAAATCGTGCAGAACTCATGAAAATAAGCTTATTCTCGGATTCCTGATCCTTCAGTGTTTCTCTTTCTTCTACTGCAAAATCCAATGTTGTTCTTTGTTGAAGTCGATCTAGACAATGATAAATATGAAGGACAAAGCAGTTTTAACTTGGTTTGAGTGAAGGAATTCATTTTATACATAAAATCCCAAATCATGCAGAACGTATGAAAAGAAGCTTATTCTCGGATTCCTGATCCTTCAGTGTTAGTCTTTCTTCTACTGCAAAATCCAATGTTGTTCTTTGTTGAAGTCGATCTAGACAATGATAAATATGAAGGACAAAGCAGTTTTAACATAGTTTGAGTGAAGGAAATCATTTTATAGCAAAATCCCAAATCATGTAGAACGTATGAAAAGAAGCTTATTCTCGGATTCCTGAACCTTCAGTGTTTCTCTTTCTTCTACTGCAAAATACAATGTTGTTCTTTGTTGAAGTCGATCTAGACATTGATAAATATGAAGTTAAAAGCAGTTTTAACATAGTTTGAGTGAAGGAATTCATTTTATATATAAAATCCCAAATCATGCAGAACGTATGAAAAGAAGCTTATTCTTGGATTCCTGAACCTTCAGTGTTGCTCTTTCTTCTACTGCAAAATACAATGTTGTTCTTTGTTGAAGTCGATCTAGACATTGATAAATATGAAGTTAAAAGTAGTTTTAACATAGTTTATAGTAAAATCCGAAATCGTGCAGAACTCATGAAAATAAGCTTATTCTCGGATTCCTACAACTTTTGATTTGCTCTTTCTTTTACTGCAAAGTACAACGTTGTTTTTTTTTTGTTTAAATCTATCTAGACATTGATAAATTTGAACGTAAAAGCCGTTTTAACATAGTTTGAGTGAAGGAATTAATTTTATAGATAAAATCCCAAATCATGCAGAACTCCTCAAAAGGGGCTTATGGCTTAATCACAAGTGTGGTTCTTTCTCATCCAGGGTAATATGAGGAAGTTTCTGTTTGAAATATATGTAGGAATGGGTACATATGAAGGACAAAGCAGTTTTAACATAGTTTGAGTGAAGGAATTCATTTTAAAACAAAATCCCAACAAATGAAGAACTCATGAAAAGCTTATTCTTGGATTCCTGAAACTTTAGATTTGCTCTTCCTTTTACTGCAAAGTACAACGTTGTTTTTTGTTGAAATCTCTCTAGACATTGATAAATACCGATCGAACATCTCTGCTGCCGCTTTTGACATTTTATGGTTTGGCATTCTTACCTTTTCTTACCCGCTTTTTACAAATTTTGATCTGACATTCACACCTACTTGCAGTCGAACACCTTCTCTCCCGCTTATGATCATGAGCGGTTTGACATTCGAAAATTTTCTTTCATGTTTTCTAGCAATTACTGATGGACATTCAGACCTTCTTGCAGCCGAACACCTCCGCTCCCACTTTTGATGGTGTATATTCGGGCATACAAACCTTTTCTTACCCGCTTTTTACAAACCATGGTCAGACTTTCACACCTTCTTGCAGCTGAACAACTCCGCTCCCGCTTTTGATGGTGTATAGTCGGGCTTTCAAGCCTTTTCTTCCGCAGTTTTTACAAATTATGGTTGGACATTCAGACCTTGCAGCCGAAAACCTATGCTCCCTCTTTTGATCATACATTTTCAGGCATTCGCACCTTGTCTTACCCGCTTTTTACAAACTTTAGTCAGGACATTCAGACCTTCTTGCAGCTGATCACCTCCACTCCCGCTTTTGATCGTGTATAGTCGGGCTTTCGAGTCTTTTCTTCCCCGGTTGTTACATATTATGGTTGGACATTCAGACCTTTTTGCAGCCGAAAACCTCCTCTCCCTCTATTGATCATACAATGTCGGGCATTCACACCTTTTCTTACCCGCTTTTTACAAACTATTCTCGGAGATTCACACCTACTCACAGACGAACAACTCCGCTCCCGCATTTGTTGGTGTATAGTCGGGCATTCTCACCCTTTCTCATCAGCTTTTTTAAAATTATGATCTGACATTCACACCTACTTGCAGTCGAACAGCTCTGCTCCCGCTTTTGATTATGTTTGGTTAGATATTCGAAACTTTTCTTAACTGCTTTTTACAAACTTTGGTCGGACGTTCACACCTTCTTGCAGCCGAACACCTCCGCTTCCGCTTTTGATGGTGTATATTTGGGCATACAAACGTTTTCTTACCCGCTTTTTATAAACTTTAGTGGGACATTCACACCTTCTTGCAGCTGAACCACCTCCGTTCCCTGTTTTGATCATGTATGGTCTGGCAATACTGCCTTTTCTTACCCGTTTGTGAGTAATTATGGCTGGACATTCACACCTACTCACAGCCGAACAGTACCGCTCCCGCATTTGATGGTGTATAGTCGGGCATTCTCACCCTTTCTCATCAGCTTTTTGCAAATAATGATCTGACATTCACACCTACTTGCAGCCGAACACCACCTCTCTCGCTTTTGATGATGTATGGACCGGCATTCTTAACTTTTCTAACACATTTTTCAGCAATTATGGTTGGAGATTCACACCTACTCACAGCCGAACAACTCCGCTCCCGCATTTGATGGTGTATAGTCGGGAATTCTCACCCTTTCTAATCAGCTTGCAAATTATGATCTGACATTCACACCTACTTGCAGTCAAACAGCTCTTCTCCTGCTTTTGATTATGTTTGGTTGGATATTCAAACCTTTTCTTATCTGCTTTTTACAAACTTTGGACGGATGTTCACGTCTTCTTGAAGCCGAACACCTCCGCTTCCGCTTTTTATGGTGTATATTCAGGCATACGAACCTTTTCTTACCCGCTTTTTACAAACCATGCTCGGACATTCACACTTTGTTGCTGAACTACTCCGCTCCCTCTTTTTATTGAGTACAGTTGGGTATTTTCACCTCTTCTTACCAGCTTTTTACCAACTATGGTCGGACATTGACACTTTCTTACAGCGGAACACCTCCGCTCCCTCTTTTGATGGTGTATGTTCGGGCATTCAAACCTTTTCTTACCCGCCTTTTACAAACTATGGTCGGAAATTCAAACCTTCTTGTAGGCGAACACATCCGCTCCTGCTTTTGATGATGTATGGTTGGCTATTTGCACCTTTTCTTAACCATTTTTCAGTAATTATAGTTGGACATTCAGACCTTCTTGCAGCTGAACACCTCCGCTCCCGCTTTTGATAGTGTATAGTCAGGCTTTCGAGCCTTTTTGTCCCCGGTTTTTAAGAATTATGGTTGGACATTCAGACCTTACAGCCGAAAACCTCTGCTCCCTCTTTTGATCATACATTGTCGGGCATTCGCACCTTGTCTTACCCGCTTTTTATAAACTTTAGTCGGACATTCACACCTTCTTGCAGCTGAACCACCTCCGCTCCCTGTTTTGATGGTGTATGGTCGGGCATTCTCACCCTTTCTCATTAGCTTTTTGCAAATTATGATCTGACATTCACACCTACTTGCAGTCGAACAGCTCTGCTCCCGCTTTTGATTATGTTTGGTTCGATATTCGAACCTTTTCTTAACTGCTTTTTACAAAACATGGTCGGACTTTCACACCTTCCTGTAGCTGAACAACTCCGCTCCCTCTTTTGATTGTGTACAGTCGGGAATTTTAACCTTTTCTTACCCACTTTTTACCAACTATGGTCGGACATTCACACCTTATTCCAGCGGAACACCTCCGCTCCCTCTTTTGATGGTGTATGTTCGAGCATTCGAGGCTTTTCTTACCCGCCTTTTAGAAACTTTGCTCGGACATTCAAACCTTCTTGTAGCCAAACATATCCCCTCCTGCTTTTGATGATGTATGGTTGGGCATTCGCACCTTTTCTTAACCATATTTCAGTAATTATTGGTGGACATTCAGACCTTCTTGCAGCTGAACACCTCCGCTCTTGCTTTTGATGGTGTATAGTCGGGCTTTCGAGCCTTTTCTTCCCCGGTTTTTACAAATTATGGTTGGACATTCAGACCTTACAGCCGAAAACCTCCGCTCCCTTTTTGATCATACATTGTCGGGCATTCGCACCTTGTCTTACCCGCTTTTTATAAACTTTAGTCGGACATTCACACCTTCTTGCAGCTGAACCACCTCCGCTCCCTGTTTTGATCATGTATGGTCTGGCAATACTACCTTTTCTTACGCGTTTGTGAGTAATTATGGTTTGACATTCACACCTACTCAAAGCCGAAGAACTCCACTCCCGCATTTGATGGTGTATAGTCGGGCATTCTCATCCTTTCTCATCAGCTTTTTTGCAAATTATGATCTGACATTCACACCTACTTGCAGTCGAACAGCTCTGCTCCCGCTTTTGATTATGTTTGGTTGAATATTCGAACCTTTTCTTAACTGCTTTTTACAAACTTTGGTCGGATTTTCACGTCTTCTTGAAGCCGAACACCTCCGCTTCCGCTTTTGATGGTTTATATTCGGGCATACGAACCTTTTCTTACCCGCTTTTTACAAACCATGGTCGGACTTTCACACCTTCTTGTAGCTGAACTACTCCGCTCCCTCTTTTGATTGTGTACAGTCGGGAATTTTAACCTTTTCTTACCCACTTTTTACCAACTATGGTCGGACATTCAGACCTTCTTGCAGCTGAACACCTCCGCTCCCGCTTTTGATGGTGTATAGTCGGGCTTTCGAGCCTTTTCTTCCCTGGTTTTTACAAATTATGGTTGGACATTCAGACCTTGCAGCCGAAAACCTATGCTCCCTCTTTTGATCATACATTGTCAGGCATTCGCACCTTGTCTTACCCGCTTTTTACAAACCATGGTCGGACTTTCACACCTTTTAGTAGCTGAACAACTCCGCTCCCGTTATTGATTGTGTACAGTTGGGTATTTTAAACTTTTCTTACCCGCTTTTTATCAACTATGGTCGGACATTCACACCTTCTTACAGTGGAACACCTCCGCTCCCTCTTTTGATGGTGTATGTTCGGGCATTCAAACCTTTTCTTTCCCGCTTTTTACAAACTATGGCCAGACATTCAAACCTTGCAGCTGAACCACCTCCGCTCCCTGTTTTGATCATGTATGGTCTGGCAATACTACCTTTTCTTACCCGTTTGTGAGTAATTATGGCTTCACATTCACAACTACTTGCAGCCGAACACCACTTCTCCCGCTTTTGATGATGTATGGTCCGGCATTCTAGTCTTTTCTAACACATTTTTCAGTAATTATGGGTGGACATTAACACCTGCTTAAAGCTGAATAACTCCTCTCCCGCTTATGATCATATTCAGTTTGACATTCGAAAATTTTCTTTCATGTTTTCTAGAAATTACTGATGGATATTCAGACATTGCAGCTGAACACCTCCTCTCCCACTTATGATCATGTGTGGTTTGATATTCGAAAATTTTCTTTCATGTTTTCTAGCAATTATTGATGGACATTCAGACCTTCTTTCAGCTGAATACCTCCGCTTCCGCTTTTGATGGTGTATAGTCGGGCTTTCGAGCCTTTTCTTCCCTGGTTTTTACAAATTATGGTTGGACATTCAGACCTTGCAGCCGAAAACCTATGCTCCCTCTTTTGATCATACATTGTCAGGCATTCGCACCTTGTCTTACCCGCTTTTTACAAACCATGGTCGGACTTTCACACCTTTTAGTAGCTGAACAACTCCGCTCCCGTTATTGATTGTGTACAGTTGGGTATTTTAAACTTTTCTTACCCGCTTTTTATCAACTATGGTCGGACATTCACACCTTCTTACAGTGGAACACCTCCGCTCCCTCTTTTGATGGTGTATGTTCGGGCATTCAAACCTTTTCTTTCCCGCTTTTTACAAACTATGGCCAGACATTCAAACCTTGCAGCTGAACCACCTCCGCTCCCTGTTTTGATCATGTATGGTCTGGCAATACTACCTTTTCTTACCCGTTTGTGAGTAATTATGGCTTCACATTCACAACTACTTGCAGCCGAACACCACTTCTCCCGCTTTTGATGATGTATGGTCCGGCATTCTAGTCTTTTCTAACACATTTTTCAGTAATTATGGGTGGACATTAACACCTGCTTAAAGCTGAATAACTCCTCTCCCGCTTATGATCATATTCAGTTTGACATTCGAAAATTTTCTTTCATGTTTTCTAGAAATTACTGATGGATATTCAGACATTGCAGCTGAACACCTCCTCTCCCACTTATGATCATGTGTGGTTTGATATTCGAAAATTTTCTTTCATGTTTTCTAGCAATTATTGATGGACATTCAGACCTTCTTTCAGCTGAATACCTCCGCTTCCGCTTTTGATGGTGTATAGTCGGGCTTTCGAGCCTTTTCTTCCCTGGTTTTTACAAATTATGGTTGGACATTCAGACCTTGCAGCCGAAAACCTATGCTCCCTCTTTTGATCATACATTGTCAGGCATTCGCACCTTGTCTTACCCGCTTTTTACAAACCATGGTCGGACTTTCACACCTTTTAGTAGCTGAACAACTCCGCTCCCGTTATTGATTGTGTACAGTTGGGTATTTTAAACTTTTCTTACCCGCTTTTTATCAACTATGGTCGGACATTCACACCTTCTTACAGTGGAACACCTCCGCTCCCTCTTTTGATGGTGTATGTTCGGGCATTCAAACCTTTTCTTTCCCGCTTTTTACAAACTATGGCCAGACATTCAAACCTTGCAGCTGAACCACCTCCGCTCCCTGTTTTGATCATGTATGGTCTGGCAATACTACCTTTTCTTACCCGTTTGTGAGTAATTATGGCTTCACATTCACAACTACTTGCAGCCGAACACCACTTCTCCCGCTTTTGATGATGTATGGTCCGGCATTCTAGTCTTTTCTAACACATTTTTCAGTAATTATGGGTGGACATTAACACCTGCTTAAAGCTGAATAACTCCTCTCCCGCTTATGATCATATTCAGTTTGATATTCGAAAATTTTCTTTCATGTTTTCTAGAAATTACTGATGGATATTCAGACATTGCAGCTGAACACCTCCACTCCCGCTTTTGATCGTGTATAGTCGGGCTTTCGAGTCTTTTCTTACCCGCTTTTTACAAACCATGGTCGGACTTTCAAACCTTTTAGTAGCCGAACAACTCCGCCCCCGCTATTGATTGTGTAAAGTCGGGTATTTTAACCTTTTCTTACCTGCTTTTTAAAAACTATGGTCGGACATTCACACCTTCTTACAGCGGAACACCTCCGCTCCCTCTTTTGATGGTGTATGTTCGGGCTTTCGAACCTATTCTTACCCCCTTTTTACAAACTATTCTCGGAGATTCACACCTACTCACAGACGAACAACTCCGCTCCCGCATTTGTTGGTGTATAGTCGGGCATTCTCACCCTTTCTCATCAGCTTTTTTAAAATTATGATCTGACATTCACACCTACTTGCAGTCGAAAAGCTCTGCTCCCGCTTTTGATTATGTTTGGTTAGATATTCGAAACTTTTCTTAACTGCTTTTTACAAACTTTGGTCGGACGTTCACACCTTCTTGCAGCCGAACACCTCCGCTTCCGCTTTTGATGGTGTATATTTGGGCATACAAACGTTTTCTTACCCACTTTTTATAAACTTTAGTGGGACATTCACACCTTCTTGCAGCTGAACCACCTCCGTTCCCTGTTTTGATCATGTATGGTCTGGCAATACTGCCTTTTCTTACCCGTTTGTGAGTAATTATGACTGGACATTCACACCTACTTACAGCCGAACACCACCTCTCCCGCTTTTGATGATGTATGGACCGGCATTCTTACCTTTTCTAACACATTTTTCAGCAATTATGGTTGGAGATTCACACCTACTCACAGCCGAAAAACTCCGCTCCCGCATTTTATGGTGTATAGTCGGGAATTCTCACCCTTTCTAATCAGCTTTTTGCAAATTATGATCTGACATTCACACCTACTTGCAGTCGAACAGCTCTGCTCCCGATTTTGATTATGTTTGGTTGGATATTCGAACCTTTTCTTATCTGCTTTTTACAAACTTTGGACGGATGTTCACTTCTTCTTGAAGCCGAACACCTCCGCTTCCGCTTTTTATGGTATATATTCGGGCATTCGAACCTTTTCTTACACTCCTTTTACAAACCATGGTCGGACTTTCACACCTTCTTGTAGCCGAACAACTCCGCTCCCGCTATTGATTGTGTACAGTTGGGTATTTTAACCTTTTCTTACCCACTTTTTACCAACTATGGTCCGACATTCACACCTTCTTGCTGCCGAACACCTCCTCTTCCACTTTTGATGGTGTATATTCGGGCATACGAACCTTTTCTTACCAGCTTTTTACAAACCATGGTCGGACTTTCACACCATCTTGTAGCAGAACATCTCCGCTCCCTCTTTTGATTGTGTACAGTCAGGTATTTTAACCTTTTCTTACCAGCTTTTTACCAACTATGGTCGGACATTCACACCGTCTTACATCGGAACAGCTCCGCTCCCTCTTTTGATGGTGTATGTTCGGGCATTTGAACCTTTTCTTACCCGCTTTTTACAAACTATGGTCGGACATTCAAACCTTCTTGTAGCCGAACACATCCACTCCTGCTTTTGATGATGCATGGTTGGGCATTCGCACCTTTTCTTACTCATTTTTCAGTAATTATGGGTGGACATTCACACCTTCTTGCAGCTGAACACCTCCTCTCCCACTTATGATCATGTGTGGTTTGATATTCGAAAATTTTCTTTCATGTTTTCTAGCAATTATTGATGGACATTCAGACCTTCTTTCAGCTGAATACCTCCGCTTCCGCTTTTGATGGTGTATAGTCGGGCTTTCGAGCCTTTTCTTCCCCGGTTTTTACAAATTATGGTTGGACATTCAGACCTTCTTGCAGCCGAAAACCTCCGCTCCCTCTTTTAATCATACATTGTCGGGCATTCGCAGCTTTTCTTATCTGCTTTTTACAAACCAGGGTCGGACTTTCACATCTTTTAGTAGCCTAACAACTCCGCTCCCGGTATTGATTGTGTACAGTTGGGTATTTTAATCTTTTCTTACCCGCATTTTACCAACTATGGTCTGACATTCACACCTTCTTACAGCGGAACACCTCCGCTCCCTCTTTTGATGGTGTATGTTCGGGCATTCGAACCTTTTCTTACCCGCTTTTTACAAACTATGGTCGGACATTCAAACCTTCTTGTAGCCGAACACATCCACTCCTGCTTTTGATGATGCATGGTTGGCTATTCGCACCTTTTCTTACCTATTTTTCAGTAATTATGGTTGGACACTCACACCTTCTTGCAGCTGCACACCTCCGCCCCCACTTTTGTTGATGGTGTATAATCGGTCATTCGCACCTTACCCGCTTTTGGCAAACACCTCTGATCTCGCTTTTGATGATGTAAGGTTGGGCATTCAGACCTTGCTTCACCTGCTTTTCACCAAATATAGTCGGACATTCACACCTTCTTGCAGCCGAACACTTCCGCTTCACCTTTTAGTGTTCTATGGGGTATTCACACCTTTTTTTTCACCGCATTTTATAGATTATGGTTGGAAATTCTCACCCACTCTCATCCGAAGACCTCTCCTCCCACTTTTGTTAATATATAGTCGGGCATTCGAACCTTTTCTTACCCGCTTTTTACAAATTATGGTCGAACATTCACACCTACTTGCAGCCGAATACTTCCGCTCCACCTTTTAGTGATGTATGGTTGGCATTTGCACCTTTTCTTACCCTCTTTTTATACTGATTGCTGAAGATTAAGTTGTTCTTTCTCAAACTACAAATTTTTTTTAATTGTTGAAACTTGATTTGAAGTGGATAAATAAGGAGGACAAACAGTTTTAAGTCAGGCTGATAGAAGGAATTAATTTTATAGCAAAATCTGTATTTCGTCATATGTCGAGAGATGCTTAGTGCTGAAGAAGTTCTTTCTCATTCTACAAAGTACAACGTTGTTTATCGTTGAAACTTGATTAGACATGAATAAATATGAAGGACAAAGCAGTCTTAACTTGGTTTGAGTTAAGGAATTCGTTTTATAGGAGAATCCGAATTCGTGCATAACTCGTAAAATAGAGCTTATTTTCGGATTCCTGAAGAATGAGTCTGGTTCTTTCTCATAATACAAAGTTTGTTGTTTATTGTTGAAACTTCATCAGAAGTGAAGAAATAAGGACAAACCGTTTTAAGTAAGTTTGATAGAAGGATTTCATTTTATAGCAAAATCTGTATTCTTTCATATCTCCTCGAGAGAAGCTTATTGCTGAAAATTAGGTCTGGTTCTTTTTCATACTACAAAATACAGTGTTGTTTATTGTTGAAACTAGATTAGAAGTAGATAAATATGAAGGACAAAGCAGTTTGAACTTGGTTTGAGAGAAGGAATTAATTTTATTGCAAAATCCGAATTCATGCATAACTCGTCAAATAGATAGTGATGTGTCGTTCGTGAGCGATTCGTTCGATATGAACTAATTTTTTATATGACTCGGGAGTAACGAGTTGTCTCAGTGAGTGATTCGTTCATTTTCATGCAGTACCCTTACTCACCACATGGCAGGCGGCAGCTTCATAAGCTCAGTCAGCAGGACAGGGAACAGTATTGATTTGGTCACGACTCAATTCCTCGGGTGACGGGTCCTCGCACAGGAAACAGTATTGATTCGTTCATGACTCAACTCCTCGGCTGACGGGTCCTCGCACAGGAAAATGTATTGATTTGTTTACGACTCAACTCCTTGGGTCTTCGTTCATTTGTCACGTTTCAAATTCTACGTTTCATTTGACAGGCTGAAGAGCAGTAGGCACAACAGTTCGTTCACAAACCGGATCATTAATCTCATAGACTATTCTACCATCAACAACTTGGAAACCACAATCGACTCTCTAGATGCAGAAAAAGCATTTGATGGAGTGAACTGGAAATTTTTATTCGCAGCATTAAACAAATTTGGGTTTGGGTCACACTTCATCAACCGGATAAGGATATTATATAGCTCCCCAAATGCAAGTGTCAGGACAAATGATCAAACTTCTCCAAGCTTCAGTCTGCAGAGAGGTATAAGACAGGGTTGCCCACTTTCTCCCTCACTTTTTGCTATTTTCATCAAACCTTTAGCAGCTTCTATCAGACAAGATAGAAATATCAAAGACATCCAATCCCAAAGTATTGAGCATAAAATAAGTCTTTATGCTGATGATGTATTACTTTTCCTTCAGAACTCACAGACGTCTCTCACTCACACAATCACACTCATAAATAAATTCTCAGCACTTTCTGACTACTCTATCAACTGGTCTAAGACCACAGTTCTGCCCATTAACTGTAGGGTCCAGAATATACCTGCGATCACTTTACAGTCAGGAAATATTAGATATTTAGGCATAAACTTTTCCTCCAGGCTCTCAGAGCTAACAAAGCTAAATTATGTGCAATTATTAAAGAGAGTAGAGGACGATCTCTCTCGTTGGAAGTCCTTACCTATATCACTTATGGGGAGAGTTACAACCATTAAAATGATGATACTACCAAAAGTGAACTATTTGTTCTCAACGATCCCCATAAAACCATCTGCTACTTGGTTTAAGTCACTAGATTCATGCATCTCCAAATTTCTGTGGAAAAACAAACCACCACGTATTAGTTTAAAAATCCTACAGAAGACCAAGGACGGTGGTGGATTAGATTTACCTAATTTTCAGCACTATTCCTTAGCCAATAGGCTACAGCATCCTTTTGTATTTCTGATTTGTCAGTCCTCTCTCTTCGTTCACCGGAGTCTTCGTGTCTTTGTCCTTGAGTTTGGTGATTTTTTCTTCTTTTGATGCCTTGACACAGTGTGACAGGTGATACCACGTGGGAGATCCTTTAACTTGGACTGCTGTCCCTGTGCTGCGAAATGGCTGTGCTGCTCAAATGGTCTCTCCTTCATCATATACACAGTTATTTATACATCACCTTCCACCATGAAGCGTTGTCTCTTTTTGTTTCTCTCTTTGTTCTTAAAATGCTGTTATGCATGTCTAAACCAATCCATTAAATTAGATCATTTTGGCAGTAAAGCGATCTACAATGTGCTTGGTCGCAGAGCTGCTCATCTGTGGTAAACAGCTCTTCAGAAAGGCATTCTTCAATTGATTTCACTAATTTTATGTAATAATTTTGTGATTTCATACAAAACTACACTTCTTCTCCCATCTGTCTGAGTATTTAATATTGTCTGGGTCCCGTTAAAACATGTATTTTTCCCATCTAATTCCTTGTTTGCTTTAAAACAGGTATTCCCCATTTTCTATCCCTTCAGTAGCCAACCAGTTTGTATGGAGTACACTGGAGCAACTTGACTGATCAGTAAAACACTGCTTTTGTTGTCACCGCAAGGCTTCCCCCGTCGGTTGTTTCACTGAGACACTACTGAGTAACTATAACTCAACACAGTTTATACACATAACATTCATATACATACTAACAAACAAACAAACAATTATTTATTGCAATTTTCTCATCTCTGTTTGAACGTACACCCAGGTAAATATTCCTGTAGTCTTCTCATACCGACTATGGACCCATTCATTGTTTAACTTCACTGTTTTGCAAATTCTAATTGAATATTACACATTGACATTGAACTTTACTGGATAAGCAGGTCTTCATTGCATTCAGCAGCCTATATGTGAGCATCTATGTGTAAGCTGTTCTTCTTTGCATTTATCACCAGCAAGCAATTCTTCATTGCACATGCATATGAAAATAGTAAAACAATTCCAATGCGTTAGCGAAACCTTCTATATCAGGAGTGTCCATCATGATGCTGGGAATAGAACCTCTTTCCCAGAATAGTTCAACCTTCTTACTCAACTGATCATAACTCCGCAATGAGCACATTTCAAAGTATCATTCCTCTACATGTATTCAAAAATCTATGTGTAAATGTTTAATATTTCTTGTATTTGTTGATGTCATTCTGTGTGCATGTGGCCTAAACCCAATCTCTGTGTGGCAATTTTAATTTAAACAAGTTGAACTCTGCCTCTGATCATTTAAAAAAAGGTGTGTACCGATATCAACCTTTCTCAGGTAATTACTGATCCTACAAAACCAAAGAGATCCTTCAAGGTTGTCCCTGATTGGCTCAATCTTAACAAATCAAAGGTAGAAAATCCGCAGTGTCTGAACTTGGTGTTAGTTATCGCTGCTCAATAGCCTGTATCAGAATTGCAAAAATGAAAACATTAGGTCCACGCTTGGTATCCAGATCCTGAAACATCTCCATGAGCAGGCTTTTTTTAAAACTGATCTGTTGAATAGTTATACTCATGACACTGTTAAAATCCCAGATGAAGATCTAGCACTTGACCATTTTTGTAAATCTTCTAATTCCATAGTTGATAAACACACCCCTTTTAAAAAGTATAGAACTTAGAACAGGTCTAGTCCCTGGCTTTCGGCAGAACTGTCTTCTTTACTTTTTTTTTTTTTTTTCCCCTTGTCCTGTTCAGCATTATGGCAGCAGAATTGTAGTCTGAATACCTTTGATGCCAAAATGATTTGCTTTGCCAAGGGAAGTTTTATAAATGTAAAGCTCCCTTTGATGCCCATTTATTTATTTCTGTTTACAATATATGACATGTAATAGAACTGAACCGGACCGGGGGACAAGGAAAGAAGAAGAGGAAAGAAGAGGAAACAGAACAAAAATAGAAACAAAAACCAGACAACCAGCTGCTACACCTGTAAAAAACTAAACAGACAGCAATCCATGGCCTCTGAGGGGAATACAGCCTTAGCGCCACCAGGAGCACCTGAAAGCAGACAAGCAGAGAAAAAACAAACACACAAACAAAGAAAAACAAGCACAAGAAGTGGCAATCGCATACAACACAGCTGTGGATATAGATGACCTGAGACGACATGATAATACATAAACTGCTTAGTGACCATGCTACTGGACTATTGAATGTGTGTGTGTGTGTGTGTGTGAGAACATGCAACACCCATGGCACAGGACCTACATGATAACCAAGCTTAGTTATGAGTGTATAAGCATACAGGGCCACAATCCACAGCCCCCCCAAGCAATCAGAAGCAGACAGAGAGGGCCCCACAGAGCACAGAACCCAGGAAGCCCACCGCAGGGGCAACCACGCATCCACCCAGAAGACTGCAGAGGAAGCCCCCGGAAAGAGCCCCCATAAGCATAGGACAGAGGCCCTCCGGGAGCCAGGGGCAACAGCCCACCGATCCCGCCAGGCCCCAGCCGCCCAGACATGGGCCGTGCACTGGAACCGGGCCCCAGGAGCCCGAGCACCCCCAAACCCCCCGGCAGAGGCCCCACCCAATACCCAGGAGGGCCAAGCGCCCCAGACAGCCACACAGTGGGTCAGCGCCTGCCCCAGCGCCCCTGGCCAAGTGCCCTGGGAGTCAAGACGTGCCCACAGGTGGGTGAAGTCGCGAGCAGCGGGGAGAGGCAACGCTGCCCCCCCATCGGGAGAAGCACAGGCAGGCCAGGCGACAGCAAGTCCCAGATCCAGGCCCAATCATTACCACACATCCACACGTCCTCCCTCCCTCGACTCCACTGGGGTGTAGTGCAGCGGGCACACCAGGGGGCCAGCAGCCCCCCAGCCACCACAGACCCCGAACCAGCAGAACAATTAATTAATCCTCCTGGCCCCTCCCGCCCCGAGCAGCAACAAGGAAGCAGGGGTGTGCGAAGAAGACCCCTCCCCCCACCCTTCTGGCTCTTCAATATTTTCTAATAGTGAGCAATTAAAATTGAGGGGCAGCCAAACTTATAGAACTGGGAGCGCAGCCCTCTGGGCAGCCTACATACCCAAAGAGCCCCGCCCACCTGATGCCACTCAGTGTAACCACCCCCCAAGACCTAATGTGTGTGTGTGAGTGTGTTTGATAAGTAGTAATGTCTAACACAGGGGCGGGGAACTGCAAAGTGCAACAAAAGGGCACCACCTACGTGGCCCGATCCACTACACACCACCGAACACACACGCCCCCAAAACCCTTCATGTGTGAGTGTGTGCTGTGTACAGGAGCCAGAAGGGAGAGGGGTATGGGGATATACACCGGGGGAGCTACTCTCCCCCAGAGAGGGCAGCCAGGGACTGGCTGCAATAGGCATCCCCGCTACCTGGGAGCCAACACAGGGCAGGAGGGCCTGATGTCCACCAGGCTCGGGGCCTGCAGCGACCATATTCCGGGAGCTACTCTACCCCCAGAAGGTACCCATCCCGCCCCACCCCACTCAACCCAACCCCACCCTGGAGGACCTCTACAAAAAACAAACAAACAACAACAAAAAACAAACAAACAAACCACCCGGTCACACCAGTCGCAGCAGCCCAGGCCTGAGACCCACCATCACCCAAGCGAAAAGCACCGCCCCCCCCACCGCACGCCCCAACACCCTGAAAAAAAAAACAACCATCTGCGGACACCTTGGAGCGCCCAGCCCCCAGGGCCCAGGCCCAGCACCACCACGCACGCCAGAGCGGCCCGGCCACCCGGCATAGAGCCAGCAGCCACCACCTCAACACCGCCCGCCCCACACCGCAAGACAGCCCCACCCGCAAGCCCCCAAAACTGCCCTCCAAGCCCGACACACAGTCCCCCCCAGCAATGACCAACCCGGTCCCCACGACCCGAGAGACCACCAGACGCCCGAAGCCACACAGCACCCCCCAGCACACACCCAACCGCCCAGAGCGACGGGACAGCAACCCACCACCACCACTATGTGATAAAGCTAATCAGAGGGGACCAGAGAGAATGAAATTCAGCCAATTGATGTTTTGAGGAGGCAGACATTGTTTCCATGCTAATATAATCTAAAAGAAAATTTCTAAACTGGTTAATACACATATTGTTTTTCGCTTTCCAGTTCATGAGAATAGTTTTCTTTGCGATACATAACACTGTGAGAACCATGTGTGCTGAGTTCATTTCCATGTTGATGTTGTCTAAGTCACCCAGTATGAACAGTGTGGGGCATGCAGGGATGCTACACTTTAGCCATGTTGATAGGTCCTCACAGACTTCAAGCCAGAACTTCTGGACAGGCGCACAAAACCACAAAGCGTGTGCATAATCATCAGGTGTGTTATCTGTGCAATGTGAGCAGATGTTTGAGTGTGTTAGACCCATCCTGAACATCCTTTGTCCTGTATAGTGTGTTCTATGAAGGATTTTGTATTGTATGAGCTGTAAATTAGGATTTCGAGTCATTCTGAAGGTGTTCAAACATATTTGTGGCCAGAAGCCATGACTAGAACTGATGGATAAATCTGCCTCCCATTTTGAGGATGGAAGAGACATTGTGTCATCTATCTTAGACAATAATTTATATATTTTTGATAGTAGTTTTGGGGTGCAGATGCTTAGAAATTCTTCTACCCTAGTCGGGAGTTGTAAGTCTGGTTGGTGGAGGATATATTTATTTGTTATTATAGACTTAAGTTGTTGATATTCTAGGAATTTATTGCTGCTTATCTCATGTTGTGATATGAGCTCATCAAATGAAATAAAATTTCCATTTTGGATTATATGTTCCTGATGTTTGATTCCTTTGATCTTCCACAGAGGAAAGTTTAGCATTTTTTTGTTTTGCAGTATGTGAGGATTGTTCCAGATGGGTGTAAGCTTACACGGGACAAGTGAGGACTTTGTTATTTTAAGAAATTCCAACCAGGCTGTCAGAGAGGTGATGATGTTAATGCTTTTGAAACATTTGTGATTTTTTACGTTTTGACTAATAAGTGGCAGGTCAGAGATTTCCAGATTATCACACAATGCTTGTTCTATATTTATCCATGGTTCATCTGTTGGGCTAGGTTTAAACCATTTTGATATATACTGTAACCTATTGGCTAAGGAATAGTGCTGAAAATGAGGTAAATCTAATCCACCACTTTCCTTGGTTTTCTGTAGGGTTTTTAAACTAATACGTGGTGGTTTGTTTTTCCACAGAAATTTGGAGATGCATGAATCTAGTGACTTAAACCAAGTAGCAGATGGTTTTATGGGGATCATTGAGAACAAATAGTTAACTTTTGGTAGTATCATCATTTTAATGGTTGTAACTCTCCCCATAAGTGATATAGGTAAGGACTTCCAACGAGAGAGATCGTCCTCTACTGTAATTAATAATTGCACATAATTTAGCTTTGTTAACTCTGAGAGCCTGGAGGAAATGTTTATGCCTAAATATCTAATATTTCCTGACTGTAAAGTGATCGCAGGTATATTCTGGACCCTGCAGTTAATGGGCAGAACTGTGGTCTCAGACCAATTGATAGAGTAGTCAGAAAGTGCTGAGAATTTATTTATGAGTGTGATCATGTGAGTGAGAGACGTCTGTGAGTTCTGGAGGAAAAGTAATACATCATCAGCATAAAGACTTATTTTATGCTCAATATTTTGGGGTTGGATGCCTTTAATATTTCTATCTTGTCTGATAGCAGCTGCTAAAGGTTCGATGAAAATAGCAAAAAGTGAGGGAGAAAGTGGGCAACCCTGTCTTGTACCTCTCTGCAGACTGAAGCTTGGAGAAGTTTGATCATTAGTCCTGACACTTGCATTTGGGGAGATATATAATATCCTTATCCAGTTGATGAAGTGTGACCCAAACCCGAATTTGTTTAATGCTGCAAATAAAAATGTCCAGTTCACTCGATCAAATACTTTTTCTGCATCTAGAGAGACTATTGTGGTTTCCAGGTTGTTGATGGTAGAATAGTCTATGATCTATGAAACTGATCTATGTTACTGTCTGATGGATCATTTTGTGATGAATATAAGGTTTTATAGAAGTCCCTAAAAGCATTGTTGATTTCATGGGTGACATTTCCTTTTCAGTCTTGGTGGAATGAACTCTTCAAATCAGCTTTTCATTCCGTTGGGGTGGAGCGCTTAGCTTCGCCGTCCACCCTTTTGTACACATGTGGATAAAAATTTGTGATTGTTCCGCCATCATCTTGGCATGATGGGAATTCCAGAATTCCAGAAACCTGGTCAGTTACCTGACTTTGAGTCCTGTAGTGGTTCTGCTGCTGATGCAGTTTATCAAACTGTGGACAAATGTTAGCAGGAAGAAGCAACATATCATCTTTACAATGCTCTACATTCAGGAATTGTCTTTTAATAGGTCCAATTCCCATGTTCATTGGTCTTTCATATGAACGCAAAAATAATCATTAAAGAAATCATTGAGAATTCACTCGGGGTCATTCAAAGTACTTTTAATGTTATCTGTATCATCGTCTCCATCATCCATGTGTTGCTCGTTGTCATCATCTCCCTCTACCTGTTGATACATTATGCGGGTACGGATGGTTTCAATCAGTCTTTGGGACAGTCCTCTCAAGCATGTGATACAACATCAAGCACAGGTGGCTACTATGGCTGTGACAACAGACAGAGACCAAACCACTTCTCCATCATGTCAGTGAAGGGATCTTTGATTTTCTATCAGCTCTGCAGAGAGTGATGCCAGTCCCTCTTTGTGATTCTGCCATCTGCGGAAGTATTGTTAGGAATAAAGGAACAGGATAAAGTTCCAAACATTTTAATTGTTCAGCAATGCCTTGTAGATGTAATTTATCCAATAAACATTTTTTTTATTGTTGCCCACCAGAAAAGAAAAGATTCAAAGTCTGTAGTTACTTGATTTCTAGCTTTAAATTCATCTGGGACTCAGAATTCCAATGCTATCCAGGTACACTCTGTTGTCAAATGAACCTCCAGACACAGTTAAATGCTTGAGACATTGCAGCTTCTCACCCAAGGCCTTAAAGTCCCCCTCAGGGAACAGATGGAAAGGCATCAGTAGTTGGGCTATTGTGCAGCTGCCAGTTAGGCAGAAGGACGGACCTCAGTTTCATATCCCCACACAGCCACCAGAGGTCTGCTCTCATGGAAGTTTGGTTCCGAAACCAAGATGCTGAGTAGTTACCTGCGTCCTGAGTGACAATAGATGGATTCTTGACAATTATGTGACATGAGAGTACCCACATTCTTACCTGTACCCCTGTGGATGAAACATATATAAATTACCCGTATAAGCCAACGCTGAGGGCAGTTGTCTCTTTTCTTAACTTCTGGGAACAACAAAGAGAGAGTTTTACATTGCTCTGTGTTAGGTACAAAAGATTCATTATGCAATTGTAATGCAATTGTAATGCTTCATTTCTAAATTTATATTCTGGCTTTAGCACATTCAATACAATTAGATTGGATATTTTGTCATGCTGTATACATTCTAACAAAATTCCAACTGATACACCGGTGATTCTTCAGAAATCTTGTATTAACATACATTTCACATATGTACTTTTCAGAATACACATGGGCTTTTTGGTTGTCTTTACATAAAATAATTGAGCATAAGTCAATGTCAGCCACCCCATCTATTCCTGCAACAAAAAAAATAGGTTGACAAGTTGTCTGTTGGACCTGAGGGACCTCCTATCTCTGTGGTCAGTCTGTGTCCGTGTGATTCATTGTAGTGCATTATCTTTTAGTTTTTTATTAATCTGTGCTTAATCCCATAGAATTAGGAATACGATAATAAGAATAATGATTAACAATACACAACTGGTTCCTTTTAACCTACAAATCCTGGTAATTTAAATGGATGCCACGGCTGCTGTCTGTCTATCCCTGTCTTATTTTAGCCACACCCTATGTTCTCGTTTTAGCCGTGGTTTTCTTCACTGAGGTTGAGACGAACCCCCTCCTGTTGAGAGAATTCCCCTTTGTAGTCAGACTTATGCCTCAGAGAACGGTGGTGGGTAACCAATCTTTCCCTACTTCTGCAGGTCGTGGCCTTACTAGTTTACAGTGTGATAAGTGCATCCAGGATATATTAGTTTAGCTGCTGTGGTTTCTGTAAGCAGTACCTGATATGGACCTTCCCACCTTGGGCTGGAGCAGTTATCTTTCTTTATCACTTTGATGAGGATCCAGTCTCCAGGTTTTAGAGATTCCTCCACAGGGTCACCTGGAACAGACACTAGACAGAAGAGATCTCTCTACTTGTTAACATTTTAACCATGTATCCTGCTAAGGTTTCTTCTCTTTCTTCATCATGTCCGGTTAATAGTTTTAACTGTGGTTGTAAAAATGGTCATACATTATACATTATCTCAAATGGAGTTAATCCTGTGCTAGTTAGAGTAATATGCATGTTTAGGACTACTAGTGGTAAACAGTAAACCCAATTCTTCCCAGTCTCTTCAGTCTTGACCTAATTATTCAATTGTGTCTTTCCAGCAAACCTGCTGATTGTGGATGATATGCACAGTCGTTTCTGAGATCCTTTTTTGTTTTTAAGTTCTTCGCCATCAGGAAGATAATATTGTTTACAAAGTGCGTCCCTGTTATCACTGTAGATTTTTTCAGGAATTCCAAATCTAGGTAATATTTAATTCACCAGTGTTGAGGGTACATCTGCCTGTGCATTTGGAAATACTTCACTTCATTTGGTAAAACATCACTAATCACCAGGGAGACCCCTTTATATAATTCAATGAAATCCATACAAACGTGTTGAAAAGGGTCCTCCGGCCTCTGGAACTGTCCTCGTCCCGGTCCTAGGCCATATGTATGGATCATATTTGCACATATTTGACATATTAGACAAAAATTCTTTATCATCATATTATGATATTATGATTTTATTATAAATAAAACCATACACTGCAAAAACCTTGTTCATTATTGCTACCAGCCCTCCTGTAGAGACATGCCGTGCTCCATGGCTCGATACTGAAGCATATTTAAACAAGCTCTTTGGCAGTATAAGTTTTACATTTCATAGTAAATGGCACCTTTATTCTTCCAGATCTGTCCTTGTAAGTGTACATTTGGTTTTGCATCCATGGTCCAATTTAATGGACTAGTATATGCATCCAGTTTCTGAGAATACTCTATTCCTGGATCCACCTCCTCCCAATCTGAGGCTTCTTCACATGCAGTCACAAACACACCTAAACGCCTCCAGTGGTCATCTCTGGGTTTGGAGAGTGACATATGGGGTGCATTCCATGATCTTAAAAACTTTGTCATGCTGTGAGAGAGTAAGCAGCTGACTGCACAACAACCCTCTTTATTCCAGTATAAGTGTTTTAACTTTAGCATGTTTTAACTTTCTGATTTGTTTAAAAAATTAAATATGTCCTCCCCTTGAGTATATTTGTAATACACAGTACAGTGTACTTCATGTGGTGACCTGAGGGTGAGCTTTCCTGAGACGTGTTCTTTTGCCTTCTTAAGGAGAGGAAGCGTGATAGCGCTGGGGCCTGTAGACACAAGATCCAAACTATACCAGTATGAAGGTGGTCTCATGCTGAATCATTGTTTGAGCGGACTTCATTCGAACTACAGTTAACCCTTTTTCTTCTGGAACTATTCTTAGCTTCAATAAATGGAGTAAATCCCTTCCCAGTAAGTTACAAGGACACAGAGTGGACAAGACAACTTGACAATCAGCACTTACTCCACTCCGTGTATCTGTTACTGTAAAGAGTTTTGATAAACGCTCAGGATGGCTCTTACCATTTGCTGATTTGACCCAAATAATTTCTTTGGATTCCTCAACTCCCGGTATGTCATCAGGATGGATTACAGTTCGTTTTGCACCTGTGTCGCATAGAAAAGTTACCTCCGTCCCGGAAACATTCAATCTAATCTCAGGTTTGATGTCATACTATAAGATAAGTTCAATTCCCTCTAAGTTTAACACTTTTTCTGGCTTTTCTGCTTCTATCCTGGTTACAGCTCCTGTTTTTTTCTTATCTAGTCATAACTGACTCCCAAAATCTTCCTCTATCTTACTCTTGCTCCTGCAGTCGCCCAATGCCCCCTCCTTCCACACAGCCGACATATATCTCCTCCTGCTCTGTCTCTCCTTCTCTGTCACTGCTCCTGTTGTGATCTGTGTTTTTGCTTTCCCTCATCACCTAAATAGTTGCTTCTCTCCCTTCCAACAAAAAGTTTAGTCCTTTCTTCCTTTTCTTTTTGTTGTTAGAGTGCTCCTCTGATTTCCCTCTTTATTTCATTGCTGTGGAAACACATTAAGATGACTGTTTATTTTCATGTTACAAGTCACACAAAATTACTCTCTGCATTTGACCGATCTAGTTTGGCACCTGTTGAACACACATGCACAACCTTTCTGTTTAATTTAATTAATATTTATCTGCAGGCTTAGAAACTGCTTATAGTATTAATATATTACTCCATATATTACGCTGATTTATTGCAGCTGTCTTTAAATTTCTCTTTAAGAAAACTATTGTTTGATATCTGACTCACATAGCATATTTCATTGCTGTGTTGGTTTTTAAAAAATATATATTTTATATATAAAACATATATAAATATATTATATATATATATATATGTATATATATACTAATACTCTTTTGGTTCCCATTCTGTGAGATAAATGCTTTAATCTCTGATGAATATGATGTCAGTTCCTAAGCTCATAAATTCATAAGTTTTAGGGAAGTTAGTCAATCAGAAGTAATGAAGCATTACTTAACCATAGCATTACTTAACATTAATATGTTAAATTCTTTATTTCCGGCTTATGTTTCTGATACACTTATGATTTTTTTTCAGAAGAGCTAATCTCAAATTTAGAAAATGTTTCAGTTTGGCTTGAAAATCATCTGCACCTGAAAGGTCTGACTGTCTGGTCTCAGACCTGCTTCAGGTGGAAAGTATTTCATTTTTAATGCCTTGAACTTTGTCATTAAAGAATATTCCAATTTCATTACCCTTATATGTAGAAATGAGTTCTAAATGCAACCTGGAGGGTTTGTTAATCTGTTTACTGTAGCAAGAAAGACATGAGAGTTGTTACTGCAGTTTTTATTTTTTTTTATGATTTCAGAAAAATAACTCTCTCTTCATCTATGCAAAGTCACACGCTGAGTTAGACCAAACATTTCAAGGAAAGTAGTGAGTTCTTTAGCTTGCTTATTATGGGCTACATCCATGTGCACCTTCAAGTCCCCTGTTATGACTAAACAGTCAACAGCAGTGCACACAATTTAAAGAAATTCAGTAAAATCATCAATAAAATCATTCTGCGGTGAGACAAAGTATTTAAGATAATTTTATCTCCATTTTTAAATGACACATGCTTGAATTAAGGACAAAAATAAATGTTTTATCTAGTGAGTGGGTATATTGGCCCTGAATATGGCACAAAGACCCTCCCCACTCTCGTCTTGTCTTGTTGTTTCATCTCTCAGTTAAATACATAAAATCAAGACTATGAGAGGAAAGTATCAAAAGCATTGTTAGACAGGAAAAAGTCAGAAAGCTGTTGGTATACAACTTTTCCTAGGACTTTGCCTAAGAATGGCAGGTTTGATATGGAAATGATAAAAATCTCAGCTTGTAAAACATCTTTTGCTCAGACAGTTTTTCCTGTGAAATGAGTAAAGATTTGAAATGATCTGTTTGTTTGTCTGAGATCTTCTGAACTTTAACTCTTTAAGAGAGCTGCTAAATCTTAATACACAAACTTGTACAAATGTCTAGCTCTAATCCTTGTTGTTCTTTTTTTTGTTGTGCTTTTTTAAACTAGATTTACTTTGTACATTACTTTTGTATTCCCCTTCTCTAGGATTGGGCAATTTTACCATGTTCAATTCTCCCTCAAACCCAAATTTATTTTCTCATCTCTCTAAGTATTCAATATTATCGGGTTTTTTCTGAAACATGATTTTAGCACTCCCACTTAACTCCCGGTTAGCTTTAAAACAGATATTTCCCATACTGTCCTCTTGCAGCTAATCAATTTTCGGTGGAGTTATTGTGAGTACTATTGAATGAAACACTACTTCTGTCGCTATGTCACGAGCAACAACCAGATTCCAATGTTCACTTCAACTCAATTAGTCAGTAACACATTTTTCTGTCGTCACCAGCAGCAACATCACACACCAGCAGCTGTTTCACTCTTATACATACATAGCAAATAAAACAACACTGCAGCAAAGAAGGAAAAAAAACAATTTAACAAACAAACAATTCAACAACCAGCCCCTTTAACAAACAAACAAATTAATTTCACAAACAAACGATTCAACAATCAGGCCATTTAACAAACAAACGATCAGACGTATAACACTAACAAAAACTAACATGGATTTAAAACTTGCGATCTTTCATCGCAAACTCTCTTAAGAAAGATTCTGTTTCTAACACGCGGCGCGGAGTTATTTATTCCTGTAGTCTTCTCACACAGACTATGGACTAACCTTTTCTGACTGCATTTTTGTTGTCCTTGGTTAATCCCACCACTACACATGTTTACCAGTTAAAAGGCTAACCTTTTCGGACCGTTTAATTTGTGGGTTATCCAATACAACATACAGTTACCAGTTAAAAGGCTTTTTTCCTTTGCTTCACCTTTTCTGACTGCTATTATGTTTTCATGGGTTAATCCTATACACAGTTACCAGTTAAAAAGCTGACCTTTTCTGACTGCTTCTTTTATGGGTTAATCCAGCACAATTTACACACAGTTACCAGTTAAAAAGATGACCTTTTCTGACCGCTAATTAGGTTTTTATGGGTTAATCCTATACACAGTTACCAGTTAAAAGGATGACCTTTTCTGACCGCTAATTAGGTTTTTATGGGTTAATCCTATACACAGTTACCAGTTAAAAGGATGACCTTTTCTGACTGCTTCTTTTATGGGTTAATCCAACACAACCTACACACGGTTACCAGTTAAAAGGCTTACTTTTTCTGACTGCTTCATTTGTGAGTGATCCAACATAACTTTTACACAGTTACCAGTTAAAAGGCTTATTTACTAGGTTGCATTCGAAATAGTATATTCTTAGGAAAATAGCAACGACTCAATCTATTTAAAGGCCTCCAGTTTTCCATCAATTGCTAGTTAATTAATCAAAAATTTCCCTAATAATCACACTATTTCCAACCAACAATAGTAATACAAAGGGTTCCTTACCATAAATCCACTGGTAAGTTAAACAACGAAGAATCCAGCGAGTCTGTCCACTGATTCAAAAATAGATCCTGTCACCTTTCCTCCAGCCAGTGGCAGCCGGCCTCTATCAGAAACTGTGCTGAGAGGACTTCAGTTAGGAATCCTGGACTCCCCCATGCACGGTTTCAGCTCCGATTCTGGAAGGTGGAAAGGACTTAGAATCTGGCTCGAAGGACCATTATGTTAGAAAAATTCTCTTAAAATTAGGCTCAGAGTCACTGGATACGATAAACACAAAACATTTATTTCTTGCAAGAAAGAGACAAGTCCGCACAAATCCACACAACCTGTCGGGAAGATCGCTCAGAGTTGTCTCCCGACAAAATGGTGCTCCAGCTATTTACGTTGTTTATGCTTGCTGATCAAACAATGTTATGAGAAAAGGCCCTTTTCTCACCATTCATTATTATGGGAAGGAACATTCAATGTTATGGGAAAAGGTGCTTCTCGCCCCATTCCTTGTTATGGGAAGGAACATAAAACGTGCTTCTCACCAGTTAATATTATGGGAAAGACTAGTACCAGAGTCAAAACACTTTTGCTTGAATCATAGAAGAGGAAAGATGGAGGGACTCTTCTAAGCTGGTTTCAAGTATAAACTTATTTTTATAACCTTGTATGAGAAAGAACCACACTTATGTTTGAGCAATACACTCCTTATGAGGAGTTATTCACGATTTAGGATTTTGCTGTAAAATCAATTCCTTCACTTAAACTAAGTTAAAATTGCTTTGTCCTTCTTATTTATCCACGTCTACGCTGGTTTCAAGTATAAACTTCTTTATATTACCTTATATGAGAAAGAACCACACTTGTTCTTCTGGAATCTGAAATTCGCTTTATTTTAAGGAGATAGTCAAGATTTCAGATATTGTCATAAAATGAATTGCTTCACTCAAACCAAGTTAAAACTGCTTTCTCCTTCATATTTGTCAATGTTTAAGCTGGTTTCAAACATAAACTTCTTTTTATAAACTTGTATGAGAAAGAACCACACTTATGTTTGAGCAATACACTCCTTATGAGGAGTTATGCACGATTAAGGATTTTGCTGTAAAATGAATTCCTTCACTTTTTTTTCCCTTGTTCTGTTCAGCATTATGACAGCAGAATTGTGAATACCTTTTATGCCAAACAGATTTGCTTTACCAAGGGAAGTTTTACAAATGTAAAGCTCCCCTTGATGCCCATTTATTTATTTCTGTTTACAATATATAACATGTGATAGAACTGAACCGGAACGGGGGACAAGGAAAGAAGAAGAGGAAAGAAGAGGAAACAGAACAAAAATAGAAACAAAAACCAGACAACCAGCTGCTACACATGTAAAAAAACAAAACAGACAATAACCCATGGTCTCTGTTGTGAATCCAGCCTTAGCGCCACCAGGAGCACCTGAAAGCAGACAAGCAGAGAAAAAACAAACAAACACACAAAAAAACAAAAACAAGCACAAGTAGTGGCAATTGCATACAACTCAACTGTGGATATAGATGACCTGAGGCGACATGGTAATACATCAACTGCTACTGGACTAATGAATGTGTGTTGTGTGTGTGTGTGTGTGTTAGAACATGCGACACCCATGGCACAGGACCTACATGATAACCGTGCTTAGTTATGAGTGTATAAGTGTACACGGCCACAATCCACAGCCCCCCCGAGCAGAAGCAGGCAGAGAGGGCCACAAGACCCAGGCCACCAGCAGCCCCCACGGAGCACAGAACCTAGGATGCCCACCACAGGGAAAACCACGCATACACCCAGTAGACAGCAGAGGAAATCCCCGGACAGAGCCCCCATAAGCAAAGGGCAGAGAACCCCCGGGAGCCAGGGGCAATAGCCCACCGACCCCACCAGACCCCAGCCGCCCAGACATGGGCCGTGCACTGGACCCGGGCCCCAGGAGCCCGAGCACCCCAAAACCCACCGTTAGAGGCCACACCCAATACCCGGGTGGGCCAAGCGCCCCAGACAGCCACACAGTGGGTCAGCGCATGCCCCACCGCCCCTGGCCAAGTGCCCTGGGAGTCAAGACGTGCCCACAGGTGGGTGAGGTCGCGAGCAGTGGGGAGAGGCAACGCCGCCCCCCCATTGGGAGAAGCCCAGGCAGGCCAGGCGACAGCAAGTCCCAGACCCAGGCCCAATCATCACCACACACACTTTCACATCCCATACATCCACACGTCCTCCCTCCCTTGACTCCGCTGGGGTGTAGCGCAGCGGGCACACCAGGGGGCCAGCAGCCCCCCAGCCACCACAGACCCTGAACCAGCAGAATAATTAATTCCTCCTGGCCACTCCTGCCCGAGCAGAAACCAGGAAGCAGGGGTGTGATAAGACCCCTCCCCTCACCCTTCTGGCTCTTCAATATTTTCTAATAGTGAGCGATTAAAATTGAGGGGCAGCCAACCTTGTAGAACTGGGAGCGCGGCCCTCTGGGCAGCCTACATACCCAAAGAGCCCCGCCCACCAGATGCCGTTCACTGCAACCACCCGCCAAGACCTAATGTGTGTGTGTGTGTTTGATAAGTAGTGATGTCTAAGGTGTAATCAAAACAGGGGCGGGGAACTGCAGAGTGAAGCCAAGGGGACCACCTACGTGGCCCCATCCACTACACCCCACAGAACACACACGCCCCCAAAACCCTTCATGTGTGAGTGTGTGCTGTGTACAGGAGCCAAAAGGGAGAGGGGTATGGGGATATACACCGGGGCAGCTACTCGCCCCCGGAGAAGGCAGCCAGGGACTGGCTGCAATAGGCACCCCTGCTACCTGGGACCCAACACAGGGCAGGAGGGCCTGATGTCCACCAGGCTCGGGGCCTGCAGCGACCATATTCCGGGAGCTACTGTACCCCCAGAAGGTACCCATCCCACCCCACCCCACTCAACCCAACCCCACCCCACCCCGGAGGACCTCTACAAACAAACAAACAAACAACAACAAACAAACCACCCGGTCACACCAGACGCAGCATCCCGGGCCTGAGACCCACCATCACCCAGGCCCCCCCCCAACAGGGGAAAAGCACCCCCCCCCCACCCCACGCCCCAACACCCTAAAGATAACAACCATCTGCGGACACCCTGGAGGTCCCAGAGCAACAAGCCTGCACCAACCCACCCATACTGTGGCATGTCCAGGGCAACCCAGCCCCCCCGGGCGCAAGGCATCGCCCAGCCACCAGGGCCAAGGCCCAGCACCACCACCCACGCCAGAGCGGCCCGGCCACCCGGTACAGAGCCAGCAGTCACCACCCCAAGGCCCCTAAGGTACCCTGCCCCACACCGCAAGACAGCCCCACCCGCAAGCCCCCAAAACTGCCCTCCACGCCCGACACACAGTCCCCTCCAGGAATGACCAACCCCGTCCTCACGACCCGAGAGACCACCAGACGCCCGAAGCCACACAGCCCCCCCCAGCACACACTCAACCGCCCAGAGCGACGGGACTGCAACCCACCACCACTATGTGATAAACCTAATCAGTGGGGACCAGAGAGAATGAAATTCAGCCAATTGATGTTGGGAGGCACACATTGTTTCCATGCTAATATAATCTAAAAGAACATTTCTAAACTGGTTAATACACAGATTGTTCTTCGCTTTCCAGTTCATGAGAATAGTTTTTTTTGCGATACATAACACTGTTATAATTGGCTTTGTTCTTAGACATTATAAATTCATATTCTGTATTTTACTAAATAACCTTTGTTCCTAGCTGGTACTTTTCCACTCTGCTCATACTGCACAACAGATGACCTTAAATGGTCCAAGACCTTAGAATGACATAAACAACTGGGTCAGACAAAACATCTCTATTAGGGCAGATAGGTCTGGTACATTAGACACCTAAAACTGCAGTCACACATACACACACATTGTTTATCATATCCAAAGAACACAACAAGGACAGAAGCTGGCCTGATCATGCCATCAAAACTGGCCAGTTATACTCTGACAAGTGTGAATACAACTTCTGTGAGATAAAGCTGAATATAAATATGACATGTTTCCGGATAACGGGTCTCGGCCTGACGGATTTCCTGCGGGAGCTCTGGCACTCCGAGTGCAGCGCTGCAATATACTCTACTTGTGACCACTAATAAATACTGTTTTAATAAACCATTTCTCCAGCTTATTCTTGGGCTTCCAATGAAAAAATCGGGCTAACAATTGGTGCCGTGACCCGGATTGGCTGACTCTGAGACCGTGTCCGATCGAGGACTTCCGGAGCTGGTTGGAGGGGACCCTTCTTCAGACAATTCAAGGCGCCTAAAACACAAGGTGAGCAGAAAACCTCTTGTATCAGGATATGTGAAATTTCTGCACATTGGTCATTCTAAACTAAATTGTCTGAATTAGGATGTCCTCCGATCACTAAATCAAAAGCACAAAATTTGTGTCTACAGGTTTACTAGGTGGTCACATGTAAAGTATAAACACATAGTCTCACATAGGGAGAGTCATATGTGTCCTAGTTTAGTACAATTTGGCCAAATAAAAGACATAAAATTCATCCTGTCTTCTAAACTGAATAGGAAGTAGATGCCAATGGGCGGGAGTCTGTTAGTCCGCAATTGGCGGCGTGAGTAATGTCTGTGCAATTGGCACTTGGACCGTAAAATCCGCAATCGGCGGTGGGTCTGCATTACTGCACAACAGGCGAAATGAGTAATTTCTGTGCACAAGGGCGCTTAGACCTTTATCTGCAATCGGCGGTGGGTCTGTATTACTTCACAATAGGCGGCGTAAGTAATCTCTGTGCAATTGGCACTTGGACTGTAAAATCCGCAATCGGCGGTGTGTCTGTTATTACTACGCATTTGGTGCTTGGACTGTAAAATCCACAATCGGCGGTGTGTCTTGGTTTTTTTGGGGTTTTTTTCTCTTCCACAAGCGGCGGTGGTTCTGCAGTTGTTGTGAACAGGCGATACACTAAGTGTTTATCTCTGCATAAGGACACAGGGCTAAGTTGGTTATTTTTCATGAAAATGTGGGGTGGTTTGCTATTTGGTTGATATTTTACTGTGTTAGTGGAAGTGTATCTAGCAATAGAGACTGCTGGAGAATTCCTACACTGACACAGATCTCAAGTAGTTCTGTAAAAGGGGGCATTGGACTAGAAAATAAAGGGGAATTTAGTTAGGGTGTTACAGAGATTGGTGAATTAAAATGAGTGAAGAGACTGGGAGAACCCCCAGCGATCAAGCGCACAGAGTAAAAGATTCTGTGTAGAGGCTTCTTGGTCAGGTCCAACACTTGGGCATTGCACCATTCACCCATTCTGATTAACACGTGAAATACCTGAATATGTCACAAACCTTTGTTGATAAGTGGAAAACATGTAAACCCTGCTCATTGGGGTCGGTATTATTTGACACGTTGACGAGATGGCAGAAAAAAGTTCCAAGAGAAGACGAAAAAAGAGAGACAGATAGATTTGTAAATTGGACGAGAGAAATGCAAGGGAAAGGAATGTTTGGAGGGTTTGAAAGTGCGCCACCGCAACTGAGTGATTTCTCTATGTTTTCAAAACAAGCAACAGGGAGTAGGAATCAAGCAACAGCAAAGCTAAAGGAGGTAGGTTTATTGCAGAGAGCAAGGGCAGAAAAAGATGGAAAAAAACCCAGTAACATTTCTTGCAGACTGTCAGTATTTTTTTTGGAGAAGTTAAATTCTCTATTCAGACGCAGTCCTCTGCACCTCTACCACAGCACGTGCCAGACACAACGTCATCTTTTCCAGGGACACATCCTACTACACTAGCAGATAAGACACATCTTCCTAACATCACACTCAATAACAGAAGCATGCCATTTAGCAAAATAAAAAAATTACCATTTATACAGATTCAGCATAAACAGCTTAGGCTGTACATGTGGACATGTGTAATTGGAAAAGAAAAGGTTAGATATCCTTAGCTTTGTCATAAATGCTCTCACCCTGGGCCTGTACTTAAAGAGTACTAGAGTTACATATAGTTATTTAGTCAAAAAATTTATAATGATAATGGAAGTTTTTACTAGAGCATTTATCATCAATTCGATAATTAATTTATTTTTAAATAAATTTTAATGGGAGAAATACCACATTGAATGGACAATCTGAAAACCGCTTTTCAATGCAAGTATTACAGTGAAGAGATAAGAAGCAATACAATGTCCAAAATAAATCCAGGAAGAACACACTGTTTAAAACTAAACATTAGAACCAGTTTGTTGTTGAATTAAGATTTAACAGCTCTCTTAAAAAGTCAGACAAACAAACATAGCATTTAAATCTTTGATCCTTTAATTGAAAAACTGCCTGAACAAAAGATGTTCTACAAATTGAGACTTTATGATTTCCACCTGAAGCAGGTCTGAGACCGGACAGTCAGACCATATGACTTATTAGAAAATATCGGGATTTAACAGCAAGGTCAGGCAGATAGGTGTCAGACAGTTTCTTACCATCTTAAAGCATTAAAGGTTAGCCTTTATTGTGTTAGAGATCACAGTAACATGACTTAAAATTTAGCTGATCTAAATACTTCTCCTCTGCTTATTTTCACCAATTCTGAGTTAATATTTATCATCAGTATTTATAATTGATCTCATTAAAACATTTAACTATTTAACTGCAGCAGATATATGAATCAATGGATCTGTTATCTTAACAGAGCAGCAACGTGCTTTATATAAAGGTTTAAAGTGAGTTAGATTATTAGGAAATTAACAAAAACACGGCAATAAAAGGCACAACGAGAGTCAGATATCACCAATGAGTTTCTTGAAGAAGAAAACTCTAAAAGAAATTTAAAGACAGCTGCAGTAAGTCTGAGTCATAACAAGTCAAGTCAAGGTTTGTTTTCATGGCACATTTAAAAACAGCCACAGCAACCAGAGAGCTGTACAGCTGAACACTATATTAATACTATTAGCAAATTCTAACCCTGCAGATAAATATTAATTAATCTAACAATAAACATTGAATAAATTAGTGAAATAAAAACAGTGTTTACAGTTAAAGACATGCCTCTAAACCAGACATGTGTCACTGGAAAAGGAAAGGCCTTGTGACCTCAGCCGGCACCCCGGTTAAACACTTGAATCAATTACTCGAACTATATTATGCCATACTTGAACCAAAACAAGTTGCTAGAGTCGAGTGCAGAGGACATCAAAAGGGAGATGGGAGAGTAGCGAGAGGCAACAATGCGGCAGATAAGGCAGCAAAAACAAAAGCAGGGTATACTGCATTTAACCAGATGTCTCAGAAAACATTGGAGGAAAAATCACAACGAGAATTATGTTTAGAAAACATTAAAGAACTTCACGAAGCAGCGGCACCATCTGAAAAGCAAGCATGGAACGAAAAAAAAAAAGATTCCACAGGACGCTGCTGGAATCATGAAGGCAAAATAGTAGCTCCAACTGGACTACTAAATTTGCTATGTCAAGAAGCACACAGTAGAGCTCACTGTGCCAGCTCAAAAGTAACAGCGCTCATTTCACAACACTGGTGGCACCCCCACCTAAAAGACACAATAAAATATTTTGTGCAATCTTGTGAAATTTGCAAGCTGTTCAATCTCAAAGCAGGACTAGGTAGTTTCCCAGTACCTGATGCCCCTTGGAAACAGATAGTAATTGAGTTTACTGACATGGGAGCAGCGAACAGGACTGAAGGTAAACTATTTCTTCTAGTGTGTGTAGCTCCCTTTTCTAGATGGGTAGAAGCCACACCTACTAAAAAAGGAAAAGAAGTCATTAAATGGCTTACAAGAGAAATTATTCCAAGATTTTGGGTACCAGAAGTGATAAGATCAGATAATGGTACTCACTTCTCCAATGAAGAACTAGGAGAAGTGGAAAAATTGTTTGGAATTACACATAAGCTCGGTGCAGTCTCTCACCCAGCTTTACAAGAACTAGTGAAAAGAGCAAATAGAACCATCAAAAAGGCCGAACAGAAGTCTGTGCAGACACACAGTTAACCTGGGCTGAAGCTCTACGTATTGTGTTAGCCTAAGATTTATTCCAAATGCCACCATGAATGTTGTAATGTTGTCCCACATGAGGTCATGCCAGGGAGGAATCACCCTGTCAATTTACAACTGCACCAACAGGCTCACCCCTTGTTGTACTACAGTATGGAAACTTGTGTGAATGTGAAACAACTGAATAACACTGTGATGAGTATATCTCAGCAGGTTACAGAAATACTCACCAAGGAACAGGACCAGGAAAGTGAACAAAGTTAACTGGTCCTCTCCTATATGGACAGGACGCAGAAGCTACAACACATTGTGTAAAGGTATGGTTGACTGAGAATAGACTGAGTAACTGGATCCACAAGGATCACTGTACTCAGGCTCAAGATCCTACCGAAAGAACATTAACTGAGGTCCGGACTGACTTAGGAACCTCACCTGCTGACAAAGACTAGACCACGGGGACTAAAACTCTATCAGAGACTGAACGGACCACTGACGATGAAACCAAAGGAAAACACCACTGTGGAGACTAGACTGTAGAACCACAGTAGCAGAAACAATAAAGGTTCTCCTGTGTGAAAGTCAGACATTAAAAGCTCAAGTTACAAAGAACTACAACAGTAATCTGGACACACCCTCTCTTCCCACCACTCCATACCAGGTGACTAAAAGATCTCTGGAAAATGGCAACAACCCACTTCAATTACAATTTATTGAGAAACAAGATACAAGGTACAATCCGATCTGTGCTCAGTCATGACATGTTGGTCGAACGAAAAAGATATGAATGGGATGAATAAAATGTTCTGTGAGAACAGTTTTAATCATGTGTTCTGGTTCATTCGAGAATTTATATGGGAGATGACCCAAGTTGTTTAATCTGGTGCAATCAATCAATGAATCAATCAATCAAACTTTATTTTCATAACACTTTTCATACAAGAAAATGATAGAAGAAAATAAAACAAAGCAGTGAAACCCAAGGCCACATTTAGACACACATACACACACACACACACACACACACATGCACGTCTATACGTACACATACACCCACATACATCCACACATACTGGAAGGAAGAAGTAAAGATTAAGTAAAACATAATAAACTGAGGCAGAGCTGCTCGAAGTAAGGTAAAGCACAGAGCTTTGAACTGCACGATTAAAGGCCTAATTCATGTCAAGAAAAAACAAGAATGATCCTGAACAATTTAGCTAACATTCCAAAACTGCTACGAGGAAAAAAAAAAAAAAAAAAAAAATTACAAAATAATATCAAGAATCTGGGCCCTTAGGTCAAAGCATGCATGCAAGATAACAGTGATCAATAACCAACCAAAGATCTGAACACAAGCACGATGCTGTGGCACTGCTAAGGAAAAAGTTAGCAGAACAAGGCCACATGGCTCATCTAAAAAATAAATAAATGAGGAATTGAGACAAATAGAAAAATAGAATAAACCTTTGTCTTTGATTCTAATTTGTATGGAAATATGTTATTGTATCATGTGATGTTATAAGAAACTCTGATGTCACACTGTTGGTACTCCATGAAGTGTTTCTAATTCAAATGGAGCAGAAAAAACTTAATGCTGATCCTGAACTGTCTGTGGATGGCTCAGCATCACGAAACACAGCCACTGGTAAGAATTAAATAGAATTTAGTATAAAGTAACAAGTGAGAATTAAGCAGATCGTGCTGAAATTTTATCAAAAGCACTCTGAGCTGAATTAAGAGGACAGACAATATTTATCCCAAAAAGGTTAATCAGTTACTCATTGAGAAGAAATGGCTGCTTTCTTGATGCTGTGCTGCTCCCAAAATTAACTCTAACCACAAACATTTCTGTCCTGCAGCAGCAACACAGGAGCAGAAACTGCAGTGGAAGAGTTCAGCAGAACTAACATACGGATGAGACTAAGTCTCATCGGGGGGTGGAGATACAACAATTAATCATAGTTTACTAACACTTCTCAAGATTTTCCCAAAATTCTGTGAGTCTTTGTCTTCCTTTTGTCTTTTGTTCTATGTTGTCTTGTGTTTTGTCTTTGTCTTGCTGTGTTCTCTAAATGGTTTGAAGTTTTTTCCACAGAAAAGGTTGATGGTACTGGATTTCACATTAATGCTGTACAGCAGGTTGGTGAGTCTAAGGTACTGTCCTAAAACATGGTTTCTATCAACTGGCCAGTTGTTTTGTTTTTCATTTAATTTATTTATTTTTTTTTTTCGGTTTATTTATTTGTTTTTGTTTGGGGTTCATATGAAAACTTAATTTGTCGACCAATGAATACTGGGATTGAACCTGTTAAAAGGCAATTCCTGAATATAAAACATTGTGAAAATGACATGTTGTGCTGCTCAGTTCTCTCTCCTGCTAACATTCACCCACAGCTTAAATTAACTGCATCTGCAGCAGAACCTCTACAGGACTCACAGCCAAGTGACTGACAAGACGTCAGTCTGAAATTCTGGGAGGCACGATCATCATGCCAAGATAATGGTTGAACAACCACACAACCTTCAACCACTGTCAACAAAATAATCTGAATTATCTCCTTAATTGTCCCAAAGAAAAAGATTAGTTAGGGAAAACGGGTGGTAAAGACCCCTTTGTGGAAGTGAAGTGCTGGTAACCTCTCCTTCCTAGTTAGCTCAGACTGCTGAACTGAGGTTCAGCCAGAAGGACAACCAAACACCAAGCAGTGACAGGATTGGACCACAAGAGACTGAGCTGCACTACACCACTCTGCACAATGTTTTCATAAAATTTTCACTCAAAAGAAATTGTTAGTTTGTACACTACATCTATCATTACTCATCTGTTCTCAACAGGGTCATATCTTCATATTCACATCATGTTTAAATGTATGTACTGTATTGTTTTGTGTTTTGTGATGTTCCTCTTTAGTTTAATGATTTTAAGTAGACCAATTACTAATCATAGGAATTCATACATATGTCCATTGCCATTGGTGTGAATTGGCTGTTCGGCGCGGGACCTTAGGCACTGAAAGGTAATTAAGTGGTCGGTCGCCAAGGGGGAATGGGGCCATAGGAGAATTTTCCCGGATATCAGCCATCGGGTTTTTCGCTCCTATTCGCTGCGAACAGTGGACGATCCTGATGGTAATGTTAATTGCCTTAAGCACTTTTTGAGTTTCAATATTTTATGAATTGTTGTAGCTTAGTTAATTATTGTTATGTGTTGTAATGGTACTTATGGGTGAGCAGGGTCTTGCCACTGCTTAAACCACATATAGTTTTGGGCCAAAATGAACTAAGATTCTACACAGAGATTGGGTTTGGGGCCACATACACACACTAATTTTAAGACATATTGAAACATTTATTAATTTATTCCTTGCATACACGTACAGGCGTGATACTTATAGCTTTTAAGAAATGTGCTCATTGCAGAGTTATGATCAGTTGAGTAATGAAGGTTGAACTATTCTGGGAAAGAGGTTCTGTTCCCAGCATCATGATAAACACTCCTGATACAGAAAGGTTTAGCTAATGCATTACAATTATTTTACACATGCATATGCAATGAAAACTTGCTTGCTGCTGATAATTGCAAAGAAGAACAGCTTACACATAACAGCTCAAATAATGAAGTTATATCAAAAGGGGGATAACAAGAATCTTCTGTCTGGTTGTGCTGCACCTCAAGGTAGTTGGCCACTGGCAGTTTGGGGACCTGCTAAGTTGGCTGCCGCTAACAGGTGTGACACAATACAGAATATAACATTCCTACCTCATTTAGTTGACATGATTAAATCATGTCAAAAGGGGGAGTTGTTATAATTGGCTTTCTTCTTAGAAAGTGTGGGGCATGCAGGAATGCTACACATGCAGGAATGCTACACTTTAGCCATGTTGATAGGTCCGTACAGACTTCAAACTAGAACTTCTGGACAGGCGCACAAAACCACAAAGCGTGTGCATAATCATCAGGTGTGTTATCTGTGCAATGTGAGCAGATGTTTGAGTGTGTTAGACCCATCCTGAACATCCTTTGTCCTGTATAGTGTGTTCTATGAAGAATTTTGTATTGTATGAGCTGTAAATTAGGATTTTGAGTCATTCTAAAGGTGTTCAAACATGTTTGTGGCCAGAAGCTATGACTAGAACTAATAGATAAATCTGCCTCCCATTTTGAGGATGGTAGAGACATTGTGACATCTATCTTAGACAATAATTTATATATTTTTGATAGTAGTTTTGGGGTGCAGATGCTTAGAAATTCTGCTACCCTAATCAGGAGTTGTAAGTCTGGTTGGTGGAGGATATATTTCTTTGTTATTATAGACTTAAGTTGTTGATATTCTAGGAATTTATTAATGCCTATCTCATGTTGTGATATGAGCTAATCAAATGAAATAAAATTTCCATTTTGGATTATATGTTCCAGATGTTTGATTCCTTTGATCTTCCACAGAGTAAAGTTTAGCATTTTTTTGTTTTGCAGTATGTCAGGATTGTTCCAGATGGGTGTAAGCTTACACGGGACAAGTGAAGACTTTGTTATTTTAAGAAATTCCCACCAGGCTGTCAGAGAGGTGCTGATGTTAATTCTTTTAAAACATTTGTGATTTTTTACGTTTTGACTAATAAGAGGCAGGTAAGAGATTTCCAGATTATCACACAATGCTTGTTCTATATTTATCAATGGTTCATCTATTGGGCTAGGTGTAAACCATTTTGATATATACTGTAACCTATTGGCTAAGGAATAGTGCTGAAAATGAGGAAAATCTAATCCACCACTTTCTTTGGTTTTCTGTAGCGTTTTTAAACTAATACGTGGTGGTTTGTTTTTCCACAGAAATTTGGAGATGCATGAATCTAGTGACTTAAACCAAGTAGCAGATGGTTCTATGGGGATCATTGAGAACAAATAGTTAACTTTTGATAGTATCATCATTTTAATGGTTGTAACTCTCCCCATAAGTGATATAGGTAAGGACTTCCAACGAGAGAGATCGTCCTCTACTGTCTTTAATAATTGCACATAATTTAGCTTTGTTAGCTCTGAGAGCCTGGAGGAAATGTTTATGCCTAAATATTTAATATTTCCTGACTGTAAAGTGATCGCAGGTATATTCTGGACCCTACAGTTAATGGGCAGAACTGTGGTCTTAGACCAATTGATAGAGTAGTCAGAAAGTGCTGAGTATTTATTTATGAGTGTGATCGTGTGAGTGAGAGACGTCTGTGAGTTCTGGAGGAAAAGTAATACATCATCAGCATAAAGACTTATTTTATGCTCAATATTTTGGGGTTGGATACCTTTAATATTTCTATCTTGTCTGATAGCAGCTGCTAAAGGTTCGATGAAAATAGCAAAAAGTGAGGGAGAAAGTGGGCAACCCTGTCTTGTACCTCTCTGCAGACTGAAGCTTGGAGAAGTTTGATCATTAGTCCTGACACTTGCATTTGGGGAGCTATATAATATCCTTATCCAGTTGATGAAGTGTGACCCAAACCCGAATTTGTTTAATGCTGCAAATAAAAATTTCCAGTTCACTCGATCAAAGGCTTTTTCTGCATCTAGAGAGACTATTGTGGTTTCCAGGTTGTTGATGGTAGAATAGTCTATGATCTATGAAACTGATCTATGTTACTGTCTGATGGATAATTTTGTGATGAATATAAGGTTTTATAGAAGTCCCTAAAAGCATTGTTGATTTCATTGGTTGTTTTCTCTTTATTTCTCTTTAGTTGGTTAGCTAGGAACCTTCCAGATTTATTGCCATGCTCAAAGTTCTCCAAGCAAAGTCTTTGTATCAGCAACTGTGTTTGTTTGTTAATAATTTTGTTTAATTCAAGTTTAGCTTTTCTTAGTTCATTCAGTGTGTGTTCCTCTTTGGAGGTACTGTAGACAACTTCTAATGATTTGATCCTGAGTTCTAAATCTGATATCCTTGAACTTTCCCTCTTTTTCTTATTTGATGAAAACGAGATTATTTTGCCTCTCATGACTACTTTTCCGGCTTCCCAGAGGGTAAAGGTGACATTCCTGGCAGGTCATTATTTTCTAAATATACAGACCATTCCATTTTGAAATAATTAATAAAATCATGGTCTTTTAGTAATGATGTATTAAATCTCCAATTCCTAGCTGGTGGTATAACTCTTTTATTCTTCAGTGTGATAGAAACTGGAGCGTGATCACTGATAGTGATGGGGTGGATTTTGGTGTCTGAAATATCCCTCATCAAGGAACTGCTAACTATGAATTCCTTCACTTAAACCAAGTTAAAACTGCTTTGTCCTTCATATTTGTCCATTTTTAAGCTGGTTTCAAACATAAACTTCTTTTTATAACCTTGTATGAGAAAGAACCACACTTATGTTTGAGCAATACACTCCTTATGAGGAGTTATGCACGATTCAGGATTTTGCTGTAAAATGAATTCCTTCACTTAAACCAAGTTAAAACTGCTTTGTCCTTCTTATTTATCCATGTCTAAGCTGGTTTCAAGTATAAACTTCTTTATATTACTTTATATGAGAAAAAAACACACTTGTTCTTCTGGAATCCGAAATTCGCTTTCTTTTAAGGAGATAGTCAAGATTTCAGATATTGCCATAAAATTAATTGCTTCACTGAAACCAAGTTATAACTGATTTGTCCTTCATATTTGTCCATGTTTAAGCTGGTTTCAAACATAAACTTCTTTTTATAACCTTGTATGAGAAAGAACCACACTTATGTTTGAGCAATACAAACATACAATATAGTTATGCACGATTTAGGATTTTGCTGTAAAATGAATTCCTTCACTTTTTTTTTCCCTTGTTCTGTTCAGCATTATGGCAGCAGAATTGTGAATACCTTTTATGCCAAACAGATTTGCTTTGCCAAGGGAAGTTTTACAAATGTAAAGTTCCCCTTGATGCCCATTTATTTATTTCTGTTTACAATATATAACATGTGATAGAACTGAACCGGAACGGGGGACAAGGAAAGAAGAAGAGGAAAGAAGAGGAAACAGAACAAAAATAGAAACAAAAACCAGACAACCAGCATCTACACCTGTAAAAACACAAAACAGACAATAATCCATGGTCTCTGTTGCGAATCCAGCCTTAGCGCCACCAAGAGCACCTGAAAGCAGACAAGCAGAAAACAAACAAACACACAAACAAACAAAAACAAGCACAAGTAGTGGCAATCGCATACAACACAACTGTGGATATAGATGACCTGAGGTGACATGGTAATACATCAACTGCTACTGGACTAATGAATGTGTGTTGTGTGTGTGTGTGAGAACATGCAACACCCATGGCACAGGACCTACATGATAACCGTGCTTAGTTGGTTAAGGAATCAGAGGCAGGCAGAGAGGGCCACAAGACCCAGGCCACCAGCAGCCCCCACGGAGCACAGAACCCAGGATGCCCACCGCAGGGACAACCACGCATCCACCCAGTAGACAGCAGAGGAAGCCCCCGGACAGAGCCCCCATAAGCATAGGGCAGAGGCCCCCCGGGAGCCAGGGGCAACAGCCCACCGACCCCACCAGGCCCCAGCCGCCCAGACATGGGCCATGCACCGGACCCGGACCCCAGGAGCCCGAGCGCCCCAAAACCCCCCGGCAGAGGCCCCACCCAATACCCGGGAGGTACAAGTGCCCCAGACAGCCACGCAGTGGGTCAGTGCCTGCCCCAGCGCCCCTGGCCAAGTGCCTTGGGAGTCAAGACGTGCCCACAGGTGGGTGAAGTCACGAGCAGTGGGGAGAGGCAACGCCGCCCCCCCATTGGGAGAAGCACAGGAAGGCCAGGCGACAGCAAGTCCCAGACCCAGGCCTAATCATCACCACACACACTTTCACGTCCCATACATCCACACGTCCTCCCTCCCTTGACTCCGCTGGGGTGTAGCGCAACGGGCACACCAGGGGGCCAGCAGCCCCCCAGCCACCACAGACCCTGAACCAGCAGAATAATTAATTCCTCCTGGCCACTCCTGCCCGAGCAGCAACCAGGAAGCAAGGGTGTGAGAAGACCCCTCCCCTCACCCTTCTGGCTCTTCAATATTTTCTAATAGTGAGCGATTAAAATTGAGGGGCAGCCAACCTTGTAGAACTGGGACCGCGGCCCTCTGGGCAGCCTACATACCCAAAGAGCCCCGTCCACCAGATGCCATTCACTGCAACCACCCGCCAAGACTTAATGTGTGTGTGTGTGTTTGATAAGTAGTGATGTCTAAGGTGTAATTAAAACAAGGGCGGGGAACTGCAGAGTGCAGCCAAGGGGACCACCTACGTGGCCCCATCCACTACACCCCACAGAACACACACGCCCCCAAAACACTTCATGTGTGAGTGTGTGCTGTGTACAAGAGCCAAAAGGGAGAGGGGTATGGGGATATACGCCAGGGCAGCTACTCTCCCCCGGAGAAGGCAGCCAGGGACTGGCTGCAATAGGCACCCCCGCTACCTGGGACCCAACACAGGGCAGGGGGGCCTGATGTCCACCAGGCACGGGGCCTGCAGCGACCATATTCCGGGAGCTACTGTACCCCCAGAAGGTACCCACCCCACCCCATCCCACTCTACCCAACCCCGCCCCACCGCACGCCCCAACACCCTAAAATTATCAACCACCTGCGGACACCCTGGAGGTCCCAGAGCAACAAGCCTGGCACCAGGACCTGCACCAACCCACCCATACTGTGGCATGTCCAGGGCAACCCAGCCCCCCCCGGGCGCAAGGCAGCGTCCAGCCACCAGGGCCCAGGCCCAGCACCACCACCCACGCCAGAGCGGCCCGGCCACCCGGTACAGAGCAAGCAGCCACCACCCCAAGGCCCCAAAGGGACCCCGCCCCGCACCGCAAGACAGCCCCACCCGCAAGCCCCCAAAACTGCCCACTAGACGCCCGAAGCCACACAGCCCCCCCCCCAGCACACACCCAACCGCCCAGAGCGACGGGACAGCAACCCACCACCACTATGTGATAAACCTAATCAGCGGGGACCAGAGAGAATGAAATTCAGCCAATTGATGTTTTGAGGAGGCACACATTGTTTCCATGCTAATATAATCTAAAAGAACATTTCTAAACTGGTTAATACACAGATTGTTCTTCGCTTTCCAGTTCATGAGAATAGTTTTCTTTGCGATACATAACACTGTTATAATTGGCTTTGTTCTTAGACATTATAAATTCATATTCTGTATTTTACTAAATAACCTATGTTCCTAGCTGGTACCTTTCCACTCTGCTCATACTGCACAACAGATGACCTTAAATGGTCAAAGACCTTAGAATGACATAAACAACTGGGTCAGACAAAACCTCTCTATTAGGGCAGATAGGTCTGGTACATTAGACACCTAAAACAGCAGTCACACATACACACACATTGTTTACCATATCCAAAGAACACAACAAGGACAGAAGCTGGCCTGATCATGCCACTCAAAACTGGTCAATTATACTCTGACAAGTGTGAATACAACTTCTGTGAGATAAAGCTGAATATAAATATGACATGTTTCCGGATAACGGGTCTCGGCCTGACGGATTTCCTGCGGGAGCTCTGGCACTCCGAGTGCAGCGCTGCAATATACTCTACTTGTGACCACTAATAAATACTGTTTTAATAAACCATTTCTCCAGCTTATTCTTGGGCTTCCAATCAAAAAATCGGGCTAACAATTGGTGCCGTGACCCGGATTGGCTGACTCTGAGACCGTGTCCGATCGAGAACTTCCAGAACTGGTTGGAGGGGACCCTTCTTCAGACAATTCAAGGCGCCTAAAACACAAGGTGAGCAGAAAACCTCTTGTATCAGGATATGTGAAATTTCTGCACATTGGTCATTCTAAACTAAATTGTCTGAATTAGGATGTCCTCCGATCACTAAATCAAAAGCACAAAATTTGTGTCTACAGGTTTACTAGGTGGTCACATGTAAAGTATAAACACATAGTCTCACATAGGGAGAGTCATATGTGTCCTAGTTTAGTACAATTTGGCCAAATAAAAGACATAAAATTCATCCTGTCTTCTAAACTGAATAGGAAGTAGATGCCAATAAGCGGGTGTCTGTTAGTCTGCAATTGGCGGCGTGAGCAATGTCTGTGCAATTGGCACTTGGACCGTAAAATCCGCAATCGGCGGTGGGTCTGCATTACTGCACAACAGGCGACGTGAGTAATTTCTGTGCACAAGGGCGCTTAGACCTTTATCTGCAATCGGCGGTGGGTCTGTATTACTTCACAATAGGCGGCGTAAGTAATCTCTGTGCAATTGGCACTTGGACTGTAAAATCCGCAATCGGCGGTGTGTCTGTTATTACTACGCATTTGGTGCTTGGACTATAAAATCCACAATCGGCGGTGTGTCTGGGGTTTTTTTTTTTTTTCTTCCACAAGCGGCGGTGGTTCTGCAGTTGTTGTGAACAGGCGATACACTAAGTGTTTATCTCTGCATAAGGACACAGGGCTAAGTTGGTTATTTTTCATGAAAATGTGGGGTGGTTTGCTACTTGGTTGATATTTTACTGTGTTAGTGGAAGTGTATCTAGCAATAGAGACTGCTGGAGAATTCCTACACTGACACAGATCTCAAGTAGTTCTGTAAAAGGGGGCATTGGACTAGAAAATAAAGGGGAATTTATTTAGGGTGTTACAGAGTTTGGTGAATTAAAACGAGTGAAGAGACTGGGAGAGCCCCCAGCGATCAAGCGCACAGAGTAAAAGATTCTGTGTAGAAGCTTCTTGGTCAGGTCCAACACTCGGGCATTGCACCATTCACCACAGGTTTGCACCACAAACCTTTGTTGATAAGTGGAAAACATGTAAACCCGGCTCATTGGGGTCGGTATTATTTGAGACGTTGACGAGATGGCAGAAAAAAGTTCCAAGAGAAGACGAAAAAAGAGAGACAGATAGATTTGTAAATTGGACGAGAGAAATGCAAGGGAAAGGAATGTTTGGAGGGTTTGAAAGTGCGCCACCGCAACTGAGTGATTTCTCTATGTTTTCAAAACAAGCAACAGGCAGTAGGAATCAAGCAACAGCAAAGCTAAAAGAGGCAGGTTTATTGCAGAGAGCAAGGGCAGAAAAAGACGGAAAAAAAAGCAGTAACATTTCTTGCAGACTGTCAGTATTTTTTTTGGAGAAGTTAAATTCTCTATTCAGACGCAGTCCTCTGCACCTCTACCACAGCACGTGCCAGACACAACGTCATCTTTTCCAGGGACACATCCTACTACACTAGCAGATAAGACACATCTTCCTAACATCACACTCAATAACAGAAGCATGCCATTTAGCAAAATAAAAAAATGACCATTTATACAGATTCAGCATAAACAGCTTAGGCTCTACATGTGGACATGTGTAATTGGAAAAGAAAAGGTTAGATATCCTTAGCTTTGTCATAAATGCTCTCACCCTAAGATTATCTCATCCCAACCCTGCTTCCTTCTTCCCCCATTCAGCACTGAGAGTGAGGACAGATTCTGATTGATCATGGGCCTGTACTTAAAGAGTAACAGAGTTACATATAGTTATTTAGTCAAAAAATTTACAATGATAATGGAAGTTTTTACTAGAGCATTTATCATCAATTCAATAATTAATTTATTTTCAAATAAATTTGAATGGGAGAAATACCACATTGAATGGACAATCTGAAAACCGCTTTTCAATGCAAGTATTACAGTGAAGAGATAAGAAGCAATACAATGTCCAAAATAAATCCAGGAAGAACACACTGTTTAAAACTAAACATTAGAACCAGTTTGTTGTTGAATTAAGATTTAACAGCTCTCTTAAAAAGTCAGTCAAACAAACATAGCATTTAAATCTTTGATCCTTTAATTGAAAAACTGCCTGAACAAAAGATGTTCTACAAATTGAGACTTTATGATTTCCACATGAAGCATGTCTGAGACCGGACAGTCAGACCATATGACATATTAGAAAATATCGGGATTTAACAGCAAGGTCAGGCAGATAGGTGTCAGACAGTTTCTTACCATCTTAAAGCATTAAAGGTTAGCCTTTATTGTGTTAGAGATCACAGTAACATGACTTAAAATTTAGCTGATCTAAATACTTCTCCTCTGCTTATTTTCACCAATTCTGAGTTAATATTTATCATCAGTATTTATAAATGATCTCATTAAACCATTTAACTATTTAACTGCAGCAGATCTATGAATCAATGGATCTGTTATCTTAACAGAGCAGCATCATGCTTTATATAAAGGTTTAAAGTGAGTTAGATTATTAGGAAATTAACAAAAACACGGCAATAAAAGGCACAACGAGAGTCAGATATCACCAATGAGTTTCTTGAAGAAGAAAACTCTAAAAGAAATTTAAAGACAGCTGCAGTAAGTCTGAGTCATAACACGTCAAGTCAAGGTTTGTTTTCATGGCACATTTAAAAACAGCCACAACAACCAGAGAGCTGTACAGCTGAACACTATATTAATACTATTAGCAAATTCTAACCCTGCAGATAAATATTAATTAATCTAACAATAAACATTGAATAAATTAGTGAAATAAAAACAGTGTTTACAGTTAAAGACATGCCTCTAAACCAGACATGTGTCACTGGAAAAGGAAAGGCTTTGTGACCTCAGCAGGCACCCCGGTTAAACACTTGAATCAATTACTCGAACTATATTATGCCATACTTGAATCAAAACAAGTTGCTAGAGTCGAGTGCAGAGGACATCAAAAGGGAGATGGGAGAGTAGCTAGAGGCAACAATGCGGCAGATAAGGCAGCAAAAACAAAAGCAGGGTATACTGCATTTAACCAGATGTCTCAGAAAACATTGGAGGAAAAATCACAACGAGAATTATGTTTAGAAAACATTAAAGAACTTCACGAAGCAGCGGCACCATCTGAAAAGCAAGCATGGAACGAAAAAAAAAAGATTCCACAGGACGCTGCTGGAATCATGAAGGCAAAATAGTAGCTCAAACTGGACTACTAAATTTGCTATGTCAAGAAGCACACAGTAGAGCTCACTGTGCTAGCTCAAAAGTAACAGCGCTCATTTCACAACACTGGTGGCACCCCCACCTAAAAGACGCAATAAAATATTTTGTGCAATCTTGTGAAATTTGCAAGCTGTTCAATCTCAAAGCAGGACTAGGTAGTTTCCCAGTACGTGATGCCCCTTGGAAACAGATAGTAATTGAGTTTACTGACATGGGAGCAGCGAACAGGACTGAAGGTAAACTATTTCTTCTAGTGTGTGTAGCTCCCTTTTCTAGATGGGTAGAAGCCACACCTACTAAAACCGAAAAAGGAAAAGAAGTCATTAAATGGCTTACAACAGAAATTATTCCAAGATTTGGGGTACCAGAAGTGATAAGATCAGATAATGATACTCACTTCTCCAATGAAGAACTAGGAGAAGTGGAAAAATTGTTTGGAATTACACATAAGCTCGGTGCAGTCTCTCACCCAGCTTTACAAGGACTAGTGAAAAGAGCAAATAGAACCATCAAAAAGGCCGAACAGAAGTCTCTGCAGACACACAGTTAACCTGGGCTGAAGCTCTACGTATTGTGTTAGCCTAAGATTTACTCCAAATGCCACCATGAATGTTGTCATGTTGTCCCACATGAGGTCATGACAGGGAGGAAACACCCTGTCCATTTACAACTGCACCAACAGGCTCACCCCTTGTTGTACTACAGTATGGAAACTTGTGTGAATGTGAAACAACTGAATAACACGGTGATGAGTATATCTCAGCAAGGAACAGGACCAGGAAAGTGAACAAAGTTAACTGGTCCTCTCCTATATGGACAGGACGCAGAAGCTACAACACATTGTGTAAAGGTATGGTTGACTGAGAATAGACTGAGTAACTGGATCCACAAGGATCACTGTACTCAGGCTCAAGATCCTACCGAAAGAACATTAACTGAGGTCCGGACAGACTTAGGAACCTCACCTGCTGACAAAGACTAGACCACGGGGACTAAAACTCTATCAGAGACTGAACGGACCACTGACGATGAAACCAAAGGAAAACACCACTGTGGAGACTAGACTGTAGAACCACAGTAGCAGAAACAATAAAGGTTACAATAACTAATTTTCACACCTCTCCTGTGTGAAAGTCAGACATTAAAAGCTCAAGTTACAAAGAACTACAACAGTAATCTGGACACACCCTCTCTTCCCACCACTCCACACCAGGTGACTAAAAGATCTCTGGAAAATGGCAACAACCCACTTCAATTACAATTTATTGAGAAACAAGATACAAGGTACAATCCGATCTGTGCTCAGTCATGACATGTTGAACGAAAAAGATATGAATGGGATGAATAAAATGTTCTGTGAGAACAATTTTAATCATGTGTTCTGGTTCATTCGAGAATTTACGTGGGAGATGACCCAAGTTGTTTAATCTGGTGCAATCAATCAATGAATCAATCAATCAAACTTTATTTTCATAACACTTTTAATACAAGAAAATGATAGAAGAAAATAAAACAAAGCAGTGAAACCCAAGGCCACATATAGACACACATACACACACACACACACGCACATCTATACATACACATACACCCACATACATCCACACATACTGGAAGGAAGAAGTAAAGATTAAGTAAAACATAATAAACTGAGGCAGAGCTGCTCGAAGTAAGGTAAAGCACAGAGCTTTGAACTGCACGATTGAAGGCCTAATTCATGTCAAGAAAAAACAAGAATGATCCTGAACAATTTAGCTAACATTCCAAAACTGCTACCAGGAAAAAAAAAATTTAAAAAAATATTACAAAATAATATCAAGAATCCTGGCCCTTAGGTCAAAGCATGCATGCAAGATAACAGTGATCAATAACCAACCAAAGATCTGAACACAAGCACGATGCTGTGGCACTGCTAAGGAAAAATTTAGCAGCACAAGGCCACATGGCTCATCTAAAAAATAAATAAATGAGGAATTGAGACAAATAGAAAAATAGAATAAACCTTTGTATTTGATTCTAATTTGTATGGAAATATGTTATTGTATCATGTGATGTTATAAGAAACTCTGATGTCACACTGTTGGTACCCCATGAAGTGTTTCTAATTCAAATGGAGCAGAAAAAACTTAATGCTGATCCTGAACTGTCTGTGGATGGCTCAGCATAACGAAACACAGCCACTGGTAAGAATTAAATAGAATTTAGTATAAAGTAACAAGTGAGAATTAAGCAGATCATGCTGAAATTTTATCAAAAGCACTCTGAGCTGAATTAAGAGGACAGACAATATTTATCCCAAAAAGGTTAATCAGTTACTCATTGAGAAGAAATGGCTGCTTTCTTGATGCTGTGCTGCTCCCAAAATGAACTCTAACCACAAACATTTCTGTCCTGCAGCAGCAACACAGGAGCAGAAACTGCAGTGGAAGAGTTCAGCAGAACTAACATACGGATGAGACTAAGTCTCATCGGGGGGGTGGAGATACAACAATTAATCATAGTTTACTAATACTTCTCAAGATTTTCCCAAAATTCTGTGAGTCTTTGTCTTCCTTTTCTCTTTTGTTCTATGTTGTCTTGTGTTTTGTCTTTGTCTTGCTGTGTTCTCTAAATGGTTTGAAGTTTTTTCCACAGAAAAGGTTGATGGTACTGGATTTCACATTAATGCTGTACAGCAGGTTGGTGAGTCTAAAGGTACTGTCCTAAAACATGTTTTCTATCAACTGGCCAGTTGTTTTGTTTTTCATTTCATTTATTTATTTATTTTTTTCGGTTTATTTATTTGTTTTTGTTTGAGGTTCACATGAAAACTTAATTTGTCGACCAATGAATACTGGGATTGAACCTGTTAAAAGGCAATTCCTGAATATAAAACATTGTGAAAATGACATGTTGTGCTGCTCAGTTCTCTCTCCTGCTAACATTCATCCACAGCTTAAATTAACTGCATCTGCAGAAGAACCTCTAAAGGACTCACAGCCAAGTGACTGACAAGACGTCAGTCTGAAATTCTGGGAGGCACGATCATCATGCCAAGATAATGGTTGAACAACCATACAACCTTCAACCACTGTCAACAAAATAATCTGAATTATCTCCTTAATTGTCCCAAAGAAAAAGATTAGTTAGGGAAAACGGGTGGTAAAGACCCCTTTGTGGAAGTGAAGTGCTGGTAACCTCTCCTTCCTAGTTAGCTCAGACTGCTGAACTGAGGTTCAGCCAGAAGGACAACCAAACACCAAGCAGTGACAGGATTGGACCACAAGAGACTGAGCTGCACTACACCACTCTGCACAATGTTATCATAAAATTTTCACTCAAAAGAAATTGTTAGTTTTTACACTACATCTATCATTACTCATCTGTTCTCAACAGGGTCATATCTTCATATTCAAGTCATGTTTAAATGTCTGTACTGTATTGTTTTGTGTTTTGTGATGTTCCTCTTTAGTTTAATGATTTTAAGTAGACCAATTACTAATCATAGGAATTCATACATATGTCCATTGCCATTGGTGTGAATCGGCTGTTCGGAGCGGGACCTTAGGCACTGAAAGGTAATTAAGTGGTCGGTCGCCAAGGGGGAATGGGGCCATAGGAGAATTTTCCCGGATATCAGCCATCGGGTTTTTCGCTCCTATTCGCTGCGAACAGTGGACGATCCTGATGGTAATGTTAATTGCCTTTTTGAGTTTCAATATTTTATGAATTGTTGTAGCTTAGTTAATTATTGTTATGTGTTTTAATGGTACTTATGGGTGAGCAGGGTCTTGCCACTGCTTAAACCACATATAGTTTTGGGCCAAAATGAACTAAGATTCTACACAGAGATCGGGTTTGGGGCCACATACACACACTAATTTTAAGACATATTGAAACATTTATTAATTTATTCCTTGCATACACGTACAGGCGTGATACTTATAGCTTTTAAGAAATGTGCTCATTGCAGAGTTATGATCAGTTGAGTAATGAAGGTTGAACTATTCTGGGAAAGAGGTTCTGTTCCCAGCATCATGATAAACACTCCTGATACAGAAAGGTTTAGCTAACGCATTACAATTATTTTACACATGCATATGCAATTAAAACTTGCTTGCTGCTGATAATTGCAAAGAAGAACAGCTTACACATAACAGCTCACATAATGAAGTTATATCAAAAGGGGGATAATAAGAATCTCCTGTCTGGTTGTGCTGCACCTCAAGGTAGTTGGCCACTTGCAGTTTAGGGACCTGCTAAGTTGGCTGCCGCTAACAGGTGTGACACAATACAGAATATAACATTCCTACCTCATTTAGTTGACATGATTAAATCATGTCAAAAGGGGGAGTTGTTATAATTGGCTTTGTTCTTAGAAATTATAAATTCATTTTCTGTATTTTACTAAATAACCTATGTTCCTGGCTGGTACTTTTCCACTCTGCTCATACTGCACAACAGATGACCTTAAATGGTCCAAGACCTTAGAATGACATAAACAACTGGGTCAGACAAAACATCTCTATTAGGGCAGATAGGTCTGGTACATTAGACACTTAAAACAGCACTCACACATACACACACATTGTTTATCACATCCAAAAAACACAACAAGAACAGCAGCTGGCCTGATCATGCCACTCAAAACTGGCCAATTATACTCTGACAAGAAATATGACATGTTTCCGGATAACGGGGCTCGGCCTGACGGATTTCCTGCGGGAGCTCTGGCACTCCGAGTCCAGCGCTGCAATATACTCTACTTGTGACCACTAATAAATACTTTTTTAATAAACGATTTCTCCAGCTTATTCTTGGGCTTCCAATGAAAAAATCGGGCTAACAACACTGTGAGGACCATGTGTGCTGAGTTCATTTCCATGTTGATGTTGTCTAAGTCACCCAGTATGCACAGTGTGGGGCATGCAGGAATGCTACACTTTAGCCATGTTGAAAGGTCCGTACAGACTTCAAACCAGAACTTCTGGACAGGCGCACAAAACCACAAAGCGTGTGCATAATCATCAGGTGTGTTATCTGTGCAATGTGAGCAGATGTTTGAGTGTGTTAGACCCATCCTGAACATCCTTTGTCCTGTATAGTGTGTTCTATGAAGAATTGTGCATTGTATGAGCTGTAAATTAGGATTTCCAGTCATTCTAAAGGTGTTCAAACATGTTTGTGGCCAGAAGCTATGACTAGAACTAATATATAAATCTCACTCCCATTTTGAGGATGGTAGAGACATTGTGTCATCTATCTTAGATAATAATTTATATATTTTTGATAGTAGTTTTGGGATGCAGATGCTTAGAAACTCTGCTACCCTAATCGGGAGTTGTAAGTCTGGTTGGTGGAAGATATATTTCTTTGTTATTATAGACTTAAGTTGTTGATATTCTAGGAAATTATTGTTGCCTATCTCATGTTGTGATATGAGCTCATCAAATGAAATAAAATTTCCATTTTGGATTATATGTTCCAGATGTTTGATTCCTTTGATCTTCCACAGAATAAAGCTTGGCATTTTTTTGTTTTGCAGGATGTCAGGATTGTTCCAGATGGGTGTAAACTTACACGGGACAAGTGAAGACTTTGTTATTTTAAGAAATTCCCACCAAGCTGTCAGAGAGGTGCTGATGTTAATGCTTTTAAAACATTTGTGATTTTTTACGTTTTGACTAATAAGAGGTAGGTAAGAGATTTCCAGATTATCACACAATGCTTGTTTTATATTTATCCATGGTTCATCTATTGGGCTAGGTGTAAATCATTATGATATATACTGTAACCTATTGGCTAAGGAATAGTGCTGAAAATGAGGTAAATCTAATCCACCACTTTCCTTGGTTTTCTGTAGCATTTTTAAACTAATACGTGGTGGTTTGTTTTTCCACAGAAATTTGGAGATGCATGAATCTAGTGACTTAAACCAAGTAGCAGATGGTTTTATGGGGATCATTGAGAACAAATAGTTAACTTTTGGTAGTATCATCATTTTAATGGTTGTAACTCTCCCCATAAGTGATATAGGTAAGGACTTCCAACGAGAGAGATCGTCCTCTACTGTCTTTAATAATTGCACATAATTTAGCTTTGTTAGCTCTGAGAGCCTGGAGGAAATTTTTATGCCTAAATATCTAATATTTCCTGACTGTAAAGTGATCGCAGGTATATTCTGGACCGTACAGTTAATGGGCAGAACTGTGGTCTTAGACCAATTGATAGAGTAGTCAGAAAGTGTTGAGAATTTATTTATGAGTGTGATCGTGTGAGTGAGAGACATCTGTGAGTTCTGGAGGAAAAGTAATACATCATCAGCATAAAGACTTATTTTATGCTCAATATTTTGGGGTTGGATGCCTTTAATATTTCTATCTTGTCTGATAGCAGCTGCTAAAGGTTCGATGAAAATAGCAAAAAGTGAGGGAGAAAGTGGGCAACCCTGTCTTGTACCTCTCTGCAGACTGAAGCTTGGAGAAGTTTGATCATTAGTCCTGACACTTGCATTTGGGGAGCTATATAATATCCTTATCCAGTTGATGAAGTGTGACCCAAACCCGAATTTGTTTAATGCTGCAAATAAAAATGTCCAGTTCACTCGATCAAATACTTTTTCTGCATCTAGAGAGACTATTGTGGTTTCCAGGTTGTTGACGGCAGAATAGTCTATGATCTATGAAACTGATCTATGTTACTGTCTGATGGATCATTTTGTGATGAATATAAGGTTTTATAGAAGTCCCTAAAAGCATTGTTGATTTCATGGGTGACATTTCCTTTTCAGTCTTGGTGGAATGAACTCTTCAAATCAGCTTTTCATTCAGTTGGGGTGGAGCGCTTAGCTTCGCCGTCCACCCTTTTGTACACATGTGGATAAAAATTTGTGATTGTTCCGCCATCGTCTTGGCATGATGGGAATTCCAGAATTCCAGAAACCTGGTCAGTTACCTGACTTTGAGTCCTGTAGTGGTTCTGCTGCTGATGCAGTTCATCAAACTGTGGACAAATGTTAGCAGGAAGAAGCAACATATCATCTTTACAATGCTCTACATTCAGGAATTGTCTTTTAATAGGTCCAATTCCCATGTTCATTGGTCTTTCATATGAACGCAAAAATAATCATTAAAGAAATCATCGAGAATTCACTCAGGGTCATTCAAAGTACTTTAAATGTTATCTGTATCATCGTCTCCATCATCCATGTGTCGCTCGTTGTCATCATCTCCCTCTACCTGTTGATACATTATGCGGGTACGGATGGTTTCAATCAGTCTTTGGGACAGTCCTCTCAAGCATTTGATACAACATCAAGCACAGGTGGCTACTATGGCTGTGACAACAGACAGATACCAAACCACTTCTCCATCATGTCAGTGTAGGGATCGTTGATTTTCTATCAGCTCTGCAGAGAGTGATGCGAGTCCCTCTTTGTGATTCTGCCATCTGCGGAAGTATTGTTAGGAATAAAGGAACAGGATAAAGTTCCAAACATTTTAATTGTTCAGCAGTGCCTTGTAGATGTAATTTATCCAATAAACATTTTTTTTATTGTTGCCCACCAGAAAAGAAAAGATTCAAAGTCTGTATTTACTTGATTTCTAGCTTTAAATTCATCTGGGACTCAGAATTTCAATGCTATCCAGGTACACTCTGTTGTCAAATGAACCTCCAGACACAGTTAAATGCTTGAGACATTGCAGCTTCTCACCCAAGGCCTTAAAGTCCCCCTCAGGGAACAGACGGAAAGGCATCAGTAGTTGGGCTATTGTGCAGCTGCCAGTTAGGCAGAAGGACGGACCTCAGTTTCATATCCCCACACAGCCACCAGAGGTCTGCTCTCATGGAAGTTTGGTTCCGAAACCAAGATGCTGAGTAGTTACCTGCGTCCTGAGTGACAATAGATGGATTCTTGACAATTATGTGACATGAGTGTACCCACATTCTTACCTGTACCCCTGTGGATGAAACATATATAAATTACCCGTATAAGCCAACGCTGAGGGCAGTTGTCTCTTTTCTTAACTGCTGGGAACAACAAAGAGAGAGTTTTACATTGCTCTGTGTTAGGTACAAAAGATTCATTATGCAATTATAATGCAATTGTAATGCTTCATTTCTAAATTTATATTCTGGCTTTAGCACATTCAATACAATTAGATTGGATATTTTGTCATGCTGTATACATTCTAACAAAATTCCAACTGATACACCGGCGATTCTTCAGAAATCTTGTATTAACATACATTTCACATATGTACTTTTCAGAATACACATGGGCTTTTTGGTTGTCTTCACATAAAATAATTGAGTATAAGTCAATGTCAGCCACCCCATCTATTCCTGCAACAAAAAAATAGGTTGACAAGTTGTCTGTTGGACCTGAGGGACCTCCTATCTCTGTGGTCAGTCTGTGTCCGTGTGATTCATTGTAGTGCATTATCTTTTAGTTTTTTATTAATCTGTGCTTAATCCCATAGAATTAGGAATACGATAATAAGAATAATGATTAACAATACACAACTGGTTCCTTTTAACCTACAAATCCTGGTAATTTTAAATGGATGCCACGGCTGCTGTCTGTCTATCCCTGTCTTATTTTAGCCACACCCTATGTTCTCGTTTTAGCCGTTGTTTTCTTCACTGAGGTTGAGACGAACCCCCTCCTGTTGAGAGAATTCCCCTTTGTAGTCAGACTTATGCCTCAGAGAACGGTGGTGGGTAACTAATCTTTCCCTACTTCTGCAGGTCGTGGCCTTACTAGTTTACAGTGTGATAAGTGCATCCAGGATATATTAGTTTAGCTGCTGTGGTTTCTGTAAGCAGTACCTGATATGGACCTTCCCACCTTGGGCTGGAGCAGTTATCTTTCTTTATCACTTTGATGAGGATCCAGTCTCCAGGTTTTAGAGATTCCTCCAAAGGGTCACCTGGAACAGACACTAGACAGAAGAGATCTCTCTACTTGTTAACATTTTAACCATGTATCCTGCTAAGGTTTCTTCTCTTTCTTCATCATGTCCGGTGAATAGTTTTAACTGTGGTTGTAAAAATGGTCATACATTATACATTATCTCAAATGGAGTTAATCCTGTGCTAGTTAGAGTAATATGCATGTTTAGGACTACTAGTGGTAAACAGTAAACCCAATTCTTCCCTGTCTCTTCAGTCTTGACCTAATTATTCAATTGTGTCTTTCCAGCAAACCTGCTGATTGTGGATGATATGCACAGTGGTTTCTGAGATCCTTTTTTGCTTTTAAGTTCTTCGCCATCAGGAAGATAATATTGTTTACAAAGTGCGTCCCTGTTATCACTGTAGATTTTTTCAGGAATTCCAAATCTAGGTAATATTTAATTCACCAGTGTTGAGGGTACATCTGCCTGTGCATTTGGAAATACTTCACTTCATTTGGTAAAACATCACTAATCACCAGGGAGACCCCTTTATTTAATTCAATTAAATCCATACAAACGTGTTGAAAAGGGTCCTCCGGCCTCGGGAACTGTCCTCGTCCCGGTCCTAGGCCATATGTATGGATCATATTTGCACATATTTGACATGTTAGACAAAAATTCTTTATTATCATATTATGATATTATGATTTTATTATAAATAAAACCATACACTGCAAAAACCTTGTTCATTATTGCTACCAGCCCTCCTGTAGAGACATGGCGTGCTCCATGGCTCGATACTGAAGCATATTTAAACAAACTCTTTGGCAGTATAAGTTCTACATTTCATAGTAAATGGCACCTTTATTCTTCCAGATCTGTCCTTGTAAGTGTACATTTGGTTTTGCATCCATGGTCCAATTTAATGGACTAGTATATGCATCCAGTTTCTCAGAATACTCCTGGATCCACCTCCTCCCAATCTGAGGCTTCTTCACATGCAGTCACAAACACACCTAAACGCCTCCAGTGGTCATCTGTGGGTTTGGAGAGTGACATATGGGGTGCATTCCATGATCTTAAAAACTTTCTCATGCTGTGGGAGAGTAAGCAGCTGACTGCACAACAACCCTCTTTATTCCAGTATAAGTGTTTTAACTTCAGCATGTTTTAACTTTCTCATTTGTTTAAAAAATTAAATATGTCCTCCCCTTGAGTATATTTGTAATACACAGTACAGTGTACTTCATGTGGTGACCTGAGGGTGAGCTTTCCTGAGACGTGTTCTTTTGCCTTCTTAAGGAGAGGAAGCGTGATAGCGCTGGGGCCTGTAGACACAAGATCCAAACTATACCAGTATGAAGGTGGTCTCATGCTGAATCATTGTTTGAGCGGACTTCATTCAAACTACAGTTAACCCTTTTTCTTCTGGAACTATTCTTAGCTTCAATAAATGGAGTAAATCCCTTCCCAGTAAGTTACAGGGACACAGAGTGGACAAGACAACTTGACAATCAGCACTTACTCCACTCCGTGTATCTGTTACTGTCAAGAGTTTTGATAAACGCTCAGGATGGCTCTTACCATTTGCTGATTTGACCCAAATAATTTCTTTGGATTCGTCAACTCCCGAAATGTCATCAGGATGGATAGAAAAGTTACCTCCGTCCCGGAAACATTCAATCTAATCTCAGGTTTGATGTCATACTATAAGATAAGTTCAATTCCCTCTAAGTTTAACACTTTTTCTGGCTTTTCTGCTTCTATCCTGGTTACAGCTCCTGTTTTTTTCTTATCTAGTCATAACTGACTCCCAAAATCTTCCTCTATCTTACTCTTGCGCCTGCAGTCGCCCAATGCCCCCTCCTTCCACACAGCCGACATGTATCTCCTCCTGCTCTGTCTCTCCTTCTCTGTCACTGCTCCTGTTGTGATCTGTGTTTTTGCTTTCCCTCATCACCTAAATAGTTGCTTCTCTCCCTTCCAACAAAAAGTTTAGTCCTTTCTTCCTTTTCTTTTTGTTGTTAGAGTGCTCCTCTGCTTTCCCTCTTTATTCCATTGCTGTGCAAACACATTAAGATGACTGTTTATTGTCATGTTACAAGTCAGACAAAATTACTCTCTGCATTTGACACATCTAGTTTGGCACCTGTTGAACACACATGCACAACCTTTCTGTTTAATTTAATTAATATTTATCTGCAGGCTTAGAAACTGCTTATAGTATTAATATATTACTCCATATATTACGCTGATTTATTGCAGCTGTCTTTAAATTTCTCCTTAAGAAAACTATTGTTTGATATCTGACTCACATAGCATATTTCATTGCTGTGTTGGTTTTTAAAAAATATATATTTTATATATAAAATATATATAAATATATTATATATATATATATGTATATATATACTAATACTCTTTTGGTTCCCATTCTGTGAGATAAATGCTTTAATCTCTGATGAATATGATGTCAGTTCCTAAGCTCATAAATTCATAAGTTTTAGGTAAGTTAGTCAATCAGAAGTAATGAAGCATTACTTAACCATAGCATTACTTAACATTAATATGTTAAATTCTCTATTTCCGGCTTATGTTTCTGATACACTTATGATTTTTTTTCAGAAGAGCTAATCTCAAATTTAGAAAATGTTTAAGTTTGGCTTGAAAATCATCTGCACCTGAAAGGTCTGACTGTCTGGTCTCAGACCTGCTTCAGGTGGAAAGTATTTCATTTTTAATGCCTTGAACTTTGTCATTAAAGAATATTCCAACTTCATTACCCTTATATGTAGAAATGAGTTCTAAATGCAACCTGGAGGGTTTGTTAATCTGTTTACTGTAGCAAGCAAGACATGAGAGTTGTTACTGCAGTTTTTTTTTTTTTATGATTTCAGAAAAATAACTCTCTCTTCATCTATGCAAAGTCACACGCTGAGTTAGACCAAACATTTCAAGGAAAGCAGTGAGTTCTTTAGCTTGCTTATTATGGGCTACATCCATGTGCACCTTCAAGTCCCCTGTTATGACTAAACAGTCAACAGCAGTGCACACAATTTAAAGAAATTCAGTAAAATCATCAATAAAATCATTCTGCGGTAAGACAAAGTATTTAAGATAATTTTATCTCCATTTTTAAATGACACATGCTCGAATTAAGGACAAAAATAAATGTTTTACCCTCCCCACTCTCGTCTTGTCTTGTTGTTTCATCTCTCAGTTAAACACATAAAATCAAGACTATGAGAGGAAAGTATCAAAAGCATTGTTAGACAGGAAAAAGTCAGAAAGCTGTTGGTATACAACTTTTCCTAGGACTTTGCCTAAGAATGGCAGGTTTGATATGGAAATGATAAAAATCTCAGCTTGTAAAACATCTTTTGCTCAGACAGTTTTTCCTGTGAAATGAGTAAAGATTTGAAATGATCTGTTTGTTTGTCTGAGATCTTCTGAACTTTAACTCTTTAAGAGAGCTGCTAAATCTTAATACACAAACTTGTACAAATGTCTAGCTCTAATCCTTGTTGTTCTTTTTTTGTTGTGCTTTTTTAAACTAGATTTACTTTGTACATTACTTTTGTATTCCCCTTCTCTAGGATTGGGCAATTTTACCATGTTCAATTCTCCCTCAAACCCAAATTTATTTTCTCATCTCTCTAAGTATTCGATATTATCGGGTTTTTTCTGAAACTCCCGGTTAGATTTAAAACAGATATTTCCCATACTGTCCTCTTGCAGCTAATTAATTTTTGGTGGAGTTATTGTGAGTACTATTGAATGAAACACTACTTCTGTCGCTATGTCACGAGCAACAACCAGATTCCAATGTTCACTTCAACTCAATTAGTCAGTAACACATTTTTCTGTCGTCACCAGCAGCAACATCACACACCAGCAGCTGTTTCACTCTTATACATACATAGCAAATAAAACAACACTGCAGCAAAGAAGGAAACAAACAATTTAACAAACAAACAATTCAACAACCAGCCCCTTTAACAAACAAAAAAATTAATTTCACAAACAAACGATTCAACAATCAGGCCATTTAACAAAAAAATGATCAGACGTATAACACTAACAAAAACTAACATGGATTTAAAACTTACGATCTTTCATCGCAAACTCTCTTAAGAAAGATTCTGTTTCTAACACGCGGCGCGGAGTTATTTATTGCTGTAGTCTTCTCACACAGACTATGGACTAACCTTTTCTGACTGCATTTTTGTTGTCCTTGGTTAATCCCACCACTACACATGTTTACCAGTTAAAAGGCTAACCTTTTCTGACCGTTTCATTTGTGGGTTATCCAATACAACATACAGTTACCAGTTAAAAGGCTTTTTTCCTTTGCTTCACCTTTTCTGACTGCTATTATGTTTTCATGGGTTAATCCTATACACAGTTACCAGTTAAAAAGCTGACCTTTTCTGACTGCTTCTTTTATGGGTTAATCCAGCACAATTTACACACAGTTACCAGTTAAAAAGATGACCTTTTCTGACCGCTAATTAGGTTTTTATGGGTTAATCCTATACACAGTTACCAGTTAAAAGGATGACCTTTTCTGACTGCTTCTTTTATGGGTTAATCCAACACAACCTACACACGGTTACCAGTTAAAAGGCTTACTTTTTCTGACTGCTTCATTTGTGAGTGATCCAACATAACTTTTACACAGTTACCAGTTAAAAGGCTTCTTTACTAGGTTGCATTCGAAATAGTATATTCTTAGGAAAATAGCAACGACTCAATCTATTTAAAGGCCTCTAGTTTTCCATCAATTGCTAGTCAATTAATCAAAAATTTCCCTAATAATCACACTATTTCCAACCAACAATAGTAATACAAAGGGTTCCTTACCATAAATCCACTGGTAAGTTAAACAACGAAGAATCCAGCGAGTCTGTCCACTGATTCAAAAATAGATCCTGTCACCTTTACTCCAGCCAGTGGCAGCCGGCCTCTATCAGAAACTGTGCTGAGAGGACTTCAGTTAGGAATCCTGGACTCCCCCGTGCACGGTTTCTGGAAGGTGGAAAGGACTTAGAATCCGGCTCGAAGGACCATTATGTTAGAAAAATTCTCTTAAAATTAGGCTCAGAGTCGCTGGATACGATAAACACAAAACATTTATTTCTTGCAAGATAGAGACAAGTCCGCACAAATCCACACAACCTGTCGGGAAGATCGCTCAGAGTTGTCTCCCGACAAAATGGTGCTCCAGCTATTTATGTTGTTTATGCTTGCTGATCACACAATGTTATGAGAAAAGGCCCTTTTCTCACCATTCATTATTATGGGAAGGAACATTCAATGTTATGGGAAAAGGTGCTTCTCTCCCCATTCCTTGTTATGGGAAGGAACATAAAAGGTGCTTCTCACCAGTTAATATTATGGGAAAGACTAGTACCAGAGTCAAAACACTTTTGCTTGAATCATAGAAGAGGAAAGATGGAGGGACTCTTCTAAGCTGGTTTCAAGTATAAACTTCTTTATATTACCTTCTATGAGAAAGAACCACACTTGTTCTTCTGGAATCCGAAATTTGTTTTCTTTTAAGGAGATATTGCCATAAAATGAATTGCTTCACTCAAACCAAGTTAAAACTGCTTTGTCCTTCATATATGTCCATGCTTAAGCTCGTTTCAAACATAAACTTATTTTTATAACCTTGTATGAGAAAGAACCACACTTATGTTTGAGCAATACACTCCTTATGAGGAGTTATGCACGATTTAGGATTTTGCTGTAAAATCAATTCCTTCACTTAAACCAAGTTAAAACTGCTTTGTCCTTCTTATTTATCCACGTCTACGCTGGTTTCAAGTATAAACTTCTTTATATTACCTTCTATGAGAAATAACCACACTTGTTCTTCTGGAATCCGAAATTCCCTTTATTTTAAGGAGATAGTCAAGATTTCAGATATTGCCATAAAATGAATTGCTTCACTCAAACCAAGTTAAAACTGCTTTGTCCTTCATATTTGTCAATGTTTAAGCTGGTTTCAAACATAAACTTCTTTTTATAACCTTGTATGAGAAAGAACCACACTTATGTTTGAGCAATACACTCCTTATGAGGAGTTATGCACGATTAAGGATTTTGCTGTAAAATTAATTCCTTCACTTAAACCAGGTTAAAACTGCTTTGTCCTTCATATTTGTCAATGTTTAAGCTGGTTTCAAACATAAACTTCTTTTTATAACCTTGTATGAGAAAGAACCACACTTATGTTTGAGCAATACACTCCTTATGAGGAGTTATGCACGATTAAGGATTTTGCTGTAAAATTAATTCCTTCACTTAAACCAAGTTAAAACTGCTTTGTCCTTCTTATTTATTCATGTCTAAGCTGGTTTCAAGTATAAACTTCGTTTTATAACCTTGTATGAGAAAGAACCACACTTATGTTTTGAGCAATACACTCCTTATGAGGAGTTATGCACGATTCAGGATTTTGCTGTAAAATGAATTCCTTCACTTTTTTTTCCCTTGTTCTGTTCAGCATTATGGCAGCAGAATTGTGAATACCTTTTATGCCAAACAGATTTCCTTTGCCAAGGGAAGTTTTACAAATGTAAAGCTCCCCTTGATGCCCATTTATTTATTTCTGTTTACAATATATAACATGTGATAGAACTGAATCGGAACGGGGGACAAGGAAAGAAGAAGAGGAAAGAAGAGGAAACAGAACAAAAATAGAAACAAAAACAACCAGCTGCTACACCTGTAAAAAAACAAAACAGACAATAACCCATGGTCTCTGTTGCGAATCCAGCCTTAGCGCCACCAGGAACACCTGAAAGCAGACAAGCAGAGAACAAACAAACACACAAACAAACAAAAACAAGCACAAGTAGTGGCAATCGCATACAACACAACTGTGGATATAGATGACCTGAGGCGACATGGTAATACATCAACTGCTACTGGACTAATGAATGTGTGTTGTTTGTGTGTGTGTGTGTGTGTGAGAACATGCGACACCCATGGCACAGGACCTACATGATAACCGTGCTTAGTTATGAGTGTATAAGTGTACACGGCCACAATCCACAGCCCCCCCAAGCAATCAGAAGCAGGCAGAGAGGGCCACAAGACCCAGGCCACCAGCAGCCCCCACGGAGCACAGAACCCAGGATGCCCACCGCAGGGACAACCACGCATACACCCAGTAGACAGCAGAGGAAGCCCCCGGACAGAGCCCCCATAAGCATAGGGCAGAGGCCCCCCGGCAGCAAGGGGCAACAGCCCACCGACCCCACCAGGCCCCAGCCGCCCAGACATGGGCCGTGCACTGGACCCGGGCCCCAGGAGCCCGAGTGCCCCAATACCCCCCGTTAGAGGCCCCACCCAATACCCGGGAGGGCCAAGCGCCCCAGACAGCCACACAGTGGGTCAGCGCCTGCCCAAGCGCCCCTGGCCAAGTGCCCTGGGAGTCAAGACGTGCCCACAGGTGGGTGAAGTCGAGAGCAGTGGGGAGAGGCAACGCCGCCCCCCCATTGGGAGAAGCACAGGCAGGCCAGGCGACAGCAAGTCCCAGATCCAGGCCCAATCATTACCACACATCCACACGTCCTCCCTCCCTCGACTCCACTGGGGTGTAGTGCAGCGGGCACACCAGGGGGCCAGCGGCCCCCCAGCCACCACAGACCCCTAACCAGCAGAACAATTAATTAATCCTCATGGCCCGTCCCGCCCCGAGCAGCAACAAGGAAGCAGGGGTGTGCGAAGAAGACCCCTCCCCCCACCCTTCTGGCTCTTCAATATTTTCTAATAGTGAGCAATTAAAATTGAGGGGCAGCCAAACTTATAGAACTGGGAGCGCAGCCCTCTGGGCAGCCTACATACCCAAAGAGCCCCGCCCACCAGATGCCACTCAGTGTAACCACCCCCCAAGACCTAATGTGTGTGTGTGAGTGTGTTTGAAAAGTAGTAATGTCTAACACAGGGAAGGGGAACTGCAAAGTGCAACAAAAGGGCACCACCTACGTGGCCCCATCCACTACACACCACCGAACACACACGCCCCCAAAACCCTTCATGTGTGAGTGTGTGCTGTGTACAGGAGCCAGAAGGGAGAGGGGTATGGGGATATACACCGGGGGAGCTACTGTCCCCCAGAGAGGGCAGCCAGGGACTGGCTGCAATAGGCATCCCCGCTACCTGGGAGCCAACACAGGGCAGGAGGGCCTGATGTCCACCAGGCTCGGGGCCTGCAGCGACCATATTCCAGGAGCTACTCTACCCCCAGAAGGTACCCATCCCGCCCCACCCCACTCAACCCAACCCCACCCTGGAGGACCTCTACAAAAAACAAACAAACAACAACAAAAAACAAACAAACAAACCACCCGGTCACACCAGTCGCAGCAGCCCAGGCCTGAGACCCACCATCACCCAAGCGAAAAGCACCCCCCCCCCCCCCCACCGCACGCCCCAACACCCTGAAAAAAAAACAACCATCTGCGGACACCTTGGAGCGCCCAGCCCCCAGGGCCCAGGCCCACCACCACCACGCACGCCAGAGCGGCCCGGCCACCCGGCATAGAGCCAGCAGCCACCACCTCAAGGCCCCTAAGGGACCCCGCCCCACTCGGCAAGACAGCCCCACCCGCAAGCCCCCAAAACTGCCCTCCAAGCCCGACACACAGTCCCTCCCAGCAATGACCAACCCGGTCCCCACGACCCGAGAGACCACCAGACGCCCAAAGCCACAGAGCCCCCCCCCAGCACACACCCAACCGCCCAGAGCGACGGGACAGCAACCAACCACCACCACTATGTGATAAAGCTAATCAGAGGGGACCAGAGAGAATGAAATTCAGCCAATTGATGTTTTGAGGAGGCAGACATTGTTTCCATGCTAATATAATCTAAAAGAAAATTTCTAAATTGGTTAATACACATATTGTTTTTCGCTTTCCAGTTCATGAGAATAGTTTTCTTTGCGATACATAACACTGTGAGAACCATGTGTGCTGAGTTAATTTCCATGTTGATGTTGTCTAAGTCACCCAGTATGCACAGTGTGGGGCATGCAGGGATGCTACACTTTAGCCATGTTGATAGGTCCTCACAGACTTCAAGCCAGAACTTCTGGACAGGCGCACAAAACCACAAAGCGTGTGCATAATCATCAGGTGTGTTATCTGTGCAATGTGAGCAGATGTTTGAGTGTGTTAGACCCATCCTGAACATCCTTTGTCCTGTATAGTGTGTTCTATGAAGGATTTTGTATTGTATGAGCTGTAAATTAGGATTTCGAGTCATTCTGAAGGTGTTCAAACATATTTGTGGCCAGAAGCTATGACTAGAACTGATGGATAAATCTGCCTCCCATTTTGAGGATGGAAGAGACATTGTGTCATCTATCTTAGACAATAATTTATATATTTTTGATAGTAGTTTTGGGGTGCAGATGCTTAGAAATTCTGCTACCCTAGTCGGGAGTTGTAAGTCTGGTTGGTGGAGGATATATTTCTTTGTTATTATAGACTTAAGTTGTTGATATTCTAGGAATTTATTGCTGCTTATCTCATGTTGTGATATGAGCTCATCAAATGAAATAAAATTTCCATTTTGGATTATATGTTCCAGATGTTTGATTCCTTTGATCTTCCACAGAGGAAAGTTTAGCATTTTTTTGTTTTGCATTATGTGAGGATTGTTCCAGGTGGGTGTAAGCTTACACGGGACAAGTGAGGACTTTGTTATTTTAAGAAATTCCAACCAGGCTGTCAGAGAGGTGATGATGTTAATGCTTTTGAAACATTTGTGATTTTTTACGTTTTGACTAATAAGTGGCAGGTCAGAGATTTCCAGATTATCACACAATGCTTGTTCTATATTTATCCATGGTTCATCTATTGGGCTAGGTTTAAACCATTTTGATATATACTGTAACCTATTGGCTAAGGAATAGTGCTGAAAATGAGGTAAATCTAATCCACCACAGTCCTTGGTCTTCTGTAGGGTTTTTAAACTAATACGTGGTGGTTTGTTTTTCCACAGAAATTTGGAGATGCATGAATCTAGTGACTTAAACCAAGTAGCAGATGGTTTTATGGGGATCATTGAGAACAAATAGTTAACTTTTGGTAGTATCATCATTTTAATGGTTGTAACTCTCCCCATAAGTGATATAGGTAAGGACTTCCAACGAGAGAGATCGTCCTCTACTTTCTTTAATAAGTCTTTAATAATTGCACATAATTTAGCTTTGTTAACTCTGAGAGCCTGGAGGAAATGTTTATGCCTAAATATCTAATATTTCCTGACTATAAAGTGATCGCAGGTATATTCTGGACCCTGCAGTTAATGGGCAGAACTGTGGTCTTAGACCAGTTGATAGAGTAGTCAGAAAGTGCTGAGAATTTATTTATGAGTGTGATCGTGTGAGTGAGAGACGTCTGTGAGTTCTGAAGGAAAAGTAATACATCATCAGCATAAAGACTTATTTTATGCTTAATATTTTGGGATTGGATGCCTTTAATATTTCTATCTTGTCTGATAGAAGCTGCTAAAGGTTTGATGAAAATAGCAAAAAGTGAGGGAGAAAGTGGGCAACCCTGTCTTGTACCTCTCTGCAGACTGAAGCATGGAGAAGTTTGATCATTTGTCCTGACACTTGCATTTGGGGCATTATCCAGTTGATGAAGTGTGACCCAAACCCGAATTTGTTTAATGCTGCGAATAAAAATTTCCAGTTCACTCCATCAAATGCTTTTTCTGCATCTAGAGAGTCGATTGTGGTTTCCAAGTTGTTGATGCTAGAATAGTCTATGAGATTAATGATCCGGTTTGTGGACAAACTGTTGTGCCTACTGCTCTTCAGCTTGTCAAATGAAGCGTAGAATTTGAAACGTGAGAAATGAACGAAGACCCAAGGAGTTTAGTCGTAAACGAATCAATACTGTTTCCTGTGCGAGGACCCATCAGCCGAGGAGTTGAGTCATGAACGAATCAATACTGTTTCCTGTGCGAGGACCCGTCACCCGAGGAGTTGAGTCGTGAACGAATCAATACTGTTTCCTGTCCTGCTGACTGAGCTTATGAAGCTGTCGCCTGCCATGTGGTGAGTAAGGGTACTGCATGAAAATGAACGAATCACTCACTGAGACAACTCGTTACTCCCAAGTCATATAAAAAATTAGTTCATATCGAACGAATCGCTCACGAACGACACATCATTATCTATTTGACGAGTTATGCATGAATTTGGATTTTGCAATAAAATTAATTCCTTCTCTCAAACCAAGTTCAAACTGCTTTGTCCTTCATATTTATCTACTTCTAATCTAGTTTCAACAATAAACAACACTGTATTTTGTAGTATGAAAAAGAACCAGACCTAATTTTTAGCAATAAGCTTCTCTCGAGGAGATATGAAGGAATACAGATTTTGCTATAAAATGAAATCCCTCTATCAAACTGACGTAAAACGGTTTGTCCTTATTTCTTCACTTCTTTGTATTATGAGAAAGAACCAGACTCATTCTTCAGGAATCCGAAAATAAGCTCTATTTTACGAGTTATGCACAAATTCAGATTCTCCATATAAAACGAATTCCTTAACTCAAACCAAGTTAAGACTGTTTTGTCCTTCATATTTATTCATGTCTAATCAAGTTTCAACGATAAACAACGTTGCACTTTGTAGAATGAGAAAGAACTTCTTCAGCAATAAGCATCTCTCGACATATGATGAAATACAGATTTTGCTATAAAATTAATTCCTTCTATCAGCCTGACTTAAAACTGTTTGTCCTCCTTACTTATCCACTTCAAATAGAGTTTCAACAATTAAAAAAATTTTGTAGTTTGAGAAAGAACAACTTAATCTTCAGCAATCAGTATAAAAAGAGGGTAAGAAAAGATGCAAATGCCAACCATACATCACTAAAAGGTGGAGCGGCAGTATTCGGCTGCAAGTAGGTGTGAATGTTCGACCATAATTTGTAAAAAGCGGGTAAGAAAAGGTTCGAATGCCCGACTATATATTAACAAAAGCGGGAGGAGAGGTGTTCGGATGAGAGTGGGTGAGAATTTCCAACCATAATCTATAAAATACGGTGAAAAAAAGGTGTGAATACCCCATAGAACACTAAAAGGTGGAGCGGAAGTGTTCCGCTGCAAGAAGGTGTGAATGTCCGACTATATTTGGTGAAAAGCAGGTGAAGCAAGGTCTGAATGCCCCACCTTACATCATCAAAAGCGAGATCAGAGGTGTTTGGCTGCAAGAAGGCCATAGTTTGCCAAAAGCGGGTAAGGTGCGAATGACCGACTAAATATCAACAAAAGTGGGGGCGGAGGTCTTCGGATGCAAGTGGGTGTGAATATCCCACCATACTTATATGAGAGGAAGCTGTGAATGGCCGACCATAGTAAAAAGCGGGTGAGAAAAGGTGCGAATGTCAAACCATACATGATCAAAACAGTTAGCGTAGGTGTTTGGCTGCGACAAGGTGTGAATGTCCACCCATAATTAATGAAAAGCGGGAAACAAGTAGGTTCGAATGCCCAACCATACATCATCAAAAGCAGCAGTGGATGTGTTCGGCTACAAGAAGGTGTGAATGTCTGACCATAGTTTATAAAAAGCAGGAAAGAAAAGGTTCGACTGCCCGAATATACACCATCAAAAGAGGGAGCGGAGGTGTTCCGCTGTAAGAAGGTGTGAATGTCCGACCATAGTTGATAAAAACCGGGTAAGAAAAGGTTAAAATACCCAACTGTACACAATCAATAACGGGAGCGGAGTTGTTCGGCTACTAAAAGGTGTAAAAGTCCGACCATGGCTTGTAAAAAGCGGGTAAGAAAAGGTGCGAATGCCCGACAATGTATGATCAAAAGAGGGAGCAGAAGTTTTTGGCTGCAAGAATGTCTGAATGTCCAACCATAATTTGTAAAAACCGGGGAAGAAAAGGCTCGAAAGCCCGACTATACACCATCAAAAGCAAGAGCGGAGGTGTTTAGCTGCAAGAAGGTCTGAATGTCCACCAATAATTACTGAAAAATGGTTAAGAAAAGTTGCGAATAGCCAACCATACATCATCAAAAGCAGGAGTGGATGTGTTCGGCTGCAAGAAGGTCTGAATGTCCAACCATAATATGTAACAACCGGGGAAGAAAAGGCTCGACAGCCCGACTATACACGATCAAAAGCGGGAGCGGAGGTGTTCAGCTGCAAGAAGGTCTGAATGTCCATCAGTAATTTCTAGAAAACATGAAAGAAAATTTTCGAATGTCAAACTCAATATGATCATAAGCGGGAGAAGAGTTTTTCAGCTGCAAGCAGGTGTTAATGTCCACCCATAATTACTAAAAAATGTGTTAGAAAAGACTAGAATGCCGGACCATACATCATCAAAAGCGGGAGAAGTGGTGTTCGGCTGCAAGTAGGTGTGAATGTCCAGCCATAATTATTCACAAACGGGTAAGAAAAGGTAGTATTGCCAGACCATACATGATCAAAACAGGGAGCGGAGGTGGTTCAGCTGCAAGGTGTGAATGTCCGACTAAAGTTTATAAAAAGCGGGTAAGACAAGGTGCGAATGCCCGACAATGTATGATCAAAAGAGGGAGCGGAGGTGTTCAGCTGCAAGAAGGTCTGAATGTCCACCAATAATTACTGAAAAATGGGTAAGAAAAGGTGCGAATGCCCAACCATACATCATCAACAGCAGGAGGGGATGTGTTTGGCTACAAGAAGGTTTGAATGTCCGACTATAGTTTCTAAAAGGCGGGTAAGAAAAGCTTCGAATGCTCGAACATACACCATCAAAAGAGGGAGCGGAGGTGTTCCGCTGTAATAAGGTGTGACTGTCCGACCATAGTTGGTAAAAAGTGGGTAAGAAAAGGTTAAAATTCCCGACTGTACACAATCAAAAGAGGGAGCGGAGATGTTCAGCTACAGGAAGGTGTGAAAGTCCAACCATGTTTTGTAAAAAGCGGGTAAGAAAAGGTCCGTATGCCCGAATATAAACCATCATAAGCGGAAGCGGAGGTGTTCGGCTTCAAGAAGACGTGAACGTCCAACCAAAGTTTGTAAAAAGCATTTAAGAAAAGGTTCGAATATCGAACCAAACATAATCAAAAGCGGGAGCAGAGCTGTTCGACTGCAAGTAGGTGTGAATGTCAGATCATAATTTGCAAAAAGCTAATGAGAAAGGGTGAGAATGCCCGACTATACACCATCAAATTCGGGAGTGGAGTTGTTCGGCTGTGAGTAGGTGTGAATGTCAAACCATAATTACTCACAAACGGATAAGAAAAGGTAGTATTGCCAGACCATACATGATCAAAACAGGGAGCGGAGGTGCTTCAGCTGCAAGAAGGTGTGAATGTCCGACTAAAGTTTATAAAAAGCGGGTAAGACAAGGTGCGAATGCCCGACAATGTATGATCAAAAGAGAGAGCGGAGGTTTTCGGCTGTAAGGTATGAATGTCCAACCATAATTTGTAAAAACCGGGGAAGAAAAGGCTCGAAAGCCCGACTATACACCATCAAAAGCAAGAGCGGAGGTGTTCAGCTGCAAGAAGGTCTGAATGTCCACCAATAATTACTGAAAAATGGTTAAGAAAATGTGCGAATGCCCAACCATACATCATCAAAAGCAGGAGCGGATGTGTTCAGCTACAAGAAGGTTTGAATGTCCGACCATAGTTTGTAAAAGGCGGGTAAGAAAAGGTTCGAATGCCCGAACATACACCATCAAAAGAGGGAGCGGAGGTGTTCCGCTGTAAGAAGGTGGGAATGTCCGACCATAGTTGGTAAAAAGCTGGTAAGAAGAGGTGAAAATACCCGACTGTACTCAATAAAAAGAGGGAGTGGAGTAGTTCAGCAACAAAGTGTGAATGTCCGAGCATGGTTTGTAAAAAGCGGGTAAGAAAAGGTTCGTATGCCTGAATATACACCATAAAAAGCGGAAGCGGAGGTGTTCGGCTTCAAGAAGACGTGAACATCCGTCCAAAGTTTGTATAAAGCAGATAAGAAAAGGTTCGAATATCCAACCAAACATAATCAAAAGCGGGAGCAGAGCTGTTCGACTGCAAGTAGGTGTGAATGTCAGATCATAATTTGCAAAAAGCTGATTAGAAAGGGTGAGAATTCCCGACTATACACCATCAAATGCGGGAGCGGAGTTGTTCGGCTGTGAGTAGGTGTGAATCTCCAACCATAATTGCTAAAAAATGTGTTAGAAAAGGTAAGAATGCCGGTCCATTCATCATCAAAAGCGGGAGAGGTGGTGTTCGGCTGCAAGTAGGTGTGAATGTCCAGCCATAATTACTCACAAACGGGTAAGAAAAGGCAGTATTGCCAGACCATACATGATCAAAACAGGGAACGGAGGTGGTTCAGCTGCAAGAAGGTGTGAATATCCCACTAAAGTTTATAAAAAGCGGGTAAGAAAACGTTTGTATGCCCAAATATACACCATCAAAAGCGGAAGCGGAGGTGTTCGGCTGCAAGAAGGTGTGAACGTCCGACCAAAGTTTGTAAAAAGCAGTTAAGAAAAGTTTCGAATATCTAACCAAACATAATCAAAAGCGGGAGCAGAGCTGTTCGACTGCAAGTAGGTGTGAATGTCAGATCATAATTTTAAAAAAGCTGATGAGAAAGGGTGAGAATGCTCGACTATACACCAACAAATGCGGGAGCGGAGTTGTTCGTCTGTGAGTAGGTGTGAATCTCCGAGAATAGTTTGTAAAAAGGGGGTAAGAATAGGTTCGAAAGCCCGAACTTACACCATCAAAAGAGGGAGCGGAGGTGTTCTGCTGTAAGAAGGCGTGAATGTCCGACCATAGTTTTTAAAAAGCGGGTAAGAAAAGGTTAAAATACCCGACTTTACACAATCAATAGCGGGGGTGGAGTTGTTCGGCTACTAAAAGGTTTGAAAGTCCGACCATGGTTTGTAAAAAGCGGGTAAGAAAAGGTGTGAATGCCCAACATTGTATGATCAAAAGAGGGAGAGGAGGTTTTCGGCTGCAAGAAGGTCTGAATGTCCAACCATAATATGTAACAACCGGGGAAGAAAAGACTCGAAAGCCCGACTATACACGATCAAAAGCGGGAGTGGAGGTGTTCAGCTGCAAGAAGGTCTGAATGTCCATCAGTAATTTCTAGAAAACATGAAAGAAAACTTTCGAATGTCAAACTGCATATGATCATAAGCGGGAGAGGAGTTATTCAGCTTTAAGCAGGTGTTAATGTCCACCCATAATTACTGAAAAATGTGTTAGAAAAGACTAGAATGCCGGACCATACATCATCAAAAGCGGGAGAAGTGGTGTTCGGCTGCAAGTAGGTGTGAATGTCAAGCCATAATTACTCACAAACGGGTAAGAAAAGGTAGTATTGCCAGACCATACATGATCAAAACAGGGAGCGGAGGTGGTTCATTTGCAAGGTGTGAATGTCTGACTAAAGTTTGTAAAAAGCGGGTAAGACAAGGTGCGAATGCCTGACAATGTATGATCAAAAGAGGGAGCATAGGTTTTCGGCTGCAAGGTCTGAATGTCCAACCATAATTTGTAAAAACCAGGGAAGAAAAGGCTCGAAAGCCCGACTATACACCATCAAAAGCAAGAGCGGAGGTGTTCAGCTGCAAGAAGGTCTGAATGTCCACCAATAATTACTGAAAAATGGTTAAGAAAAGGTGCGAATTCCCAACCATACATCATCAAAAGCAGGAGGGGATGTGTTTGGATACAAGAAGGTTTGAATGTCCGACTATAGTTTGTAAAAGGCGGGTAAGAAAAGGTTCGAATGCCTGAACATACACCATCAAAAGAGGGAGCGGAGGTGTTCCGTTGTAAGAAGGTGTGAATGTCCGACTATAGTTTGTAAAAGGCGGGTAAGAAAAGGTTCGAATGCCTGAACATACACCATCAAAAGAGGGAGCGGAGGTGTTCCGTTGTAAGAAGGTGTGAATGTCCGACCGTAGTTGGTAAAAGCTGGTAAGAAAAGGTGAAAATACCCGACTGTATACAATCAAAAGAGGGAGCGGAGTAGTTCAGCAACAAAGTGTGAATGTCCAACCATGGTTTGTAAAAAGCGGGTAAGAAAAGTTTTGTATGCCCGAATATACACCATCAAAAGCGGGAGCGGAGGTGTTCAGCTGCAAGAAGGTCTGAATGTCCATCAGTAATTGCTAGAAAACATGAAAGAAAATTTTCGAATGTCAAACCGCTCATGATCATAAGCGGGAGAGAAGGTGTTCGACTGCAAGTAGGTGTGAATGTCAGATCAAAATTTGTAAAAAGCGGGTAAGAAAAGGTAAGAATGCCAAACCATAAAATGTCAAAAGCGGCAGCAGAGATGTTCGGCCGGTATTTATCAATGTCTAGATAGATTTCAACAAAAAACAACGTTGTACTTTGCAGTAAAAGGAAGAGCAAATCTAAAGTTTCAGGAATCCGAGAATAAGCTTTTCATGAGTTCTTCATTTGTTGGGATTTTGTTTTAAAATGAATTCCTTCACTCAAACTATGTTAAAACTGCTTTGTCCTTCATATGTACCCATTTCTACATATATTTCAATCATAAACTTCCTCATATTACCCTGGATGAGAAAGAACCACACTTGTGATAAAGCCATAAGCCCCTTTTGAGGAGTTCGGCATGATTTGGGATTTTATCTATAAAATTAATTCCTTCACTCAAACTATGTTAAAACGGCTTTTACGTTCATATTTATCAATCTCTAGATAGATTTAAACAAAAAAAAAACAACGTTGTACTTTGCAGTAAAAGAAAGAGCAAATCAAAAGTTGTAGGAATCCGACAATAAGCTTATTTTCATGAGTTCCGCACGATTTCGGATTTTACTAATGAATTTCTTCACTCAAACTATGTTAAAACTACTTTTAACTTCATATTTATCAATGTCTAGATCGACTTCAACAAAGAACAACATTGTATTTTGCAGTAGAAGAAAGAGCAACACTGAAGGATCAGGAATCCGAGAATAAGCTTCTTTTCATACGTTCTGCATGATTTGGAATTTTATGTATAAAATGAATTCCTTCACTCAAACTGTTAAAACTGCTTTTAACTTCATTTTATCAATGTCTAGATCGACTTCAACAAAGAACAACATTGTATTTTGCAGTAGAAGAAAGAGCAACACTGAAGGTTCAGGAATCCGAGAATAAGCTTCTTATCATACGTTCTACCAGATTTGGGATTTTGCTATAAAATGATTTCCTTCACTCAAACTATGTTAAAACTGCTTTGTCCTTCATATTTATCAATGTCTAGATCGACTTCAACAAAGAACAACATTGGATTTTGCAGTAGAAGAAAGACTAACACTGAAGGATCAGGAATCCGAGAATAAGCTTCTTTTCATACGTTCTGCATGATTTGGGATTTTATGTATAAAATGAATTCCTTCGCTCAAACCAAGTTAAAACTGCTTTGTCCTTCATGTTTATCAATGTCTAGATCGACTTCAACAAAGAACAACATTGGATTTTGCAGTAGAAGAAAGAGAAACACTGAAGGATCAGGAATCCGAGAATAAGCTTATTTTCATGAGTTCTGCACGATTTCGGATTTTCCTATAAAATGAATTGCTTTGTCCTTCATAGTTATCCATGTCTAAAAATGTATCAAGCATAAAGTTCCTCATATTACCCTGAATGAGAAAGAAGCATCCCTTTGGTTGAGCAATACGTTCCTTTGGAGGAGTTATGCGTGATTACGGATTTTGCTATAAAATTCATTTCTTCACTCAAACCAAGTGGAAACTGCTTTGTCCTTCATATTTATCAATATCGAGATCGATTTCAACTTCTTCTACTGCAAAGTCCAATGGTGTTCTTTGTTGAAGGCGATCTAACCTTTTCTTAACTGCTTTTTACAAACTTTGGTCGGACGTTCACACCTTCTTGTAGCCGAACAACTCCGCTCCCGTTATTGATTGTGTACAGTCGGGTATTTTAACCTTTTCTTACCCGCTTTTTACCATCTATGGTCGGACATTCACACCGTCTTACAGCGGAACACCTCCGCTCCCGCTTTTGATGTTGTATTTTCGGGCATTCGAACCTTTTCTTACCCGCTTTTTACAAACTATGGTCGGACATTCAAACCTGAAAGCCGAAAACCTTCGCTCCCTCTTTTGATCATACATTGTCGGGCATTGGCATCTTTTCTTACCCGCTTTTTACAAACCATGGTCGGACTTTCACACCTTCTTGTAACCGAACACATCCTTTCCCGCTATTGATTGTATACAGTTGGGTATTTTAACCTTTTCTTACCCGCTTTTTAACAACTATGATCGGACATTCACACCTTCTTACAGCGGAACACCTCCGCTCCCTGCTTTGATGGTGTATGTTCGGGCATTCAAACCTTTTCTTACCCGCTTTTTACAAACTATGGTCGGATATTCAAACCTTCTTGTAGCCGAACACATCCACTCCTGCTTTTGATGATGTATGGTTGGGCATTCGAACCTACTTGTTGCCCGCTTTTTATTAATTATGGGTGGACATTCACACCTTGTCGCAGCCAAACACCTACGCTCCTTGTTTTGATCATGTAGGGTTGGACATTCGCACCTTTTCTCACCCGCGTTTTGCAAACTATGGTCGGCCATTCACAGCTTCCTCTCATATAAGTATGGTGGGATATTCACACCCACTTGCATCCGAAGACCACCGTCCCCACTTTTGTTGATATTTAGTCGGTCATTCGCACCTTACCCGCTTTTGGCAAACTATGGCCTTCTTGCAGCCAAACACCTCTGATCTCGCTTTTGATGATGTAAGGTTGGGAATTCAGACCTTGCTTCACCTGCTTTTCACCAAATATAGTCGGACATTCACACCTTCTTGCAGCCGAACACTTCCGATCCACCTTTTAGTGTTCTATCACACCTTTTTTTTTCATCGCATTTTATAGATTATGGTTGTAAATTCTCAACCACTCTCATCCGAAGACCTCTCCTCCCGCTTTTTTAAAAATATTTTTAACTTTAGTCGGACATTCACACATTCTTGCAGCTGAACCACCTCTGCTTCCTGTTTTGATCATGTAACAACTCCGCTACCGCATTTGATGGTGTATAGTCGGGCATTCTCACCCTTTCTCTTCAGCTTTTTGCAAATTATGATCTGACATTCACACCTACTTGCAGTCGAACAGCTCTGCTCCCGCTTTTGATTATGTTTGGTTAGATATTCGAAACTTTTGTTAACTGCATTTTACAAACTTTGGTCGGACGTTCACACCTTCTTGTAGCAGAACACCTCCGCTCCCGCTTTTGATGGTGTATAGTCGGGCTTTCAAGCCTTTTCTTCCCCAGTTTTTACAAATTATGGTTGGACATTCAGACCTTCTTAAAGCCGAACTCCTCCGCTCCCTCTTTTGATCATACATCATACATTGTCGGGCATTCGCACCTTGTCTTACCCGCTTTTTACAAACTTTAGTCAGAAATTCACACCTTGCAGCTGAACCACCTCCGTTCCCACTTTTGATCATGTATGGTCTGGCAATACTACCTTTTCTTACCCGTTTGTGAGTAATTATGGCTGGACATTGACACCTACTTGCAGCCAAACACCACTTCTCCCGCTATTGATGATGAATGGTCCGGCATTCTAGTCTTTTCTAACAAATTTTTCAGCAATTATGGTCGGAATTTCACCCCTACTCACAGCCGAACAACTCCGCTCCCGCATTTGATGGTGTATAGTCAGGCATTCTCACCCTTTCTCATCAGCTTTTTGCAAATTATGATCTGACATTCACACCTAATTGCAGTCGAACAGCTCTGCTCCCGCTTTTGATTATGTTAGGTTGGTTATTCGAACCTTTTCTTAACTGCTTTTTACAAACTTTGGTCGGACGTTCACACCTTCTTTTAGCTGAACACATCCACTCCTGCTTTTGATAATGTATAGTTGGGCATTCGCACCTTTTTTTTACCCATTTTTCAGGAATTATGGGTGGACATTCAGACCTTCTTGCAGCTGAACACCTCCTCTCCCACTTATGATCATGTGCGGTTTGATTTTCGAAAATTTTCTTTCATGTTTTCTAGCAATTATTGATGGACATTTAGACCTTCTTGCAGCTGAACACCTCCGCTCCTGCTTTTGATCATACATTGTCAAGCATTCGCACCTTGTCTTACCCGCTTTTTACAAACTTTAGTCGAACATTCACACCTTTTTGCAGCCGAACACCACCTCTACCGCTTTTGATGATGTATGGTGCGGCATTCTTACCTTTTCTAACACATTTTTCAGCAATTATGATCGGACATTCACACCTACTCAGAGCCGAACACCTCCGCTCCCGCATTTGATGTTGTATAGTCGGGCATTCTAATCCTTTCTCATCAGCTTTTTGCAAATTATGATCTGACATTCACACCTGCTTTTGATAATGTATGGTTGGGCATTCGCACCTTTTTCTACCCTTTTTTCAGGAATTATGGAGGGACATTCACACCTTCTTGCAGCTGAACACCTCCTCTCCCACTTATGATCATGTGCGGTTTGATTTTCGAAAATTTTCTTTCATGTTTTCTAGCAATTATTGATGGACATTTAGACCTTGCAGCTGAACACCTCCGCTCCCTCTTTTGATCATACATTGTCGGGCTTTTTCACCTTGTCTTACCCGCTTTTTACAAACTTTAGTCGGATATTCACACCTTCTTGCAAATGAACAACCTCCGCTCCCTGTTTTGAACATGTATGGTCTGGAAATATTACCTTTTCTTACCCGTTTGTGAGTAATTATGGCTGGATATTCACACCTACTTGCAGCCGAACACCACCTCTCCCGCTTTTGATGATGTATGGACCGGCATTCTTACCTTTTCTAACACATTTTTCAGCAATTATGGTCGGAGATTCACACCTACTCACAGCCGAACAACTCCGCTACCGCATTTGATGGTATATAGTCGGGCATTCTCACCTTTTCTCTTCAGCTTTTAGAAAATTATGATCTGACATTCACACCTATTTGCAGTTGAACAGCTTTGCTCCCGCTTTTGATTATGTTTGGTTAGATATTCAAACCTTTTCTTAACTGCTTTTTACAAACTTTGGTCGGACGTTCACACCTTCTTGCAGCCGAACACCTCCGCTTCCGCTTTCGATGGTGTATATTCGAGCATACGAACCTTTTCTTACCCGCTTTTTACAAACCATGGTCTAACTTTCACACCTTCTTGTAGCTGAACAATTCCGCTCCCTCTTTTGATTGTGTACAGTCGGGTATTTTAACCTTTTCTTACCCACTTTTTACCAACTATGGTCGGACATTCACACCTTCTTACAGTGGAACGCCTCCGCTCCCTCTTTTGATGGTGTATGTTCGGGCATTCGAACCTTTTCTTACCCGCCTTTTACAAACTTTGCTCGGACATTCAAAACTTGTAGCCGAACACATCTACTCCTGCTTTTGATGATGTATGGTTGGGCATTCGCACCCTTTTTTTATCCATTTTTCAGGAATTATCGGTGGACATTCAGACTTTCTTGCAGCCGAAAACCACCGCTCCCTCTTTTGATGGTGTATAGTCGGGCTTTCGAGCCTTTTCTTCCCCGGTTTTTACAAATTATGGTTGGACATTCAGACCTTGCAGCTGAAAACCTCCGCTCCCGCTTTTGATCATACATTGTCGCGCATTCGCACCTTGTCTTATCCGCTTTTTACAAACTTTAGTCGGACATTCACACCTTGCAGCTGAACCACCTCCGCTCCCTGTTTTGATAATGTATGGTCTGGCAATACTACCTTTTCTTACCCGTTTGTGAGTAATTATGGCTGGACATTCACACCTACTTGCAGCCGAACACCACCTCTCCCGCTCTTGATGATGTATTGTCCGGCATTCTAGTCTTTTCTAACACATTTTTCAGCAATTATGGTCGGACATTCAAACCTACTCACAGCCGAACAGTACCGCTCCCGCATTTGATTGTGTTTAGTCGGGTATTCTCACCCTTTCTCATCAGCTTTTTGCAAATAATGATCTGACACTCTGGCGTGAGTGGTGGTGCTGGGCCTGGGCCCTGGTGGCTGAGCGATGCCTTGCGCCCGGGGGGGCTGGGTTACCCTGGACATGCCACAGTATGGGTGGGTTGGTGCAGGTCCTGGTGCCAGGCTTGTTGCTCTGGGACCTCCAGGGTGTCCGCAGGTGGTTGTTATCTTTTGGGTGTTGGGGCGTGCGGTGGTGGTGGTGGTGGGGGGGGGGGGGGGGGGGGGGTGGTTTGTTTGTTGTTGTTTGTTTGTTTGTTTGTAGAGGTCCTCCGGGGTGGGTTGGGGTTGGGTTGAGTGGGGTGGGGCGGGGTGGGTACCTTCTGGGGGTACAGTAGCTCCCGGAATATGGTCGCTGCAGGCCCCGAGCCTGGTGGACATCAGGCCCACCTGCCCTGTGTTGGGTCCCAGGTAGCAGGGGTGCCTATTGCAGCCAGTCCCTGGCTGCCTTCTCCGGGGAGAGTAGCTGCCCCGGTGTATATCCCCATACCCCTCTCCCTTTTGGCTCCTGTACACAGCACACACTCACACATGAAGGGTTTTGGGGGCGTGTGTGTTCTGTGGGTTGTAGTGGATGGGGCCACGTAGGTCCCCTTGGCTGCACTCTGCAGTTCCCGCCCCTGTTTTAATTACACCTTAGACATCTTTACTTATCAAACACACACACACACACATTAGGTCTTGGCGGGTGGTTGCAGTGAATGGCATCTGGTGGGCGGGGCTCTTTGGGTATGTAGGCTGCCCAGAGGGCCGCGCTCCCAGTTCTACAAGGTTGGCTGCCCCTCAATTTTAATCGCTCACTATTAGAAAATATTGAAGAGCCAGAAGGGTGAGGGGAGGGGTCTTCTCACACCCCTGCTTCCTGGTTGCTGCTCGGGCAGGAGTGGCCAGGAGGAATTAATTATTCTGCTGGTTCAGGTTCTGTGGTGGCTGGGGGGCTGCTGGCCCCCTGGTGTGCCCGCTGCGCTACACCCCAGCGGAGTCAAGGGAGGGAGGACGTGTGGATGTATGGGATGTGAAAGTGTTTGTGGTGATGATTGGACCTGGGTCTGGGACTTGCTGTCGCCTGGCCTGCCTGTGCTTCTCCCAATGCGGGGGCGGCGTTGCCTCTCCCCACTGCTCGCGACCTCACCCACCTGTGGGCACGTCTTGACTCCCAGGGCACTTGGCCAGGGGCGGTGGGGCATGCGCTGACCCACTGTGTGGCTGTCTGGGGCGCTTGACCCACCCGGGTATTGGGTGTGGCCTCTAACGGTGGGTTTTGGGGCGCTCGGGCTCCCGGGGCCTCTCTGCACGGCCCATGTCTGGGCGGCTGGGGCCTGGTGGGGTCGGTGGGCTATTGCCACTGGCTCCCGGGGGTTCTCTGCCCTATGCTTATGGGGGCTCTGTCCGGGGATTTCCTCTGCTGTCTACTGGGTGTATGCGTGGTTTTCCCTGTGGTGGGCATCCTAGGTTCTGTGCTCCGTGGGGGCTGCTGGTGGCCTGGGTCTTGTGGCCCTCTCTGCCTGCTTCTGATTGCTTGGGGGGGCTGTGGATTGTGGCCGTGTACACTTATACACTCATAACTAAGCACGGTTATCATGTAGGTCCTGTGCCATGGGTGTCGCATGTTCTAACACACACACACACACAACAAATTCATAAGTTTTAGGGAAGTTAGTCAATCAGAAGTAATGAAGCATTACTTAACCATAGCATTACTTAACATTAATATGTTAAATTCTCTATTTCCGGCTTATGTTTCTGATACACTTATGATTTTTTTTCAGAAGAGCTAATCTCAAATTTAGAAAATGTTTCAGTTTGGCTTGAAAATCATCTGCACCTGAAAGGTCTGACTGTCTGGTCTCAGACCTGCTTCAGGTGGAAAGTATTTCATTTTTAATGCCTTGAACTTTGTCATTAAAGAATATTCCAATTTCATTACCCTTATATGTAGAAATGAGTTCTAAATGCAACCTGGAGGGTTTGTTAATCTGTTTACTGTAGCAAGCAAGACATGAGAGTTGTTACTGCAGAAAAATAACTCTCTCTTCATTTATGCAAAGTCACACGCTGAGTTAGACCAAACATTTCAAGGAAAGTAGTGAGTTCTTTAGCTTGCTTATTATGGGCTACATCCATGTGCACCTTCAAGTCCCCTGTTATGACTAAACAGTCAACAGCAGTGCACACAATTTAAAGAAATTCAGTAAAATCATCAATAAAATCATTCTGCGGTGAGACAAAGTATTTAAGATAATTTTATCTCCATTTTTAAATGACACATGCTTGAATTAAGGACAAAAATAAATGTTTTATCTTGTGAGTAAGTATATTGGCCCTGAATATGGCACAAAGACCCTCCCCACTCTCGTCTTGTCTTGTTGTTTCATCTCTCAGTTAAATACATAAAATCAAGACTATGAGAGGAAAGTATCAAAAGCATTGTTAGACAGGAAAAAGTCAGAAAGCTGTTGGTATACAACTTTTCCTAGGACTTTGCCTAAGAATGGCAGGTTTGATATGGAAATGATAAAAATCTCAGCTTGTAAAACATCTTTTGCTCAGACAGTTTTTCCTGTGAAATGAGTAAAGATTTGAAATGATCTGTTTGTTTGTCTGAGATCTTCTGAACTTTAACTCTTTAAGAGAGCTGCTAAATCTTAATACACAAACTTGTACAAATGTCTAGCTCTAATCCTTGTTGTTCTTTTTTTTGTTGTGCTTTTTTAAACTAGATTTACTTTGTACATTACTTTTGTATTCCCCTTCTCTAGGATTGGGCAATTTTACCATGTTCAATTCTCCCTCAAACCCAAATTTATTTTCTCATCTCTCTAAGTATTCAATATTATCGGGTTTTTTCTGAAACTCCCGGTTAGCTTTAAAACAGATATTTCCCATACTGTCCTCTTGCAGCTAATCAATTTTCGGTGGAGTTATTGTGAGTACTATTGAATGAAACACTACTTCTGTCGCTATGTCACGAGCAACAACCAGATTCCAATGTTCACTTCAACTCAATTAGTCAGTAACACATTTTTCTGTCGTCACCAGCAGCAACATCACACACCAGCAGCTGTTTCACTCTTATACATACATAGCAAATAAAACAACACTGCAGCAAAGAAGGAAAAAAAACAATTTAACAAACAAACAATTCAACAACCAGCCCCTTTAACAAACAAACAAATTAATTTCACAAACAAACGATTCAACAATCAGGCCATTTAACAAACAAACGATCAGACGTATAACACTAACAAAAACTAACATGGATTTAAAACTTGCGATCTTTCATCGCAAACTCTCTTAAGAAAGATTCTGTTTCTAACACGCGGCGCGGAGTTATTTATTCCTGTAGTCTTCTCACACAGACTATGGACTAACCTTTTCTGACTGCATTTTTGTTGTCCTTGGTTAATCCCACCACTACACATGTTTACCAGTTAAAAGGCTAACCTTTTCTGACCGTTGGGGGTATGGGGATATACACCGGGGCAGCTACTCGCCGCCGGAGAAGGCAGCCAGGGACTGGCTGCAATAGGCACCCCCGCTACCTGGGACCCAACACAGGGCAGGAGGGCCTAATGTCCACCAGGCTCGGGGCCTGCAGCGACCATATTCCGGGAGCTACTGTACCCCCAGAAGGTACCCATCCCACCCCACCCCACTCAACCCAACCCCACCCCACCCCGGAGGACCTCTACAAACAAACAAACAAACAACAACAAACAAACCACCCCGTCACACCAGACGCAGCATCCCGGGCCTGAGACCCACCATCACCCAGGCCCCCCCCCCAACAGGGGAAAAGCACCCCCCCCCACCGCACGCCCCAACACCCTAAAGATAACAACCACCTGCAGACACCCTGGAGGTCCCAGAGCAACAAGCCTGCACCAACCCACCCATACTGTGGCATGTCCAGGGCAACCCAGCCCCCCCGGGCGCAAGGCATCACCCAGCCACAAGGGCCAAGGCCCAGCACCACCACCCACGCCAGAGCGGCCCGGCCACCCGGTACAGAGCCAGCAGTCACCACCCCAAGGCCCCTAAGGTACCCTGCCCCACAACGCAAGACAGCCCCACCCGCAAGCCCCCAAAACTGCCCTCCAAGCCCGACACACAGTCCCCTCCAGGAATGACCAACCCCGTCCTCACGACCCGAGAGACCACCAGACGCCCGAAGCCACACAGCCCCCCCCCCCAGCACACACTCAACCGCCCAGAGCGACGGGATAGCAACCCACCACCACTATATGATAAACCTAATCTGTGGGGACCAGAGAGAATCAAATTCAGCCAATTGATGTTGGGAGGCACACATTGTTTCCATGCTAATATAATCTAAAAGAACATTTCTAAACTGGTTAATACACAGATTGTTCTTCGCTTTCCAGTTCATGAGAATAGTTTTCTTTGCGATACATAACACTGTTATAATTGGCTTTGTTCTTAGACATTATAAATTCATATTCTGTATTTTACTAAATAACCTAGCTGGTACTTTTCCACTCTGCTCATACTGCACAACAGATGACCTTAAATGGTCCAAGACCTTAGAATGACATAAACAACTGGGTCAGACAAAACATCTCTATTAGGGCAGATAGGTCTGGTACATTAGACACCTAAAACTGCAGTCACACATACACATACATTGTTTATCATATCCAAAGAACACAACAAGGACAGAAGCTGGCCTGATCATGCCACTCAAAACTGGCCAATTATACTCTGACAAGTGTGAATACAACTTCTGTGAGATAAAGCTGAATATAAATATGACATGTTCCCGGATAACGGGGCTCGGCCTGACGGATTTCCTGCGGGAGCTCTGGCACTCCGAGTCCAGCGCTGCAATATACTCTACTTGTGACCACTAATAAATACTGTTTTAATAAACCATTTCTCCAGCTTATTCTTGGGCTTCCAATCAAAAAATCGGGCTAACAATTGGTGCCGTGACCCGGATTGGCTGACTCTGAGACCGTGTCCGATCGAGAACTTCCAGAGCTGGTTGGAGGGGACCCTTCTTCAGACAATTCAAGGCGCCTAAAACACAAGGTGAGCAGAAAACCTCTTGTATCAGGATATGTGAAATTTCTGCACATTGGTCATTCTAAACTAAATTGTCTGAATTAGGATGTCCGATCACTAAATCAAAAGCACAAAATTTGTGTCTACAGGTTTACTAGGTGGTCACATGTAAAGTATAAACACATAGTCTCACATAGGGAGAGTCATATGTGTCCTAGTTTAGTACAATTTGGCCAAATAAAAGACGGGGGTCTGTTAGTCCGCAATTGGCGGCGTGAGTAATGTCTGTGCAATTGGCACTTGGACCGTAAAATCCACAATCGGCGGTGGGTCTGCATTACTGCACAACAGGCGACGTGAGTAATTTCTGTGCACAAGGGCGCTTAGACCTTTATCTGCAATCGGCGGTGGGTCTTTATTACTTCACAATAGGCAGAGTAAGTAATCTCTGTGCAATTGGCACTTGGACTGTAAAATCTGCAATCGGCGGTGTGTCTGTTATTACTACGCATTTGGTGCTTGGACTGTAAAATCCACAATCGGCGGTATGTCTGTTTTTTTGTTTTTTTTTTCTCTTCCACAAGCGGCGGTGGTTCTGCAGTTGTTGTGAACAGGCGATACACTAAGTGTTTATCTCTGCATAAGGACACAGGGCTAAGTTGGTTATTTGTCATGAAAATGTGGGGTGGTTTGCTGTTTGGTTGATATTTTACTGTGTTAGTGGAAGTGTATCTAGCAATAGAGACTGCTGGAGAATTCCTACACTGACACAGATCTAAAGTAGTTCTGTAAAAGGGGGCATTGGACTAGAAAATAAAGGGGAATTTAGTTAGGGTGTTACAGAGTTTGGTGAATTAAAACGAGTGAAGAGACTGGGAGAGCCCCAGGCGATCAAGCGCACAGAGTAAAAGATTCTGTGTAGAAGCTTCTTGGTCAGGTCCAACACTCGGGCATTGCACCATTCACCCATTCTGATTAACACGTGAAATACCTGAATATGTCACAAACCTTTGTTGATAAGTGGAAAACATGTAAACCCGGCTCATTGGGGTCGGTATTATTTGAGACGTTGACGAGATGGCAGAAAAAAGTTCCAAGAGAAGGTGAAAAAAGAGAGACAGATAGATTTGTAAATTGGACGAGAGAAATGCAAGGGAAAGGAATGTTTGGAGGGTTTGAAAGTGCGCCACCGCAACTGAGTGATTTCTCTATGTTTTCAAAAAAAGCAACAGGCAGTAGGAATCAAGCAACAGCAAAGCTAAAAGAGGCAGGTTTATTGCAGAGAGCAAGGGCAGAAAAAGACGGAAAAAAAAGCAGTAACATTTCTTGCAGACTGTCAGTATTTTTTTTGGAGAAGTTAAATTCTCTATTCAGACGCAGTCCTCTGCACCTCTACCACAGCACGTGCCAGACACAACGTCATCTTTTCCAGGGACACATCCTACTACACTAGCAGATAAGACACATCTTCCTAACATCACACTCAATAACAGAAGCATGCCATTTAGCAAAATAAAAAAATGACCATTTATACAGATTCAGTATAAACAGCTTAGGCTGTACATGTGGACATGTGTAATTGGAAAAGAAAAGGTTAGATATCCTTAGCTTTGTCATAAATGCTCTCACCCTAAGATTATCTCATCCCAACCCTGCTTCCTTCTTCCCCCATTCAGCCCTGAGAGTGAGGACAGATTCTGATTGATCATGGGCCTGTACTTAAAGAGTACCAGAGTTACATATAGTTATTTAGTCAAAAAATTTACAATGATAATGGAAGTTTTTACTAGAGCATTTATCATCAATTCAATAATTAATTTATTTTCAAATAAATTTGAATGGGAGAAATACCACATTGAATGGACAATCTGAAAACCGCTTTTCAATGCAAGTATTACAGTGAAGAGATAAGAAGCAATACAATGTCCAAAATAAATCCAGGAAGAACAGACTGTTTAAAACTAAACATTAGAACCAGTTTGTTGTTGAATTAAGATTTAACAGCTCTCTTAAAAAGTCAGTCAAACAAACATAGCATTTAAATCTTTGATCCTTTAATTGAAAAACTGCCTGAACAAAAGATGTTCTACAAATTGAGACTTTATGATTTCCACCTGAAGCAGGTCTGAGACCGGACAGTCAGACCATATGACATATTAGAAAATATCGGGATTTAACAGCAAGGTCAGGCAGATAGGTGTCAGACAGTTTCTTACCATCTTAAAGCATTAAAGGTTAGCCTTTATTGTGTTAGGGATCACAGTAACATGACTTAAAATTTAGCTGATCTAAATACTTCTCCTCTGCTTATTTTCACCAATTCTGAGTTAATATTTATCATCAGTATTTATAATTGATCTCATTAAACCATTTAACTATTTAACTGCAGCAGATCTATGAATCAATGGATCTGTTATCTTAACAGAGCAGCAACATGCTTTATATAAAGGTTTAAAGTGAGTTAGATTATTAGGAAATTAACAAAAACACGGCAATAAAAGGCACAACGAGAGTCAGATATCACCAATGAGTTTCTTGAAGAAGAAACCTCTAAAAGAAATTTAAAGACAGCTGCAGTAAGTCTGAGTCATACCAAGTCAAGTCAAGGTTTGTTTTCATGGCACATTTAAAAACAGCCACAGCAACCAGAGAGCTGTACAGCTGAACACTATATTAATACTATTAGCAAATTCTAACCCTGCAGATAAACATTAATTAATCTAACAATAAACATTGAATAAATTAGTGAAATAAAAACAGTGTTTACAGTTAAAGACATGCCTCTAAACCAGACATGTGTCACTGGAAAAGGAAAGGCTTTGTGACCTCAGCAGGCACCCCGGTTAAACACTTGAATCAATTACTCGAACTATATTATGCCATACTTGAACCAAAACAAGTTGCTAGAGTCGAGTGCAGAGGACATCAAAAGGGAGATGGGAGAGTAGCGAGAGGCAACAATGCGGCAGATAAGGCAGCAAAAACAAAAGCAGGGTATACTGCATTTAACCAGATGTCTCAGAAAACATTGGAGAAAAAATCACAACGAAAATTATGTTTAGAAAACATTAAAGAACCTCACAAAGCAGCGGCACCATCTGAAAAGCAAGCATGGAACGAAAAAAAAAAGATTCCACAGGACGCTGCTGGAATCATAAAGGCAAAATAGTAGCTCCAACTGGACTACTAAATTTGCTATGTCAAGAAGCACACAGTAGAGCTCACTGTGCTAGCTCAAAAGTAACAGCACTCATTTCACAACACTGGTGGCACCCCCACCTAAAAGACACAATAAAATATTTTGTGCAATCTTGTGAAATTTGCAAGCTGTTCAATCTCAAAGCAGGACTAGGTAGTTTCCCAGTACCTGATGCCCCTTGGAAACAGATAGTAATTGAGTTTACTGACATGGGAGCAGCGAACAAGACTGAAGGTAAACTATTTCTTCTAGTGTGTGTAGCTCCCTTTTCTAGATGGATAGAAGCCACACCTACTAAAACCGAAAAAGGAAAAGAAGTCATTAAATGGCTTACAAGAGACATAGCATTTAAATCTTTGATCCTTTAATTGAAAAACTGCCTGAACAAAAGATGTTCTACAAATTGAGACTTTATGATTTCCACCTGAAGCAGGTCTGAGACCGGACAGTCAGACCATATGACATATTAGAAAATATCGGGATTTAACAGCAAGGTCAGGCAGATAGGTGTCAGACAGTTTCTTACCATCTTAAAGCATTAAAGGTTAGCCTTTATTGTGTTAGAGATCACAGTAACATGACTTAAACTTTAGCTGATCTAAATACTTCTCCTCTGCTTATTTTCACCAATTCTGAGTTAATATTTATCATTCGTATTTATAATTGATCTCATTAAACCATTTAACTATTTAACTGCAGCAGATCTATGAATCAATGGATCTGTTATCTTAACAGAGCAGCAACATGCTTTATATAAAGGTTTAAAGTGAGTTAGATTATTAGGATATTAACAAAAACACGGCAATAAAAGGCACAACGAGAGTCAGATATCACCAATGAGTTTCTTGAAGAAGAAACCTCTAAAAGAAATTTAAAGACAGCTGCAGTAAGTCTGAGTCATAACAAGTCAAGTCAAGGTTTGTTTTCATGGCACATTTAAAAACAGCCACAGCAACCAGAGAGCTGTACAGCTGAACACTATATTAATACTATTAGCAAATTCTAACCCTGCAGATAAACATTAATTAATCTAACAATAAACATTGAATAAATTAGTGAAATAAAAACAGTGTTTACAGTTAAAGACATGCCTCTAAACCAGACATGTGTCACTGGAAAAGGAAAGGCTTTGTGACCTCAGCAGGCACCCCGGTTAAACACTTGAATCAATTACTCGAACTATATTATGCCATACTTGAACCAAAACAAGTTGCTAGAGTCGAGTGCAGAGGACATCAAAAGGGAGATGGGAGAGTAGCGAGAGGCAACAATGCGGCAGATAAGGCAGCAAAAACAAAAGCAGGGTATACTGCATTTAACCAGATGTCTCAGAAAACATTGGAGAAAAAATCACAACGAAAATTATGTTTAGAAAACATTAAAGAACCTCACAAAGCAGCGGCACCATCTGAAAAGCAAGCATGGAACGAAAAAAAAAAGATTCCACAGGACGCTGCTGGAATCATAAAGGCAAAATAGTAGCTCCAACTGGACTACTAAATTTGCTATGTCAAGAAGCACACAGTAGAGCTCACTGTGCTAGCTCAAAAGTGACAGCGCTCATTTCACAACACTGGAGGCACCCCCACCTAAAAGACACAATAAAATATTTTGTGCAATCTTGTGAAATTTGCAAGCTGTTCAATCTCAAAGCAGGACTAGGTAGTTTCCCAGTACCTGATGCCCCTTGGAAACAGATAGTAATTGAGTTTACTGACATGGGAGCAGCGAACAGGACTGAAGGTAAACTATTTCTTCTAGTGTGTGTAGCTCCCTTTTCTAGATGGATAGAAGCCACACCTACTAAAACCGAAAAAGGAAAAGAAGTCATTAAATGGCTTACAAGAGACATAGCATTTAAATCTTTGATCCTTTAATTGAAAAACTGCCTGAACAAAAGATGTTCTACAAATTGAGACTTTATGATTTCCACCTGAAGCAGGTCTGAGACCGGACAGTCAGACCATATGACATATTAGAAAATATCGGGATTTAACAGCAAGGTCAGGCAGATAGGTGTCAGACAGTTTCTTACCATCTTAAAGCATTAAAGGTTAGCCTTTATTGTGTTAGAGATCACAGTAACATGACTTAAAATTTAGCTGATCTAAATACTTCTCCTCTGCTTATTTTCACCAATTCTGAGTTAATATTTATCATCAGTATTTATAATTGATCTCATTAAACCATTTAACTATTTAACTGCAGCAGATCTATGAATCAATGGATCTGTTATCTTAACAGAGCAGCAACGTGCTTTATATAAAGGTTTAAAGTGAGTTAGATTATTAGGAAATTAACAAAAACACGGCAATAAAAGGCACAACGAGAGTCAGATATCACCAATGAGTTTCTTGAAGAAGAAACCTCTAAAATAAATTTAAAGACAGCTGCAGTAAGTCTGAGTCATAACAAGTCAAGTCAAGTCAGCTGAACACTATATTAATACTATTAGCAAATTCTAACCCTGCAGATAAATATGAATTAATCTAACAATAAACATTGAATAAATTAGTGAAATAAAAACAGTGTTTACAGTTAAAGACATGCCTCTAAACCAGACATGTGTCACTGGAAAAGGAAAGGCTTTGTGACCTCAGCAGGCACCCCGGTTAAACACTTGAATCAATTACTCGAACTATATTATGCCATACTTGAACCAAAACAAGTTGCTAGAGTCGAGTGCAGAGGACATCAAAAGGGAGATGGGAGAGTAGCGAGAGGCAACAATGCGGCAGATAAGGCAGCAAAAACAAAAGCAGGGTATACTGCATTTAACCAGATGTCTCAGAAAACATTGGAGGAAAAATCACAACGAGAATTATTTTTAGAAAACATTAAAGAACTTCACAAAGCAGCGGCACCATCTGAAAAGCAAGCATGGAACGAAAAAAAAAAGATTCCACAGGACGCTGCTGGAATCATAAAGGCAAAATAGTAGCTCCAACTGGACTACTAAATTTGCTATGTCAAGAAGCACACAGTAGAGCTCACTGTGCTAGCTCAAAAGTAACAGCGCTCATTTCACAACACTGGTGGCACCCCCACCTAAAAGACACAATAAAATATTTTGTGCAATCTTGTGAAATTTGCAAGCTGTTCAATCTCAAAGCAGGACTAGGTGGTTTCCCAGTACCTGATGCCCCTTGGAAACAGATAGTAATTGAGTTTACTGACATGGGAGCAGCGAACAGGACTGAAGGTAAACTATTTCTTCTAGTGTGTGTAGCTCCCTTTTCTAGATGGATAGAAGCCACACCTACTAAAACCGAAAAAGGAAAAGAAGTCATTAAATGGCTTACAAGAGACATAGCATTTAAATCTTTGATCCTTTAATTGAAAAACTGCCTGAACAAAAGATGTTCTACAAATTGAGACTTTATGATTTCCACCTGAAGCAGGTCTGAGACCGGACAGTCAGACCATATGACATATTAGAAAATATCGGGATTTAACAGCAAGGTCAGGCAGATAGGTGTCAGACAGTTTCTTACCATCTTAAAGCATTAAAGGTTAGCCTTTATTGTGTTAGAGATCACAGTAACATGACTTAAAATTTAGCTGATCTAAATACTTCTCCTCTGCTTATTTTTACCAATTCTGAGTTAATATTTATCATCAGTATTTATAATTGATCTCATTAAACCATTTAACTATTTAACTGCAGCAGATCTATGAATCAATGTATCTGTTATCATAACAGAGCAGCAACATGCTTTATATAAAGGTTTAAAGTGAGTTAGATTATTAGGAAATTAACAAAAACACGGCAATAAAAGGCACAACGAGAGTCAGTTATCACCAATGAGTTTCTTGAAGAAGAAAACTCTAAAAGAAATTTAAAGACAGCTGCAGTAAGTCTGAGTCATAACAAGTCAAGTCAAGGTTTGTTTTCATGGCACATTTAAAAACAGCCACAGCAACCAGAGAGCTGTACAGCTGAACACTATATTAATACTATTAGCAAATTCTAACCCTGCAGATAAATATGAATTAATCTAACAATAAACATTGAATAATTTAGTGAAATAAAAACAGTGTTTACAGTTAAAAACATGCCTCTAAACCAGACATGTGTCACTGGAAAAGGAAAGGCTTTGTGACCTCAGCAGGCACCCCGGTTAAACACTTGAATCAATTACTCGAACTATATTATGCCATACTTGAACCAAAACAAGTTGCTAGAGTCGAGTGCAGAGGACATCAAAAGGGAGATGGGAGAGTAGCGAGAGGCAACAATGCGGCAGATAAGGCAGCAAAAACAAAAGCAGGGTATACTGCATTTAACCAGATGTCTCAGAAAACATTGGAGGAAAAATCACAACGAGAATTATGTTTAGAAAACATTAAAGAACTTCACAAAGCAGCGGCACCATCTGAAAAGCAAGCATGGAACGAAAAAAAAAAGATTCCACAGGACGCTGCTGGAATCATAAAGGCAAAATAGTAGCTCCAACTGGACTACTAAATTTGCTATGTCAAGAAGCACACAGTAGAGCTCACTGTGCTAGCTCAAAAGTAACAGCGCTCATTTCACAACACTGGTGGCACCCCCACCTAAAAGACACAATAAAATATTTTGTGCAATCTTGTGAAATTTGCAAGCTGTTCAATCTCAAAGCAGGACTAGGTAGTTTCCCAGTACCTGATGCCCCTTGGAAACAGATAGTAATTGAGTTTACTGACATGGGAGCAGCGAACAGGACTGAAGGTAAACTATTTCTTCTAGTGTGTGTAGCTCCCTTTTCTAGATGGATAGAAGCCACACCTACTAAAACCGAAAAAGGAAAAGAAGTCATTAAATGGCTTACAAGAGACATAGCATTTAAATCTTTGATCCTTTAATTGAAAAACTGCCTGAACAAAAGATGTTCTACAAATTGAGACTTTATGATTTCCACCTGAAGCAGGTCTGAGACCGGACAGTCAGACCAAATGACATATTAGAAAATATCGGGATTTAACAGCAAGGTCAGGCAGATAGGTGTCAGACAGTTTCTTACCATCTTAAAGCATTAAAGGTTAGCCTTTATTGTGTTAGAGATCACAGTAACATGACTTAAAATTTAGCTGATCTAAATACTTCTCCTCTGCTTATTTTCACCAATTCTGAGTTAATATTTATCATCAGTATTTATAATTGATCTCATTAAACCATTTAACTATTTAACTGCAGCAGATCTATGAATCAATGGATCTGTTATCTTAACAGAGCAGCAACGTGCTTTATATAAAGGTTTAAAGTGAGTTAGATTATTAGGAAATTAACAAAAACATGGCAATAAAAGGCACAACGAGAGTCAGATATCACCAATGAGTTTCTTGAAGAAGAAACCTCTAAAAGAAATTTAAAGACAGCTGCAGTAAGTCTGAGTCATAACAAGTCAAGTCAAGTCAGCTGAACACTATATTAATACTATTAGCAAATTCTAACCCTGCAGATAAATATTAATTAATCTAACAATAAACATTGAATAAATTAGTGAAATAAAAACAGTGTTTACAGTTAAAGACATGCCTCTAAACCAGACATGTGTCACTGGAAAAGGAAAGGCTTTGTGACCTCAGCAGGCACCCCGGTTAAACACTTGAATCAATTACTCGAACTATATTATGCCATACTTGAACCAAAACAAGTTGCTAGAGTCGAGTGCAGAGGACATAAAAAGGGAGATGGGAGAGTAGCTAGAGGCAACAATGCGGCAGATAAGGCAGCAAAAACAAAAGCAGGGTATACTGCATTTAACCAGATGTCTCAGAAAACATTGGAGGAAAAATCACAACGAAAATTATGTTTAGAAAACATTAAAGAACTTCACAAAGCAGCGGCACCATCTGAAAAGCAAGCATGGAACGAAAAAAAAAAGATTCCACAGGACGCTGCTGGAATCATAAAGGCAAAATAGTAGCTCCAACTGGACTACTAAATTTGCTATGTCAAGAAGCACACAGTAGAGCTCACTGTGCTAGCTCAAAAGTAACAGCGCTCATTTCACAACACTGGTGGCACCCCCACCTAAAAGACGCAATAAAATATTTTGTGCAATCTTGTGAAATTTGCAAGCTGTTCAATCTCAAAGCAGGACTAGGTAGTTTCCCAGTACCTGATGCCCCTTGGAAACAGATAGTAATTGAGTTTACTGACATGGGAGCAGCGAACAGGACTGAAGGTAAACTATTTCTTCTAGTGTGTGTAGCTCCCTTTTCTAGATGGATAGAAGCCACACCTACTAAAACCGAAAAAGGAAAAGAAGACATTAAATGACTTACAAGAGACATAGCATTTAAATCTTTGATCCTTTAATTGAAAAACTACCTGAACAAAAGATGTTCTACAAATTGAGACTTTATGATTTCCACCTGAAGCAGGTCTGAGACCGGACAGTCAGACCATATGACATATTAGAAAATATCGGGATTTAACAGCAAGGTCAGGCAGATAGGTGTCAGACAGTTTCTTACCATCTTAAAGCATTAAAGGTTAGCCTTTATTGTGTTAGAGATCACAGTAACATGACTTAAAATTTAGCTGATCTAAATACTTCTCCTCTGCTTATTTTTACCAATTCTGAGTTAATATTTATCATCAGTATTTATAATTGATCTCATTAAACCATTTAACTATTTAACTGCAGCAGATCTATGAATCAATGGATCTGTTATCATAACAGAGCAGCAACATGCTTTATATAAAGGTTTAAAGTGAGTTAGATTATTAGGAAATTAACAAAAACACGGCAATAAAAGGCACAACGAGAGTCAGATATCACCAATGAGTTTCTTGAAGAAGAAACCTCTAAAAGAAATTTAAAGACAGCTGCAGTAAGTCTGAGTCATAACAAGTCAAGTCAAGTCAGCTGAACACTATATTAATACTATTAGCAAATTCTAACCCTGCAGATAAATATTAATTAATCTAACAATAAACATTGAATAAATTAGTGAAATAAAAACAGTGTTTACAGTTAAAGACATGCCTCTAAACCAGACATGTGTCACTGGAAAAGGAAAGGCTTTGTGACCTCAGCAGGCACCCCGGTTAAACACTTGAATCAATTACTCGAACTATATTATGCCATACTTGAACCAAAACAAGTTGCTAGAGTCGAGTGCAGAGGACATCAAAAGGGAGATGGGAGAGTAGCGAGAGGCAACAATGCGGCAGATAAGGCAGCAAAAACAAAAGCAGGGTATACTGCATTTAACCAGATGTCTCAGAAAACATTGGAGGAAAAATCACAACGAAAATTATGTTTAGAAAACATTAAAGAACTTCACAAAGCAGCGGCACCATCTGAAAAGCAAGCATGGAACGAAAAAAAAAAGATTCCACAGGACGCTGCTGGAATCATAAAGGCAAAATAGTAGCTCCAACTGGACTACTAAATTTGCTATGTCAAGAAGCACACAGTAGAGCTCACTGTGCTAGCTCAAAAGTAACAGCGCTCATTTCACAACACTGGTGGCACCCCCACCTAAAAGACACAATAAAATATTTTGTGCAATCTTGTGAAATTTGCAAGCTGTTCAATCTCAAAGCAGGACTAGGTAGTTTCCCAGTACCTGATGCCCCTTGGAAACAGATAGTAATTGAGTTTACTGACATGGGAGCAGCGAACAGGACTGAAGGTAAACTATTTCTTCTAGTGTGTGTAGCTCCCTTTTCTAGATGGATAGAAGCCACACCTACTAAAACCGAAAAAGGAAAAGAAGTCATTAAATGGCTTACAAGAGACATAGCATTTAAATCTTTGATCCTTTAATTGAAAAACTGCCTGAACAAAAGATGTTCTACAAATTGAGACTTTATGATTTCCACCTGAAGCAGGTCTGAGACCGGACAGTCAGACCAAATGACATATTAGAAAATATCGGGATTTAACAGCAAGGTCAGGCAGATAGGTGTCAGACAGTTTCTTACCATCTTAAAGCATTAAAGGTTAGCCTTTATTGTGTTAGAGATCACAGTAACATGACTTAAAATTTAGCTGATCTAAATACTTCTCCTCTGCTTATTTTCACCAATTCTGAGTTAATATTTATCATCAGTATTTATAATTGATCTCATTAAACCATTTAACTATTTAACTGCAGCAGATCTATGAATCAATGGATCTGTTATCTTAACAGAGCAGCAACGTGCTTTATATAAAGGTTTAAAGTGAGTTAGATTATTAGGAAATTAACAAAAACATGGCAATAAAAGGCACAACGAGAGTCAGATATCACCAATGAGTTTCTTGAAGAAGAAACCTCTAAAAGAAATTTAAAGACAGCTGCAGTAAGTCTGAGTCATAACAAGTCAAGTCAAGTCAGCTGAACACTATATTAATACTATTAGCAAATTCTAACCCTGCAAATAAATATTAATTAATCTAACAATAAACATTGAATAAATTAGTGAAATAAAAACAGTGTTTACAGTTAAAGACATGCCTCTAAACCAGACATGTGTCACTGGAAAAGGAAAGGCTTTGTGACCTCAGCAGGCACCCCGGTTAAACACTTGAATCAATTACTCGAACTATATTATGCCATACTTGAACCAAAACAAGTTGCTAGAGTCGAGTGCAGAGGACATCAAAAGGGAGATGGGAGAGTAGCTAGAGGCAACAATGCGGCAGATAAGGCAGCAAAAACAAAAGCAGGGTATACTGCATTTAACCAGATGTCTCAGAAAACATTGGAGGAAAAATCACAACGAAAATTATGTTTAGAAAACATTAAAGAACTTCACAAAGCAGCGGCACCATCTGAAAAGCAAGCATGGAATGAAAAAAAAAAGATTCCACAGGACGCTGCTGGAATCATAAAGGCAAAATAGTAGCTCCAACTGGACTACTAAATTTGCTATGTCAAGAAGCACACAGTAGAGCTCACTGTGCTAGCTCAAAAGTAACAGCGCTCATTTCACAACACTGGTGGCACCCCCACCTAAAAGACGCAATAAAATATTTTGTGCAATCTTGTGAAATTTGCAAGCTGTTCAATCTCAAAGCAGGACTAGGTAGTTTCCCAGTACCTGATGCCCCTTGGAAACAGATAGTAATTGAGTTTACTGACATGGGAGCAGCGAACAGGACTGAAGGTAAACTATTTCTTCTAGTGTGTGTAGCTCCCTTTTCTAGATGGGTAGAAGCCACACCTACTAAAACCGAAAAAGGAAAAGAAGTCATAAAATGGCTTACAACAGAAATTATTCCAAGATTTGGGGTACCAGAAGTGATAAGATCAGATAATGGTACTCACTTCTCCAATGAAGAACTAGGAGAAGTGGAAAAATTGTTTGGAATTACACATAAGCTCGGTGCAGTGTCTCACCCAGCTCTACAAGGACTAGTGAAAAGAGCAAATAGAACCATCAAAAAGGCCGAAAAGAAGTCTGTGCAGACACACAGTTAACCTGGGCTGAACCTCTACGTATTGTGTTAGCCTAAGATTTACTCCAAATGCCACCATGAATGTTGTCATGTTGTCCCACATGAGGTCATGACAGGGAGGAAACACCCTGTCCATTTACAACTGCACCAACAGGCTCACCCCTTGTTGTACTACAGTATGGAAACTTGTGTGAATGTGAAACAACTGAATAACACGGTGATGAGTATATCTCAGCAAGGAATAGGACCAGGAAAGTGAACAAACTTAACTGGTCCTCTCCTATATGGACAGGACGCAGAAGCTACAACACATTGTGTAAAGGTATGGTTGACTGAGAATAGACTGAGTAACTGGATCCACAAGGATCACTGTACTCAGGCTCAAGATCCTACCGAAAGAACATTAACTGAGGTCCGGACTGACTTAGGAACCTCACCTGCTGACAAAGACTAGACCACGGGGACTAAAACTCTATCAGAGACTGAACGGACCACTGACGATGAAACCAAAGGAAAACACCACTGTGGAGACTAGACTGTAGAACCACAGTAGCAGAAACAATAAAGGTTACAATAACTAATTTTCACACCTCTCCTGTGTGAAAGTCAGACATTAAAAGCTCAAGTTACAAAGAACTACAACAGTAATCTGGACACACCCTCTCTTCCCACCACTCCACACCAGGTGACTAAAAGATCTCTGGAAAATGGCAACAACCCACTTCAATTACAATTTATTGAGAAACAAGATACAAGGTACAATCCGATCTGTGCTCAGTCATGAAATGTTGGTCGAACGAAAAAGATATGAATGGGATGAATAAAATGTTCTGTGAGAACAGTTTTAATCATGTGTTCTGGTTCATTCGAGAATTTACATGGGAGATGACCCAAGTTGTTTAATCTGGTGCAATCAATCAATCAATCAATCAATCAAACTTTATTTTCATAACACTTTTCATACAAGAAAATGATAGAAGAAAATAAAACAAAGCAGTGAAATCCAAGGCCACATATAGACACACATACACACACACACACACACGCACATCTATACGTACACATACACCCACATACATCCACACATACTGGAAGGAAGAAGTAAAGATTAAGTAAAACATAATAAACTGAGGCAGAGCTGCTCGAAGTAAGGTAAAGCACAGAGCTTTGAACTGCACGATTGAAGGCCTAATTCATGTCAAGAAAAAACAAGAATGATCCTGAACAATTTAGCTAACATTCCAAAACTGCTACCAGGAAAAAAAAATTTTTTAAAAATATTACAAAATAATATCAAGAATCCTGGCCCTTAGGTCAAAGCATGCATGCAAGATAACATATGCAAGATGCATGATCAATAACCAACCAAAGATCTGAACACAAGCACGATGCTGTGGCACTGCTAAGGAAAAATTTAGCAGCACAAGGCCACATGGCTCATCTAAAAAATAAATAAATGAGGAATTGAGACAAATAGAAAAATAGAATAAACCTTTGTCTTTGATTCTAATTTGTATGGAAATATGTTATTGTATCATGTGATGTTATAAGAAACTCTGATGTCACACTGTTGGTACCCCATGAAGTGTTTCTAATTCAAATGGAGCAGAAAAAACTTAATGCTGATCCTGAACTGTCTGTGGATGGCTCAGCATCACGAAACACAGCCACTGGTAAGAATTAAATAGAATTTAGTATAAAGTAACAAGTGAGAATTAAGCATATCGTGCTGAAATTTTATCAAAAGCACTCTGAGCTGAATTAAGAGGACAGACAATATTTATCCCAAAAAGGTTAATCAGTTACTCATTGAGAAGAAATGGCTGCTTTCTTGATGCTGTGCTGCTCCCAAAATGAACTCTAACCACAAATATTTCTGTCCTGCAGCAGCAACACAGGAGCAGAAACTGCAGTGGAAGAGTTCAGCAGAACTAACATACGGATGAGACTAAGTCTCATCGGGGGGGTGGAGATATAACAATTAATCATAGTTTACTAACACTTCTCAAGATTTTCCCAAAATTCTGTGAGTCTTTGTCTTCCTTTTGTCTTTTGTTCTATGTTGTCTTGTGTTTTGTCTTTGTCTTGCTGTGTTCTCTAAATGGTTTGAAGTTTTTTCCACAGAAAAGGTTGATGGTACTGGATTTCACATTAATGCTGTACAGCAGGTTGGTGAGTCTAAGGTACTGTCCTAAAACATGGTTTCTATCAACTGGCCAGTTGTTTTGTTTTTCATTTCATTTATTTATTTATTTTTTTTCGGTTTATTTATTTGTTTTTGTTTGGGGTTCATATGAAAACTTAATTTGTCGACCAATGAATACTGGGATTGAACCTGTTAAAAGGCAATTCCTGAATATAAAACATTGTGAAAATGACATGTTGTGCTGCTCAGTTCTCTCTCCTGCTAACATTCATCCACAGCTTAAATTAACTGCATCTGCAGCAGAACCTCTAAAGGACTCACAGCCAAGTGACTGACAAGACGTCATTCTGAAATTCTGGGAGGCACGATCATCATGCCAAGATAATGGTTGAACAACCATACAACCTTCAACCACTGTCAACAAAATAATCTGAATTATCTCCTTAATTGTCCCAAAGAAAAAGATTAGTTAGAGAAAACGGGTGGTAAAGACCCCTTTGTGGAAGTGAAGTGCTGGTAACCTCTCCTTCCTAGTTAGCTCAGACTGCTGAACTGAGGTTCAGCCAGAAGGACAACCAAACACCAAGCAGTGACAGGATTGGACCACAAGAGACTGAGCTGCACTACACCACTCTGCACAATGTTATCATAAAATTTTCACTCAAAAGAAATTGTTAGTTTTTACACTACATCTATCATTACTCATCTGTTCTCAACAGGGTCATATCTTCATATTCAAGTCATGTTTAAATGTCTGTACTGTATTGTTTTGTGTTTTGTGATGTTCCTCTTTAGTTTAATGATTTTAAGTAGACCAATTACTAATCATAGGAATTCATACATATGTCCATTGCCATTGGTGTGAATCGGCTGTTCGGAGCGGGACCTTAGGCACTGAAAGGTAATTAAGTGGTCGGTCGCCAAGGGGGAATGGGGCCATAGGAGAATTTTCCCGGATATCAGCCATCGGGTTTTTCGCTCCTATTCGCTGCGAACAGTGGACGATCCTGATGGTAATGTTAATTGCCTTAAGCACTTTTTGAGTTTCAATATTTTATGAATTGTTGTAGCTTAGTTAATTATTGTTATGTGTTGTAATGGTACTTATGGGTGAGCAGGGTCTTGCCACTGCTTAAACCACATATAGTTTTGGGCCAAAATGAACTAAGATTCTACACAGAGATTGGGTTTGGGGCCACATACACACACTAATTTTAAGACATATTGAAACATTTATTAATTTATTCCTTGCATACACGTACAGGCGTGATACTTATAGCTTTTAAGAAATGTGCTCATTGCAGAGTTATGATCAGTTGAGTAATGAAGGTTGAACTATTCTGGGAAAGAGGTTCTGTTCCCAGCATCATGATAAACACTCCTGATACAGAAAGGTTTAGCTAACGTATTACAATTATTTTACACATGCATATGCAATGAAAACTTGCTTGCTGCTGATAATTGCAAAGAAGAACAGCTTACACATAACAGCTCACATAATGAAGTTATATCAAAAGGGGGATAACAAGAATCTCCTGTCTGGTTGTGCTGCACCTCAAGGTAGTTGGCCACTTGCAGTTTGGGGACCTGCTAAGTTGGCTGCCGCTAACAGGTGTGACACAATACAGAATATAACATTCCTACCTCATTTAGTTGACATGATTAAATCATGTCAAAAGGGGGAGTTGTTATAATTGGCTTTGTTCTTAGAAATTATAAATTCATTTTCTGTATTTTACTAAATAACCTATGTTCCTAGCTGGTACTTTTCCACTCTGCTAATACTGCACAACAGATGACCTTAAATGGTCCCAGACCTTAGAATGACATAAACAACTGGGTCAGACAAAACATCTCTATTAGGGCAGATAGGTCTGGTACATTAGACACCTAAAACAGCACTCACACATACACACACATTGTTTATCACATCCAAAGAACACAACAAGGACAGCAGCTGGCCTGATCATGCCACTCAAAACTGGCCAATTATACTCTGACAAGAAATATGACATGTTTCCGGATAACGGGGCTCGGCCTGACGGATTTCCTGCGGGAGCTCTGGCACTCCGAGTCCAGCGCTGCAATATACTCTACTTGTGACCACTAATAAATACTTTTTTAATAAACGATTTCTCCAGCTTATTCTTGGGCTTCCAATGAAAAAATCGGGCTAACAACACTGTGAGGACCATGTGTGCTGAGTTCATTTCCATTTTGATGTTGTCTAAGTCACCCAGTATGCACAGTGTGGGGCATGCAGGAATGCTACACTTTAGCCATGTTGAAAGGTCCGTACAGACTTCAAACCAGAACTTCTGGACAGGCGCACAAAACCACAAAGCGTGTGCATAATCATCAGGTGTGTTATCTGTGCAATGTGAGCAGATGTTTGAGTGTGTTAGACCCATCCTGAACATCCTTTGTCCTGTATAGTGTGTTCTATGAAGAATTTTGTATTGTATAAGCTGTAAATTAGGATTTCGAGTCATTCTAAAGGTGTTCAAACATGTTTGTGGCCAGAAGCTATGACTAGAACTAATATATAAATCTCATGAGGATGGTAGAGACATTGTGTCATCTATCTTAGATAATAATTTATATATTTTTGATAGTAGTTTTGGGATATAGATGCTTAGAAACTCTGCTACCCTAATCGGGAGTTGTAAGTCTGGTTGGTGGAAGATATATTTCTTTGTTATTATAGACTTAAGTTGTTGATATTCTAGGGAATTATTGCTGCCTATCTCATGTTGTGATATGAGCTCATCAAATGAAATAAATGTTCCATTTTGGATTATATGTTCCAGATGTTTGATTTCTTTGATCTTCCACAGAGTAAAGTTTAGCATTTTTTTGTTTTGCAGGATGTCAGGATTGTTCCAGATGGGTGTAAGCTTACACGGGACATGTGAAGACTTTGTTATTTTAAGAAATTCCCACCAGGCTGTCAGAGAAGTGCTGATTTTAATGCTTTTAAAACATTTGTGATTTTTTTACGTTTTGACTAATAAGTGGCAGGTCAGAGATTTCCAGATTATCCCACAATGCTTGTTCTATATATATCAATGGTGAATCTATTGGGCTAGGTGCAAACTATGTTTTATATATACTGTAACCTATTGGCTAAGGAATAGTGCTGAAAATGAGGTAAATCTAATCCACCACTTTCCTTGGTTTTCTGTAGCGTTTTTAAACTAATACGTGGTGGTTTGTTTTTCCACAGAAATTTGGAGATGCATGAATCTAGTGACTTAAACCAAGTAGCAGATGGTTTTATGGGGATCATTGAGAACAAATAGTTAACTTTTGGTAGTATCATCATTTTAATGGTTGTAACTCTCCCCATAAGTGATATAGGTAAGGACTTCCAACGAGAGAGATCGTCCTCTACTGTCTTTAATAATTGCACATAATTTAGCTTTGTTAGCTCTGAGAGCCTGGAGGAAATGTTTATGCCTAAATATCTAATATTTCCTGACTGTAAAGTGATCGCAGGTATATTCTGGACCCTACAGTTAATGGGCAGAACTGTGGTCTTAGACCAATTGATAGAGTAGTCAGAAAGTGCTGAGTACTTATTTATGAGTGTGATCGTGTGAGTGAGAGACGTCTGTGAGTTCTGGAGGAAAAGTAATACATCATCAGCATAAAGACTTATTTTATGCTCAATATTTTGGGGTTGGATGCCTTTAATATTTCTATCTTGTCTGATAGCAGCTGCTAAAGGTTCGATGAAAATAGCAAAAAGTGAGGGAGAAAGTGGGCAACCCTGTCTTGTACCTCTCTGCAGACTGAAGCTTGGAGAAGTTTGATCATTAGTCCTGACACTTGCATTTGGGGAGCTATATAATATCCTTATCCAGTTGATGAAGTGTGACCCAAACCCGAATTTGTTTAATGCTCCAAATAAAAATTTCCAGTTCACTCGATCAAATGCTTTTTCTGCATCTAGAGAGACTATTGTGGTTTCCAGGTTGTTGATGATAGAATAGTCTATGATCTATGTTACTGTCTGATGGATCATTTTGTGATGAATATAAGGTTTTATAGAAGTCCCTAAAAGCATTGTTGATTTCATGGGTGACATTTCCTTTTCAGTCTTTAACAGAAGTGATTGTTGTTTTCTCTTTATTTGTCTTTAGTTGGTTAGCTAGGAACCTTCCAGATTTATTGCCATGCTCAAAGTTCTCCACACGAAGTCTTTGTATCAGAAACTGTGTTTGTTTGTTAATAATTTTGTTTAATTCAATTAAGCTTTTCTTAGTTCATTCAGTGTGTGTTCCTCTTTTGAGGTACTGTAGACAACTTCTTTTTTTTTTTTTTTTTTTTTCCCCCTTGTCCTGTTCAGCATTATGGCAGCAGAATTGTAGTCTGAATACCTTTGATGCCAAACAGATTTGCTTTGCCAAGGGAAGTTTTATAAATGTAAAGCTCCCCTTGATGCCCATTTATTTATTTTGTTTACAATATATAACATGTAATAGAACTGAACCGGACCGGGGGACAAGGAAAGAAGAAGAGGAAAGAAGAGGAAACAGAACAAAAATAGAAACAAAAACCAGACAACCAGCTGCTACACCTGTAAAAAACAAAACAGACAACAATCCATGGCCTCTGAGGGGAATCCAGCCTTAGCGCCACCAGGAGCACCTGAAAGCAGACAAGCAAAGAAAAAACAAACACACAAACAAACAAGCACAAGAAGCGGCAATCGCATACAACACAGCTGTGGATATAGATGACCTGAGACGACATGATAATACATCAACTGCTTAGCGAGCATGCAACTGGGCTAATAAATGTGTGTGTGTGTGTGTGTGAGAACATGCAACACCCATGGCACAGGATCTACATGGTAACCGTGGTTAGTTATGAGTGTATAAGTGTACAGGGCCACAATCCACAGCCCCCCCCCCCAGCAATCAGAAGCAGACAGAGAGGGCCACAATCCACAGCCCCCCCCCCCCCCCCCCCCCCCCCTCTCCCCCGCCAGCAATCAGAAGCAGACAGAGAGGGCCACAAGACCCAGGCCTGTAGACAACTTCTAATGATTTGATCCTGAGTTCTAAATCTGATATCCTTGCACTTTCCCTCTTTTTCTTATTTGATGAAAAAGAGATTATTTTGCCTCTCATGACTGCTTTTCCACAAGACCCAGGCCACCAGCAGGAATCTCGAATTCCTGGTGGTATAACTCTTTTATTCTTCAGTGTGATAGAAACTGGAGCGTGATCACTGATACTGATGGGGTGGATTTTGGTGTCTGAAATATCCCTCATCAAGGAACTGCTAACTAAGAATTCCTTCACTTAAACCAAGTTAAAACTGCTTTGTCCTTCATATTTGTCCCTTTATGCTGGTTTCAAACATAAACTTCTTTTTATAACCTTGTATGACAAAGGACAACACTTATGTTTGAGCAATACACTCATGAGGAGTTATGCACGATTCAGGATTTTGCTGTAAAATGAATTACTTCACTTAAACCAAGTTAAAACTGCTTTGTCCTTCTTATTTATCCATGTCTAAGCTGGTTTCAAGTATAAACTTCTTTATATTACCTTATATGAGAAAGAACCACACTTGTTCTTCTGGAATTCGCTTTACTTTAAGGAGATAGTCAAGATTTTAGATATTGCCATAAAATTAATTGCTTCACTCAAACCAAGTTAAAACTGCTTTGTCCTTCATATTTGTCCAAGTTTAAGTTGGTTTCAAACATAAACTTCTTTTTATAACCTTGTATGAGAAACAACAACACTTATGTTTGAGCAATGCACTCCTTATGAGGAGTTATGCACGATTCAGGATTTTGCTGTAAAATGAATTCCTTCACTCAAACCAAGTTAAAACTGCTTTGTCCTTCTTATTTATCCATGTCTAAGCTGGTTTCAAGTATAAACTTATTTATATTACCTTATATGAGAAAGAACCACACTTATGTTTGAGCAATACACTCCTTATGAGGAGTTATGCACGATTCAGGATTTTGCTGTAAAATTAATTCCTTCACTCAAACCAAGTTAAAACTGCGTTGTCCTTCTTATTTATCCATGTCTACGCTGGTTTTAAGTATAAACTTCTTTATATTACCTTATATGAGAAAGAACCACACTTATGTTTGAGCAATACACTCCTTATGAGGAGTTATGCACGATTCAGGATTTTGCTGTAAAATGAATTCCTTCACTTTTTTTCCCTTGTTCTGTTCAGCATTATGGCAGCAGAATTGTGAATACCTTTTATGCCAAACAGATTTCCTTTGCCAAGGGAATTTTTATAAATGTAAAGCTCCCCTTGATGCCCATTTATTTATTTCTGTTTACAATATATAACATGTAATAGAACTGAACCGGAAGGGGGGACAAGGAAACAAGAAGAGGAAAGAAGAGGAAACAGAACAAAAATAGAAACAAAAACCAGACAACCAGCTGCTACACCTGTAAAAAAACAAAACAGACAATAATCCATGGTCTCTGTTGCGAATCCAGCCTTAGCGCCACCAGGAGCACCTGAAAGCAGACAAGCAGAGAAAAAAACAAACAAACACACAAACGAACAAAAACAAGCACAAGTAGTGGCAATCGCATATAGATGACCTGAGGCGACATGGTAATGCATGAACTGCTACTGGACTAATGTGTGTTGTGTGTGTGTGTGAGAACATGCAACACCCATGGCACAGGACCTACATTAACCGTGCTTAGTTATGTGTTAGTTAGAGTGTATAAGTGTACACGGCCACAATCTACAGCCCCCCCAAGCAATCAGAAGCAGGCAGAGAGGGCCACAAGACCCAGGCCACCAGCAGCCCTCACGGAGCACAGAACCCAGGATGCCCACCGCAGCGACAACCACGCATCCACCCAGTAGACAGCAGAGGAAGCCCCCGGACAGAGCCCCCATAAGCATAGGGCAGAGGCCCCCCGGGAGCCAGGGGCAACAGCCCACCGACCCCACCAGGACCCAGCCACCCAGACATGGTCCGTGCACCGGACCCGGACCCCAGGAGCCCGAGCGCCCCAAAACCCCCCGGCAGAGGCCCCACCCAATACCCGGGAGGGCCAAGCGCCCCAGACAGCCACGCAGTGGGTCAGTGCCTGCCCCAGCGCCCCTGGCCAAGTGCCCATGGAGTCAAGGCGTGCCCACAGGTGGGTGAAGTCGCGAGCAGTGGGGAGCAGCAACGCCACCCCCCCATTGGGAGAAGCACAGGCAGGCCAGGCGACAGCAAGTCCCAGACCCAGGCCCAATCATCACCACACGTCCTCCCTCCCTTGACTCCGCTGGGGTGTAGCGCAGCGGGCACACCAGGGGGCCAGCAGCCCCCCAGCCACCACAGACCCTGAACCAGCAGAATAATTAATTCCTCCTGGCCACTCCTGCCCGACCAGAAACCAGGAAGCAGGGGTGTGAGAAGACCCCTCCCCTCACCCTTCTGGCTCTTCAATATTTTCTAATAGTGAGCGATTAAAATTGAGGGGCAGCCAACCTTGTAGAACTGGGAGCGCGGCCCTCTGGGCAGCCTACATACCCAAAGAGCCCCGCCCACCAGATGCCATTCACTGCAACCACCCGCCAAGACCTAATGTGTGTGTGTGTGTGTGATAAGTAGTGATGTCTAAGGTGTAATTAAAACAGGGGAACTGCAGAGTGCAGCCAAGGGGACCACCTACGTGACCCCATCCACTACACCCCACAGAACACACACGCCCCCAAAACCCTTCATGTGTGAGTGTGTGCTGTGTACAGGAGCCAAAAGAGAGAGGGGTATGGGGATATACACCGGGGCAGCTACTCTCCCCCGGAGAAGGCAGCCAGGGACTGGCTGCAATAGGCACCCCCGCTACCTGGGACCCAACACAGGGCAGGAGGGCCTGATATCCACCAGGCTCGGGGCCTGCAGCGACCATATTCCGGGAGCTACTGTACCCCCGGAAGGTACCCACCCCACTCAACCCAACCCCACCCCACCCCGGAGGACCTCTACAAACATACAAACAAACAACAACAAACAAACCACCCGGCCACACCGGACGCAGCAGCCTGGGCCTGAGACCCACCATCACCCAGGCCCCCCCCAACAGGGGAAAAGCACCCCCCCCACCGCACGCCCTAACACCCTAAAGATAACAACTACCTGCGGACACCCTGGAGGTCCCAGAGCAACAAGCCTGGCACCAGTACCTGCACCAACCCACCCATACTGTGGCATGTCCAGGGCAACCCAGCCCCCCCAGACCAACCCGGTCCTCACGACCCGAGAGACCACCAGACGCCCGAAGCCACACAGCCCCCCCACAGAACACATCCAACCGCCCAGAGTGACGGGACAGCAACCCACCACCACTATGTGATAAACCTAATCAGCGGGGACCAGAGAGAATGAAATTCAGCCAATTGATGTTTTGAGGAGGCACACATTGTTTCCATGCTAATATAATCTAAAAGAACATTTCTAAACTGGTTAATACACAGATTGTTCTTCGCTTTCCAGTTCATGAGAATAATTTTCTTTGCGATACATAACACTGTTATAATTGGCTTTGTTCTTAGACATTATAAATTCATATTCTGTATTTTACTAAATAACCTATGTTCCTAGCTGGTACTTTTCCACTCTGCTCATACTGCACAACAGATTATCTTAAATGGTCCAAGACCTTAGAATGACATAAACAACTGGGTCAGACAAAACATCTCTATTAGGGCAGATAGGTCTGGTACATTAGACACCTAAAACAGCAGTCACTCATACACACACATTGTTTATCATATCCAAAGAACACAACAAGGACAGAAGCTGGCCTGATCATGCCACTCAAAACTGGCCAATTATACTCTGACAAGTGTGAATACAACTTCACAAGTCCGATCGAGGACTTCCGGAGCTGGTTGGAGGGGACCCTTCTTCAGACAATTCAAGGCGCCTAAAACACAAGGTGAGCAGAAAACCTCTTGTATCAGGATATGTGAAATTTCTGCACATTGGTCATTCTAAACTAAATTGTCTGAATTAGAATGTCCTCCGATCACTAAATCAAAAGCACAAAATTTGTGTCTACAGGTTTACTAGGTGGTCACATGTAAAGTATAAACACATAGTCTCACATAGGGAGAGTCATATGTGTCCTAGTTTAGTACAATTTGGCTAAATAAAAGACACAAAATTCATCCTGTCTTCTAAACTGAATAGGAAGTAGATGCCAATGGGCGGGGGTCTGTTAGTCCGCAATTGGCGGCGTGAGTAATGTCTGTGCTAAGTGGACATTGGATAAGTGGAAAACATGTAAACCCGGCTCATTGGGGTCGGTATTATTTGACACGTTGACGAGATGGCAGAAAAAAGTTCCAAGAGAAGACGAAAAAAGAGAGACAGATAGATTTGTAAATTGGACGAGAGAAATGCAAGGGAAAGGAATGTTTGGAGGGTTTGAAAGTGCGCCACCGCAACTGAGTGATTTCTCTATGTTTTCAAAACAAGCAACAGGCAGTAGGAATCAAGCAACAGCAAAGCTAAAAGAGGCAGGTTTATTGCAGAGAGCAAGGGCAGAAAAAGACGGAAAAAAAAGCAGTAACATTTCTTGCAGACTGTCAGTATTTTTTTTGGAGAAGTTAAATTCTCTATTCAGATGCAGTCCTCTGCACCTCTACCGCAGCACGTGCCAGACACAACGTCATCTTTTCCAGGGACACATCCTACTACACTAGCAGATAGAAGAGATAAGAAGCAATACAATGTCCAAAATAAATCCAGGAAGAACAGACTGTTTAAAACTAAACATTAGAACCAGTTTGTTGTTGAATTAAGATTTAACAGCTCTCTTAAAAAGTCAGACAAACAAACATAGCATTTAAATCTTTGATCCTTTAATTGAAAAACTGCCTGAACAAAAGATGTTCTACAAATTGAGACTTTATGATTTCCACCTGAAGCAGGTCTGAGACCGGACAGTCAGACCATATGACATATTAGAAAATATCGGGATTTAACAGCAAGGTCAGGCAGATAGGTGTCAGACAGTTTCTTACCATCTTAAAGCATTAAAGGTTAGCCTTTATTGTGTTAGAGATCACAGTAACATGACTTAAAATTTAGCTGATCTAAATACTTCTCCTCTGCTTATTTTCACCAATTCTGAGTTAATATTTATCATCAGTATTTATAATTGATCTCATTAAACCATTTAACTATTTAACTGCAGCAGATCTATGAATCAATGGATCTGTTATCTTAACAGAGCAGCAACGTGCTTTATATAAAGGTTTAAAGTGAGTTAGATTATTAGGAAATAAACAAAAACACGGCAATAAAAGGCACAACGAGAGTCAGATATCACCAATGAGTTTCTTGAAGAAGAAAACTCTAAAAGAAATTTAAAGACAGCTGCAGTAAGTCTGAGTCATAACAAGTCAAGTCAAGGTTTGTTTTCATGGCACATTTAAAAACAGCCACAGCAACCAGAGAGCTGTACAGCTGAACACTATATTAATACTATTAGCAAATTCTAACCCTGCAGATAAATATTAATTAATCTAACAATAAACATTGAATAAATTAGTGAAATAAAAACAGTGTTTACAGTTAAAGACATGCCTCTAAACCAGACATGTGTCACTGGAAAAGGAAAGGCTTTGTGACCTCAGCAGGCACCCCGGTTAAACACTTGAATCAATTACTCGAACTATATTATGCCATACTTGAACCAAAACAAGTTGCTAGAGTCGAGTGCAGAGGACATCAAAAGGGAGATGGGAGAGTAGCGAGAGGCAACAATGCGGCAGATAAGGCAGCAAAAACAAAAGCAGGGTATACTGCATTTAACCAGATGTCTCAGAAAACATTGGAGGAAAAATCACAACGAGAATTATGTTTAGAAAACATTAAAGAACTTCACGAAGCAGCGACACCATCTGAAAAGCAAGCATGGAACGAAAAAAAAAAGATTCCACAGGACGCTGCTGGAATCATGAAGGCAAAATAGTAGCTCCAACTGGACTACTAAATTTGATATGTCAAGAAGCACACAGTAGAGCTCACTGTGCTAGCTCAAAAGTAACAGCGCTCATTTCACAACACTGGTGGCACCCCCACCTAAAAGACACAATAAAATATTTTGTGAAATCTTGTGAAATTTGCAAGCTGTTCAATCTCAAAGCAGGACTAGGTAGTTTCCCAGTACCTGATGCCCCTTGGAAACAGATAGTATTTGAGTTTACTGACATGGGAGCAGCGAACAGGACTGAAGGTAAACTATTTCTTCTAGTGTGTATAGCTCCCTTTTCTAGATGGATAGAAGCCACACCTACTAAAACCGAAAAAGGAAAAGAAGTCATTAAATGGCTTACAAGAGAAATTATTCCAAGATTTGGGGTACCAGAAGTGATAAGATCAGATAATGGTACTCACTTTTCCAATGAAGAACTAGGAGAAGTGGAAAAATTGTTTGGGATTACACATAAGCTCGGTGCAGTCTCTCACCCAGCTTTACAAGGACTAGTGAAAAGAGCAAATAGAACCATCAAAAAGGCCGAACAGAAGTCTGTGCAGACACACAGTTAACCTGGGCTGAAGCTCTACGTATTGTGTTAGCCTAAGATTTACTCCAAATGCCACCATGAATGTTGTCATGTTGTCTCACATGAGGTCATGCCAGGGAGGAAACACCCTGTCCATTTACAACTGCACCAACAGGCTCACCCCTTGTTGTACTACAGTATGGAAACTTGTGTGAATGTGAAACAACTGAATAACACGGTGATGAGTATATCTCAGCAGGTTACAGAAATACTCACCAAGGAACAGGACCAGGAATGTGAACAAACTTAACTGGTCCTCTCCTATATGGACAGGACGCAGAAGCAGAACACATTGTGTAAAGGTATGGTTTACTGAGAATAGACTGAGTAACTGGATCCACAAGGATCACTGTACTCAGGCTCAAGATCCTACCGAAAGAACATTAACTGAGGTCCGGACTGACTTAGGAACCTCACCTGCTGACAAAGACTAGACCACGGGGACTAAAACTCTATCAGAGACTGAACGGACCACTGACGATGAAACCAAAGGAAAACACCACTGTGGAGACTAGACTGTAGAACCACAGTAGCAGAAACAATAAAGGTTACAATAACTAATTTTCACACCTCTCCTGTGTGAAAGTCAGACATTAAAAGCTCAAGTTACAAAGAACTACAACAGTAATCTGGACACACCCTCTCTTCCCATCACTCCACACCAGGTGACTAAAAGATCTCTGGAAAATGGCAACAACCCACTTCAATTACAATTTATTGAGAAACAAGATACAAGGTACAATCCGATCTGTGCTCAGTCATGACATGTTGGTCAAACGAAAAAGATATGAATGGGATGAATAAAATGTTCTGTGAGAACAGTTTTAATCATGTGTTCTGGTTCATTCGAGAATTTACATGGGAAATGACCCAAGTTGTTTAATCTGGTGCAATCAATCAATGAATCAATCAATCAAACTTTATTTTCATAACACTTTTCATAGAAGAAAATGATAGAAGAAAATAAAACAAAGCAGTGAAACCCAAGGACACATATAGACACACATACACACACACACACACGCACATCTATACGTACACATACACCCACATACATCCACACATACTGGAAGGAAGAAGTAAAGATTAAGTAAAACATAATAAACTGAGGCAGAGCTGCTCGAAGTAAGGTAAAGCACAGAGCTTTGAACTGCACGATTGAAGGCCTAATTCATGTCAAGAAAAAACAAGAATGATCCTGAACAATTTAGCTAACATTCCAAAACTGTTATGAGGAAAAAAAAAATAAAAAAAAATATTACAAAATAATATCAAGAATCTGGGCCCTTAGGTCAAAGCATGCATGCAAGATAACAGTGATCAATAACCAACCAAAGATCTGAACACAAGCACGATGCTGTGGCACTGCTAAGGAAAAAGTTAGCAGCACAAGGCCACATGGCTCATCTAAAAAATAAATAAATGAGGAATTGAGACAAATAGAAAAATAGAATAAACCTTTGTCTTTGATTCTAATTTGTATGGAAATATGTTATTGTATCATGTGATGTTATAAGAAACTCTGATGTCACACTGTTGGTACCCCATGAAGTGTTTCTAATTCAAATGGAGCAGAAAAAACTTAATGCTGATCCTGAACTGTCTGTGGATGGCTCAGCATCACGAAACACAGCCACTGGTAAGAATTAAATAGAATTTAGTATAAAGTAACAAGTGAGAATTAAGCAGATCGTGCTGAAATTTTATCAAAAGCACTCTGAGCTGAATTAAGAGGACAGACAATATTTATCCCAAAAAGGTTAATCAGTTACTCATTGAGAAGAAATGGCTGCTTTCTTGATGCTGTGCTGCTCCCAAAATGAACTCTAACCACAAATATTTCTGTCCTGCAGCAGCAACACAGGAGCAGAAACTGCAGTGGAAGAGTTCAGCAGAACTAACATACGGATGAGACTAAGTCTCATCGGGGGGCTGGAGATACAACAATTAATCATAGTTTACTAACACTTCTCAAATTTTTCCTTTTGTCTTTTGTTCTATGTTGTCTTGTGTTTTGTCTTTGTCTTGCTGTGTTCTCTAAATGGTTTGAAGTTTTTTCCACAGAAAAGGTTGATGGTACTGGATTTCACATTAATGCTGTACAGCAGGTTGGTGAGTCTAAAGGTACTGTCCTAAAACATGTTTTCTATCAACTGGCCAGTTGTTTTGTTTTTCATTTCATTTATTTATTTTTTATTTTTTTCGGTTTATTTATTTGTTTTTGTTTGGGGTTCATATGAAAACTTAATTTGTCGACCAATGAATACTGGGATTGAACCTGTTAAAAGGCAATTCCTGAATATAAAACATTGTGAAAATGACATGTTGTGCTGCTCAGTTCTCTCTCCTGCTAACATTCATCCACAGCAGCAGAACCTCTACAGGACTCACAGCCAAGTGACTGACAAGACGTCAGTCTGAAATTCTGGGAGGCACGATCATCATGCCAAGATAATGGTTGAACAACCACACAACCTTCAACCACTGTCAACAAAATAATCTGAATTATCTCCTTAATTGTCCCAAAGAAAAAGATTAGTTAGGGAAAACGGGTGGTAAAGACCCCTTTGTGGAAGTGAAGTGCTGGTAACCTCTCCTTCCTAGTTAGCTCAGACTGCTGAACTGAGGTTCAGCCAGAAGGAAAACCAAACACCAAGCAGTGACAGGATTGGACCACAAGAGACTGAGCTGCACTACACCACTCTGCACAATGTTATCATAAAATTTTCACTCAAAAGAAATTGTTAGTTTTTTACACTACATCTATCATTACTCATCTGTTCTCAACAGGGTCATATCTTCATATTCACATCATGTTTAAATGTCTGTACTGTATTGTTTTGTGTTTTGTGATGTTCCTCTTTAGTTTAATGATTTTAAGTAGACCAATTACTAATCATAGGAATTCATACATATGTCCACTGCCATTGGTGTGAATTGGCTGTTCGGAGCGGGACCTTAGGCACTGAAAGGTAATTAAGTGGTCGGTCGCAAAGGGGGAATGGGGCCATAGGAGAATTTTCCCGGATATCAGCCATCGGGTTTTTCGCTCCTATTCGCTGCGAACAGTGGACGATCCTGATGGTAATGTTAATTGCCTTAAGCACTTTTTGAGTTTCAATATTTTATGAATTGTTGTAGCTTAGTTAATTATTGTTATGTGTTGTAATGGTACTTATGGGTGAGCAGGGTCTTGCCACTGCTTAAACCACATATAGTTTTGGGCCAAAATGAACTAAGATTCTACACAGAGATTGGGTTTGGGGCCACATACACACACTAATTTTAAGACATATTGAAACATTTACTAATTTATTCCTTGCATACACGTACAGGCGTGACACTTATAGCTTTTAAGAAATTTGCTCATTGCAGAGTTATGATCAGTTGAGTAATGAAGGTTGAACTATTCTGGGAAAGAGGTTCTGTTCCCAGCATCATGATAAACATTCCTGATACAGAAAGGTTTAGCTAATGCATTACAATTATTTTACACATGCATATGCAATGAAAACTTATACTGATAATATACTAATAATGAAAACTGATAATTGCAAAGAAGAACAGCTTACACATAACAGCTCACATAATGAAGTTATATCAAAAGGGGGATAACAAGAATCTCCTGTCTGGTTGTGCTGCACCTCAAGGTAGTTGGCCACTTGATGTTTGGGGACCTGCTAAGTTGACTGCCGCTAACAGGTTTCACACAATACAGAATATAACATTCCTACCTCATTTAGATGACATGATTAAATCATGTCAAAAGGGGGAGTTGTTATAATTGGCTTTGTTCTTAGAAATTATAAATTCATTTTCTGTATTTTACTAAATAATCTATGTTCCTAGCTGTTACTTTTCCACTCTGCTCATACTGCACAACAGATGACCTTAAATGGTCCAAGACCTAAGAATGACATAAACAACTGGGTCAGACAAAACATCTCTATTAGGGCAGACAGGTCTGGTACATTAGACACCTAAAACAGCACTCACACATACACACACATTGTTTATCACATCCAAAGAACACAACAAGGACAGCAGCTGGCCTGATCATGCCACTCAAAATTGGCCAATTACACTCTGACAAGAAATATGACATGTTTCCGGATAACGGGGCTCGGCCTGACGGATTTCCTGCGGGAGCTCTGGCACTCCGAGTCCAGCGCTGCAATATACTCTACTTGTGACCACTAATAAATACTTTTTTAATAAACAATTTCTCCAGCTTATTCTTGGGCTTCCAATGAAAAAATCTGGCTAACAACACTGTGAGGACCATGTGTGCTGAGTTCATTTCCATGTTGATGTTGTCTAAGTCACCCAGTATGCACAGTGTGGGGCATGCAGGAATGCTACACTTTAGCCATGTTGATAGATCCGTACAGACTTCAAACCAGAACTTCTGGACAGGCGCACAAAACCACAAAGCGTGTGCATAATCATCAGGTGTGTTATTTGTGCAATGTGAGCAGAAGTTTGAGTGTGTTAGACCCATCCTGAACATCCTTTGTCCTTTATAGTGTGTTCTATGAAGAATTTTGTATTGTATGAGCTGTAAATTAGGATTTTGAGTCATTCTAAAGGTGTTCAAACATGTTTGTGGCCAGAAGCTATGACTAGAACTAATAGATAATTCTGCCTCCCATTTTGAGGATTGTAGAGACATTGTGTCATCTATCTTAGACAATAATTTATATATTTTTTATAGTAGTTTTGGGGTGCAGCTGCTTAGAAATTCTGCTACCCTAATCGGGAGTTGTAAGTCTGGTTGGTGGAGGATATATTTCTTTGTTATTATAGACTTAAGTTGTTGATATTCTAGGAATTTATTGCTGCCTATCTCATGTTGTGATATGAGCTCATCAAATGAAATAAAATTTCCATTTTGGATTATATGTTCCAGATGTTTGATTCCTTTGATCTTCCACGGAATAAAGTTTGGCATTTTTTTGGTTTGCAGGATGTCAGGATTGTTCCAGATGGGTGTAAGCTTACACGGGACAAGTGAAGACTTTGTTATTTTAAGAAATTCCCACCAAGCTGTCAGAGAGGTGCTGATGTTAATGCTTTTAAAACATTTGTGATTTTTTACGTTTTGACTAATAAGAGGTAGGTAAGAGATTTCCAGATTATCACACAATGCTTGTTTTATATTTATCCATGGTTCATCTATTGGGCTAGGTGTAAACCATTATGATATATACTGTAACCTATTGGCTAAGGAATAGTGCTGAAAATGAGGTAAATCTAATCCACCACTTTCCTTGGTTTTCTGTAGCATTTTTAAACTAATACGTGGTGGTTTGTTTTTCCACAGAAATTTGGAGATGCATGAATCTAGTGACTTAAACCAAGTAGCAGATGGTTTTATGGGGATCATTGAGAACAAATAGTTAACTTTTGGTAGTATCATCATTTTAATGGTTGTAACTCTCCCCATAAGTGATATAGGTAAGGACTTCCAACGAGAGAGATCGTCCTCTACTGTCTTTAATAATTGCACATAATTTAGCTTTGTTAGCTCTGAGAGCCTGGAGGAAATGTTTATGCCTAAATATCTAATATTTCCTGACTGTAAAGTGATCGCAGGTATATTCTGGACCGTACAGTTAATGGGCAGAACTGTGGTCTTAGACCAATTGATAGAGTAGTCAGAAAGTGCTGAGAATTTATTTATGAGTGTGATCGTGTGAGTGAGAGACGTCTGTGAGTTCTGGAGGAAAAGTAATACATCATCAGCATAAAGACTTATTTTATGCTCAATATTTTGGGGTTGGATGCCTTTAATATTTCTATCTTGTCTGATAGCAGCTGCTAAAGGTTCGATGAAAATAGCAAAAAGTGAGGGAGAAAGTGGGCAACCCTGTCTTGTACCTCTCTGCAGACTGAAGCTTGGAGAAGTTTGATCATTAGTCCTGACACTTGCATTTGGGGAGCTATATAATATCCTTATCCAGTTGATGAAGTGTGACCCAAACCCGAATTTGTTTAATGCTGCAAATAAAAATGTCCAGTTCACTCGATCAAATACTTTTTCTGCATCTAGAGAGACTATTGTGGTTTCCAGGTTGTTGACGGTAGAATAGACTATGATCTATGAAACTGATCTATGTTACTGTCTGATGGTTCATTTTGTGATGAATATAAGGTTTTATAGAAGTCCCTAAAAGCATTGTTGATTTCATGGGTGACATTTCCTTTTCAGTCTTGGTGGAATGAACTCTTCAAATCAGCTTTTCATTCAGTTGGGGTGGAGCGCTTAGCTTCGCCGTCCACCCTTTTGTACACATGTGGATAAAAATTTGTGATTGTTCCGCCATCATCTTGGCATGATGGGAATTCCAGAATTCCAGAAACCTGGTCAGTTACCTGACTTTGAGTCCTGTAGTGGTTCTGCTGCTGATGCAGTTCATCAAACTGTGGACAAATGTTATCAGGAAGAAGCAACATATCATCTTTACAATGCTCTACATTCAGGAATTGTCTTTTAATAGGTCCAATTCCCATGTTCATTGGTCTTTCATATGAACGCAAAAATAATCATTAAAGAAATCATTGAGAATTCACTCGGGGTCATTCAAAGTACTTTAAATGTTATCTGTATCATCGTCTCCATCATCCATGTGTCGCTCGTTGTCATCATCTCCCTCTACCTGTTGATACATTATGCGGGTACGGATGGTTTCAATCAGTCTTTGGGACAGTCCTCTCAAGCATTTGATACAACATCAAGCACAGGTGGCTACTATGGCTGTGACAACAGACAGAGACCAAACCACTTCTCCATCATGTCAGTGTAGGGATCGTTGATTTTCTATAAGCTCTGCAGAGAGTGATGCGAGTCCCTCTTTGTGATTCTGCCATCTGCGGAAGTATTGTTAGGAATAAAGGAACAGGATAAAGTTCCAAACACTTTAATTGTTCAGCAATGCCTTGTAGATGTAATTTATCCAATAAACATTTTTTTTTATTGTTGCCCACCAGAAAAGAAAAGATTCAAAGTCTGTAGTTACTTGATTTCTAGCTTTAAATTCATCTGGGACTCAGAATTCCAATGCTATCCAGGTACACTCTGTTGTCAAATGAACCTCCAGACACAGTTAAATGCTTGAGACATTGCAGCTTCTCACCCAAGGCCTTAAAGTCCCCCTCAGGGAACAGACGGAAAGGCATCAGTAGTTGGGCTATTGTGCAGCTGCCAGTTAGGCAGAAGGACGGACCTCAGTTTCATATCCCCACACAGCCACCAGAGGTCTGCTCTCATGGAAGTTTGGTTCCGAAACCAAGATGCTGAGTAGTTACCTGCGTCCTGAGTGACAATAGATGGATTCTTGACAATTATGTGACATGAGTGTACCCACATTCTTACCTGTACCCCTGTGGATGAAACATATATAAATTACCCGTATAAGCCAACGCTGAGGGCAGTTGTCTATTTTCTTAACTGCTGGCTTTAGCACATTCAATACAATTAGATTGGATATTTTGTCAATCTGTATACATTCTGACAAAATTCCAACTGATACACAGGCGATTCTTCAGAAATCTTGTATTAACATACATTTCACATATGTACTTTTCAGAATACACATGGGCTTTTTGGTTGTCTTTACATAAAATAATTGAGCATAAGTCAATGTCAGCCACCCCATCTATTCCTGCAACAAAAAAATAGGTTGACAAGTTGTCTGTTGGACCTGAGGGACCTCCTATCTCTGTGGTCAGTCTGTGTCCGTGTGATTCATTGTAATGCATTATCTTTTAGTTTTTTATTAATCTGTGCTTAATCCCATAGAATTAGGAATACGATAATAAGAATAATGATTAACAATACACAACTGGTTCCTTTTAACCTACAAATCCTGGTAATTTAAATGGATGCCACGGCTGCTGTCTGTCTATCCCTGTCTTATTTTAGCCACACCCTATGTTCTCGTTTTAGCCGTTGTTTTCTTCACTGAGGTTGAGACGAACCCCCTCCTGTTGAGAGAATTCCCCTTTGTAGTCAGACTTATGCCTCAGAGAACGGTGGTGGGTAACTAATCTTTCCCTACTTCTGCAGGTCGTGGCCTTACTAGTTTATAGTGTGATAAGTGCATCCAGGATATATTAGTTTAGCTGCTGTGGTTTCTGTAAGCAGTACCTGATATGGACCTTCCCACCTTGGGCTGGAGCAGTTATCTTTCTTTATCACTTTGATGAGGATCCAGTCTCCAGGTTTTAGAGATTCCTCCAAAGGGTCACCTGGAACAGACACTAGACAGAAGAGATCTCTCTACTTGTTAACATTTTAACCATGTATCCTGCTAAGGTTTCTTCTCTTTCTTCATCATGTCCGGTGAATAGTTTTAACTGTGGTTGTAAAAATGGTCATACATTATACATTATCTCAAATGGAGTTAATCCTGTGCTAGTTAGAGTAATATGCATGTTTAGGACTACTAGTGGTAAACAGTAAACCCAATTCTTCCCAGTCTCTCTTGACCTAATTATTCAATTGTGTCTTTCCAGCAAACCTGCTGATTGTGGATGATATGTACAGTGGTTTCTGAGATCCTTTTTTGCTTTTAAGTTCTTCGCCATCAGGAAGATAATATTGTTTACAAAGTGCGTCCCTGTTATCACTGTAGATTTTTTCAGGAATTCCAAATCTAGGTAATATTTAATTCACCAGTGTTGAGGGTACATCTGCCTGTGCATTTGGAAATACTTCACTTCATTTGGTAAAACATCACAAATCACCAGGGAGACCCCTTTATTTAATTCAATTAAATCCATACAAACGTGTTGAAAAGGGTCCTCCGGCCTCGGGAACTGTCCTCGTCCCGGTCCTAGGCCATATGTATGGATCATATTTGCACATATTTGACATGTTAGACAAAAATTCTTTATTATCATATTATGATATTATGATTTTATTATAAATAAAACCATACACTGCAAAAACCTTGTTCATTATTGCTACCAGCCCTCCTGTAGAGACATGCTGTGCTCCATGGCTCGATACTGAAGCATATTTAAACAAACTCTTTGGCAGTATAAGTTCTACATTTCATAGTAAATGGCACCTTTATTCTTCCAGATCTGTCCTTGTAAGTGTACATTTGGTTTTGCATCCATGGTCCAATTTAATGGACTAGTATATGCATCCAGTTTCTCAGAATACTCTATTCCTGGATCCACCTCCTCCCAATCTGAGGCTTCTTCACATGCAGTCACAAACACACCTAAACGCCTCCAGTGGTCATCTGTGGGTTTGGAGAGTGACATATGGGGTGCATTCCATGATCTTAAAAACTTTCTCATGCTGTGGGAGAGTAAGCAGCTGACTGCACAACAACCCTCTTTATTCCAGTATAAGTGTTTTAACTTCAGCACGTTTTAACTTTCTCATTTGTTTAAAAAATTAAATATGTCCTCCCCTTGAGTATATTTGTAATACACAGTACAGTGTACTTCATGTGGTGACCTGAGGGTGAGCTTTCCTGAGACGTGTTCTTTTGCCTTCTTAAGGAGAGGAAGCGTGATAGCGCTGGGGCCTGTAGACACAAGATCCAAACTATACCAGTATGAAGGTGGTCTCATGCTGAATCATTGTTTGAGCGGACTTCATTCGAACTACAGTTAACCCTTTTTCTTCTGGAACTATTCTTAGCTTCAATAAATGGAGTAAATCCCTTCCCAGTAAGTTACAGGGACACAGAGTGGACAAGACAACTTGACAATCAGCACTTACTCCACTCCGTGTATCTGTTACTGTCAAGAGTTTTGATAAACGCTCAGGATGGCTCTTACCATTTGCTGATTTGACACAAATAATTTCTTTGGATTCCTCAACTCCCGAAATGTCATCAGGATGGATTACAGTTCGTTTTGCACCTGTGTCGCATAGAAAAGTTACCTCCGTCCCGGAAACATTCAATCTAATCTCAGGTTTGATGTCATACTATAAGATAAGTTCAATTCCCTCTAAGTTTAACACTTTTTCTGGCTTTTCTGCTTCTATCCTGGTTACAGCTCCTGGTTTTTTTCTTATCTAGTCATAACTGACTCCCAAAATCTTCCTCTATCTTACTCTTGCTCCTGCAGTCGCCCAATGCCCCCTCCTTCCACACAGCCGACATGTATCTCCTCCTGCTCTGTCTCTCCTTCTCTGTCACTGCTCCTGTTGTGATCTGTGTTTTTGCTTTCCCTCATCACCTAAATAGTTGCTTCTCTCCCTTCCAACAAAAAGTTTAGTCCTTTCTTCCTTTTCTTTTTGTTGTTAGAGTGCTCCTCTGCTTTCCCTCTTTATTCCATTGCTGTGCAAACACATTAAGATGACTGTTTATTGTCATGTTACAAGTCAGACAAAATTACTCTCTGCATTTGACCCATCTAGTTTGGCACCTGTTGAACACACATGCACAACCTTTCTGTTTAATTTAATTAATATTTATCTGCAGGCTTAGAAAATGCTTATAGTATTAATATATTACTCCATATATTACGCTGATTTATTGCAGCTGTCTTTAAATTTCTCCTTAAGAAAACTATTGTTTGATATCTGACTCACATAGCATATTTCATTGCTGTGTTGGTTTTTAAAAAATATATATTTTATTTATAAAATATATATAAATATATTATATATATATATATATATATATATATATATATATATATATATATGTATATATATACTAATACTCTTTTGGTTCCCATTCTGTGAGATAAATGCTTTAATCTCTGATGAATATGATGTCAGTTCCTAAGCTCATAAATTCATAAGTTTTAGGGAAGTTAGTCAATCAGAAGTAATGAAGCATTACTTAACCATAGCATTACTTAACATTAATATGTTAAATTCTCTATTTCCGGCTTATGTTTCTAATACACTTATGATTTTTTTTCAGAAGAGCCAATCTCAAATTTAGAAAATGTTTAAGTTTGGCTTGAAAATCATCTGCACCTGAAAGGTCTGACTGTCTGGTCTCAGACCTGCTTCAGGTGGAAAGTATTTCATTTTTAATGCCTTGAACTTTGTCATTAAAGAATATTCCAACTTCATTACACTTATATGTAGAAATGAGTTCTAAATGCAACCTGGAGGGTTTGTTAATCTGTTTACTGTAGCAAGCAAGACATGAGAGTTGTTACTGCAGTTTTTTTTTTTTTATGATTTCAGAAAAATAACTCTCTCTTCATCTATGCAAAGTCACACGCTGAGTTAGACCAAACATTTCAAGGAAAGCAGTGAGTTCTTTAGCTTGCTTATTATGGGCTACATCCATGTGCACCTTCAAGTCCCCTGTTATGACTAAACAGTCAACAGCAGTGCACACAATTTAAAGAAATTCAGTAAAATCATCAATAAAATCATTCTGCGGTAAGACAAAGTATTTAAGATAATTTTATCTCCATTTTTAAATGACACATGCTCGAATTAAGGACAAAAATAAATGTTTTACCCTCCCCACTCTCGTCTTGTCTTGTTGTTTCATCTCTCAGTTAAACACATAAAATCAAGACTATGAGAGGAAAGTATCAAAAGCATTGTTAGACAGGAAAAAGTCAGAAAGCTGTTGGTATACAACTTTTCCTAGGACTTTGCCTAAGAATGACAGGTTTGATATGGAAATGATAAAAATCTCAGCTTGTAAAACATCTTTTGCTCAGACAGTTTTTCCTGTGAAATGAGTAAAGATTTGAAATGATCTGTTTGTTTGTCTGAGATCTTCTGAACTTTAACTCTTTAAGAGAGCTGCTAAATCTTAATACACAAACTTGTACAAATGTCTAGCTCTAATCCTTGTTGTTCTTTTTTTTGTTGTGCTTTTTTAAACTAGATTTACTTTGTACATTACTTTTGTATTCCCCTTCTCTAGGATTGGGCAATTTTACCATGTTCAATTCTCCCTCAAACCCAAATTTATTTTCTCATCTCTCTAAGTATTCAATATTATCTGTTTTTTTCTGAAACATGATTTTAGCACTCCCACTTAACTCCCGGTTAGCTTTAAAACAGATATTTCCCATACTCTCCTCTTGCAGCTAATCAATTTTCGGTGGAGTTATTGTGAGTACTATTGAATGAAACACTACTTCTGTCGCTATGTCACGAGCAACAACCAGATTCCAATGTTCACTTCAACTCAATTAGTCAATAACACATTTTTCTGTCGTCACCAGCAGCAACATCACACACCAGCAGCTGTTTCACTCTTATACATACATAGCAAATAAAACAACACTGCAGCAAAGAAGGAAAAAAAACAATTTAACAAACAAACAATTCAACAACCAGCCCCTTTAACAAACAAACAAATTAATTTCACAAACAAACGATTCAACAATCAGGCCATTTAACAAACAAACGATCAGACGTATAACACTAACAAAAACTAACATGGATTTAAAACTTGCGATCTTTCATCGCAAACTCTCTTAAGAAAGATTCTGTTTCTAACACGCGGCGCGGAGTTATTTATTCCTGTAGTCTTCTCACACAGACTATGGACTAACCTTTTCTGACTGCATTTTTGTTGTCCTTGGTTAATCCCACCACTACACATGTCTACCAGTTAAAAGGCTAACCTTTTCGGACCGTTTCATTTGTGGGTTATCCAATACAACATACAGTTACCAGTTAAAAGGCTTTTTTCCTTTGCTTCACCTTTTCTGACTGCTATTATGTTTTCATGGGTTAATCCTATACACAGTTACCAGTTAAAAAGCTGACCTTTTCTGACTGCTTCTTTTATGGGTTAATCCAGCACAATTTACACACAGTTACCAGTTAAAAAGATGACCTTTTCTGACCGCTAATTAGGTTTTTATGGGTTAATCCTATACACAGTTACCAGTTAAAAGGATGACCTTTTCTGACTGCTTCTTTTATGGGTTAATCCAACACAACCTACACACGGTTACCAGTTAAAAGGCTTACTTTTTCTGACTGCTTCATTTGTGAGTGATCCAACATAACTTTTACACAGTTACCAGTTAAAAGGCTTATTTACTAGGTTGCATTCGAAATCGTATATTCTTAGGAAAATAGCAACGACTCAATCTATTTAAAGGCCTCCAGTTTTCAATCAATTGCTAGTTAATTAATCAAAAATTTCCCTAATTATCACACTATTTCCAACCAACAATAGTAATACAAAGGGTTCCTTACCATAAATCCACTGGTAAGTTAAACAACGAAGAATCCAGCGAGTCTGTCCACTGATTCAAAAATAGATCCTGTCACCTTTCCTCCAGCCAGTGGCAGCCGGCCTCTATCAGAAACTGTGCTGAGAGGACTTCAGTTAGGAATCCTGGACTCCCCCGTGCATGGTTTCAGCTCCGATTCTGGAAGGTGGAAAGGACTTAGAATCCGGCTCGAAGGACCATTATGTTAGAAAAATTCTCTTAAAATTAGGCTCAGAGTCGCTGGATACGATAAACACAAAACATTTATTTCTTGCAAGATAGAGACAAGTCCGCACAAATCCACACAACCTGTCGGGAAGATCGCTCAGAGTTGTCTCCCGACAAAATGGTGCTCCAGCTATTTATGTTGTTTATGCTTGCTGATCACACAATGTTATGAGAAAAGGCCCTTTTCTCACCATTCATTATTATGGGAAGGAACATTCAATGTTATGGGAAAAGGTGCTTCTCTCCCCATTCCTTGTTATGGGAAGGAACATAAAAGGTGCTTCTCACCAGTTAATATTATGGGAAAGACTAGTACCAGAGTCAAAACACTTTTGCTTGAATCATAGAAGAGGAAAGATGGAGGGACTCTGCTAAGCTGGTTTCAAGTATAAACTTCTTTATATTACCTTCTATGAGAAAGAACCACACTTGTTCTTCTGGAATCCGAAATTCGTTTTCTTTTAAGGAGATAGTCAAGATTTTAGATATTGCCATAAAATGAATTGCTTCACTCAAACCAAGTTAAAACTGCTTTGTCCTTCATATTTGTCCACGCTTAAGCTCGTTTCAAACATAAACTTATTATTATAACCTTGTATGAGAAAGAACCACACTTATGTTTGAGCAATACACTCCTTATGAGGAGTTATGCACGATTTAGGATTTTGCTGTAAAATCAATTCCTTCACTTAAACCAAGTTAAAACTGCTTTGTCCTTCTTATTTATCCACGTCTACGCTGGTTTCAAGTATAGACTTCTTTATATTACCTTCTATGAGAAAGAACCACACTTGTTCTTCTGGAATCCGAAATTCGCTTTATTTTAAGGAGATAGTCAAGATTTCAGATATTGCCATAAAATGAATTGCTTCACTCAAACCAAGTTAAAACTGCTTTGTCCTTCTTATTTATCCATGTCTAAGCTGGTTTCAAGTATAAACTTCTTTTTATAACCTTGTATGAGAAAGAACCACACTTATGTTTTGAGCAATACACTCCTTATGAGGAGTTATGCACGATTCAGGATTTTGCTGTAAAATGAATTCCTTCACTTTTTTTTCCCTTGTTCTGTTCAGCATTATGGCAGCAGAATTGTGAATACTTTTATGTCAAACAGATTTTCTTTGCCAAGGGAAGTTTTACAAATGTAAAGCTCCCCTTGATGCCCATTTATTTATTTCTGTTTACAATATATAACATGTGATAGAACTGAACCGGAACAGGGGACAAGGAAAGAAGAAGAGGAAAGAAGAGGAAACAGAACAAAAATAGAAACAAAAACCAGACAACCAGCTGCTACACCTGTAAAAAAACAAAACAGACAATAACCCATGGTCTCTGTTGCGAATCCAGCCTTAGCGCCACCAGGAGCACCTGAAAGCAGACAAGCAGAGAAAAAAAACAAACAAACAAAAACAAGCACAAGTAGTGGCAATCGTATACAACTCAACTGTGGATATAGATGACCTGAGGCGACATGGTAATACATCAACTGCTACTGGACTAATGAAAGTGTGTTGTGTGTGTGTGTGAGAACATGCAACACCCATGGCACAGGACCTACATGATAACCGTGCTTAGTTATGAGTGTATAAGTGTACACGGCCACAATCCACAGCCCCCCCAAGCAATCAGAAGCAGGCAGAGAGGGCCACAAGACCCAGGCCACCAGCAGCCCCCACGGAGCACAGAACCCAGGATGCCCACCACAGAGCAAACCACGCATACACCCAGTAGACAGCAGAGGAAGCCCCCGGACAGAGCCCCCATAAGCATAGGGCAGAGGCCCCCCGGGAGCCAGTGGCAATAGCCCACCGACCCCACCAGGCCCCAGCCGCCCAGACATGGGCCGTGCAGAGAGGCCCCAGGAGCCCGAGCGCCCCAAAACCCCCCGTTAGAGGCCACACCCAATACCCGGGAGGGCCAAGCGCCCCAGACAGCCACACAGTGGGTCAGCGCCTGCCCAAGCGCCCCTGGCCAAGTGCCCTGGGAGTCAAGACGTGCCCACAGGTGGGTGAGGTCGCGAGTAGTGGGGAGAGGCAACGCCGCCCCCCCATCGGGAGAAACACAGGCAGGCCAGGCGACAGCAAGTCCCAGACCCAGGCCCAATCATCACCACACACACTTTCACGTCCCATACATCCACACGTCCTCCCTCCCTTGACTCCACTGGGGTGTAGCGCAGCGGGCACACCAGGGGGCCAGCAGCCCCCAGCCACCACAGAACCTGAACCAGCAGAATAATGAATTCCTCCTGGCCACTCCTGCCCGAGCAGCAACCAGGAAGCAGGGGTGTGAGAAGACCCCTCCCCTCACCCTTCTGGCTCTTAAATATTTTCTAATAGTGAGCGATTAAAATTGAGGGGCAGCCAACCTTGTAGAACTGGGAGCGCGGCCCTCTGGGCAGCCTACATACCCAAAGAGCCCCGCCCACCAGATGCCATTCACTGCAACCACCCGCCAAGACCTAATGTGTGTGTGTGTGTGTTTGATAAGTAATGATGTCTAAGGTGTAATTAAAACAGGGGCGGGAACTGCAGAGTGCAGCCAAGGGGACCTACGTGGCCCCATCCACTACAACCCACAGAACACACACGCCCCCAAAACCCTTCATGTGTGAGTGTGTGCTGTGTACAGGAGCCAAAAGGGAGAGGGGTATGGGGATATACACCGGGGCAGCTACTCTCCCCGGAGAAGGCAGCCAGGGACTGGCTGCAATAGGCACCCCTGCTACCTGGGACCCAACACAGGGCAGGAGGGCCTGATGTCCACCAGGCTCGGGGCCTGCAGCGACCATATTCCGGGAGCTACTGTACCCCCAGAAGGTACCCACCCCGCCCCACCCCACTCAACCCAACCCCACCCCACCCCGGAGGACCTCTACAAACAAACAAACAAACAACAACGAACAAACCACCCGGTCACACCAGCCGCAGCAGCCCGGGCCTGAGACCCACCGTCACCCAGCCCCCCCCCCCCCCCCCCCCCCCCCCCCCCCCCCCCCCCCAACAGGGGAAAAGCACCCCCCCACCGCACGCCCCAACACCCAAAAGATAACAACCACCTGCGGACACCCTGGAGGTCCCAGAGCAACAAGCCTGGCACCAGGACCTGCACCAACCCACCCATACTGTGGCATGTCCAGGGCAACCCAGCCCCCCCGGGCGCAAGGCATCGCCCAGCCACCAGGGCCCAGGCCCAGCACCACCACCCACGCCAGAGCGGCCCGGACACCCGGTACAGAGCCAGCAGTCACCACCCCAAGGCCCCTAAGGTACCCTGCCCCACACCGCAAGACAGCCCCACCCGCAAGCCCCCAAAACTGCCCTCCAAGCCCGACACACAGTGCCCTCCAGCAATGACCAACCCCGTCCTCACGACCCGAGAGACCACCAGACTCCCGAAGCCACACAGCCCCCCCACAGAACACATCCAACCGCCCAGAGCGACGGGACAGCAACCCACCACCACTATGTGATAAACCTAATCAGTGGGGACCAGAGAGAATGAAATTCAGCCAATTGATGTTTTGAGGAGGCACACATTGTTTCCATGCTAATATAATCTAAAAGAACATTTCTAAACTGGTTATTACACAGATTGTTCTTCGCTTTCCAGTTCATGAGAATAGTTTTCTTTGCGATACATAACACTGTTATAATTGGCTTTGTTCTTAGACATTATAAATTCATATTCTGTATTTTACTAAATAACCTATGTTCTTAGCTGGTACTTTTGCACTCTGCTCATACTGCACAACAGATGACCTTAAATGGTCCAAGACCTTAGAATGACATAAACAACTGGGTCAGACAAAACATCTCTATTAGGGCAGATAGGTCTGGTACATTAGACACCTAAAACAGCACTCACACATACACACACATTGTTTATCACATCCAAAGAACACAACAAGGACAGCAGCTGGCCTGATCATGCCATCAAAACTGGCCAGTTATACTCTGACAAGTGTGAATACAACTTCTGTGAGATAAAGCTGAATAGAAATATGACATGTTCCCGGATAACGGGGCTCGGCCTGACGGATTTCCTGCGGGATCTCTGGCACTCCGAGTCCAGCGCTGCAATATACTCTACTTGTGACCACTAATAAATACTGTTTTAATAAACCATTTCTCCAGCTTATTCGTGGGCTTGCAATGAAAAAATCGGGCTAACAATTGGTGCCGTGACCCGGATTGGCTGACTCTGAGATCGTGTCTGATCGAGGACTTCCGGAGCTGGTTGGAGGGGACCCTTCTTCAGACAATTCAAGGCGCCTAAAACACAAGGTGAGCAGAAAACCTCTTGTATCAGGATATGTGAAATTTCTGCACATTGGTCATTCTAAACTGAATTGTCTGAATTAGGATGTCCTCCGATCACTAAATCAAAAGCACAAAATTTGTGTCTACAGGTTTACTAGGTGGTCACATGTAAAGTATAAACACATAGTCTCACATAGGGAGAGTCATATGTGTCCTAGTTTAGTACAATTTGGCCAAATAAAAGACATAAAATTCATCCTGTCTTCTAAACTGAATAGGAAGTAGATGCCAATGGGCGGGGGTCTGTTAGTCCGCAATTGGCGGCGTGAGTAATGTCTGTGCAATTGGCACTTGGACCGTAAAATCCGCAATCGGCGGTGGGTCTGCATTACTGCACAACAGGCGACGTGAGTAATTTCTGTGCACAAGGGCGCTTAGACCTTTATCTGCAATCGGCGGTGGGTCTGTATTACTTCACAATAGGCGGCGTAAGTAATCTCTGTGCAATTGGCACTTGGACTGTAAAATCCGCAATCGGCGGTGTGTCTGTTATTACTACGCATTTGGTGCTTGGACTGTAAAATCCACAATCGGCGGTGTGTCTGGTTTTTTTTTTTTTTTTTTTTCTCTTCCACAAGCGGCGGTGGTTCTGCAGTTGTTGTGAACAGGCGATACACTAAGTGTTTATCTCTGCATAAGGACACAGGGCTAAGTTGGTTATTTTTCATGAAAATGTGGGGTGGTTTGCTACTTGGTTGATATTTTACTGTGTTAGTGGAAGTGTATCTAGCAATAGAGACTGCTGGAGAATTCCTACACTGACACAGATCTCAAGTAGTTCTGTAAAAGGGGGCATTGGACTAGAAAATAAAGGGGAATTTAGTTAGGGTGTTACAGAGTTTTGTGAATTAAAACGAGTGAAGAGACTGGGAGAACCCCCAGCGATCAAGCGCACAGAGTAAAAGATTCTGTGTAGAAGCTTCTTGGTCGGGTCCAACACTCGGGCATTGCACCATTCACCCATTCTGATTAACACGTGAAATACCTGAATATGTCACAAACCTTTGTTGATAAGTGGAAAACATGTAAACCCGGCTCATTGGGGTCGGTATTATTTGACACGTTGACGAGATGGCAGAAAAAAGTTCCAAGAGAAGACGAAAAAAGAGAGACAGATAGATTTGTAAATTGGATGAGGGAAATGCAAGGGAAAGGAATGTTTGGAGGGTTTGAAAGTGCGCCACCGCAACTGAGTGATTTCTCTATGTTTTCAAAACAAGCAACAGGCAGTAGGAATCAAGCAACAGCAAAGCTAAAGGAGGTAGGTTTATTGCAGAGAGCAAGGGCAGAAAAAGATGGAAAAAAAAACAGTAACATTTCTTAAAGACTGTCAGTATTTTTTTTGGAAAAGTTAAATTCTCTATTCAGACGCAGTCCTCTGCACCTCTACCACAGCACGTGCCAGACACAACGTCATCTTTTCCAGGGACACATCCTACTACACTAGCAGATAAGACACATCTTCCTAACATCACACTCAATAACAGAAGCATGCCATTTAGCAAAATAAAAAACTGACCATTTATACAGATTCAGCATAAACAGCTTAGACTGTACATGTGGACATGTGTAATTGGAAAAGAAAAGTTTAGATAGCTTTGTCATAAATGCTCTCACCCTAAGATTATCTCATCCCAACCCTGCTTCCTTCTTCCCCCATTCAGCCCTGAGAGTGAGGACAGATTCTGATTGATCATGGGCCTGTACTTAAAGAGTACCAGAGTTACATATAGTTATTTAGTCAAAAAATTTACAATGATAATGGAAGTTTTTACTAGAGCATTTATCATCAATTCAATAATTTATTTATTTTTAAATAAATTTGAATGGGAGGAATACCACATTGAATGGACAATCTGAAAACCGCTTTTCAATGCAAGTATTACAGTGAAGAGATAAGAAGCAATACAATGTCCAAAATAAATCCAGGAAGAACAGACTGTTTAAAACTAAACATTAGAACCAGTTTGTTGTTGAATTAAGATTTAACAGCTCTCTTAAAAAGTCAAACAAACAAACATAGCATTTAAATCTCTGATCCTTTAATTGAAAAACTGCCTGAACAAAAGATGTTCTACAAATTGAGACTTTATGATTTCCACCTGAAGCAGGTCTGAGACCGGACAGTCAGATCATATGACATATTACAAAATATCGGGATTTAACAGCAAGGTCAGGCAGATAGGTGTCAGACAGTTTCTTACCATCTTAAAGCATTAAAGGTTAGCCTTTATTGTGTTAGAGATCACAGTAACATGACTTAAAATTTAGCTGATCTAAATACTTCTCCTCTGCTTATTTTCACCAATTCTGAGTTAATATTTATCATCAGTATTTATAATTGATCTCATTAAACCATTTAACTATTTAACTGCAGCAGATCTATGAATCAATGGATCTGTTATCTTAACAGAGCAGCAACGTGCTTTATATAAAGCTTAAAAGTGAGTTAGATTATTAGGAAATTAACAAAAACACGGCAATAAAAGGAACAACGAGAGTCAGATATCACCAATGAGTTTCTTGAAGAAGAAAACTCTAAAAGAAATTTAAAGACAGCTGCAATAAGTCTGAGTCAAAACAAGTCAAGTCAAGGTTTGTTTTCATGGCACATTTAAAAACAGCCACAGCAACCAGAGAGCTGTACAGCTGAACACTATATTAATATGTGTGTCGGGCTTGGAAGTCAGTTTTGGGGGCTTGCGGGTGGGGATGTCTTGCGGTGTGGGGCGGGGTCCCTTAGGTGCCTTGGGGTGGTGGCTGCTGGCTCTGTACCGGGTGGCCGGGCCGCTCTGGCGTGAGTGGTGGTGCTGGGCCTGGGCCCTGGTGGCTGGGCGCTGCCTTGCGCCCGGGGGGTTAGGTTGCCCTGGACATGCCACAGTATGGGTGGGTTGGTGCAGGTCCTGGTGCAAGGCTTGTTGCTCTGGGACCTCCAGGGTGTCCGCAGGTGGTTGTTATCTTAAGGGTGTTGGGGCGTGCGTTGGGGGGGGGCCTGGGTGATGGTGGGTCTCAGGCCCAGGCTGCTGCGTCTGGTGTGACCGGGTGGTTTATTTGTTGTTGTTTGTTTGTTTGTTTGTAGAGGTCCTCCGGGGTGGGGTGGGGTTGGGTTGAGTGGGGTGGGGCGGGGTGGGTACCTTCTGGGAGTACAGTAGCTCCCGGAATATGGTTGCTGCAGGCCCCGAGTCTGGCCTGTGTTGGGTCCCAGGTAGCGGGGGTACCTATTGCAGCCAGTTCCTGGCTGCCCTCTCCGGGGCAGAGTAGCTGCCCCGGTATATATCCCCATACCACTCTCCCTTTTGGCTCCTGTACACAGCACACACTCACACATGAAGGGTTTTGGGGGCGTGTGTGTTCTGTGGGGTGTAGTGGATGGGGTCACGTAGGTGGTCCCCTTGGCTGCACTCTGCAGTTCCCCGCCCCTGTTTTAATTACACCTTAGACATCACTACTTATCAAACACACACACACACATTAGGTCTTGCGGGGTGGTTGCACCGAATGGCATCTGGTGGGCGGGGCTCTTTGGGTATGTAGGCTGCCCAGAGGGCCGCGCTACCAGTTCTACAAGGTTGGTCACACCCCTGCTTCCTGGTTGCAGCTCGGGCAGGAGTGGCCAGGAGGAATGAATTATTCTACTGGTTCAGGGTCTGTGGTGGCTGGGGGGCTGCTGGCCCCCTGGTGTGCCTGCTGCGCTACACCCCAGCGGAGTCAAGGGAGGGAGGACGTGTGGATGTGTGGATGTATGGGACGTGAAAGTGTGTGTGGTGATGATTGGGCATGTGTCTGGGACTTGCTGTCGCCTGGCCTGCCTGTGCTTCTCCCAATGGGGGGGCGGCGTTGCCTCTCCCCACTGCTCTCGACTTCACCCACCTGTGGGCACGTCTTGACTCCCAGGGCACTTGGCCAGGGGCGCTTGGGCAGGCGCTGACCCACTGTGTGGCTGTCCGTGGCGCTTGGCCCTCCCGGGTATTGGGTGGGGCCTCTAACGGGGGGTATTGGGGCACTCGGGCTCCTGGGGCCTGGGTCCAGTGCACGGCCCATGTCTAGGCGGCTGGGGCCTGGTGGGGTCGGTGGGCTGTTGCCCCTTGCTGCCGGGGGGCCTCTGCCCTATGCTTATGGGGGCTCTGTCCGGGGGCTTCCTCTGCTGTCTACTGGGTGTATGCGTGGTTGTCCCTGCGGTGGGCATCCTGGGTTCTGTGCTCCGTGGGGGCTGCTGGTGGCCTGGGTCTTGTGGCCCTCTCTGCCTGCTTCTGATTGCTTGGGGGGGCTGTGGATTGTGGCCGTGTACACTTATACACTCATAACTAAGCACGGTTATCATGTAGGTCCTGTGCCATGGGTGTCGCATGTTCTCACACACACACACACACACACACACAACACACATTCATTAGTCCAGTAGCAGTTGATGTATTACCATGTCGCCTCAGGTCATCTATATCCACAGTTGTGTCGTATGCGATTGCCACTACTTGTGCTTGTTTTTGTTTGTTTGTGTGTTTGTTTGTTCTCTGCTTGTCTGCTTTCAGGTGTTCCTGGTGGCGCTAAGGCTGGATTCGCAACAGAGACCATGGGTTATTGTCTGTTTTGTTTTTTTACAGGTGTAGCAGCTGGTTGTCTGGTTTTTGTTTCTAATTTTGTTCTGTTTCCTCTTCTTTCCTCTTCTTCTTTCCTTGTCCCCCGTTCCGATTCAGTTCTATCACATGTTATATATTGTAAACAGAAATAAATAAATGGGCATCAAGGGGAGCTTTACATTTGTAAAACTTCCCTTGGCAAAGGAAATATGTTTGGCATAAAAGGTATTCACAATTCTGCTGCCATAATGCTGAACAGAACAAGGGAAAAAAAAGTGAAGGAATTAATTTTACAGCAAAATCCTGAATCGTGCATAACTCCTCATAAGGAGTGTATTGCTCAAACATAAGTGTGGTTCTTTCTCATACATGGTTATAAAAATAAGTTTATGTTTGAAACGAGCTTAAGCATGGAAAAATATGAAGGACAAAGCAGTTTTAACTTGGTTTGAGTGAAGCAATTCATTTAATGGCAATATCTCCTTAAAAGAAAACAAATTTCGGATTCCAGAAGAACAAGTGTGGTTCTTTCTCATAGAAGGTAATATAAAGAAGTTTATACTTGAAACCAGCTTAGAAGAGTCCCTCCATCTTTCCTCTTCTATGATTAAAGCAAAAGTGTTTTGACTCTGGTACTAGTCTTTCCCATAATATTAACTGGTGAGAAGCACCTTTTATGTTCCTTCCCATAACAAGGAATGGGGAGAGAAGCACCTTTTCCCATAACATTGAATGTTCCTTCCCATAATAATGAATGGTGAGAAAAGGGCCTTTTCTCATAACATTGTGTGATCAGCAAGCATAAACAACATAAATAGCTGGAGCACCATTATGTCGGGAGACAACTCTGAGCGATCTTCCCGACAGGTTGTGTGGATTTGTGCGGACTTGTCTCTATCTTGCAAGAAATAAATGTTTTGTGTTTATCGTATCCAGCGACTCTGAGCCTAATTTTAAGAGAATTTTTCTAACATAATGGTCCTTCGAGCCGGATTCTAAGTCCTTTCCACCTTCCAGAAACCGTGCACGGGGGAGTCCAGGATTCCTAACTGAAGTCCTCTCAGCACAGTTTCTGATAGAGGCCGGCTGCCACTGGCTGGAGGAAAGGTGACAGGATCTATTTTTGAATCAGTGGACAGACTCGCTGGATTCTTCGTTGTTTAACTTACCAGTGGATTTATGGTAAGGAACCCTTTGTATTACTATTGTTGGTTGGAAATAGTGTGATTATTAGGGAAATTTTTGATTAATTAACTAGCAATTGATGGAAAACTAGAGGCCTTTAAATAGATTGAGTCGTTGCTATTTTCCTAAGAATATACTATTTCGAATGCAACCTAGTAAAGAAGCCTTTTAACTGGTAACTGTGTAAAAGTTATGTTGGATCACTCACAAATGAAGCAGTCAGAAAAAGTAAGCCTTTTAACTGGTAACCGTGTGTAGGTTGTGTTGGATTAACCCATAAAAGAAGCAGTCAGAAAAGGTCATCCTTTTAACTGGTAACTGTGTATAGGATTAACCCATAAAAACCTAATTAGCGGTCAGAAAAGGTCATCTTTTTAACTGGTAACTGTGTGTAAATTGTGCTGGATTAACCCATAAAAGAAGCAGTCAGAAAAGGTCAGCTTTTTAACTGGTAACTGTGTATAGGATTAACCCATGAAAACATAATAGCAGTCAGAAAAGGTGAAGCAAAGGAAAAAAGCCTTTTAACTGGTAACTGTATGTTGTATTGGATAACCCACAAATGAAACGGTCAGAAAAGGTTAGCCTTTTAACTGGTAAACATGTGTAGTGGTGAGATTAACCAAGGACAACAAAAATGCAGTCAGAAAAGGTTAGTCCATAGTCTGTGTGAGAAGACTACAGCAATAAATAACTCTGCGCCGCGTGTTAGAAACAGAATCTTTCTTAAGAGAGTTTGCGATGAAAGATCGCAAGTTTTAAATCCATGTTAGTTTTTGTTAGTGTTATACGTCTGATCGTTTGTTTGTTAAATGGCCTGATTGTTGAATCGTTTGTTTGTGAAATTAATTTGTTTGTTTGTTAAAGGGGCTGGTTGTTGAATTGTTTGTTTGTTAAATTGTTTTTTTTCCTTCTTTGCTGCAGTGTTGTTTTATTTGCTATGTATGTATAAGAGTGAAACAGCTGCTGGTGTGTGATGTTGCTGCTGGTGACGACAGAAAAATGTGTTACTGACTAATTGAGTTGAAGTGAACATTGGAATCTGGTTGTTGCTCGTGACATAGCGACAGAAGTAGTGTTTCATTCAATAGTACTCACAATAACTCCACCGAAAATTGATTAGCTGCAAGAGGACAGTATGGGAAATATCTGTTTTAAAGCTAACCGGGAGTTTCAGAAAAAACCCGATAATATTGAATACTTAGAGAGATGAGAAAATAAATTTGGGTTTGAGGGAGAATTGAACATGGTAAAATTGCCCAATCCTAGAGAAGGGGAATACAAAAGTAATGTACAAAGTAAATCTAGTTTAAAAAAGCACAACAAAAAAAAGAACAACAAGGATTAGAGCTAGACATTTGTACAAGTTTGTGTATTAAGATTTAGCAGCTCTCTTAAAGAGTTAAAGTTCAGAAGATCTCAGACAAACAAACAGATCATTTCAAATCTTTACTCATTTCACAGCAAAAACTGTCTGAGCAAAAGATGTTTTACAAGCTGAGATTTTTATCATTTCCATATCAAACCTGCCATTCTTAGGCAAAGTCCTAGGAAAAATGTATACCAACAGCTTTCTGACTTTTTCCTGTCTAACAATGCTTTTGATACTTTCCTCTCATAGTCTTGATTTTATGTGTTTAACTGAGAGATGAAACAACAAGACAAGACGAGAGTGGGGAGGGTAAAACATTTATTTTTGTCCTTAATTCGAGCATGTGTCATTTAAAAATGGAGATAAAATGATCTTAAATACTTTGTCTTACCGCAGAATGATTTTATTGATGATTTTACTGAATTTCTTTAAATTGTGTGCACTGCTGTTGACTGTTTAGTCATAACAGGGGACTTGAAGGTGCACATGGATGTAGCCCATAATAAGCAAGCTAAAGAACTCACTGCTTTCCTTGAAATGTTTGGTCTAACTCAGCGTGTGACTTTGCATAGATGAAGAGAGAGTTATTTTTCTGAAATCATAAAAAAAAAAAAAAAATGCAGTAACAACTCTCATGTCTTGCTTGCTACAGTAAACAGATTAACAAACCCTCCAGGTTGCATTTAGAACTCATTTCTACATATAAGGGTAATGAAATTGGAATATTCTTTAATGACAAAGTTCAAGGCATTAAAAATGAAATACTTTCCACCTGAAGCAGGTCTGAGACCAGACAGTCAGACCTTTCAGGTGCAGATGATTTTCAAGCCAAACTTAAACATTTTCTAAATTTGAGATTAGCTCTTCTGAAAAAAAATCATAAGTGTATCAGAAACTTAAGCCGGAAATAGAGAATTTAACATATTAATGTTAAGTAATGCTATGGTTAAGTAATGCTTCATTACTTCTGATTGACTAACTTCCCTAAAACTTGTGAATTTATGAGCTTAGGAACTGACATCATATTCATCAGAGATTAAAGCATTTATCTCACAGAATGGGAACCAAAAGAGTATTAGTATATATATACATATATATATATATATAAAATATTTATATATATTTTATATATAAAATATATATTTTTTAAAAACCAACACAGCAATGAAATATGCTATGTGAGTCAGATATCAAACAATAGTTTTCTTAAAGAGAAATTTAAAGACAGCTGCAATAAATCAGCGTAATATATGGAGTAATATATTAATACTATAAGCAGTTTCTAAGCCTGCAGATGAATATTAATTAAATTAAACAGAAAGGTTGTGCATGTGTGTTCAACAGGTGCCAAACTAGATGGGTCAAATGCAGAGAGTAATTTTGTCTGACTTGTAACATGACAATAAACAGTCATCTTAATGTGTTTGCACAGCAATGGAATAAAGAGGGAAAGCAGAGGAGCACTCTAACAACAAAAAGAAAAGGAAGAAAGGACTAAACTTTTTGTTGGAAGGGAGAGAAGCAACTATTTAGGTGATGAGGGAAAGCAAAAACACAGATCACAACAGGAGCAGTGACAGAGAAGGAGAGACAGAGCAGGAGGAGATACATGTCGGCTGTGTGGAAGGAGGGGGAATTGGGCGACTGCAGGAGCAAGAGTAAGATAGAGGAAGATTTTGGGAGTCAGTTATGACTAGATAAGAAAAAAACAGGAGCTGTAACCAGGATAGAAGCAGAAAAGCCAGAAAAAGTGTTAAACTTAGAGGGAATTGAACTTATCTTATAGTATGACATCAAACCTGAGATTAGATTGAATGTTTCCGGGACGGAGGTAACTTTTCTATGCGACACAGGTGCAAAACGAACTGTAATCCATCCTGATGACATTCCGGGAGTTGAGGAATCCAAAGAAATTATTTGGGTCAAATCAACAAATGGTAAGAGCCATCCTGAGCGTTTATCAAAACTCTTGCCAGTAACAGATACACAGAGTGGAGTAAGTTGTCTTGTCCACTCTGTGTCCCTGTAACTTACTGGGAAGGGATTTACTCCATTTATTGAAGCTAAGAATAGTTCCAGAAGAAAAAGGGTTAACTGTAGTTCGAATGAAGTCCGCTCAAACAATGATTCAGCATGAGACCACCTTCATACTGGTATAGTTTGGATCTTGTGTCCTTAAGAAGGCAAAAGAACACGTCTCAGGAAAGCTCACCCTCAGGTCACCATATGAAGTACACTGTACTGTGTATTACAAATATACTCAAGGGGAGGACATATTTAATTTTTTAAACAAATGAGAAAGTTAAAACATGCTAAAGTTAAAACACTTATACTGGAATAAAGAGGGTTGTTGTGCAGTCAGCTGCTTACTCTCCCACAGCATGAGAAAGTTTTTAAGATCATGGAATGCACCCCATATGTCACTCTCCAAACCCACAGATGACCACTGGAGGCATTTAGGTGTGTTTGTGACTGCATGTGAAGAAGCCTCAGATTGGGAGGAGGTGGATCCAGGAATAGAGTATTCTGAGAAACTGGATGCATATACTAGTCCATTAAATTGGACCATGGATGCAAAACCAAATGTACACTTACAAGGACAGATCTGGAAGAATAAAGGTGCCATTTACTATGAAATATAGAACTTATACTGCCAAAGAGCTTGTTTAAATATGTTTCAGTATCGAGCCATGGAGCACGGCATGTCTCTACAGGAGGGCTGGTAGCAATAATGAACAAGGTTGGTTTTATTTATAATAAAATCATAATATCATAATATGATAATAAAGAATTTTTGTCTAATATGTCAAATATGTGCAAATATGATCCAAACATATGGCCTAGGACCGGGACGAGGACAGTTCCCGAGGCCGGAGGACCCTTTTCAACACGTTTGTATGGATTTCATTGAATTAAATAAAGGGGTCTCCCTGGTGATTAGTGATGTTTTACCAAATGAAGTGAAGTATTTCCAAATGCACAGGCAGATGTACCCTCAACACTGGTGAATTAAATATTACCTAGATTTGGAATTCCTGAAAAAATCTACAGTGATAACAGGGACGCACTTTGTAAACAATATTATCTTCCTGATGGCGAAGAACTTAAAAACAAAAAAGGATCTCAGAAACCACTGTGCATATCATCCACAATCAGCAGGTTTGCTGGAAAGACACAATTGAATAATTAGGTCAAGACTGAAGAGACTGGGAAGAATTGGGTTTACTGTTTACCACTAGTAGTCCTAAACATGCATATTACTCTAACTAGCACAGGATTAACTCCATTTGAGATAATGTATAATGTATGACCATTTTTACAACCACAGTTAAAACTATTCACCGGACATGATGAAGAAAGAGAAGAAACCTTAGCAGGATACATGGTTAAAATGTTAACAAGTAGAGAGATCTCTTCTGTCTAGTGTCTGTTCCAGGTGACCCTGTGGAGGAATCTCTAAAACCTGGAGACTGGATCCTCATCAAAGTGATAAAGAAAGATAACTGCTCCAGCCCAAGGTGGGAAGGTCCATATCAGGTACTGCTTACGGAAACCACAGCAGCTAAACTAATATATCCTGGATGCACTTATCACACTGTAAACTAGTAAGGCCACGACCTGCAGAAGTAGGGAAAGATTGGTTACCCACCACCGTTCTCTGAGGCATAAGTCTGACTACAGAGGGGAATTCTCTCAACAGGAGGGGGTTCGTCTCAACCTCAGTGAAGAAAACCACGGCTAAAACGAGAACATAGGGTGTGGCTAAAATAAGACAGGGATAGACAGACAGCAGCCGTGGCATCCATTTAAATTACCAGGATTTGTAGGTTAAAAGGAACCAGTTGTGTATTGTTAATCATTATTCTTATTATCGTATTCCTAATTCTATGGGATTAAGCACAGATTAATAAAAAACTAAAAGATAATGCACTACAATGAATCACACGGACACAGACTGACCACAGAGATAGGAGGTCCCTCAGGTCCAACAGACAACTTGTAAACCTATTTTTTTTGTTGCAGGAATAGATGGGGTGGCTGACATTGACTTATGCTCAATTATTTTATGTAAAGACAACCAAAAAGCCCATGTGTATTCTGAAAAGTACATATGTGAAATGTATATTAATACAAGATTTCTGAAGAATCGCCGGTGTATCAGTTGGAATTTTGTTAGAATGTATACAGCATGACAAAATATCCAATCTAATTGTATTGAATGTGCTAAAGCCAGAATATAAATTTAGAAATGAAGCATTACAATTGCATTACAATTGCATAATGAATCTTTTGTACCTAACACAGAGCAATGTAAAACTCTCTCTTTGTTGTTCCCAGCAGTTAAGAAAAGAGACAACTGCCCTCAGCGTTGGCTTATACGGGTAATTTATATATGTTTCATCCACAGGGGTACAGGTAAAAATGTGGGTACACTCATGTCACATAATTGTCAAGAATCTATCTATTGTCACTCAGGACGCAGGTAACTACTCAGCATCTTGGTTTCGGAACCAAACTTCCATGAGAGCAGACCTCTGGTGGCTGTGTGGGGATATGAAACTGAGGTCCGTCCTTCTGCCTAACTGGCAGCTGCACAATAGCCCAACTACTGATGCCTTTCCGTCTGTTCCCTGAGGGGGACTTTAAGGCCTTGGGTGAGAAGCTGCAATGTCTCAAGCATTTAACTGTGTCTGGAGGTTCATTTGACAACAGAGTGTACCTGGATAGCATTGGAATTCTGAGTCCCAGATGAATTTAAAGCTAGAAATCAAGTAACTACAGACTTTGAATCTTTTCTTTTCTGGTGGGCAACAATAAAAAAAAATGTTTATTGGATAAATTACATCTACAAGGCATTGCTGAACAATTAAAATGTTTGGAACTTTATCCTGTTCCTTTATTCCTAACAATACTTCCGCAGATGGCAGAATCACAAAGAGGGACTCGCATCACTCTCTGCAGAGCTGATAGAAAATCAACGATCCCTTCACTGACATGATGGAGAAGTGGTTTGGTCTCTGTCTGTTGTCACAGCCATAGTAGCCACCTGTGCTTGATGTTGTATCACATGCTTGAGAGGACTGTCCCAAAGACTGATTGAAACCATCCGTACCCGCATAATGTATCAACAGGTAGAGGGAGATGATGACAACGAGCAACACATGGATGATGGAGACGATGATACAGATAACATTAAAAGTACTTTGAATGACCCCGAGTGAATTCTCAATGATTTCTTTAATGATTATTTTTGCGTTCATATGAAAGAATTGGGAAATGGGAATTGGACCTATTAAAAGACAATTCCTGAATGTAGAGCATTGTAAAGATGATATGTTGCTTCTTCCTGCTAACATTTGTCCACAGTTTGATAAACTGCATCAGCAGCAGAACCACTACAGGACTCAAAGTCAGGTAACTGACCAGGTTTCTGGAATTCTGGAATTCCCATCATGCCAAGATGATGGTGGAACAATCACAAATTTTTATCCACATGTGTACAAAAGGGTGGACGGCGAAGCTAAGCGCTCCACCCCAACGGAATGAAAAGCTGATTTGAAGAGTTCATTCCACCAAGACTGAAAAGGAAATGTCACCCATGAAATCAACAATGCTTTTAGGGACTTCTATAAAACCTTATATTCATCACAAAATGATCCATCAGACAGTAACATAGATCAGTTTCATAGATCATAGACTATTCTACCATCAACAACCTGGAAACCACAATAGTCTCTCTAGATGCAGAAAAAGTATTTGATCGAGTGAACTGGACATTTTTATTTGCAGCATTAAACTAATTCGGGTTTGGGTCACACTTCATCAACTGGATAAGGATATTATATAGCTCCCCAAATGCAAGTGTCAGGACTAATGATCAAACTTCTCCAAGCTTCAGTCTGCAGAGAGGTACAAGACAGGGTTGCCCACTTTCTCCCTCACTTTTTGCTATTTTCATCTAACCTTTAGCAGCTGCTATCAGACAAGATAGAAATATTAAAGGCATCCAACCCCAAAATATTGAGCATAAAATAAGTCTTTATGCTGATGATGTATTACTTTTCCTCCAGAACTCACAGACGTCTCTCACTCACACGATCACACTCATAAATAAATTCTCAGCACTTTCTGACTACTCTATCAATTGGTCTAAGACCACAGTTCTGCCCATTAACTGCAGGGTCCAGAATATACCTGCGATCACTTTACAGTCAGGAAATATTAGATATTTAGGCATAAACATTTCCTCCAGGCTCTCAGAGTTAACAAAGCTAAATTATGTGCAATTATTAAAGACTTATTAAAGAAAGTAGAGGACGATCTCTCTCGTTGGAAGTCCTTACCTATATCACTTATGGGGAGAGTTACAACCATTAAAATGATGATACTACCAAAAGTTAACTATTTGTTCTCAATGATCCCCATAAAACCATCTGCTACTTGGTTTAAGTCACTAGATTCATGCATCTCCAAATTTCTGTGGAAAAACAAACCACCACGTATTAGTTTAAAAACCCTACAGAAAACCAAGGAAAGTGGTGGATTAGATTTACCTCATTTTCAGCACTATTCTTTAGCCAATAGGTTACAGTATATATCAAAATGGTTTAAACCTAGCCCAATAGATGAACCATGGATAAATATAGAACAAGCATTGTGTGATAATCTGGAAATCTCTGACCTGCCACTTATTAGTCAAAACGTAAAAAATCACAAATGTTTCAAAAGCATTAACATCATCACCTCTCTGACAGCCTGGTTGGAATTTCTTAAAATAACAAAGTCCTCACTTGTCCCGTGTAAGCTTACACCCATCTGGAACAATCCTCACATACTGCAAAACAAAAAAATGCTAAACTTTCCTCTGTGGAAGATCAAAGGAATCAAACATCTGGAACATATAATCCAAAATGGAAATTTTATTTCATTTGATGAGCTCATATCACAACATGAGATAAGCAGCAATAAATTCCTAGAATATCAACAACTTAGGTCTATAATAACAAAGAAATATATCCTCCACCAACCAGACTTACAACTCCCGACTAGGGTAGAAGAATTTCTAAGCATCTGCACCCCAAAACTACTATCAAAAATATATAAATTATTGTCTAAGATAGATGACACAATGTTTCTTCCATCCTCAAAATGGGAGTGAGATTTATCCATCAGTTCTAGTCATAGCTTCTGGCCACAAATATGTTTGAACACCTTCAAAATGACTCGAAATCCTAATTTACAGCTCATACAATACAAAATCCTTCATAGAACACACTATACAGGACAAAGGATGTTCAGGATGGGTCTAACACACTCAAACATCTGCTCACATTGCACAGATAACACACTTGATGATTATGCACACGCTTTGTGGTTTTGTGCGCCTGTCCAGAAGTTCTGGCTTGAAGTCTGTGAGGACCTATCAACATGGCTAAAGTGTAGCATCCCTGCATGCCCCACACTGTGCATACTGGGTGACTTAGACAACATCAACATGGAAATGAACTCAGCACACATGGTTCTCACAGTGTTATGTATCGCAAAGAAAACTATTCTCATGAACTGGAAAGCGAAAAACAATATGTGTATTAACCAGTTTAGAAATTTTCTTTTAGATTATATTAGCATGGAAACAATGTCTGCCTCCTCAAAACATCAATTGGCTGAATTTCATTCTCTCTGGTCCCCTCTGATTAGCTTTATCACATAGGGGTGGTGGTGGGTTGCTGTCCCGTCGCTCTGGGCGGTTGGGTGTGTGCTGGGGGGGGCTGTGTGGCTTCGGGCGTCTGGTGGTCTCTCGGGTCGTGGGGACCGGGTTGGTCATTGCTGGGGGGGACTGTGTGTCGGGCTTGGAGGGCAGTTTTGGGGGCTTGCGGGTGGGGCTGTCTTGCGGTGTGGGGCGGGCGGTGTTGAGGTGGTGGCTGCTGGCTCTATGCCGGGTGGCCGGGCCGCTCTGGCGTGCGTGGTGGTGCTGGGCCTGGGCCCTGGGGGCTGGGCGCTCCAAGGTGTCCGCAGATGGTTGGTTTTTTTTCAGGGTGTTGGGGCGTGCGGTGGGGGGGGGGGGGGTGCTTTTCGCTTGGGTGATGGTGGGTCTCAGGCCTGGGCTGCTGCGACTGGTGTGACCGGGTGGTTTGTTTGTTTGTTTTTTGTTGTTGTTTGTTTGTTTTTTGTAGAGGTCCTCCAGGGTGGGGTTGGGTTGAGTGGGGTGGGGCGGGATGGGTACCTTCTGGGGGTAGAGTAGCTCCCGGAATATGGTCGCTGCAGGCCCCGAGCCTGGTGGACATCAGGCCCTCCTGCCCTGTGTTGGCTCCCAGGTAGCGGGGATGCCTATTGCAGCCAGTCCCTGGCTGCCCTCTCTGGGGGAGAGTAGCTCCCCCGGTGTATATCCCCATACCCCTCTCCCTTCTGGCTCCTGTACACAGCACACACTCACACATGAAGGGTTTTGGGGGCGTGTGTGTTCGGTGGTGTGTAGTGGATGGGGCCACGTAGGTGGTGCCCTTTTGTTGCACTTTGCAGTTCCCCGCCCCTGTGTTAGACATTACTACTTATCAAACACACTCACACACACACATTAGGTCTTGGGGGGTGGTTACACTGAGTGGCATCTGGTGGGCGGGGCTCTTTGGGTATGTAGGCTGCCCAGAGGGCTGCGCTCCCAGTTCTATAAGTTTGGCTGCCCCTCAATTTTAATTGCTCACTATTAGAACATATTGAAGAGCCAGAAGGGTGGGGGGAGGGGACTTCTTCGCACACCCCTGCTTCCTTGTTGCTGCTCGGGGCGGGAGGGGCCAGGAGGATTAATTAATTGTTCTGCTGGTTCGGGGTCTGTGGTGGCTGGGGGGCTGCTGGCCCCCTGGTGTGCCCGCTGCACTACACCCCAGTGGATTCGAGGGAGGGAGGACGTGTGGATGTGTGGTAATGATTGGGCCTGGATCTGGGACTTGCTGTCGCCTGGCCTGCCTGTGCTTCTCCCGATGGGGGGGCAGCGTTGCCTCTCCCCGCTGCTCGCGACTTCACCCACCTGTGGGCACGTCTTGACTCCCAGGGCACTTGGCCAGGGGCGCTGGGGCAGGCGCTGACCCACTGTGTGGCTGTCTGGGGCACTTGGCCCTCCTGGGTATTGGGTGGGGCCTCTGCCGGGGGGTTTGGGGGCGCTCGGGCTCCTGGGGCCCGGTTCCAGTGCACGGCCCATGTCTGGGCGGCTGGGGCCTGGCGGGGTCGGTGGGCTGTTGCCCCTGGCTCCCGGAGGGCCTCTGCCCTATGCTTATGGGGGCTCTTTCCGGGGGCTTCCTCTGCAGTCTTCTGGGTGGATAAGTGGTTGCCCCTGCGGTGGGCTTCCTGGGTTCTGTGCTCTGTGGGGCCCTCTCTGTCTGCTTCTGATTGCTTGGGGGGGCTGTGGATTGTGGCCCTGTACGCTTATACACTCATAACTAAGCACGGTTATCATGTAGGTCCTGTGCCATGGGTGTTGCATGTTCTCACACACACACACACACACACATTCATTAGTCCAGTAGCATGGTCACTAAGCAGTTGTGTGTCATGTCGTCTCAGGTCATCTATATCCACAGCTGTGTTGTATGCGATTGCCACTTCTTGTGCTTGTTTTTCTTTGTTTGTGTGTTTGTTTTTTCTCTGCTTGTCTACTTTCAGGTGCTCCTGGTGGCGCTAAGGCTGTATTCCCCTCAGAGGCCATGGATTGCTGTCTGTTTAGTTTTTTACAGGTGTAGCAGCTGGTTGTCTGGTTTTTGTTTCTATTTTTGTTCTGTTTCCTCTTCTTTCCTCTTCTTCTTTCCTTGTCCCCCGGTCCGGTTCAGTTCTATTACATGTCATATATTGTAAACAGAAATAAATAAATGGGCATCAAAGGGAGCTTTACATTTATAAAACTTCCCTTGGCAAAGCAAATCATTTTGGCATCAAAGGTATTCAGACTACAATTCTGCTGCCATAATGCTGAACAGGACAAGGGGAAAAAAAAAAAAAAAAGTAAAGAAGACAGTTCTGCCGAAAGCCAGGGACTAGACCTGTTCTAAGTTCTATACTTTTTAAAAGGGGTGTGTTTATCAACTATGGAATTAGAAGATTTGCAAAAATGGTCAAGTGCTAGATCTTCATCTGGGATTTTAACAGTGTCATGAGTATAACTATTCAATAGATCAGTTTAAAAAAAAAGCCTGCTCATGGAGATGTTTCAGGATCTGGATACCAAGCGTGGACCTAATGTTTTCATTTTTGCAATTCTGATACAGGCTATTGAGCAGTGATAACTAACACCAAGTTCAGACACTGCGGATTTTCTACCTTTGATTTGTTAAGATTGAGCCAATCAGGGACAACCTTGAAGGATCTCTTAAGTTTGGTTTTGTAGGATCAGTAATTACCTGAGAAAGGTTGATATCGGTACACACCTTTTTTTAAATGATCAGAGGCAGAGTTCAACTTGTTTAAATTAAAATTGCCACACAAAGATTGGGTTTAGGCCACATGCACACAGAATGACATCAACAAATATAAGAAATATTAAACATTTACACATAGATTTTTGAATACATGTAGAGGAATGATACTTTGAAATGTGCTCATTACGGAGTTATGATCAGTTGAGTAAGAAGGTTGAACTATTCTGGGAAAGAGGTTCTATTCCCAGCATCATGATGGACACTCCTGATATAGAAGGTTTCGCTAACGCATTGGAATTGTTTTACTATTTTCTTATGCATGTGCAATGAAGAATTGCTTGCTGGTGATAAATGCAAAGAAGAACAGCTTACACATAGATGCTCACATATAGGCTGCTGAATGCAATGAAGACCTGCTTATCCAGTAAAGTTCAATGTCAATGTGTAATATTCAATTAGAATTTGCAAAACAGTGAAGTTAAACAATGAATGGGTCCATAGTCGGTATGAGAAGACTACAGGAATATTTACCTGGGTGTACGTTCAAACAGAGATGAGAAAATTTCGATAAATAATTGTTTGTTTGTTTGTTAGTATGTATATGAATGTTATGTGTATAAACTGTGTTGAGTTATAGTTACTCAGTAGTGTCTCAGTGAAACAACCGACGGGGGAAGCCTTGCGGTGACAACAAAAGCAGTGTTTTACTGATCAGTCAAGTTGCTCCAGTGTACTCCATACAAACTGGTTGGCTAAATCAATTGAAGAATGCCTTTCTGAAGAGCTGTTTACCACAGATGAGCAGCTCTGCGACCAAGCACATTGTAGATCGCTTTACTGCCAAAATGATCTAATTTAATGGATTGGTTTAGACATGCATAACAGCATTTTAAGAACAAAGAGAGAAACAAAAAGAGACAACGCTTCATGGTGGAAGGTGATGTATAAATAAATGTGTATATGATGAAGGAGAGACCATTTGAGCAGCACAGCCATTTCGCTGCACAGGGACAGCAGTCCAAGTTAAAGGATCTCCCGCGTGGTATCACCTGTCACACTGTGTCAAGGCATCAAAAGAAGAAAAAATCACCAAACTCAAGGACAAAGACTCGAAGACTCCGGTGAACGAAGAGAGAGGACTGACAAATCAGAAATACAAAAGGATGCTGTAGCCTATTGGCTAAGGAATAGTGCTGAAAATTAGCTAAATCTAATCCACCACTGTCCTTGGTCTTCTGTAGGATTTTTAAACTAATACGTGGTGGTTTGTTTTTCCACAGAAATTTGGAGATGCATGAATCTAGTGACTTAAACCAAGTAGCAGATGGTTTTATGGGGATCGTTGAGAACAAATAGTTAACTTTTGGTAGTATCATCATTTTAATGGTTGTAACTGTTAGAGTTTTTAATTGTTATCTCATGATATACCCTGTTTTACAATTATATTCCTGTGCTTTAATTGCACTTATATGCTATACCATAAAAATCATATGTGTGATGTATGGATCTTATACTACATTAGTTCTAATCATGTGATGATGAAATGTGTGTGTGAGTATAAACAAAGGGAGATGCTTCAGGACAGAGCCTTCCGGAGGTCAACTGAGTTTAACTGAGTTCAAACTACAACGCACAATGCCTGATTCAAACTAGTTTGTAGATGTATCTCTTTGAATGATTATCGTCAAGGTCTCACACTCTGAAGTTACAGATGTGTCTCCATACCTAAATGTTAGACAGAGTCACACGCTCTGAAATTTCTATGCAGCCTTTTGTTTTGTAAAACTCTTCCCCTTTTCTAATCTTTGAATAAAACCAGGCTGCTGCAAGGAGAGAGTCGGAGATTGTTGTAGGTTGCTTAGACACATACACCTGTGGCTGAAGCAGCGACGGCTCTCCCCTTTTGCAAAAGCTGAACTTTATATTGATCTCTTGTGTGGTTCTTTCTGTTTAAGGTGGGACTTCGTTAGTAAGAACGAAAAACCCCATCAGTAACTCTCCCCATAAGTGATATAGGTAAGGACTTCCAACGAGAGAGATCGTCCTCTACTCTCTTTAATAATTGCACATAATTTAGCTTTGTTAGCTCTGAGAGCCTGGAGGAAATGTTTATGCCTAAATATCTAATATTTCCTGACTGTAAAGTGATCGCAGGTATATTCTGGACCCTACAGTTAATGGGCAGAACTGTGGTCTTAGACCAGTTGATAGAGTAGTCAGAAAGTGCTGAGAATTTATTTATGAGTGTGATTGTGTGAGTGAGAGATGTCTGTGAGTTCTGAAGGAAAAGTAATACATCATCAGCATAAAGACTTATTTTATGCTCAATACTTTGGGATTGGATGTCTTTGATATTTCTATCTTGTCTGATAGAAGCTGCTAAAGGTTTGATGAAAATAGCAAAAAGTGAGGGAGAAAGTGGGCAACCCTGTCTTATACCTCTCTGCAGACTGAAGCTTGGAGAAGTTTGATCATTTGTCCTGACACTTGCATTTGGGGAGCTATATAATATCCTTATCCGGTTGATGAAGTGTGACCCAAACCCAAATTTGTTTAATGCTGCGAATAAAAATTTCCAGTTCACTCCATCAAATGCTTTTTCTGCATCTAGAGAGTCGATTGTGCTTTCCAAGTTGTTGATGGTAGAATAGTCTATGAGATTAATGATCCGGTTTGTGAACGAACTGTTGTGCCTACTGCTCTTCAGCCTGTCAAATGAAACGTAGAATTTGAAACGTGACAAATGAACGAAGACCCAAGGAGTTGAGTCGTAAACAAATCAATACTTTTTCCTGTGCGAGGACCCGTCAGCCGAGGAGTTGAGTCATGAACGAATCAATACTGTTTCCTGTGCGAGGACCCGTCACCCGAGGAGTTGAGTCGTGAACGAATCAATACTGTTCCCTGTCCTGCTGACTGAGCTTATGAAGCTGCCGCCTGCCATGTTGTGAGTAAGGGTACTGCATGAAAATGAACGAATCACTCACTGAGACAACTCGTTACTCACGAACGACACATCACTATCTATTTGACGAGTTATGCATGAATTCGGATTTTGCAATAAAATTAATTCCTTCTCTCAAACCAAGTTCAAACTGCTTTGTCCTTCATATTTATCTACTTCTAATCTAGTTTCAACAATAAACAACACTGTATTTTGTAGTATGAAAAAGAACCAGACCTAATTTTCAGCAATAAGCTTCTCTCGAGGAGATATGAAAGAATACAGATTTTGCTATAAAATGAAATCCTTCAATCAAACTTACTTAAAACGGTTTGTCCTTATTTCTTCACTTCTGATGAAGTTTCAACAATAAACAACAAACTTTGTATTATGAGAAAGAACCAGACTCATTCTTCAGGAATCCGAAAATAAGCTCTATTTTACGAGTTATGCACGAATTCGGATTCTCCTATAAAACGAATTCCTTAACTCAAACCAAGTTAAGACTGCTTTGTCCTTCATATTTATTCATGTCTAATCAAGTTTCAACGATAAACAACGTTGTACTTTGTAGAATGAGAAAGAACTTCTTCAGCACTAAGCATCTCTCGACATATGACGAAATACAGATTTTGCTATAAAATTAATTCATTCTATCAGCCTGACTTAAAACTGTTTGTCCTCCTTATTTATCCACTTCAAATCAAGTTTCAACAATTAAAAAAATTTTGTAGTTTGAGAAAGAACAACTTAATCTTCAGCAATAAGTATAAAAAGAGGGTAAGAAAAGGTGCAAATGCCAACCATACATCACTAAAAGGTGGAGCGGAAGTATTCGGCTGCAAGTAGGTGTGAATGTTCGACCATAATTTGTAAAAAGCGGGTAAGAAAAGGTTCGAATGCCCGACTATATATTAACAAAAGTGGGAGGAGAGGTCTTCGGATGAGAGTGGGTGAGAATTTCCAACCATAATCTATAAAATGCGGTGAAAAAAAAGGTGTGAATACCCCATAGAACACTAAAAGGTGAAGCGGAAGTGTTCGGCTGCAAGAAGGTGTGAATGTCCGACTATATTTAGTGAAAAGCAGGTGAAGCAAGGTCTGAATACCCAACCTTACATCATCAAAAGCGAGATCAGAGGTGTTTGGCTGCAAGAAGGCCATAGTTTGCCAAAAGCGGGTAAGGTGCGCATGACCGATTATACACCATCAACAAAAGTGGGGGCGGAGGTGTTCAGCTGCAAGAAGGTCTGAATGTCCAACAATAATTGCTAGAAAACATGAAAGAGAATTTTCGAATATCAAACCGCACATGATCATAAGCGGGAGAGGAGGTGTGCAGCTGCAAGAAGGTGTGAGTGTCCAACCATAATTACTGGAAAATGGGTAAGAAAAGGTGCGAATGCCCAACCATGCATCATCAAAAGCAGGAGTGGATGTGTTCGGCTACAAGAAGGTTTGAATGTCCGACCATAGTTTGTAAAAAGCGGGTAAGAAAAGGTTCGAATGCCCGAACATACACCATCAAAAGAGGGAGCGGAGCTGTTCCGATGTAAGACGGTGTGAATGTCCGACCATAGTTGGTAAAAAGCGGGTAAGAAAAGGTTAAAATACCTGACTGTACACAATCAAAAGAGGGAGTGGAGTTGTTCAGCTACAAGAAGGTGTGAAAGTCCGACCATGGTTTGTAAAAAGCTGGTAAGAAAAGGTTCGTATGCCCGAATATACACCATCAAAAGCGGAAGAGGAGGTGTTCGGCTGCAAGAAGGTGTGAATGTCGGACCATAGTTGGTAAAAAGCGGGTAAGAAAAGGTTAAAATACCCAACTGTACACAATCAATAGCGGGAGCGGAATTGTTCAGCTACAAGAAGGTGTGAAAGTTAGACCATGGTTTGTAAAAAGCGGGTAAGAAAAGGTTCGTATGCCCGAATATACACCATCGAAAGCGGAAGCGGAGGTGTTCGGCTGCAAGAAGGTGTGAACGTCCGACCAAAGTTTGTAAAAAGCAGTTAAGAAAAGGTTTGAATATCTAACCAAACATAATCAAAAGCGGGAGCAGAGCTGTTCGACTGCAAATAGGTGTGAATGTCAGATCATAATTTTCAAAAAGCTGATGAGAAAGGGTGAGAATGCCCGACTATACACCATCAAATGCGGGAGTGGAGTTCTTCGGCTTTGAGTAAAGAAGCAAGAAGGTCTGAATGTCCATCAGTAATTTCTAGAAAACATGAAAGAAAATTTTCGAATGTCAAACTGAATATGATCATAAGCGGGAGAAGAGTTGTTCAGCTGCAAGCAGGTGTTAATGTCCACCCATAATTACTAAAAAATGTGTTAGAAAAGACTAGAATGCCGGACCATACATCATCAAAAGCGGGAGAAGTGGTGTTCGGCTGCAAGTAGGTGTGAATGTCCAGCCATAATTACTCACAAACGGGTAAGAAAAGGTAGTATTGCCAGACCATACATGATCAAAACAGGGAGCGGAGGTGGTTAAGCTGCAAGGTGTGAATGTCCGACTAAAGTTTATAAAAAGCGGGTAAGACAAGGTGCGAATGCCTGACAATGTATGATCAAAAGAGGGAGCGGAGGTTTTCGGCTGCAAGGTCTGAATGTCCAACCATAATTTGTAAAAACCAGGGAAGAAAAGGCTCGAAAGCCCGACTATACACCATCAAAAGCGGGAGCGGAGTTGTTCAGCTGCAAGAAGGTCTGAATGTCCACCAATAATTACTGAAAAATGGGTAAGAAAAGGTGCGAATGCCCAACCATACATCATCAAAAGCAGGAGGAGATGTGTTTGGATACAAGAAGCTTTGAATGTTCGACTATAGTTTGTAAAAGGTGGGTAAGAAAAGGTTCGAATGCTCGAACATACACCATCAAAAGAGGGAGCGGAGGTGTTCCGCTGTAAGAAGGTGTGAATGTCCGACCATAGTTGGTAAAAAGTGGGTAAGAAAAGATTAAAATTCCCGACTGTACACAATCAAAAGAGGGAGCGGAGTTGTTCAGCTACAGGAAGGTGTGAAAGTCCGACCATGGTTTGTAAAAAGCAGGTAAGAAAAGGTTCGTATGCCCGAATATAAACCATCATAAGCGGAAGCGGAGTTGTTCGGCTTCCAGAAGACGTGAACGTCCATCCAAAGTTTGTAAAAAGCAGTTAAGAAAAGGTTCGAATATCCAACCAAACATAATCAAAAGCGGGAGCAGAGCTGTTCGACTGCAATTAGGTGTGAATGTCAGATCATAATTTGCAAAAAGCTGATTAGAAAGGGTGAGAATGCCCGACTATACACCATCAAATGCGGGAGTGGAGTTGTTCGGCTGTGAGTAGGTGTGAATCTCCAACCATAATTGCTGAAAAATGTGTTAGAAAAGGCAAGAATGCCGGTCCATACATCATCAAAAGCGGGAGAGGTGGTGTTCGGCTGCAAGTAGGTGTGAATGTCCAGCCATAATTACTCACAAACGGGTAAGAAAAGGCAGTATTGCCAGACCATACATGATCAAAACAGGGAACGGAGGTGGTTCAGCTGCAAGAAGGTGTGAATGTCCCGCTAAAGTTTATAAAAAGCGGGTAAGAAAAGGTTTGTATGCCCAAATATACACCATCAAAAGCGGAAGCGGAGGTGTTCGGCTGCAAGAAGGTGTGAACGTCCGACCAAAGTTTGTAAAAAGCAGTTAAGAAAAGTTTCGAATATCCAACCAAACATAATAAAAAGCGGGAGCAGAGCTGTTCGACTGCAAGTAGGTGTGAATGTCAGATCATAATTTTAAAAAAGCTGATGAGAAAGGGTGAGAATGCCCGACTAGACACCAACAAATGCGGGAGCGGAGTTGTTCGTCTGTGAGTAGGTGTGAATCTCTGAGAATAGTTTGTAAAAAGGGGGTAAGAATAGGTTCAAATGCCCAAACATACACCATCAAAAGAGGGAGCGGAGGTGTTCCGCTGTAAGAAGGTTTGAATGTCCGACCATAGTTTTTAAAAAGCGGGTAAGAAAAGGTTAAAATACCCGACTTTACACAATCAATAGCGGGAGCGGAGTTGTTCGGCTACTAAAAGGTGTGAAAGTCCGACCATGGTTTGTAAAAAGCGGGTAAGAAAAGGTGTGAATGCCCGACATTGTATGATCAAAAGAGGGAGAGGAGGTTTTCGGCTGCAAGAAGGTCTGAATGTCCAACCATAATATGTAACAACCGGGGAAGAAAAGACTCCAAAGCCCGACTATACACCATCAAAAGCGGGAGCGGAGGTGTTCAGCTGCAAGAAGGTCTGAATGTCCATCAGTAATTTCTAGAAAACATGAAAGAAAATTTTCGAATGTCAAACTGCATATGATCATAAGCGGGAGAGGAGTTATTCAGCTTTAAGCAGGTGTTAATGTCCACCCATAATTACTGAAAAATGTGTTAGAAAAGACTAGAATGCCGGACCATACATCATCAAAAGCGGGAGAAGTGGTGTTCGGCTGCAAGTAGGTGTGAATGTCAAGCCATAATTACTCACAAAAGGTAGTATTGCCAGACCATACATGATCAAACGAGGGAGCGGAGGTGGTTCAGCTGCAAGGTGTGAATGTCTGACTAAAGTTTGTAAAAAGCGGGTAAGACAAGGTGCGAATGCCTGACAATGTATGACCAAAAGAGGGAGCATAGGTTTTCGGCTGCAAGGTCTTAATGTCCAACCATAATTTGTAAAAACCAGGGAAGAAAAGGCTCGAAAGCCCGACTATACACCATCAAAAGCGGGAGCGGAGTTGTTCAGCTGCAAGAAGGTCTGAATGTCCACCAATAATTACTGAAAAATGGGTAAGAAAAGGTGCGAATGCCCAACCATACATCATCAAAAGCAGGAGGAGATGTGTTTGGATACAAGAAGCTTTGAATGTTCGACTATAGTTTGTAAAAGGTGGGTAAGAAAAGGTTCGAATGCTCGAACATACACCATCAAAAGAGGGAGCGGAGGTGTTCCGCTGTAAGAAGGTGTGAATGTCCGACCGTAGTTGGTAAAAAGTGGGTAAGAAAAGATTAAAATTCCCGACTGTACACAATCAAAAGAGGGAGCGGAGTTGTTCAGCTACAGGAAGGTGTGAAAGTCCGACCATGGTTTGTAAAAAGCAGGTAAGAAAAGGTTCGTATGCCCGAATATAAACCATCATAAGCGGAAGCGGAGTTGTTCGGCTTCCAGAAGACGTGAACGTCCATCCAAAGTTTGTAAAAAGCAGTTAAGAAAAGGTTCGAATATCCAACCAAACATAATCAAAAGCGGGAGCAGAGCTGTTCGACTGCAATTAGGTGTGAATGTCAGATCATAATTTGCAAAAAGCTGATTAGAAAGGGTGAGAATGCCCGACTATACACCATCAAATGCGGGAGTGGAGTTGTTCGGCTGTGAGTAGGTGTGAATCTCCAACCATAATTGCTGAAAAATGTGTTAGAAAAGGCAAGAATGCCGGTCCATACATCATCAAAAGCGGGAGAGGTGGTGTTCGGCTGCAAGTAGGTGTGAATGTCCAGCCATAATTACTCACAAACGGGTAAGAAAAGGCAGTATTGCCAGACCATACATGATCAAAACAGGGAACGGAGGTGGTTCAGCTGCAAGAAGGTGTGAATGTCCCGCTAAAGTTTATAAAAAGCGGGTAAGAAAAGGTTTGTATGCCCAAATATACACCATCAAAAGCGGAAGCGGAGGTGTTCGGCTGCAAGTAGGTGTGAATGTCCGACCAAAGTTTGTAAAAAGCAGTTAAGAAAAGTTTCGAATATCCAACCAAACATAATAAAAAGCGGGAGCAGAGCTGTTCGACTGCAAGTAGGTGTGAATGTCAGATCATAATTTTAAAAAAGCTGATGAGAAAGGGTGAGAATGCCCGACTATACACCAACAAATGCGGGAGCGGAGTGTTTCGTCTGTGAGTAGGTGTGAATCTCTGAGAATAGTTTGTAAAAAGGGGGTAAGAATAGGTTCAAATGCCCAAACATACACCATCAAAAGAGGGAGCGGAGGTGTTCCGCTGTAAGAAGGTTTGAATGTCCGACCATAGTTTTTAAAAAGCGGGTAAGAAAAGGTTAAAATACCCGACTTTACACAATCAATAGCGGGAGCGGAGTTGTTCGGCTACTAAAAGGTGTGAAAGTCCGACCATGGTTTGTAAAAAGCGGGTAAGAAAAGGTGTGAATGCCCGACATTGTATGATCAAAAGAGGGAGAGGAGGTTTTCGGCTGCAAGAAGGTCTGAATGTCCAACCATAATATGTAACAACCGGGGAAGAAAAGACTCCAAAGCCCGACTATACACCATCAAAAGCGGGAGCGGAGGTGTTCAGCTGCAAGAAGGTCTGAATGTCCATCAGTAATTTCTAGAAAACATGAAAGAAAATTTTCGAATGTCAAACTGCATATGATCATAAGCGGGAGAGGAGTTATTCAGCTTTAAGCAGGTGTTAATGTCCACCCATAATTACTGAAAAATGTGTTAGAAAAGACTAGAATGCCGGACCATACATCATCAAAAGCGGGAGAAGTGGTGTTCGGCTGCAAGTAGGTGTGAATGTCAAGCCATAATTACTCACAAAAGGTAGTATTGCCAGACCATACATGATCAAACGAGGGAGCGGAGGTGGTTCAGCTGCAAGGTGTGAATGTCTGACTAAAGTTTGTAAAAAGCGGGTAAGACAAGGTGCGAATGCCTGACAATGTATGACCAAAAGAGGGAGCATAGGTTTTCGGCTGCAAGGTCTTAATGTCCAACCATAATTTGTAAAAACCAGGGAAGAAAAGGCTAGAAAGCCCGACTATACACCATCAAAAGCAAGAGTGGAGGTGTTCAGCTGCAAGAAGGTCTGAATCTCCACCAATAATTACTGAAAAATGGTTAAGAAAAGTTGCGAAAGCCCAACCATACATCATCAAAAGCAGGAGGGTATGTGTTTGGATACAAGAAGGTTTGAATGTCCGACTATAGTTTGTAAAAGGCGGGTAAGAAAAGGTTGGAATGCCTGAACATACACCATCAAAAGAGGGAGCGGAGGTGTTCCGCTGTAAGAAGGTGTGAATGTCCGACTGTAGTTGGTAAAAAGCTGGTAAGAAAAGGTGAAAATACCCGACTGTACACAATCAAAAGAGGGAGCGGAGTAGTTCAGCAACAAAGTGTGAATGTCCGACCATGGTTTGTAAAAAGCGGGTAAGAAAAGTTTTGTATGCCCGAATATACACCATCAAAAGCGGGAGTGGAGGTGTTCAGCTGCAAGAAGGTCTGAATGTCCATCAGTAATTGCTAGAAAACATGAAAGAAAATTTTCGAATGTCAAACCGCTCATGATCATAAGCGGGAGAGAAGGTGTTCGACTGCAAGTAGGTGTGAATGTCAGATCAAAATTTGTAAAAAGCGGGTAAGAAAAGGTAAGAATGCCAAACCATAAATTGTCAAAAGCGGCAGCAGAGACGTTCGGCCGGTATTTATCAATGTCTAGATAGATTTCAACAAAAAACAACGTTGTACTTTGCAGTAAAAGAAAGAGCAAATCTAAAGTTTCAGGATTCCGAGAATAAGCTTTTCATGAGTTCTGCATTTGTTGGGATTTTGTTTTAAAATGAATTCCTTCACTCAAACTATGTTAAAACTGCTTTGTCCTTCATATGTACCCATTTCTACATATATTTCAATCATAAACTTCCTCATATTACCCTGGATGAGAAAGAACCACACTTGTGATTAAGCCATAAGCCCCTTTTGAGGAGTTCTGCATGATTTGGGATTTTATCTATAAAATTAATTCCTTCACTCAAACTATGTTAAAACGGCTTTTACGTTCATATTTATCATTGTCTAGATAGATTTAAACAACAAAAAAACAACGTTGTACTTTGCAGTAAAAGAAAGAGCAAATCAAAAGTTTTAGGAATCCGAGAATAAGCTTATTTTCATGAGTTCTGCACGATTTCGGATTTTACTATAAAATGAATTCCTTCACTCAAACTATGTTAAAACTACTTTTAACTTCATATTTATCAATGTCTAGATCGACTTCAACAAAGAACAACATTGTATTTTGCAGTAGAAGAAAGAGCAACACTGAAGGTTCAGGAATCCGAGAATAAGCTTCTTTTCATACGTTCTGCATGATTTGGGATTTTATGTATAAAATGAATTCCTTCACTCAAACTATGTTAAATGTGCTTTTAACTTCATATTTATCAATGTCTAGATCGACTTCAACAAAGAACAACATTGTATTTTGCATTAGAAGAAAGAGCAACACTGAAGGATCAGGAATCCGAGAATAAGCTTCTTTTCATACGTTCTGCATGATTTGGGATTTTATGTATAAAATGAATTCCTTCACTCAAACCATGTTAAAACTACTTTTAACTTCATATTTATCAATGTCTAGATCGACTTCAACAAAGAACAACATTGTATTTTGCAGTAAAAGAAAGAGCAACACTGAAGGATCAGGAATCCGAGAATAAGCTTCTTTTCATACGTTCTGCATGATTTGGGATTTTATGTATAAAATGAATTCCTTCACTCAAACCAAGTTAAACTGCTTTGTCCTTCATATTTATCAATGTCTAGATCGACTTCAACAAAGAACAACGTTGGATTTTGCAGTAGAAGAAAGAGAAACACTGAAGCATCAGGAATCCGAGAATAAGCTTATTTTCATGAGTTCTGCACGATTTCGGATTTTCCTATAAAATGAATTGCTTTGCTCAAAGCAAGTTAAAAATGCTTTGTCCTTCATAGTTATCCATGTCTAAAAATGTATCAAGCATAAAGTTCCTCAAATTACCATGAATGAGAAAGAAGCATCCCTTTGGTTGAGCAATACGTTCCTTTGGAGGAGTTATGCGTGATTTCGGATTTTGCTATAAAATTCATTTCTTCACTCAAACCAAGTGGAAACTGCTTTGTCCTTCATATTTATCAATATCTAGATCGATTTCAACTTCTTCTACTGCAAAGTCCAATGGTGTTCTTTGTTGAAGGCAATCTAACCTTTTCTTAACTGCTTTTTACAAACTTATGTCAGACTTTCACACCTTTTAGTAGCCGAACAACTCCGCTCCCGCTATTGATTGTGTAAAGTCGGATATTTTCACCTTTTCTTACCCGCTTTTTGCCATCTATGGTTGGACATTCACACCGTCTTACAGCGGAACACCTCCGCTCCCGCTTTTGATGGTGTATTTTCGGGCATTGGCACCTTTTCTTACCCGCTTTTTACAAACCATGGTCGGACTTTCACACCTTCTTGTAACCGAACACATCCTTTCCCGCTATTGATTGTATACAGTTGGGTATTTTAACCTTTTCTCACCCGCTTTTTAACAACTATGGTCGGACATTCACACCTTCTTACAGCGGAACACCTCCGCTCCCTCCTTTGATGGTGTATGTTCGGGCATTCAAACCTTTTCTTACCCGCTTTTTACAAACTATGGTCGGATATTCAAACCTTCTTGTAGCCGAACACATCCACTCCTGCTTTTGATGATGTATGGTTGGGCATTCGAACCTACTTGTTGCCCGCTTTTCATTAATTATGGGTGGACATTCACACCTTGTCGCAGCCAAACACCTCCGCTCTTGTTTTGATCATGTATGGTTGGACATTCGCACCTTTTCTCACCCGCGTTTTGCAAACTATGGTCGGCCATTCACAGCTTCCTCTCATATAAGTATGGTGGGATATTCACACCCACCTGCATCCGAAGACCTCCGTCCCCACTTTTGTTGATATTTAGTCGGTCATTCGCACCTTACCCGCTTTTGGCAAACTATGGCCTTCTTGCAGCCAAACACCTCTGATCTCGCTTTTGATGATGTAAGGTTGGGCATTCAGACCTTGCTTCACCTGCTTTTCACCAAATATAGTCGGACATTCACACCTTCTTGCAGCCGAACACCTCCGCTTCCGCTTTTGATGGTGTATATTCGGGCATACGAACATTTTCTTACCCGCTTTTTACAAACCATGGTCGGACTTTCACACCTTCTTGTAGCTGAACAACTCCGCTCCCTCTTTTGATTGTGTACACTCGGGTATTTTCACCTCTTCTTACCCACTTTTTACCAACTATGGTCGGACATTCACACCTTCTTAAAAGCGGAACACCTCCGCTCCCTCTTTTGATGGTGTATGTTAAGGCATTCGAAGCTTTTCTTACCCGCCTTTTACAAACTATGGTCGGACATTCAAACCTTCTTGTAGCCGAACAACTCCACTCCTGCTTTTGATGATGTATGGTTGGGCATTCGCACCTTTTCTTAACCATTTTTCAGTAATTATTGGTGGACATTCAGACCTTCTTGCAGCTGAACACCTCTGCTCTTGCTTTTGATGGTGTATAGTCGGGTATTCTAACCCTTTTTCATCAGCTTTTTTTTAAATTATGATCTGACATTCACACCTACTTGCAGTCGAACAGCTCTGCTCCCGCTTTTGATTATGTTTGGTTGGATATTGGAACCTTTTAAATGCTTTTTACAAACTTTTATCGGACGTTCACACCTTCTTGCAGCCGAACACCTCCGCTTCCGCTTTTGATGGTATATATTCGGGCATACGAACCTTTTCTTACCCGCTTTTTCAAACCATGGTTGGACTTTCACACCTTCTTGTAGCTGAACAACTCCGCTCCCTCTTTTGATTGTGTACACTCGGGTATTTTCACCTCTTCTTACCCACTTTTTACCAACTATGGTCAGACATTCACACCTTCTTACAGCGGAACACCTCCGCTCTTGCTTTTGATGGTGTATAGTCAGGCTTTCGAGCCTTTTCTTCCCTGGTTTTTACAAATTATGGTTGGACATTCAGACCTTCTTGCAGCCGACAACCTCTGCTCCCTCTTTTGATCATACATTGTTGGGCATTCGCACCTTTTCTTACCCGCTTTTTACAAACCATGGTCGGACTTTCACACCTTTTAGTAGCCGAACAACTCCGCTCCCGTTATTTATTGTGTACAGTTGGGTATTTTAAACTTTTCTTACCCGCTTTTTATCAACTATTGTCGGACATTCACACCTTCTTACAGCGGAAAACCTCCGCTCCCTCTTTTGATGGTGTATGTTCGGGCATTCAAACCTTTTCTTTCCCGCTTTTTACAAACTATGGCCAGACATTCAAACCTTCTTGTAGCCGAACACATCCACTGCTGCTTTTGATGATGTATGGTTGGGCATTCGAACCTACTTGTTTCCCGCTTTTCATTAATTATGGGTGGACATTCACACCTTGTCGCAGCCAAACACCTACGCTAACTGTTTTGATCATGTATGGTTTGACATTCGCACCTTTTCTCACCCGCTTTTTATTATGGTTGGCCATTCACAGCTTCCTCTCCACCATACTTGTATGGTGGGATATTCACACCCACTTGCATCCGAAGACCTCCGTCCCCACTTTTGTTGATATTTAGTCGGTCATTCTCACCTTACCCGCTTTTGGCAAACTATGGCCTTCTTGCAGCCAAACACCTCTGATCTTGCTTTTGATGATGTAAGATTGGGCATTCAGACCTTGCTTCACCTGCTTTTCACCAAATATAGTCGGACATTCACACCTTCTTGCAGCCGAACACTTCCGCTCCACCTTTTAGTGTTCTATCACACCTTTTTTTTCACCGCATTTTATAGATTATGGTTGTAAATTCTCAACCACTCTCATCCGAACACCTCTCCTCCCGCTTTTTTAAAAATATTTTTAACTTTAGTCGGACATTCACACCTTCTTGCAGCTGAACCACCTCTGCTTCCTGTTTTGATCATGTAACAACTCCGCTACCGCATTTGATGGTGTATAGTCGGGCATTCTCACCCTTTCTCTTCAGCTTTTTGCAAATTATGATCTGACATTCACACCTACTTGCAGTCGAACAGCTCTGCTCCCGCTTTTGATTATGTTTGGTTGGATATTCGAACCTTTTCTTAACTGCTTTTTACAAACTTTGGTCGGACGTTCACACCTTCTTGCAGCCGAACACCTCCTCTTCCACTTTTGATGGTATATATTTGGGCATTCGAACCTTTTCTTACACGCCTTTTACAAACCATGGTCGGACTTTCACACCTTCTTGTAGCCGAACAACTCCGCTCCCGCTATTGATTGTGTACAGTTGGGTATTTTAACCTTTTCTTACCCGCTTTTTACCAACTATGGTCCAACATTCACACCTTCTTGCAGCCGAACACCTCCTCTTCCGCTTTTGATGGTGTATATTCGGGCATACGAACCTTTTCTTAACTGCTTTTTACAAACCATGGTCGGACTTTCACACCTTCTTGTAGCTGAAAAACTCTGCTCCCTCTTTTGATTGTGTACAGTCAGGTATTTTAACCTTTTCTTACCCGCTTTTTACCAACTATGGTCGGACATTCACACCGTCTTACAGCTACACCTTACAGCTCCGCTCCCTCTTTTGATGGTGTATGTTCGGGCATTCGAACCTTTTCTTACCCGCTTTTTACAAACTATGGTCGGACATTCAAACCTTCTTGTAGCCAAACACATCCCCTCCTGCTTTTGATGATGTATGGTTGGGCTTTCGCACCTTTTCTTAACCATTTTTCAGTAATTATTGGTGGACATTCAGACCTTCTTGCAGCTGAACACCTCCGCTCTTGCTTTTGATGGTGTATAGTCGGGCTTTTGAGCCTTTTCTTCCCCGGTTTTTACAAATTATGGTTGGACATTCAGACCTTCTTGCAGCCGAAAACCTCTGCTCCCTCTTTTGATCATACATTGTCGGGCATTCGCACCTTTTCTTACCCGCTTTTTACAAACCATGGTCGGACTTTCACACCTTTTAGTAGCCGAACAACTCCGCTCCCGTTATTGATTGTGTACAGTTGGGTATTTTAAACTTTTCTTACCCGCTTTTTATCAACTATGGTCGGACATTCACACCTTCTTACAGCGGAACACCTCCGCTCCCTCTTTTGATGGTGTATGTTCGGGCATTCGAACCTTTTCTTTCCCGCTCTTTACAAACTATGGTCAGACATTCAAACCTTCTTGTAGCCGAACACATCCACTGCTGCTTTTGATAATGTATGGTTGGGCATTCGAACCTACTTGTTTCCCGCTTTTCATTAATTATGGGTGGACATTCACACCTTGTCGCAGCCAAACACCTACGCTAACTGTTTTGATCATGTATGGTTTGACATTCGCACCTTTTCTCACCCGCTTTTTACTATGGTTGGCCATTCACAGCTTCCTCTCCACCATACTTGTATGGTGGGATATTCACACCCACTTGCATCCGAAGACCTCCGCCCCCACTTTTGTTGATATTTAGTCGGTCATTCTCACCTTACCCGCTTTTGGCAAACTATGGCCTTCATGCAGCCAAACACCTCTGATCTCGCTTTTGATGATGTAAGGTTGGGCATTCAGACCTTGCTTCACCTGCTTTTCACCAAATATAGTCGGACATTCACACCTTCTTGCAGCCGAACACTTCCGCTCCACCTTTTAGTGTTCTATGGGGCATTCACACCTTTTTTTCACCGTATTTTATAGATTATGGTTGGAAATTCTCACCCACTCTCATCCGAACACCTCTCCTCCCGCTTTTGTTAATATATAGTCGGGCATTCGAACCTTTTCTTACCCGCTTTTTACAAACTATGGTCGAACATTCACACCTACTTGCAGCCGAATACTTCCGCTCCACCTTTTAGTGATGTATGGTTGGCATTTGCATCTTTTCTTACCCTCTTTTTATACTGATTGCTGAAGATTAAGTTGTTCTTTCTCAAACTACAAAATTTTTTTAATTGTTGAAACTTGATTTGAAGTGGATAAGTAAGGAGTACAAACAGTTTTAAGTCAGGCTGATAGAAGGAATTAATTTTATAGCAAAATCTGTATTTCATCATATGTCGAGAGATGCTTATTGCTGAAGAAGTTCTTTCTCATTCTACAAAGTGCAACGTTGTTTATCGGTGAAACCTGATTAGACATGAATAAATATGAAGGATAAAGCAGTCTTAACTTGGTTTGAGTTAAGGAATTCGTTTTATATGGAGAATCTGAATTTGTGCATAACTCGTAAAATAGAGCTTATTTTCGGATTCCTGAAGAATGAGTCTGGTTCTTTCTCATAATACAAAGAAGTGAAGAAATAAGGACAAACCGTTTTAAGTCAGTTTGATAGAAGGATTTAATTTTATAGAAAAATCTGTATTCCTTCATATCTCCTCGAGAGAAGCTTATTGCTGAAAATTAGGTCTGGTTCTTTTTCATACTACAAAATACAGTGTTGTTTATTGTTGAAACTAGATTAGAAGTAGATAAATATGAAGGACAAAGCATTTTGAACTTGGTTTGAGAGAAGGAATTAATTTTATTGCAAAATCCAAATTCATGCATAACTCGTCAAATAGATAATGATGTGTCGTTCGTGAGCGATTCGTTCGATATGAACTAATTTTTTATATGACTTGGGAGTAACGAGTTGTCTCAGTGAGTGATTCGTTCATTTTCATGCAGTACCCTTCCTCACCCCATGGCAGGCGGCAGCTTCATAAGCTCAGTCAGCAGGACAGGAAACAGTATTGATTCGTTCACGACTCAACTCCTCGGGTGACGGGTCCTCGCACAGGAAACAGTATTGATTCGTTCATGACTCAACTCCTCGGCTGACGGGTCCTCGCACAGGAAACAGTATTGATTCGTTTACGACTAAACTCCTTGGGTCTTCGTTCATTTGTCACGTTTCAAATTCTACGTTTCATTTGACAGGCTGAAGAGCAGTAGGCACAAAAGTTTGTCCACAAACCGGATCATTAATCTCATAGACTATTCTAGCATCAACAACTTGGAAACCACAATCGACTCTCTAGATGCAGAAAAAGCCTTTGATCGAGTGAACTGGAAATTTTTATTCGCAGCATTAAACCAATTCGGGTTTGGGTCACACTTCATCAACTGGATAAGGATATTATATAGCTCCCCAAATGCAAGTGTCAGGACTAATGATCAAACTTCTCCAAGCTTCAGTCTGCAGAGAGGTACAAGACAGGGTTGCCCACTTTCTCCCTCACTTTTTGCTATTTTCATCGAACCTTTAGCAGCTTCTATCAGACAAGATAGAAATATCAAAGACATCCAATCCCAAAGTATTGAGCATAAAATAAGTCTTTATGCTGATGATGTATTACTTTTCCTCCAGAACTCACAGACGTCTCTCACTCACACGATCACACTCATAAATAAATTCTCAGCACTTTCTGACTACTCTATCAACTGGTCTAAAACCACAGTTCTGCCCATTAACTGTAGGGTCCAGAATATACCTGCGATCACTTTACAGTCAGGAAATATTAGATATTTAGGCATAAACATTTCCTCCAGGCTCTCAGAGCTAACAAAGCTAAATTGTGTGCAATTATTAAAGAGAGTAGAGGACGATCTCTCTCGTTGGAAGTCCTTACCTATATCACTTATGGGGAGAGTTACAACCATTAAAATGATGATACTACCAAAAGTTAACTATTTGTTCTCAACGATCCCCATTAAACCATCTGCTACTTGGTTTAAGTCACTAGATTCATGCATCTCCAAATTTCTGTGGAAAAACAAACCACCACGTATTAGTTTAAAAATCCTACAGAAGACCAAGGACAGTGGTGGATTAGATTTACCTAATTTTCAGCACTATTCCTTAGCCAATAGGCTACAGCATCCTTTTGTATTTCTGATTTGTCAGTCCTCTCTCTTCGTTCACCGGAGTCTTCGTGTCTTTGTCCTTGAGTTTGGTGATTTTTTCTTCTTTTGATGCCTTGACACAGTGTGACAGGTGATACCACGTGGGAGATCCTTTAACTTGGACTGCTGTCCCTGTGCTGCGAAATGGCTGTGCTGCTCAAATGGTCTCTCCTTCATCATATACACAGTTATTTATACATCACCTTCCACCATGAAGCGTTGTCTCTTTTTGTTTCTCTCTTTGTTCTTAAAATGTTGTTATGCATGTCTAAACCAATCCATTAAATTAGATAATTTTGGCAGTAAAGCGATCTACAATGTGCTTGGTCGCAGAGCTGCTCATCTGTGGTAAACAGCTCTTCAGAAAGGCATTCTTCAATTGATTTCACTAATTTTATGTAATAATTTTGTGATTTCATACAAAACTACACTTCTTCTCCCATCTGTCTGAGTATTTAATATTGTCTGGGTCCCGTTAAAACATGTATTTTTCCCATCTAATTCCTTGTTTGCTTTAAAACAAGTATTCCCCATTTTCTATCCCTTCAGTAGCCAACCAGTTTGTATGGAGTACACTGGAGCAACTTGACTGATCAGTAAAACACTGCTTTTGTTGTCACCGCAAGGCTTCCCCCGTCGATTGTTTCACTGAGACACTACTGAGTAACTATAACTCAACACAGTTTATACACATAACATTCATATACATACTAACAAACAAACAAACAATTATTTATCGCAATTTTCTCATCTCTGTTTGAACGTACACCCAGGTAAATATTCCTGTAGTCTTCTCATACCGACTATGGACCCATTCATTGTTTAACTTCACTATTTTGGGGAGAGTTACAACCATTAAAATGATGATACTACCAAAAGTTAACTATTTGTTCTCAATGATCCCCATAAAACCATCTGCTACTTGGTTTAAGTCACTAGATTCATGCATCTCCAAATTTCTGTGGAAAAACAAACCACCACGTATTAGTTTAAAAACCCTACAGAAAACCAAGGACTGTGGTGGATTAGATTTACCTCATTTTCAGCACTATTCCTTAGCCAATAGGTTACAATATATATCAAAATGGTTTAAACCTAGCCCAATAGATTAACCATGGATAAATATAGAACAAGCATTGTGTGATAATCTGGAAATCTCTGACCTGCCACTTATTAGTCAAAACGTAAAATATCACAAATGTTTCAAAAGCATTAACATCATCACCTCTCTGACAGCCTGGTTGGAATTTCTTAAAATAACAGTCCTCACTTGTCCCGTGTAAGCTTACACCCAACTGGAACAATCCTCACATACTGCAAAACAAAAAAATGCTAAACTTTCCTCTGTGGAAGATCAAAGGAATCAAACATCTGGAACATATAATCCAAAATGGAAATTTTATTTAATTTGATGAGCTCATATCACAACATGAGATAAGCAGCAATAAATTCGTAGAATATCAACAACTTAAGTCTATAATAACAAAGAAATATATCCTCCACCAACCAGACTTACAACTCCCGACTAGGGTAGAAGAATTTCTAAGCATCTGCACCCCAAAACTACTATCAAAAATATATAAATTATTGTCTAAGATAGATGACACAATGTTTCTTCCATCCTCAAAATGGGAGGCAGATTTATCCATCAGTTCTAGTCATAGCTTCTGGCCACAAATATGTTTGAACACCTTCAGAATGACTCGAAATCCTAATTTACAGCTCATACAATACAAAATCCTTCATAGAACACACTATACAGGACAAAGGATGTTCAGGATGGGTCTAACACACTCAAACATCTGCTCACATTGTACAGATAACACACCTGATGATTATGCACACGCTTTGTGGTTTTGTGCGCCTGTCCAGAAGTTCTGGCTTGAAGTCTGTGAGGACCTATCAACATGGCTAAAGTGTAGCATCCCTGCATGCCCCACACTGTGCATACTGGGTGACTTAGACAACATCAACATGGAAATTAACTCAGCACACATGGTTCTCACAGTGTTATGTATCTGTGTGTCGGGCTTGGAGGGCAGTTTTGGGGGCTTGCGGGTGGGGCTGTCTTGCGGTGTGGGGCGGGGTCCCTTAGGGGCCTTGAGGTGGTGGCTGCTGGCTCTATGCCGGGTGGCCGGGCCGCTCTGGCGTGCGTGGTGGTGGTGGGCCTGGGCCCTGGGGGCTGGGCGCTCCAAGGTGTCCGCAGATGGTTGTTTTTTTTTCAGGGTGTTGGGGCGTGCGGTGGGGGGGGGGGGGGGGGTGCTTTTCGCTTGGGTGATGGTGGGTCTCAGGCCTGGGCTGCTGCGACTGGTGTGACCGGGTGGTTTGTTTGTTTGTTTTTTGGTGTTGTTTGTTTGTTTTTTGTAGAGGTCCTCCAGGGTGGGGTTGGGTTGAGTGGGGTGGGGCGGGATGGGTTCCTTCTGGGGGTAGAGTAGCTCCCGGAATATGGTCGCTGCAGGCCCCGAGCCTGGTGGACATCAGGCCCTCCTGCCCTGTGTTGGCTCCCAGGTAGCGGGGATGCCTATTGCAGCCAGTCCCTGGCTGCCCTCTCTGGGGGAGAGTAGCTCCCCCGGTGTATATCCCCATACCCCTCTCCCTTCTGGCTCCTGTACACAGCACACACTCACACATGAAGTGTTTTGGGGGCGTGTGTGTTCGGTGGTGTGTAGTGGATGGGGCCACGTAGGTGGTGCCCTTTTGTTGCACTTTGCAGTTCCCCGCCCCTGTGTTAGACATTACTACTTATCAAAAAAACACACACACACACACACATTAGGTCTTGGGGGGTGGTTACACTGAGTGGCATCTGGTGGGCGGGGCTCTTTGGGTATGTAGGCTGCCCAGAGGGCTGCGCTCCCAGTTCTATAAGTTTGGCTGCCCCTCAATTTTAATTGCTCACTATTAGAAAATATTAAAGAGCCAGAAGGGTGGGGGGAGGGGTCTTCTTCGCACACCCCTGCTTCCTTGTTGCTGCTCGGGGCGGGAGGGGCCAGGAGGATTAATTAATTGTTCTGCTGGTTCGGGGTCTGTGGTGGCTGGGGGGCTGCTGGCCCCCTGGTGTGCCCGCTGCACTACACCCCAGTGGAGTCGAGGGAGGGAGGACGTGTGGATGTGTGGTAATGATTGGGCCTGGATCTGGGACTTGCTGTCGCCTGGCCTGCCAGTGCTTCTCCTGATGGGGGGACAGCGTTGCCTCTCCCCGCTGCTCGCGACTTCACCCACCTGTGGGCACGTCTTGACTCCCAGGGCACTTGGCCAGGGGCGCTGGGGCAGGCGCTGACCCACTGTGTGGCTGTCTGGGGCGCTTGGCCCTCCTGGGTATTGGGTGGGGCCTCTGCCGGGGGGTTTGGGGGCGCTCGGGCTCCTGGGGCCCGGTTCCAGTGCACGGCCCATGTCTGGGCGGCTGGGGCCTGGCGGGGTCGGTGGGCTGTTGCCCTTGGCTCCCGGAGGGCCTCTGCCCTATGCTTATGGGGGCTCTTTCCGGGGGCTTCCTCTGCAGTCTTCTGGGTGGATGCGTGGTTGCCCCTGCGGTGACTTCCTGGGTTCTATGCTCTGTGGGGGCTGCTGGTGGCCTGGGTCTTGTGGCCCTCTCTGTCTGCTTCTGATTGCTTGGGGGGGCTGTGGATTGTGGCCCTGTACGCTTATACACTCATAACTAAGCACGGTTATCATGTAGGTCCTGTGCCATGGGTGTTGCATGTTCTCACACACACACACACACATTCATTAGTCCAGTAGCATAGTTTGAATGGGAGAAATACCACATTGAATGGACAATCTGAAAACCGCTTTTCAATGCAAGTATTACAGTGAAGAGATAAGAAGCAATATAATGTCCAAAATAAATCCAGGAAGAACAGACTGTTTAAAACTAAACATTAGAACCAGTTTGTTGTTGAATTAAGATTTAACAGCTCTCTTAAAAAGTCAGAAAAGCAAACATAGCATTTAAATCTTTGATCCTTTAATTGAAAAACTGCCTGAACAAAAGATGTTCTACAAATTGAGACTTTATGATTTCCACCTGAAGCATGTCTGAGACCGGACAGTCAGACCATATGACATATTAGAAAATATCGGGATTTAACAGCAAGGTCAGGCAGATAGGTGTCAGACAGTTTCTTACCATCTTAAAGCATTAAAGGTTAGCCTTTATTGTGTTAGAGATCACAGTAACATGACTTAAAATTTAGCTGATCTAAATACTTCTCCTCTGCTTATTTTCACCAATTCTGAGTTAATATTTATCATCAGTATTTATAATTGATCTCATTAAACCATTTAACTATTTAACTGCAGCAGATCTATGAATCAATGGATCTGTTATCTTAACAGAGCAGTAACGTGCTTTATATAAAGGTTTAAAGTGAGTTAGATTATTAGGAAATTAACAAAAACACGGCAATAAAAGGCACAACGAGAGTCAGATATCACCAATGAGTTTCTTGAAGAAGAAACCTCTAAAAGAAATTTAAAGACAGCTGCAGTAAGTCTGAGTCATAACAAGTCAAGTCAAGTCAGCTGAACACTATATTAATACTATTAGCAAATTCTAGCCCTGCAGATAAATATTAATTAATCTAACAATAAACATTGAATAAATTAGTGAAATAAAAACAGTGTTTACAGTTAAAGACATGCCTCTAAACCAGACATGTGTCACTGGAAAAGGAAAGGCTTTGTGACCTCAGCAGGCACCCCGGTTAAACACTTGAATCAATTACTCGAACTATATTATGCAATACTTGAACCAAAACAAGTTGCTAGAGTTGAGTGCAGAGGACATCAAAAGGGAGATGGGAGAGTAGCGAGAGGCAACAATGCGGCAGATAAGGCAGCAAAAACAAAAGCAGGGTATACTGCATTTAACCAGATGTCTCAGAAAACATTGGAGGAAAAATCACAACGAGAATTATGTTTAGAAAACATTAAAGAACTTCACAAAGCAGCGACACCATCTGAAAAGCAAGCATGGAACGAAAAAAAAAAGATTCCACAGGACGCTGCTGGAATCATAAAGGCAAAATAGTAGCTCCAACTGGACTACTAAATTTGCTATGTCAAGAAGCACACAGTAGAGCTCACTGTGCTAGCTCAAAAGTAACAGCGCTCATTTCACAACACTGGTGGCACCCCCACCTAAAAGACACAATAAAATATTTTGTGCAATCTTGTGAAATTTGCAAGCTGTTCAATCTCAAAGCAGGACTAGGTAGTTTCCCAGTACCTGATGCCCCTTGGAAACAGATAGTAATTGAGTTTACTGACATGGGAGCAGCGAACAGGACTGAAGGTAAACTATTTCTTCTAGTGTGTGTAGCTCCCTTTTCTAGATGGATAGAAGCCACACCTACTAAAACCGAAAAAGGAAAAGAAGTCATTAAATGGCTTACAAGAGACATAGCATTTAAATCTTTGATCCTTTAATTGAAAAACTGCCTGAACAAAAGATGTTCTACAAATTGAGACTTTATGATTTCCACCTGAAGCAGGTCTGAGACCGGACAGTCAGACCATATGACATATTAGAAAATATCGGGATTTGACAGTAAGGTCAGGCAGATAGGTGTCAGACAGTTTCTTACCATCTTAAAGCATTAAAGGTTAGCCTTTATTGTGTTAGAGATCACAGTAACATGACTTAAAATTTAGCTGATCTAAATACTTCTCCTCTGCTTATTTTCACCAATTCTGAGTTAATGCAGACACACAGTTAACCTGGGCTGAAGCTCTACGTATTGTGTTAGCCTAAGATTTACTCCAAATGCCACCATGAATGTTGTCATGTTGTCCCACATGAGGTCATGACAGGGAGGAAACACCCTGTCCATTTACAACTGCACCAACAGGCTCACCCCTTGTTGTACTACAGTATGGAAACTTGTGTGAATGTGAAACTACTGAATAACACGGTGATGAGTATATCTCAGCAGGTTACAGAAATACTCACCAAGGAACAGGACCAGGAAAGTGAACAAACTTAACTGGTCCTCTCCTATATGGACAGGACGCAGAAGCTACAACACATTGTGTAAAGGTATGGTTGACTGAGAATAGACTGAGTAACTGGATCCACAAGGATCACTGTACTCAGGCTCAAGATCCTACCGAAAGAACATTAACTGAGGTCCGGACTGACTTAGGAACCTCACCTGCTGACAAAGACTAGACCACGGGGACTAAAACTCTATCAGAGACTGAACGGACCACTGACGATGAAACCAAAGGAAAACACCACTGTGGAGACTAGACTGTAGAACCACAGTAGCAGAAACAATAAAGGTTACAATAACTAATTTTCACACCTCTCCTGTGTGAAAGTCAGTCATTAATAGCTCAAGTTACAAAGAACTAAAACAGTAATCTGGACACACCCTCTCTTCCCACCACTCCACACCAGGTGACTAAAAGATCTCTGGAAAATGAATGGCAACAACCCACTTCAATTACAATTTATTGAGAAACAAGATACAAGGTACAATCCGATCTGTGCTCAGTCATGACATGTTGAACGAAAAAGATATGAATGGGATGAATAAAATGTTCTGTGAGAACAGTTTTAATCATGTGTTCTGGTTCATTCGAGAATTTACGTGGGAGATGACCCAAGTTGTTTAATCTGGTGCAATCAATCAATGAATCAATCAATCAAACTTTATTTTCATAACACTTTTCATACAAGAAAATGATAGAAGAAAATAAAACAAAGCAGTGAAACCCAAGGCCACATATAGACACACATACACACACACACACACGCACATCTATACGTACACATACACCCACATACATCCACACATACTGGAAGGAAGAAGTAAAGATTAAGTAAAACATAATAAACTGAGGCAGAGCTGCTCGAAGTAAGGTAAAGCACAGAGCTTTGAACTGCACGATTGAAGGCCTAATTCATGTCAAGAAAAAACAAGAATGATCCTGAACAATTTAGCTAACATTCCAAAACTGCTACGAGGAAAAAATAAATAAAAAAAAATATTACTAAATAATATCAAGAATCTGGGCCATTAGGTCAAAGCATGCATGCAAGATAACAGTGATCAATAACCAACCAAAGATCTGAACACAAGCACGATGCTGTGGCACTGCTAAGGAAAAGGTTTGCAGCACAAGGCCACATGGCTCATCTAAAAAATAAATAAATGAGGAATTGAGACAAATAGAAAAATAGAATAAACCTTTGTCTTTGATTCTAATTTGTATGGAAATATGTTATTGTATCATGTGATGTTATAAGAAACTCTGATGTCACACTGTTGGTACCCCATGAAGTGTTTCTAATTCAAATGGAGCAGAAAAAACTTAATGCTGATCCTGAACTGTCTGTGGATGGCTCAGCATTACGAAACACAGCCACTGGTAAGAATTAAATAGAATTTAGTATAAAGTAACAAGTGAGAATTAAGCAGATCGTGCTGAAATTTTATCAAAAGCACTCTGAGCTGAATTAAGAGGACAGACAATATTTATCCCAAAAAGGTTAATCAGTTACTCATTGAGAAGAAATGGCTGCTTTCTTGATGCTGTGCTGCTCCCAAAATGAACTCTAACCACAAACATTTCTGTCCTGCAGCAGCAACACAGGAGCAGAAACTGCAGTGGAAGAGTTCAGCAGAACTAACATACGGATGAGACTAAGTCACATCGGAGGCGTGGAAATACAACAATTAATCATAGTTTACTAATACTTCTCAAGATTTTTCCAAAATTCTGTGAGTCTTTGTCTTCCTTTTGTCTTTTGTTCTATGTTGTCTTGTGTTTTGTTTTTGTCTTGCTGTGTTCTCTAAATGGTTTGAAGTTTTTTCCACAGAAAAGGTTGATGGTACTGGATTTCACATTAATGCTGTACAGCAGGTTGGTGAGTCTAAGGTACTGTCCTAAAACATGGTTTCTATCAACTGGCCAGTTGTTTTGTTTTTCATTTCATTTATTTATTTATTTTTTTTCGGTTTATTTATTTGTTTTTGTTTGGGGTTCATATGAAAACTTAATTTGTCGACCAATGAATACTGGGATTGAACCTGTTAAAAGGTAATTCCTGAATATAAAACATTGTGAAAATGACATATTGTGCTGCTCAGTTCTCTCTCCTGCTAACATTCATCCACAGCTTAAATTAACTGCATCTGCAGCAGAACCTCTACAGGACTCACAGCCAAGTGACTGACAAGACGTCAGTCTGAAATTCTGGGAGGCACGATCATCATGCCAAGATAATGGTTGAACAACCACACAACCTTCAACCACTGTCAACAAAATAATCTGAATTATCTCCTTAATTGTCCCAAAGAAAAAGATTAGTTAGGGAAAACGGGTGGTAAAGACCCCTTTGTGGAAGTGAAGTGCTGGTAACCTCTCCTTCCTAGTTAGCTCAGACTGCTGAACTGAGGTTCAGCCAGAAGGACAACCAAACACCAAGCAGTGACAGGATTAGACCACAAGAGACTGAGCTGCACTACACCACTCTGCACAATGTTATCATAAAATTTTCACTCAAAAGAAATTGTTAGTTTTTACACTACATCTATCATTACTCATCTGTTCTCAACAGGGTCATATCTTCATATTTACATCATGTTTAAATGTCTGTACTGTATTGTTTTGTGTTTTGTGATGTTCCTCTTTAGTTTAATGATTTTAAGTAGACCAATTACTAATCATAGGAATTCATACATATGTCCACTGCCATTGGTGTGAATCGGCTTTTCGGAGCGGGACCTTAGGCACTGAAAGGTAATTAAGTGGTCGGTCGCCAAGGGGGAATGGGGCCATAGGAGAATTTTCCCGGATATCAGCCATCGGGTTTTTCGCTCCTATTCGCTGCGAACAGTGGACGATCCTGATGGTAATGTTAATTGCCTTAAGCACTTTTTGAGTTTCAATATTTTATGAATTGTTGTAGCTTAGTTAATTATTGTTATGTGTTGTAATGGTACTTATGGGTGAGCAGGGTCTTGCCACTGCTTAAACCACATATAGTTTTGGGCCAAAATGAACTAAGATTCTACACAGAGATTGGGTTTGGGGCCACATACACACACTAATTTTAAGACATATTGAAACATTTATTAATTTATTCCTTGCATACACGTACAGGCGTGATACTTATAGCTTTTAAGAAATGTGCTCATTGCAGAGTTATGATCAGTTGAGTAAAGAAGGTTGAACTATTCTGGGAAAGAGGTTCTGTTCCCAGCATCATGATAAACACTCCTGATACAGAAAGGTTTAGCTAACGCATTACAATTATTTTACACATGCATATGCAATTAAAACTTGCTTGCTGCTGATAATTGCAAAGAAGAACAGCTTACACATAACAGCTCACATAATGAAGTTATATCAAAAGGGGGATAACAAGAGTCTCCTGTCTGGTTGTGCTGCACCTCAAGGTAGTTGGCCACTTGCAGTTTGGGGACCTGCTAAGTTGGCTGCCGCTAACAGGTGTGACACAATACAGAATATAACATTCCTACCTCATTTAGTTGACATGATTAAATCATGTCAACAGGGGGAGCTGTTATAATTGGCTTTGTTCTTAGAAAGTGTGGGGCATGCAGGAATGCTACACATGCAGGAATGCTACACTTTAGCCATGTTGATAGGTCCGTACAGACTTCAAACTAGAACTTCTGGACAGGCGCACAAAACCACAAAGCGTGTGCATAATCATCAGGTGTGTTATCTGTGCAATGTGAGCAGATGTTTGAGTGTGTTAGACCCATCCTGAACATCCTTTGTCCTGTATAGTGTGTTCTATGAAGAATTTTGTATTGTATGAGCTGTAAATTAGGATTTCGAGTCATTCTAAAGGTGTTCAAACATGTTTGTGGCCAGAAGCTATGACTAGAACTAATAGATAAATCTGCCTCCCATTTTGAGGATGGTAGAGACATTGTGACATCTATCTTAGACAATAATCTTAGACAATAAATTCCCACCAGGCTGTCAGAGAGGTGCTGATGTTAATGCTTTTAAAACATTTGTGATTTTTTACGTTTTGACTAATAAGAGGCAGGTAAGAGATTTCCAGATTATCACATAATGCTTGTTCTATATTTATCAATGGTTCATCTATTGGGCTAGGTGTAAACCATTTTGATATATACTGCAACCTATTGGCTAAGGAATAGTGCTGAAAATGAGGAAAATCTAATCCACCACTTTCCTTGGTTTTCTGTAGCTTTTTTTAACTAATACGTGGTGGTTTGTTTTTCCACAGAAATTTGGAGATGCATGAATCTAGACTTAAACCAAGTAGCAGATGGTTCTATGGGGATCATTGAGAACAAATAGTTAACTTTTGATAGTATCATCATTTTAATGGTTGTAACTCTCCCCATAAGTGATATAGGTAAGGACTTCCAACGAGAGAGATCGTCCTCTACTGTCTTTAATAATTGCACATAATTTAGCTTTGTTAGCTCTGAGAGCCTGGAGGAAATGTTTATGCCTAAATATCTAATATTTCCTGATTGTAAAGTGATCGCAGGTATATTCTGGACCCTACAGTTAATGGGCAGAACTGTGGTCTTAGACCAATTGATAGAGTAGTCAGAAAGTGCTGAGTATTTATTTATGAGTGTGATCGTGTGAGTGAGAGACGTCTGTGAGTTCTGGAGGAAAAGTAATACATCATCAGCATAAAGACTTATTTTATGCTCAATATTTTGGGGTTGGATACCTTCAATATTTCTATCTTGTCTGATAGAAGCTGCTAAAGGTTCGATGAAAATAGCAAAAAGTGAGGGAGAAAGTGGGCAACCCTGTCTTGTACCTCTCTGCAGACTGAAGCTTGGAGAAGTTTGATCATTAGTCCTGACACTTGCATTTGGGGAGCTATATAATATCCTTATCCAGTTGATGAAGTGTGACCCAAACCCGAATTTGTTTAATGCTGCAAATAAAAATTTCCAGTTCACTCGATCAAAGGCTTTTTCTGCATCTAGAGAGACTATTGTGGTTTCCAGGTTGTTGATGGTAGAATAGTCTATGATCTATGAAACTGATCTATGTTACTGTCTGATGGATCATTTTGTGATGAATATAAGGTTTTATAGAAGTCCCTAAAAGCATTGTTGATTTCATTGGTTGTTTTCTCTTTATTTCTCTTTAGTTGGTTAGCTAGGAACCTTCCAGATTTATTGCCATGCTCAAAGTTCTCCAAGCAAAGTCTTTGTATCAGCAACTGTGTTTGTTTGTTAATAATTTTGTTTAATTCAAGTTTAGCTTTTCTTAGTTCATTCAGTGTGTGTTCCTCTTTGGAGGTACTGTAGACAACTTCTAATGATTTGATCCTGAGTTCTAAATCTGATATCCTTGAACTTTCCCTCTTTTTCTTATTTGATGAAAACGAGATTATTTTGCCTCTCATGACTACTTTTCCGGCTTCCCAGAGGGCAAAGGTGACATTCCTGGCAGGTCATTATTTTCTAAATATACAGACCATTCCATTTTGAAATAATTAATAAAATCATGGTCTTTTAGTAATGATGTATTAAATCTCCAATTCCTAGCTGGTGGTATAACTCTTTTATTCTTTAGTGTGATAGAAACTGGAGCGTGATCACTGATAGTGATGGGGTGGATTTTGGTGTCTGAAATATCCCTCATCAAGGAACTGCTAACTATGAATTCCTTCACTTAAACCAAGTTAAAACTGCTTTGTCCTTCATATTTGTCCATTTTTAAGCTGGTTTCAAACATAAACTTCTTTTTATAACCTTGTATGAGGAAGAACCACACTTATGTTTGAGCAATACACTCCTTATGAGGAGTTATGCACGATTCAGGATTTTGCTGTAAAATGAATTCCTTCACTTAAACCAAGTTAAAACTGCTTTGTCCTTCTTATTTATCCATGTCTAAGCTGAGCAGAAACTGCAGTGGAAGAGTTCAGCAGAACTAACATACGGATGAGACTAAGTCTCATCGGAGGCGTGGAAATACAACAATTAATCATAGTTTACTAATACTTCTCAAGATTTTTCCAAAATTCTGTGAGTCTTTGTCTTCCTTTTGTCTTTTGTTCTATGTTGTCTTGTGTTTTGTTTTTGTCTTGCTGTGTTCTCTAAATGGTTTGAAGTTTTTTCCACAGAAAAGGTTGATGGTACTGGATTTCACATTAATGCTGTACAGCAGGTTGGTGAGTCTAAGGTACTGTCCTAAAACATGGTTTCTATCAACTGGCCAGTTGTTTTGTTTTTCATTTCATTTATTTATTTATTTTTTTCGGTTTATTTATTTGTTTTTGTTTGGGGTTCATATGAAAACTTAATTTGTCGACCAATGAATACTGGGATTGAACCTGTTAAAAGGTAATTCCTGAATATAAAACATTGTGAAAATGACATATTGTGCTGCTCAGTTCTCTCTCCTGCTAACATTCATCCACAGCTTAAATTAACTGCATCTGCAGCAGAACCTCTACAGGACTCACAGCCAAGTGACTGACAAGACGTCAGTCTGAAATTCTGGGAGGCACGATCATCATGCCAAGATAATGGTTGAACAACCACACAACCTTCAACCACTGTCAACAAAATAATCTGAATTATCTCCTTAATTGTCCCAAAGAAAAAGATTAGTTAGGGAAAACGGGTGGTAAAGACCCCTTTGTGGAAGTGAAGTGCTGGTAACCTCTCCTTCCTAGTTAGCTCAGACTGCTGAACTGAAGTTCAGCCAGAAGGACAACCAAACACCAAGCAGTGACAGGATTAGACCACAAGAGACTGAGCTGCACTACACCACTCTGCACAATGTTATCATAAAATTTTCACTCAAAAGAAATTGTTAGTTTTTACACTACATCTATCATTACTCATCTGTTCTCAACAGGGTCATATCTTCATATTTACATCATGTTTAAATGTCTGTACTGTATTGTTTTGTGTTTTGTGATGTTCCTCTTTAGTTTAATGATTTTAAGTAGACCAATTACTAATCATAGGAATTCATACATATGTCCACTGCCATTGGTGTGAATCGGCTTTTCGGAGCGGGACCTTAGGCACTGAAAGGTAATTAAGTGGTCGGTCGCCAAGGGGGAATGGGGCCATAGGAGAATTTTCCCGGATATCAGCCATCGGGCTTTTCGCTCCTATTCGCTGCGAACAGTGGACGATCCTGATGGTAATGTTAATTGCCTTAAGCACTTTTTGAGTTTCAATATTTTATGAATTGTTGTAGCTTAGTTAATTATTGTTATGTGTTGTAATGGTACTTATGGGTGAGCAGGGTCTTGCCACTGCTTAAACCACATATAGTTTTGGGCCAAAATGAACTAAGATTCTACACAGAGATTGGGTTTGGGGCCACATACACACACTAATTTTAAGACATATTGAAACATTTATTAATTTATTCCTTGCATACACGTACAGGCGTGATACTTATAGCTTTTAAGAAATGTGCTCATTGCAGAGTTATGATCAGTTGAGTAAAGAAGGTTGAACTATTCTGGGAAAGAGGTTCTGTTCCCAGCATCATGATAAACACTCCTGATACAAAAAGGTTTAGCTAACGCATTACAATTATTTTACACATGCATATGCAATTAAAACTTGCTTGCTGCTGATAATTGCAAAGAAGAACAGCTTACACATAACAGCTCACATAATGAAGTTATATCAAAAGGGGGATAACAAGAGTCTCCTGTCTGGTTGTGCTGCACCTCAAGGTAGTTGGCCACTTGCAGTTTGGGGACCTGCTAAGTTGGCTGCCGCTAACAGGTGTGACACAATACAGAATATAACATTCCTACCTCATTTAGTTGACATGATTAAATCATGTCAAAAGGGGGAGCTGTTATAATTGGCTTTGTTCTTAGAAAGTGTGGGGCATGCAGGAATGCTACACATGCAGGAATGCTACACTTTAGCCATGTTGATAGGTCCGTACAGACTTCAAACTAGAACTTCTGGACAGGCGCACAAAACCACAAAGCGTGTGCATAATCATCAGGTGTGTTATCTGTGCAATGTGAGCAGATGTTTGAGTGTGTTAGACCCATCCTGAACATCCTTTGTCCTGTATAGTGTGTTCTATGAAGAATTTTGTATTGTATGAGCTGTAAATTAGGATTTCGAGTCATTCTAAAGGTGTTCAAACATGTTTGTGGCCAGAAGCTATGACTAGAACTAATAGATAAATCTGCCTCCCATTTTGAGGATGGTAGAGACATTGTGACATCTATCTTAGACAATAATCTTAGACAATAAATTCCCACCAGGCTGTCAGAGAGGTGCTGATGTTAATGCTTTTAAAACATTTGTGATTTTTTACGTTTTGACTAATAAGAGGCAGGTAAGAGATTTCCAGATTATCACATAATGCTTGTTCTATATTTATCAATGGTTCATCTATTGGGCTAGGTGTAAACCATTTTGATATATACTGCAACCTATTGGCTAAGGAATAGTGCTGAAAATGAGGAAAATCTAATCCACCACTTTCCTTGGTTTTCTGTAGCTTTTTTTAACTAATACGTGGTGGTTTGTTTTTCCACAGAAATTTGGAGATGCATGAATCTAGACTTAAACCAAGTAGCAGATGGTTCTATGGGGATCATTGAGAACAAATAGTTAACTTTTGATAGTATCATCATTTTAATGGTTGTAACTCTCCCCATAAGTGATATAGGTAAGGACTTCCAACGAGAGAGATCGTCCTCTACTGTCTTTAATAATTGCACATAATTTAGCTTTGTTAGCTCTGAGAGCCTGGAGGAAATGTTTATGCCTAAATATCTAATATTTCCTGATTGTAAAGTGATCGCAGGTATATTCTGGACCCTACAGTTAATGGGCAGAACTGTGGTCTTAGACCAATTGATAGAGTAGTCAGAAAGTGCTGAGTATTTATTTATGAGTGTGATCGTGTGAGTGAGAGATGTCTGTGAGTTCTGGAGGAAAAGTAATACATCATCAGCATAAAGACTTATTTTATGCTCAATATTTTGGGGTTGGATACCTTCAATATTTCTATCTTGTCTGATAGAAGCTGCTAAAGGTTCGATGAAAATAGCAAAAAGTGAGGGAGAAAGTGGGCAACCCTGTCTTGTACCTCTCTGCAGACTGAAGCTTGGAGAAGTTTGATCATTAGTCCTGACACTTGCATTTGGGGAGCTATATAATATCCTTATCCAGTTGATGAAGTGTGACCCAAACCCGAATTTGTTTAATGCTGCAAATAAAAATTTCCAGTTCACTCGATCAAAGGCTTTTTCTGCATCTAGAGAGACTATTGTGGTTTCCAGGTTGTTGATGGTAGAATAGTCTATGATCTATGAAACTGATCTATGTTACTGTCTGATGGATCATTTTGTGATGAATATAAGGTTTTATAGAAGTCCCTAAAAGCATTGTTGATTTCATTGGTTGTTTTCTCTTTATTTCTCTTTAGTTGGTTAGCTAGGAACCTTCCAGATTTATTGCCATGCTCAAAGTTCTCCAAGCAAAGTCTTTGTATCAGCAACTGTGTTTGTTTGTTAATAATTTTGTTTAATTCAAGTTTAGCTTTTCTTAGTTCATTCAGTGTGTGTTCCTCTTTGGAGGTACTGTAGACAACTTCTAATGATTTGATCCTGAGTTCTAAATCTGATATCCTTGAACTTTCCCTCTTTTTCTTATTTGATGAAAACGAGATTATTTTGCCTCTCATGACTACTTTTCCGGCTTCCCAGAGGGCAAAGGTGACATTCCTGGCAGGTCATTATTTTCTAAATATACAGACCATTCCATTTTGAAATAATTAATAAAATCATGGTCTTTTAGTAATGATGTATTAAATCTCCAATTCCTAGCTGGTGGTATAACTCTTTTATTCTTTAGTGTGATAGAAACTGGAGCGTGATCACTGATAGTGATGGGGTGGATTTTGGTGTCTGAAATATCCCTCATCAAGGAACTGCTAACTATGAATTCCTTCACTTAAACCAAGTTAAAACTGCTTTGTCCTTCATATTTGTCCATTTTTAAGCTGGTTTCAAACATAAACTTCTTTTTATAACCTTGTATGAGGAAGAACCACACTTATGTTTGAGCAATACACTCCTTATGAGGAGTTATGCACGATTCAGGATTTTGCTTTAAAATGAATTCCTTCACTTAAACCAAGTTAAAACTGCTTTGTCCTTCTTATTTATCCATGTCTAAGCTGGTTTCAAGTATAAACTTCTTTATATTACTTTATATGAGAAAAAAACACACTTGTTCTTCTGGAATCCGAAATTCGCTTTCTTTTAAGGAGATAGTCAAGATTTCAGATATTGCCATAAAATTAATTGCTTCACTGAAACCAAGTTATAACTGATTTGTCCTTCATATTTGTCCATGTTTAAGCTGGTTTCAAACATAAACTTCTTTTTATAACCTTGTATGAGAAAGAACCACACTTATGTTTGAGCAATACACTCCTTATGAGGAGTTATGCACGATTTAGGATTTTGCTGTAAAATGAATTCCTTCACTTTTTTTTTTCCCTTGTTCTGTTCAGCATTATGGCAGCAGAATTGTGAATACCTTTTATGCCAAACAGATTTGCTTTGCCAAGGGAAGTTTTACAAATGTAAAGCTCCCCTTGATGCCCATTTATTTATTTCTGTTTACAATAAATAACATGTAATAGAACTGAACTGGAACGGGGGACAAGGAAAGAAGAAGAGGAAAGAAGAGGAAACAGAACAAAAATAGAAACAAAAACCAGACAACCAGCATCTACACCTGTAAAAACACAAAACAGACAATAATCCATGGTCTCTGTTGCGAATCCAGCCTTAGCGCCACCAAGAGCACCTGAAAGCAGACAAGCAGAAAACAAACAAACACACAAACAAACAAAAACAAGCACAAGTAGTGGCAATCGCATACAACACAACTGTGGATATAGATGACCTGAGGTGACATGGTAATACATCAACTGCTACTGGACTAATGAATGTGTGTTGTGTGTGTGTGTGAGAACATGCAACACCCATGGCACAGGACCTACATGATAACCGTGCTTAGTTGGTCAAGGAATCAGAAGCAGGCAGAGAGGGCCACAAGACCCAGGCCACCAGCAGCCCCCACGGAGCACAGAACCCAGGATGCCCACCGCAGGGACAACCACGCATTCACCCAGTAGACAGCAGAGGAAGCCCCCAGACAGAGCCCCCATAAGCATAGGGCAGAGGCCCCCCGGGAGCCAGGGCCAACAGCCCACCGACCACACCAGGCCCCAGCTGCCCAGACATGGGCCGTTCACCGGACCCGGACCCCAGGAGCCCGAGCGCCCCAAAACCCCCCGGCAGAGGCCCCACCCAATACCCGGGAGGGCCAAGTGCCCCAGACAGCCACGCAGTGGGTCAGTGCCTGCCCCAGCGCCCCTGGCCAAGTGCCTTGGGAGTCAAGACGTGCCCACAGGTGGGTGAAGTCGCGAGCAGTGGGGAGAGGCAACGCCGCCCCCCCATTGGGAGAAGCACAGGAAGGCCAGGCGACAGCAAGTCCCAGACCCAGGCCTAATCATCACCACACACACTTTCACGTCCCATACATCCACACATCCACACGTCCTCCCTCCCTTCACTCCGCTGGGGTGTAGCGCAACGGGCACACCAGGGGGCCAGCAGCCCCCCAGCCACCACAGACCCTGAACCAGCAGAATAATTAATTCCTCCTGGCCACTCCTGCCCGAGCAGCAACCAGGAAGCAAGGGTGTGAGAAGACCCCTCCCCTCACCCTTCTGGCTCTTCAATATTTTCTAATAGTGAGCGATTAAAATTGAGGGGCAGCCAACCTTGTAGAACTGGGACCGCGGCCCTCTGGGCAGCCTACATACCCAAAGAGCCCCGTCCACCAGATGCCCTTCACTGCAACCACCCGCCAAGACTTAATGTGTGTGTGTGTGTTTGATAAGTAGTGATGTCTAAGGTGTAATTAAAACAAGGGCGGAGAACTGCAGAGTGCAGCCAAGGGGACCACCTACGTGGCCCCATCCACTACACCCCATAGAACACACACGCCCCCAAAACACTTCATGTGTGACTGTGTGCTGTGTACAGGAGCCAAAAGGGAGAGGGGTATGGGGATATACACCAGGGCAGCTACTCTCCCCCGGAGAAGGCAGCCAGGGACTGCCTGCAATAGGCACCCCCGCTACCTGGGACCCAACACAGGGCAGGAGGGCCTGATGTCCACCAGGCACGGGGCCTGCAGCGACCATAATCCGGGAGCTACTGTACCCCCAGAAGGTACCCACCCCATCCCCCGCCCCACCCCGGAGGACCTCTACAAACAAACAAACAAACAACAACAAACAAACCACCCGGTCACACCAGACGCAGAAGCCCGGGTCCCCCCCCCCCCCCCCCCACCGCACGCCCCAACACCCTAAAGATAACAACCAGGTCCCAGAGCAACAAGCCTGGCACCAAGACCTGCACCAACCCACCCATACTGTGGCATGTCCAGGGCAACCTAACCCCCCGGGCGCAAGGCAGCGCCAGCCACCAGGGCCCAGGCCCAGCACCACCACCCATGCCAGAGCGGCCCGGCCACCCGGTACAGAGCCAGCAGCCACCACCCCAAGGCCCCTAAGGGACCCCGCCTGACACCGCAAGACAGCCCCACCCGCAAGCCCCCAAAACTGCCCTCCAAGCCCGACACACAGTCCCCTCCAGCAATGACCAACCCGGTCCTCACGACCTGAGAGACCACCAAACGCCCGAAGTCACACAGCCCCCCCACAGAACACACCCAACCGCCCAGAGCGACGGGACAGCAACCCACCACCACTATGTGATAAACCTAATCAGCGGGGACCAGAGAGAATGAAATTCAGCCAATTGATGTTTTGAGGAGGCACACATTGTTTCCATGCTAATATAATCTAAAAGAACATTTCTAAACTGGTTAATACACAGATTGTTCTTCGCTTTCCAGTTCATGAGAATAGTTTTCTTTGCGATACATAACACTGTTATAATTGGCTTTGTTCTTAGACATTATAAATTCATATTCTGTATTTTACTAAATAACCTATGTTCCTAGCTGGTACCTTTCCACTCTGCTCATACTGCACAACAGATGACCTTAAATGGTCCAAGACCTTAGAATGACATAAACCACTGGGTCAGACAAAACCTCTCTATTAGGGCAGATAGGTCTGGTACATTAGACACCTAAAACAGCAGTCACACATACACACACATTGTTTACCATAACCAAAGAACACAACAAGGACAGAAGCTGGCCTGATCATGCCACTCAAAACTGGTCAATTATACTCTGACAAGTGTGAATACAACTTCTGTGAGATAAAGCTGAATATAAATATGACATGTTTCCGGATAACGGGTCTCGGCCTGACGGATTTCCTGCGGGAGCTCTGGCACTCCGAGTCCAGCGCTGCAATATACTTTACTTGTGACCACTAATAAATACTGTTTTAATAAACCATTTCTCCAGCTTATTCTTGGGCTTCCAATGAAAAAATCGGGCTAACAATTGGTGCCGTGACCCGGATTGGCCGACTCTGAGACCGTGTCCGATCGAGAACTTCCAGAGCTGGTTGGAGGGGACCCATCTTCAGACAATTCAAGGCGCCTAAAACACAAGGTGAGCAGAAAACCTCTTGTATCAGGATATGTGAAATTTCTGCACATTGGTCATTCTAAACTAAATTGTCTGAATTAGGATGTCCTCCGATCACTAAATTAAAAGCACAAAATTTGTGTCTACAGGTTTACTAGGTGGTCACATGTAAAGTATAAACACATAGTCTCACATAGGGAGAGTCATATGTGTCCTAGTTTAGTACAATTTGGCCAAATAAAAGACATAAAATTCATCCTGTCTTCTAAACTGAATAGGAAGTAGATGCCAATAAGCGGGGGTCTGTTAGTCCGCAATTGGCGGCGTGAGTAATGTCTGTGCAATTGGCACTTGGACCGTAAAATCCGCAATCGGCGGTGGGTCTGCATTACTGCACAACAGGCGACGTGAGTAATTTCTGTGCACAAGGGCGCTTAGACCTTTATCTGCAATCGGCGGTGGGTCTGTATTACTTCACAATAGGCGGCGTAAGTAATCTCTGTGCAATTGGCACTTGGACTGTAAAATCTGCAATCGGCGGTGTGTCTGGGTTTTTTTTTTTTTTTCTTCCACAAGCGGCGGTGGTTCTGCAGTTGTTGTGAACAGGCGATACACTAAGTGTTTATCTCTGCATAAGGACACAGGGCTAAGTTGGTTATTTTTCATGAAAATGTGGGGTGGTTTGCTACTTGGTTGATATTTTACTGTGTTAGTGGAAGTGTATCTAGCAATAGAGACTGCTGGAGAATTCCTACACTGACACAGATCTCAAGTAGTTCTGTAAAAGGGGGCATTGGACTAGAAAATAAAGGGGAATTTAGTTTAGAGTTAGTGTTAGTGTTACAGAGTTTGGTGAATTAAAACGAGTGAAGAGACTGGGAGAGCCCCCAGCGATCAAGCGCACAGAGTAAAAGATTCTGTGTAGAAGCTTCTTGGTCAGGTCCAACACTCGGGCATTGCACCATTCACCCATTCTGATTAACACGTGAAATACCTGAATATGTCACAAACCTTTGTTGATAAGTGGAAAACATGTAAACCCGGCTCATTGGGGTCGGTATTATTTGACACGTTGACGAGATGGCAGAAAAAAGTTCCAAGAGAAGACGAAAAAAGAGAGACAGATAGATTTGTAAATTGGATGAGAGAAATGCAAGGGAAAGGAATGTTTGGAGGGTTTGAAAGTGCGCCACCGCAACTGAGTGATTTCTCTATGTTTTCAAAACAAGCAACAGGCAGTAGGAATCAAGCAACAGCAAAGCTAAAAGAGGCAGGTTTTTGCAGAGAGCAAGGGCAGAAAAAGACGGAAAAAAAAAGCAGTAACATTTCTTGCAGACTGTCAGTATTTTTTTTGGAGAAGTTAAATTCTCTATTCAGACGCAGTCCTCTGCACCTCTACCACAGCACGTGCCAGACACAACGTCATCTTTTCCAGGGACACATCCTACTACACTAGCAGATAAGACACATCTTCCTAACATCACACTCAATAACAGAAGCATGCCATTTAGCAAAATAAAAAAATGACCATTTATACAGATTCAGCATAAACAGCTTAGGCTCTACATGTGGACATGTGTAATTAGAAAAGAAAAGGTTAGATATCCTTAGCTTTGTCATAAATGCTCTCACCCTAAGATTATCTCATCCCAACCCTGCTTCCTTCTTCCCCCATTCAGCCCTGAGAGTGAGGACAGATTCTGATTGATCATGGGCCTGTACTTAAAGAGTAACAGAGTTACATATAGTTATTTAGTCAAAAAAATTACAATGATAATGGAAGTTTTTACTAGAGCATTTATCATCAATTCAATAATTAATTTATTTTCAAATAAATTTGAATGGGAGAAATACCACATTGAATGGACAATCTGAAAACCGCTTTTCAATGCAAGTATTACAGTGAAGAGATAAGAAGCAATACAATGTCCAAAATAAATCCAGGAAGAACAGACTGTTTAAAACTAAACATTAGAACCAGTTTGTTGTTGAATTAAGATTTAACAGCTCTCTTAAAAAGTCAGTGAAACAAACATAGCATTTAAATCTTTGATCCTTTAATTGAAAAACTGCCTGAACAAAAGATGTTTTATAAATTGAGACTTTATGATTTCCACCTGAAGCAGGTCTGAGACCGGACAGTCAGACCATATGACATATTAGAAAATATCGGGATTTAACAGCAAGGTCAGGCAGATAGGTGTCAGACAGTTTCTTACCATCTTAAAGCATTAAAGGTTAGCCTTTATTGTGTTAGAGATCACAGTAACATGACTTAAAATTTAGCTGATCTAAATACTTCTCCTCTGCTTATTTTCACCAATTCTGAGTTAATATTTATCATCGGTATTTATAATTGATCTCATTAAACCATTTAACTATTTAACTGCAGCAGATCTATGAATCAATGGATCTGTTATCTTAACAGAGCAGCAACATGCTTTATATAAAGGTTTAAAGTGAGTTAGATTATTAGGAAATTAACAAAAACACGGCAATAAAAGGCACAACGAGAGTCAGATATCACCAATGAGTTTCTTGAAGAAGAAAACTCTAAAAGAAATTTAAAGACAGCTGCAGTAAGTCTGAGTCATAACAAGTCAAGTCAAGGTTTGTTTTCATGGCACATTTAAAAACAGCCACAACAACCAGAGAGCTGTACAGCTGAACACTATATTAATACTATTAGCAAATTCTAACCCTGCAGATAAATATTAATTAATCTAACAATAAACTTTGAATAAATTAGTGAAATAAAAACAGTGTTTACAGTTAAAGACATGCCTCTAAACCAGACATGTGTCACTGGAAAAGGAAAGGCTTTGTGACCTCAGCAGGCACCCCGGTTAAACACTTGAATCAATTACTCGAACTATATTATGCCATACTTGAACCAAAACAAGTTGCTAGAGTCGAGTGCAGAGGACATCAAAAGGGAGATGGGAGAGTAGCGAGAGGCAACAATGCGGCAGATAAGGCAGCAAAAACAAAAGCAGGGTATACTGCATTTAACCAGATGTCTCAGAAAACATTGGAGGAAAAATCACAACGAGAATTATGTTTAGAAAACATTAAAGAACTTCACGAAGCAGAGGCACCATCTGAAAAGCAAGCATGGAACGAAAAAAAAAAGATTCCACAGGACGCTGCTGGAATCATGAAGGCAAAATAGTAGCTCAAACTGGACTACTAAATTTGCTATGTCAAGAAGCACACAGTAGAGCTCACTGTGCTAGCTCAAAAGTAACAGCGCTCATTTCACAACACTGGTGGCACCCCCACCTAAAAGACGCAATAAAATATTTTGTGCAATCTTGTGAAATTTGCAAGCTGTTCAATCTCAAAGCAGGACTAGGTAGTTTCCCAGTACCTGATGCCCCTTGGAAACAGATAGTAATTGAGTTTACTGACATGGGAGCAGCGAACAGGACTGAAGGTAAACTATTTCTTCTAGTGTGTGTAGCTCCCTTTTCTAGATGGATAGAAGCCACACCTACTAAAACCGAAAAAGGAAAAGAAGTCATTAAATGGCTTACAACAGAAATTATTCCAAGATTTGGGGTACCAGAAGTGATAAGATCAGATAATGGTACTCACTTCTCCAATGAAGAACTAGGAGAAGTGGAAAAATTGTTTGGAATTACACATAAGCTCGGTGCAGTCTCTCACCCAGCTTTATAAGGACTAGTGAAAAGAGCAAATAGAACCATCAAAAAGGCCGAACAGAAGTCTGTGCAGACACACAGTTAACCTGGGCTGAAGCTCTACGTATTGTGTTAGCCTAAGATTTACTCCAAATGCCACCATGAATGTTGTCATGTTGTCCCACATGAGATCATGACAGGGAGGAAACACCCTGTCCATTTACAACTGCACCAACAGGCTCACCCCTTGTTGTACTACAATATGGAAACTTGTGTGAATGTGAAACAACTGAATAACACGGTGATGAGTATATCTCAGCAAGGAACAGGACCAGGAAAGTGAACAAACTTAACTGGTCCTCTCCTATATGGACAGGACGCAGAAGCTACAACACATTGTGTAAAGGTATGGTTGACTGAGAATAGACTGAGTAACTGGATCCACAAGGATCACTGTACTCAGGCTCAAGATCCTACCGAAAGAACATTAACTGAGGTCCGGACTGACTTAGGAACCTCACCTGCTGACAAAGACTAGACCACGGGGACTAAAACTCTATCAGAGACTGAACGGACCACTGACGATGAAACCAAAGGAAAACACCACTGTGGAGACTAGACTGTAGAACCACAGTAGCAGAAACAATAAAGGTTACAATAACTAATTTTCACACCTCTCCTGTGTGAAAGTCAGTCATTAATAGCTCAAGTTACAAAGAACTACAACAGTAATCTGGACACACCCTCTCTTCCCACCACTCCACACCAGGTGACTAAAAGATCTCTGGAAAATGAATGGCAACAACCCACTTCAATTACAATTTATTGAGAAACAAGATACAAGGTACAATCCGATCTGTGCTCAGTCATGACATGTTGAACGAAAAAGATATGAATGGGATGAATAAAATGTTCTGTGAGAACAGTTTTAATCATGTGTTCTGGTTCATTCGAGAATTTACGTGGGAGATGACCCAAGTTGTTTAATCTGGTGCAATCAATCAATGAATCAATCAATCAAACTTTATTTTCATAACACTTTTCATACAAGAAAATGATAGAAGAAAATAAAACAAAGCAGTGAAACCCAAGGCCACATATAGACACACATACACACACACACACACGCACATCTATACGTACACATACACCCACATACATCCACACATACTGGAAGGAAGAAGTAAAGATTAAGTAAAACATAATAAACTGAGGCAGAGCTGCTCGAAGTAAGGTAAAGCACAGAGCTTTGAACTGCACGATTGAAGGCCTAATTCATGTCAAGAAAAAACAAGAATGATCCTGAACAATTTAGCTAACATTCCAAAACTGCTACCAGGAAAAAAAAAATTAAAAAAAATATTACAAAATAATATCAAGAATCCTGGCCCTTAGGTCAAAGCATGCATGCAAGATAACAGTGATCAATAACCAACCAAAGATCTGAACACAAGCACGATGCTGTGGCACTGCTAAGGAAAAATTTAGCAGCACAAGGCCACATGGCTCATCTAAAAAATAAATAAATGAGGAATTGAGACAAATAGAAAAATAGAATAAACCTTTGTCTTTGATTCTAATTTGTATGGAAATATGTTATTGTATCATGTGATGTTATAAGAAACTCTGATGTCACACTGTTGGTACCCCATGAAGTGTTTCTAATTCAAATGGAGCAGAAAAAACTTAATGCTGATCCTGAACTGTCTGTGGATGGCTCAGCATCACGAAACACAGCCACTGGTAAGAATTAAATAGAATTTAGTATAAAGTAACAAGTGAGAATTAAGCAGATCGTGCTGAAATTTTATCAAAAGCACTCTGAGCTGAATTAAGAGGACAGACAATATTTATCCCAAAAAGGTTAATCAGTTACTCATTGAGAAGAAATGGCTGCTTTCTTGATGCTGTGCTGCTCCCAAAATGAACTCTAACCACAAACATTTCTGTCCTGCAGCAGCAACACAGGAGCAGAAACTGCAGTGGAAGAGTTCAGCAGAACTAACATACGGATGAGACTAAGTCTCATGGGGGGGTGGAGATACAACAATTAATCATAGTTTACTAACACTTCTCAAGATTTTCCCAAAATTCTGTGAGTCTTTGTCTTCCTTTTGTCTTTTGTTCTATGTTGTCTTGTGTTTTGTCTTTGTCTTGCTGTGTTCTCTAAATGGTTTGAAGTTTTTTCCACAGAAAAGGTTGATGGTACTGGATTTCACATTAATGCTGTACAGCAGGTTGGTGAGTCTAAAGGTACTGTCCTAAAACATGGTTTCTATCAACTGGCCAGTTGTTTTGTTTTTCATTTCATTTATTTATTTATTTTTTTTCGGTTTATTTATTTGTTTTTGTTTGGGGTTCACATGAAAACTTAATTTGTCGACCAATGAATACTGGGATTGAACCTGTTAAAAGGCAATTCCTGAATATAAAACATTGTGAAAATGACATGTTGTGCTGCTCAGTTCTCTCTCCTGCTAACATTCATCCACAGCTTAAATTAACTGCATCTGCAGCAGAACCTCTAAAGGACTCACAGCCAAGTGACTGACAAGACGTCAGTCTGAAATTCTGGGAGGCACGATCATCATGCCAAGATAATGGTTGAACAACCATACAACCTTCAACCACTGTCAACAAAATAATCTGAATTATCTCCTTAATTGTCCCAAAGAAAAAGATTAGTTAGGGAAAACGGGTGGTAAAGACCCCTTTGTGGAAGTGAAGTGCTGGTACCCTCTCCTTCCTAGTTAGCTCAGACTGCTGAACTGAGATTCAGCCAGAAGGACAACTAAACACCAAGCAGTGACAGGATTGGACCACAAGAGACTGAGCTGCACTACACCACTCTGCACAATGTTATCATAAAATTTTCACTCAAAAGAAATTGTTAGTTTTTACACTACATCTATCATTACTCATCTGTTCTCAACAGGGTCATATCTTCATATTCAAGTCATGTTTAAATGTCTGTACTGTATTGTTTTGTGTTTTGTGATGTTCCTCTTTAGTTTAATGATTTTAAGTAGACCAATTACTAATCATAGGAATTCATACATATGTCCTTTGCCATTGGTGTGAATCGGCTGTTCGGAGCGGGACCTTAGGCACTGAAAGGTAATTAAGTGGTCGGTCGCCAAGGGGGAATGGGGCCATAGGAGAATTTTCCCGGATATCAGCCATCGGGTTTTTCGCTCCTATTCGCTGCGAACAGTGGACGATCCTGATGGTAATGTTAATTGCCTTAAGCACTTTTTGAGTTTCAATATTTTATGAATTGTTGTAGCTTAGTTAATTATTGTTATGTGTTGTAATGGTACTTATGGGTGAGCAGGGTCTTGCCACTGCTTAAACCACATATAGTTTTGGGCCAAAATTAACTAAGATTCTACACAGAGATTGGGTTTGGGGCCACATACACATACTAATTTTAAGACATATTGAAACATTTATTAATTTATTCCTTGCATACACGTACAGGCGTGATACTTATAGCTTTTAAGAAATGTGCTCATTGCAGAGTTATGATCAGTTGAGTAATGAAGGTTCAACTATTCTGGGAAAGAGGTTCTGTTCCCAGCATCATGATAAACACTCCTGATACAGAAAGGTTTAGCTAACGCATTACAATTATTTTACACATGCATATGCAATGAAAACTTGCTTGCTGCTGATAATTGCAAAGAAGAACAGCTTACACATAACAGCTCACATAATGAAGTTATATCAAAAGGGGGATAACAAGAATCTCCTGTCTGGTTGTGCTGCACCTCAAGGTAGTTGGCCACTTGCAGTTTGGGGACATGCTAAGTTGGCTGCCGCTAACAGGTGTGACACAATACAGAATATAACATTCCTACCTCATTTAGTTGACATGATTAAATCATGTCAAATGGGGGAGTTGTTATAATTGGCTTTGTTCTTAGAAATTATAAATTCATTTTCTGTATTTTACTAAATAACCTATGTTCCTAGCTGGTACTTTTCCACTCTGCTCATACTGCACAACAGATGACCTTAAATGGTCCAAGACCTTAGAATGACATAAACAACTGGGTCAGACAAAACATCTCTATTAGGGCAGATAGGTCTGGTACATTAGACACCTAAAACAGCACTCACACATACACACACATTGTTTATCACATCCAAAGAACACAACAAGGACAGCAGCTGGCCTGATCATGCCACTCAAAACTGGCCAATTATACTCTGACAAGAAATATGACATGTTTCCGGATAACGGGTCTCGGCCTGACGGATTTCCTGCGGGAGCTCTGGCACTCCGAGTCCAGCGCTGCAATATACTCTACTTGTGACCACTAATAAATACTTTTTTAATAAACGATTTCTCCAGCTTATTCTTGGGCTTCCAATGAAAAAATCGGGCTAACAACACTGTGAGGACCATGTGTGCTGAGTTCATTTCCATGTTGATGTTGTCTAAGTCACCCAGTATGCACAGTGTGGGGCATGCAGGAATGCTACACTTTAGCCATGTTGAAAGGTCCGTACAAACTTCAAACCAGAACTTCTGGACAGGCGCACAAAACCACAAAGCGTGTGCATAATCATCAGGTGTGTTATCTGTGTAATGTGAGCAGATGTTTGAGTGTGTTAGACCCATCCTGAACATCCTTTGTCCTGTATAGTGTGTTCTATGAAGAATTTTGTATTGTATGAGCTGTAAATTAGGATTTCGAGTCATTCTAAAGGTGTTCAAACATGTTTGTGGCCAGAAGCTATGACTAGAACTAATATATAAATCTCACTCCCATTTTGAGGATGGTAGAGACATTGTGTCATCTATCTTAGATAATAATTTATATATTTTTGATAGTAGTTTTGGGATGCAGATGCTTAGAAACTCTGCTACCCTAATCGGGAGTTGTAAGTCTGGTTGGTGGAAGATATATTTCTTTGTTATTATAGACTTAAGTTGTTGATATTCTAGGAAATTATTGCTGCCTATCTCACGTTGTGATATGAGCTCATCAAATGAAATAAATGTTCCATTTTGGATTATATGTTCCAGATGTTTGATTCCTTTGATCTTCCACAGAGTAAAGTTTAGCATTTTTTTGTTTTGCAGGATGTCAGGATTGTTCCAGATGGGTGTAAGCTTACACGGGACATGTGAAGACTTTGTTATTTTAAGAAATTCCCACCAGGCTGTCAGAGAGGTGCTGATGTTAATGCTTTTAAAACATTTGTGATTTTTTTACGTTTTGACTAATAAGTGGCAGGTCAGAGATTTCCAGATTATCCCACAATGCTTGTTCTATATATATCAATGGTTCATCTATTGGGCTAGGTGCAAACTATGTTTTATATATACTGTAACCTATTGGCTAAGGAATAGTGCTGAAAATGAGGTAAATCTAATCCACCACTTTCCTTGGTTTTCTGTAGCGTTTTTAAACTAATACGTGATGGTTTGTTTTTCCACAGAAATTTGGAGATGCATGAATCTAGTGACTTACACCAAGTAGCAGATGGTTTTATGGGGATCATTGAGAACAAATAGTTAACTTTTGATAGTATCATCATTTTAATGGTTGTAACTCTCCCCATAAGTGATATAGGTAAGGACTTCCAACGAGAGAGATCGTCCTCTACTGTCTTTAATAATTGCACATAATTTAGCTTTGTTAGCTCTGAGAGCCTGGAGGAAATGTTTATGCCTAAATATCTAATATTTCCTGACTGTAAAGTGATCGGAGGTATATTCTGGACCCTACAGTTAATGGGCAGAACTGTGGTCTTAGACCAATTGATAGAGTAGTCAGAAAGTGCTGAGAATTTATTTAAGAGTGTGATCGTGTGAGTGAGAGACGTCTGTGAGTGCTGGAGGAAAAGTAATACATCATCAGCATAAAGACTTATTTTATGCTCAATATTTTGGGGTTGGATGCCTTTAATATTTCTATCTTGTCTGATAGCAGCTGTTAAAGGTTCGATGAAAATAGCAAAAAGTGAGGGAGAAAGTGGGCAACCCTGTCTTGTACCTCTCTGCAGACTGAAGCTTGGAGAAGTTTGATCATTAGTCCTGACACTTGCATTTGGGGAGCTATATAATATCCTTATCCAGTTGATGAAGTGTGACCCAAACCCGAATTTGTTTAATGCTGCAAATAAAAATTTCCAGTTCACTCGATCAAATGCTTTTTCTGCATCTAGAGAGACTATTGTCTACCAGGAACACCTGAAAGCAGACAAGCAGAGAACAAACAAACACACAAACAAACAAAAACAAGCACAAGTAGTGGCAATCGCATACAACACAACTGTGGATATAGATGACCTGAGGCGACATGGTAATACATCAACTGCTACTGGACTAATGAATGTGTGTTGTGTGTGTGTGTGTGTGTGAGAACATGCGACACCCATGGCACAGGACCTACATGATAACCGTGCTTAGTTATGAGTGTATAAGTGTACACGGCCACAATCCACAGCCCCCCCAAGCAATCAGAAGCAGGCAGAGAGGGCCACAAGACCCAGGCCACCGGTAGCCCCCACGGAGCACAGAACCCAGGATGCCCACCGCAGGGACAACCACGCATACACCCAGTAGACAGCAGAGGAAGCCCCCGGACAAAGCCCCCATAAGCATAGGGCAGAGGCCCCCCGGGAGCAAGGGGCAACAGCCCACCGACCCCACCAGGCCCCAGCCGCCCAGACATGGGCAGTGCACCGGACCCGGGCCCCAGGAGCTCGAGCGCCCCAATACCCCCCGTTAGAGGCCCCACCCAATACCCGGGAGGGCCAAGCGCCCCAGACAGCCACACAGTGGGTCAGCGCCTGCCCAAGCGCCCCTGGCCAAGTGCCCTGGGAGTCAAGACGTGCCCACAGGTGGGTGAAGTCGAGAGCAGTGGGGAGAGGCAACGCCGCCCCCCCATTGGGAGAAGCACAGGCAGGCCAGGCGACAGCAAGTCCCAGACACATGCCCAATCATCACCACACACACTTTCACGTCCCATACATCCACACATCCACACGTCCTCCCTCCCTTGACTCCGCTGGGGTGTAGCGCAGCAGGCACACCAGGGGGCCAGCAGCCCCCCAGCCACCACAGACCCTGAACCAGTAGAATAATTAATTCCTCCTGGCCACTCCTGCCCGAGCTGCAACCAGGAAGCAGGGGTGTGACCAACCTTGTAGAACTGGTAGCGCGGCCCTCTGGGCAGCCTACATACCCAAAGAGCCCCGCCCACCAGATGCCACTCGGTGCAACCACCCCGCAAGACCTAATGTGTGTGTGTGTGTTTGATAAGTAGTGATGTCTAAGGTGTAATTAAAACAGGGGCGGGGAACTGCAGAGTGCAGCCAAGGGGCCCACCTACGTGACCCCATCCACTACACCCCACAGAACACACACGCCCCCAAAACCCTTCATGTGTGAGTGTGTGCTGTGTACAGGAGCCAAAAGGGAGAGTGGTATGGGGATATATACCGGGGCAGCTACTCTCCCCCGGAGAGGACAGCCAGGGACTGGCTGCAATAGGCACCCCCGCTACCTGGGACCCAACACAGGCCAGGCTCGGGGCCTGCAGCAACCATATTCCGGGAGCTACTGTACTCCCAGAAGGTACCCACCCCGCCCCACCCCACTCAACCCAACCCCACCCCACCCCGGAGGACCTCTACAAACAAACAACAACAAATAAACCACCCGGTCACACCAGACGCAGCAGCATGGGCCTGAGACCCACCATCACCCAGCCCCCCCCCCAACAGGGGATAAGCACCCCCCCCACCGCACGCCCCAACACCCTTAAGATAACAACCACCTGCGGACACCCTGGAGGTCCCAGAGCAAAAAGCCTTGCACCAGGACCTGCACCAACCCACCCATACTGTGGCATGTCCAGGGCAACCTAACCCCCCGGGCGCAAGGCAGCGCCCAGCCACCAGGGCCCAGACCCAGCACCACCACTCACGCCAGAGCGGCCCGGCCACCCGGTACAGAGCCAGCAGCCACCACCCCAAGGCACCTAAGGGACCCCGCCCCACACCGCAAGACATCCCCACCCGCAAGCCCCCAAAACTGACCTCCAAGCCCGACACACATATTAATATAGTGTTCAGCTGTACTACTCTGGTTGCTGTGGCTGTTTTTAAATGTGCCATGAAAACAAACCTTGACTTGACTTGTTTTGACTCAGACTTACTGCAGCTGTCTTTAAATTTCTTTTAGAGTTTTCTTCTTCAAGAAACTCATTGGTGATATCTGACTCTCGTTGTGCCTTTTATTGCCGTGTTTTTGTTAATTTCCTAATAATCTAACTCACTTTAAACCTTTATATAAAGCATGTTGCTGCTCTGTTAAGATAACAGATCCATTGATTCATAGATCTGCTGCAGTTAAATAGTTAAATGGTTTAATGAGATCAATTATAAATACTGATGATAAATATTAACTCAGAATTGGTGAAAATAAGCAGAGGAGAAGTATTTAGATCAGCTAAATTTTAAGTCATGTTACTGTGATCTCTAACACAATAAAGGCTAACCTTTAATGCTTTAAGATGGTAAGAAACTGTCTGACACCTATCTGCCTGACCTTGCTGTTAAATCCCGATATTTTCTAATATGTCATATGGTCTGACTGTCCGGTCTCAGACCTGCTTCAGGTGGAAATCATAAAGTCTCAATTTGTAGAACATCTTTTGTTCAGGCAGTTTTTCAATTAAAGGATCAGAGATTTAAATGCTATGTTTGTTTGTCTGACTTTTTAAGAGAGCTGTTAAATCTTAATTCAACAACAAACTGGTTCTAATGTTTAGTTTTAAACAGTCTGTTCTTCCTGGATTTATTTTGGACATTGTATTGCTTCTTATCTCTTCACTGTAATACTTGCATTGAAAAGCGGTTTTCAGATTGTCCATTCAATGTGGTATTCCTCCCATTCAAATTTATTTAAAAATAAATTAATTATTGAAGTGATGATAAATGCTCTAGTAAAAACTTCCATTATCATTGTAAATTTTTTGACTAAATAACTATATGTAACTCTGGTACTCTTTAAGTACAGGCCCATGATCAATCAGAATCTGTCCTCACTCTCAGGGCTGAATGGGGGAAGAAGGAAGCAGGGTTGGGATGAGATAATCTTAGGGTGAGAGCATTTATGACAAAGCTATCTAAACTTTTCTTTTCCAATTACACATGTCCACATGTACAGCCTAAGCTGTTTATGCTGAATCTGTATAAATGGTCAGTTTTTTATTTTGCTAAATGGCATGCTTCTCTTATTGAGTGTGATGTTAGGAAGATGTGTCTTATCTGCTAGTGTAGTAGGATGTGTCCCTGGAAAAGATGACGTTGTGTCTGGCATGTGCTGTGGTAGAGGTGCAGAGGACTGCGTCTGAATAGAGAATTTAACTTCTCCAAAAAAAATACTGACAGTCTTTAAGAAATGTTACTGTTTTTTTTTCCATCTTTTTCTGCCCTTGCTCTCTGCAATAAACCTACCTCCTTTAGCTTTGCTGTTGCTTGATTCCTACTGCCTGTTGCTTGTTTTGAAAACATAGAGAAATCACTCAGTTGCGGTGGCGCACTTTCAAACCCTCCAAACATTCCTTTCCCTTGCATTTCTCTCATCCAATTTACAAATCTATCTGTCTCTCTTTTTTCGTCTTCTCTTGGAACTTTTTTCTGCCATCTCGTCAACGTGTCAAATAATACCGACCCCAATGAGCCGGGTTTACATGTTTTCCACTTATAAACAAAGGTTTGTGACATATTCAGGTATTTCACGTGTTAATCAGAATGGGTGAATGGTGCAATGCCCGAGTGTTGGACCCGACCAAGAAGCTTCTACACAGAATCTTTTACTCTGTGCGCTTGATCGCTGGGGGTTCTCCCAGTCTCTTCACTCGTTTTAATTCACAAAACTCTGTAACACCCTAACTAAATTCCCCTTTATTTTCTAGTCCAATGCCCCCTTTTACAGAAATACTTGAGATCTGTGTCAGTGTAGGAATTCTCCAGCAGTCTCTATTGCTAGATACACTTCCACTAACACAGTAAAATATCAACCAAGGAGCAAACCACCCCACATTTTCATGAAAAATAACCAACTTAGCCCTGTGTCCTTATGCAGAGATAAACACTTAGTGTATCGCCTGTTCACAACAACTGCAGAACCACCGCCGCTTGTGGAAGAGAAAAAAAAAAAAAAAAAAAAACAGACACACCGCCGATTGTGGATTTTACAGTCCAAGCACCAAATGCGTAGTAATAACAGACACACCGCCGATTGCGGATTTTACAGTCCAAGTGCCAATTGCACAGAGATTACTTACGCCGCCTATTGTGAAGTAATACAGACCCACCGCCGATTGCAGATAAAGGTCTAAGCGCCCTTGTGCACAGAAATTACTCAAGTCGCCTGTTGTGCAGTAATGCAGACCCACCGCCGATTGCGGATTTTACGGTCCAAGTGCCAATTGCACAGACATTACTCACGCCGGCAATTGCGGACTAACAGACCCCATTGGCATCTACTTCCTATTCAGTTTAGAAGACAGGATGAATTTTATGTCTTTTATTTGGCCAAATTGTACTAAACTAGGACACATATGACTCTCCCTATGTGAGACTATGTGTTTATACTTTACATGTGACCACCTAGTAAACCTGTAGACACAAATTTTGTGCTTTTAATTTAGTGATCGGAGGACATCCTAATTCAGACAATTTAGTTTAGAATGACCAATGTGCAGAAATTTCACATATCCTGATACAAGAGGTTTTCTGCTCACCTTGTGTTTTAGGCGCCTTGAATTGTCTGAAGAAGGGTCCCCTCCAACCAGCTCCGGAAGTCCTCGATCAGACACGATCTCAGAGTCAGCCAATCCGGGTCACGGCACCAATTGTTAGCCCGATTTTTTCATTGGAAGCCCACGAATAAGCTGGAGAAATGGTTTATTAAAACAGTATTTATTAGTGGTCACAAGTAGAGTATATTGCAGCGCTGGACTCGGAGTGCCAGAGATCCCGCAGGAAATCCGTCAGGCCGAGCCCCGTTATCCGGGAACATGTCATATTTCTATTCAGCTTTATCTCACAGAAGTTGTATTCACACTTGTCAGAGTATAACTGGCCAGTTTTGATGGCATGATCAGGCCAGCTGCTGTCCTTGTTGTGTTCTTTGGATGTGATAAACAATGTGTGTGTATGTGTGAGTGCTGTTTTAGGTGTCTAATGTACCAGACCTATCTGCCCTTATAGAGATGTTTTGTCTGACCCAGTTGTTTATGTCATTCTAAGGTCTTGGACCATTTAAGGTCATCTGTTGTGCAGTATGAGCAGAGTGCAAAAGTACCAGCTAGGAACATAGGTTATTTAGTAAAATACAGAATATGAATTTATAATGTCTAAGAACAAAGCCAATTATAACAGTGTTATGTATCGCAAAGAAAACTATTCTCATGAACTGGAAAGCGAAGAACAATCTGTGTAATAACCAGTTTAGAAATGTTCTTTTAGATTATATTAGCATGGAAACAATGTGTGCCTCCTCAAAACATCAGTTGGCTGAATTTCATTCTCTCTGGTCCCCACTGATTAGGTTTATCACATAGTGGTGGTGGGTTGCTGTCCCGTCGCTCTGGGCGGTTGGGTGTGTGCTGGGGGGGGGCTGTGTGGCTTCGGGCGTCTGGTGGTCTCTCGGGTCGTGAGGACGGGGTTGGTCATTGCTGGAGGGCACTGTGTGTCGGGCTTGGAGGGCAGTTTTGGGGGCTTGCGGGTGGGGCTGTCTTGCGGTGTGGGGCAGGGTACCTTAGGGGCCTTGGGGTGGTGACTGCTGGCTCTGTACCGGGTGTCCGGGCCGCTCTGGCGTGGGTGGTGGTGCTGGGCCTGGGCCCTGGTGGCTGGGCGCTGCCTTGCGCCCGGGGGGTTAGGTTGCCCTGGACATGCCACAGTATGGGTGGGTTGGTGCAGGTCCTGGTGCCAGGCTTGTTGCTCTGGGACCTCCAGGGTTGTTATCTTTTGGGTGTTGGGGCGTGCGGTGGGGGGGGGATGCTTTTCCCCTTTTTGGGGGGGGGGGGGGGGGGGGGGGGGTGTCTCAGGCCCGGGCTGCTGCGGCTGGTGTGACCGGGTGGTATGTTTGTTGTTGTTTGTTTGTTTGTTTGTAGAGGTCCTCCGGGGTGGGGTGGGGTGGGTTTGGGTTGAGTGGGGTGGGGCGGGATGGGTACCTTCTGGGGGTACAGTAGCTCCCGGAATATGGTCGCTGCAGGCCCCGAGCCTGGTGGACATCAGGCCCTCCTGCCCTGTGTTGGGTCCCAGGTAGCAGGGGTGCCTATTGCAGCCAGTCCCTGGCTGCCTTCTCCGGGGAGAGTAGCTGCCCCGGTGTATATCCCCATACCCCTCTCCCTTTTGGCTCCTGTACACAGCACACACTCACACATGAAGGGTTTTGGGGGCGTGTGTGTTCTGTGGGTTGTAGTGGATGGGGCCACGTAGGTCCCCTTGGCTGCACTCTTCAGTTCCCGCCCCTGTTTTAATTACACCTTAGACATCATTACTTATCAAACACACACACACACACATTAGGTCTTGGCGGGTGGTTGCAGTGAATGGCATCTGGTGGGCGGGGCTCTTTGGGTATGTAGGCTGCCCAGAGGGCCGCGCTCCCAGTTCTACAAGGTTGGCTGCCCCTCAATTTTAATCGCTCACTATCCATCCATCCATCATCTCCCGCTTATCCGGGGGTCGGGTCGCGGGGGCAGCAGCTTGAGCAGAGAAACCCAGACGTCTCTGTCCCCGGCCACTTCTTCCAGCTCTTCCGGGGGGACCCCGAGGCGTTCCCAGGCCAGCCGAGAGACATAGTCTCTCCAGCGTGTCCTGGGTCTTCCCCGGGGTCTCCTCCCAGTGGGACGTGCCCGGAACACCTCCCCAGGGAGGCGTCCAGGAGGCATCCTAACCAGATGCCCAAGCCACCTCATCTGACTCCTCTCAATGCGGAGGAGCAGCGGTTCTACTCCGAGCCCCTCCCGGATGACTGAGCTTCTCACCCTATCTCTAAGGGAGAGCCCAGACACCCTGCGGAGGAAACCCATTTCGGCCGCTTGTATTTGCGATCTTGTTCTTTCGGTCACTACCCACAACTCGTGACCATAGGTGAGGATGGGAACGTAGATTGACCAGTAAGTAGAGAGCTTCGCCTTCTGGCTCAGCTCCCTCTTCACAACGACGGGTCGGTGCAGAGCCCGCAACACTGCAGACGCCGCACCGATCCGCCCGTCAATCTCCCGCTCCATTCGTCCCTCACTCGTGAACAAGACCCCGAGATACTTGAACTCCTCCACTCGGGGAAGGATCTCATTCCCGACCCGGAGAGAGCATTCCACCCTTTTCCGGCTCAGAACCATAGTCTCGGATTTGGAGGTGCTGATTCTCATCCCAGCCGCTTCACACTCGGCTGCGAATCGCTCCAGTGAGAGTTGAAGGTCACGGCCTGACGACGCTAACAGAACCACATCATCTGCAAAAAGCAGAGACCCGATTCTGAGGTCGCCAAATCGGACACCCTCAACACCCTGGCTGCGCCTAGAAATTCTGTCCATAAAGGTTAGGAACAGAATCGGTGACAAAGGGCAGCCCTGACGGAGTCCAACTCTCACCGGAAACGTATCCGACTTACTGCCGCCAATGCGGACCAAACTCTGGCACCGGTCATACAGAGACCGAACGGCCCCTATCAAGGGGTCCGGCACTCCATATTCCCGGAGCACCCCCCACAGGACTCCATGAGGGACACGGTCGAACGCTTTCTCCAAGTCCACAAAACACGTGTAGACTGGTTGGGCGAACTCCCATGCACCCTCCAGGATCCTGCCGAGGGTATAGAGCTGGTCCACTGTTCCACGGCCAGGACGAAAGCCACACTGCATCTCCTGAATCCGAGGCTCGATTATCCGACGGATCCTCCTCTCCAATACCCCCGAATAGACCTTACCAGGGAGGCTGAGGAGTGTGATACCCCTATAGTTGGAACACACCCTCCGGTCCCCCTTTTTAAAAAGGGGGACCACCACCCCAATCTGCCAGTCCAGAGGCACTGTCCCCGATGTCCACGCGATGCTGCAGAGGCGTGTCAGCCAAGACAGCCCTACAACATCCAGAGCCTTGAGAAACTCAGGACGGACTATTAATCGCTCACTATTAGAAAATATTGAAGAGCCAGAAGGGTGGGGGGAGGGGTCTTCTCACACCCCTGCTTCCTTGTTGCTGTTCGGGCAGGAGTGGCCAGGAGGAATTCATTATTCTGCTGGTTCAGGTTCTGTGGTGGCTGGGGGGTTGCTGGCCCCCTGGTTTGCCCGCTGCGCTACACCCCAGCGGAGTCAAGGGAGGGAGGACGTGTGGATGTATGGGACGTGAGAGTGTGTGTGGTGATGATTGGGCCTGGGTCTGGGACTTGCTGTCGCCTGGCCTGCCTGTGCTTCTCCCAATGGGGGGGCGGCGTTGCCTCTCCCCACTGCTCGCGACCTCACCCACCTGTGGGCACGTCTTGACTCCCAGGGCACTTGGCCAGGGGCGCTGGGGCAGGCGCTGACCCACTGTGTGGCTGTCTGGGGCGCTTGGCCCTCCCGGGTATTGGGTGTGGCCTCTAACGGGGGGTTTTGGGGCGCTCGGGCTCCTGGGGCCTCTCTGCACGGCCCATGTCTGGGCGGCTGGGGCCTGGTGGGGTCGGTGGGCTATTGCCACTGGCTCCCGGGGGGCCTCTGCCCTATGCTTATGGGGGCTCTGTCCGGGGGCTTCCTCTGCTGTCTACTGGGTGTATGCGTGGTTTTCTCTGTGGTGGGCATCCTGGGTTCTGTGCTCCATGGGGGCTGCTGGTGGCCTGGGTCTTGTGGCCCTCTCTGCCTGCTTCTGATTGCTTGGGGGGGCTGTGGATTGTGGCCGTGTACACTCATAACTAAGCACGGTTATCATGTAGGTCCTGTGCCATGGGTGTCGCATGTTCTCACACACACACACAACACACTTTCATTAGTCCAGTAGCAGTTGATGTATTACCATGTCGCCTCAGGTCATCTATATCCACGGTTGAGTTGTATACGATTGCCACTACTTGTGCTTGTTTTTGTTTGTTTGTGTGTTTGTTTGTTTTTTTTCTCTGCTTGTCTGCTTTCAGGTGCTCCTGGTGGCGCTAAGGCTGGATTCGCAACAGAGACCATGGGTTATTGTCTGTTTTGTTTTTTTACAGGTGTAGCAGCTGGTTGTCTGGTTTTTGTTTCTATTTTTGTTCTGTTTCCTCTTCTTTCCTCTTCTTCTTTCCTTGTCCCCCGTTCCGGTTCAGTTCTATCACATGTTATATATTGTAAACAGAAATAAATAAATGGGCATCAAGGGGAGCTTTACATTTGTAAAACTTCCCTTGGCAAAGAAAATCTGTTTGGCATAAAAGTATTCACAATTCTGCTGCTATAATGCTGAACAGAACAAGGGAAAAAAAAGTGAAGGAATTCATTTTACAGCAAAATCCTGAATCGTGCATAACTCCTCATAAGGAGTGTATTGCTCAAAACATAAGTGTGGTTCTTTCTCATACAAGGTTATAAAAAGAAGTTTATACTTGAAACCAGCTTAGACATGGATAAATAAGAAGGACAAAGCAGTTTTAACTTGGTTTGAGTGAAGCAATTCATTTTATGGCAATATCTGAAATCTTGACTATCTCCTTAAAATAAAGCGAATTTCGGATTCCAGAAGAACAAGTGTGGTTCTTTCTCATAGAAGGTAATATAAAGAAGTCTATACTTGAAACCAGCGTAGACGTGGATAAATAAGAAGGACAAAGCAGTTTTAACTTGGTTTAAGTGAAGGAATTGATTTTACAGCAAAATCCTAAATCGTGCATAACTCCTCATAAGGAGTGTATTGCTCAAACATAAGTGTGGTTCTTTCTCACACAAGGTTATAAAAATAAGTTTATGTTTGAAACGAGCTTAAGCATGGACAAATATGAAGGACAAAGCAGTTTTAACTTGGTTTGAGTGAAGCAATTCATTTTATGGCAATATCTAAAATCTTGACTATCTCATTAAAAGAAAACGAATTTCGGATTCCAGAAGAACAAGTGTGGTTCTTTCTCATAGAAGGCAATATAAAGAAGTTTATACTTGAAACCAGCTTAGAAGAGTCCCTCCATCTTTCCTCTTCTATGATTCAAGCAAAAGTGTTTTTACTCTGGTACTAGTCTTTCCCATAATATTAACTGGTGAGAAGCACCTTTTATGTTCCTTCCCATAACAAGGAATGGGGAGAGAAGCACCTTTTCCCATGACATTGAATGTTCCTTCCCATAATAATGAATGGTGAGAAAAGGGCCTTTTCTCATAACATTGTGTGATCAGCAAGCATAAACAACATAAATAGCTGGAGCACCATTTTGTCGGGAGACAACTCTGAGCGATCTTCCCGACAGGTTGTGTGGATTTGTGCGGACTTGTCTCTTTCTTGCAAGAAATAAATGTTTTGTGTTTATCGTATCCAGCGACTCTGAGCCTAATTTTAAGAGAATTTTTCTAACATAATGGTCCTTCGAGCCGGATTCTAAGTCCTTTCCACCTTCCAGAATCGGAGCTGAAACCGTGCACGGGGGAGTCCAGGATTCCTAACTGAAGTCCTCTCAGCACAGTTTCTGATAGAGGCCGGCTGCCACTGGCTGGAGGAAAGGTGACAGGATCTATTTTTGAATCAGTGGACAGACTCGCTGGATTCTTCGTTGTTTAACTTACCAGTGGATTTATGGTAAGGAACCCTTTGTATTACTATTGTTGGTTGGAAATAGTGTGATTATTAGGGAAATTTTTGATTAATTAACTAGCAATTGATGGAAAACTGGAGGCCTTTAAATAGATTGAGTCGTTGCTATTTTCCTAAGAATATACTATTTCGAATGCAACCTAGTAAATAAGCCTTTTAACTGGTAACTGTGTAAAAGTTATGTTGGATCACTCACAAATGAAGCAGTCAGAAAAAGTAAGCCTTTTAACTGGTAACCGTGTGTAGGTTGTGTTGGATTAACCCATAAAAGAAGCAGTCAGAAAAGGTCATCCTTTTAACTGGTAACTGTGTATAGGATTAACCCATAAAAACCTAATTAGCGGTCAGAAAAGGTCATCTTTTTAACTGGTAACTGTGTGTAAATTGTGCTGGATTAACCCATAAAAGAAGCAGTCAGAAAAGGTCAGCTTTTTAACTGGTAACTGTGTATAGGATTAACCCATGAAAACATAATAGCAGTCAGAAAAGGTGAAGCAAAGGAAAAAAGCCTTTTAACTGGTAACTGTATGTTGTATTGGATAACCCACAAATGAAACGGTCCGAAAAGGTTAGCCTTTTAACTGGTAGACATGTGTAGTGGTGGGATTAACCAAGGACAACAAAAATGCAGTCAGAAAAGGTTAGTCCATAGTCTGTGTGAGAAGACTACAGGAATAAATAACTCCGCGCCGCGTGTTAGAAACAGAATCTTTCTTAAGAGAGTTTGCGATGAAAGATCGCAAGTTTTAAATCCATGTTAGTTTTTGTTAGTGTTATACGTCTGATCGTTTGTTTGTTAAATGGCCTGATTGTTGAATCGTTTGTTTGTGAAATGAATTTGTTTGTTTGTTAAAGGGGCTGGTTGTTGAATTGTTTGTTTGTTAAATTGTTTTTTTTCCTTCTTTGCTGCAGTGTTGTTTTATTTGCTATGTATGTATAAGAGTGAAACAGCTGCTGGTGTGTGATGTTGCTGCTGGTGACGACAGAAAAATGTGTTACTGACTAATTGAGTTGAAGTGAACATTGGAATCTGGTTGTTGCTCGTGACATAGCGACAGAAGTAGTGTTTCATTCAATAGTACTCACAATAACTCCACCGAAAATTGATTAGCTGCAAGAGGACAGTATGGGAAATATCTGTTTTAAAGCTAACCGGGAGTTAAGTGGGAGTGCTAAAATCATGTTTCAGAAAAAAACAGATAATATTGAATACTTAGAGAGATGTGAAAATAAATTTGGGTTTGAGGGAGAATTGAACATGGTAAAATTGCCCAATCCTAGAGAAGGGGAATACAAAAGTAATGTACAAAGTAAATCTAGTTTAAAAAAGCACAACAAAAAAAAGAACAACAAGGATTAGAGCTAGACATTTGTACAAGTTTGTGTATTAAGATTTAGCAGCTCTCTTAAAGAGTTAAAGTTCAGAAGATCTCAGACAAACAAACAGATCATTTCAAATCTTTACTCATTTCACAGGAAAAACTGTCTGAGCAAAAGATGTTTTACAAGCTGAGATTTTTATCATTTCCATATCAAACCTGCCATTCTTAGGCAAAGTCCTAGGAAAAGTTGTATACCAACAGCTTTCTGACTTTTTCCTGTCTAACAATGCTTTTGATACTTTCCTCTCATAGTCTTGATTTTATGTGTTTAACTGAGAGATGAAACAACAAGACAAGACGAGAGTGGGGAGGGTAAAACATTTATTTTTGTCCTTAATTCGAGCATGTGTCATTTAAAAATGGAGATAAAATTATCTTAAATACTTTGTCTTACCGCAGAATGATTTTATTGATGATTTTACTGAATTTCTTTAAATTGTGTGCACTGCTGTTGACTGTTTAGTCATAACAGGGGACTTGAAGGTGCACATGGATGTAGCCCATAATAAGCAAGCTAAAGAACTCACTGCTTTCCTTGAAATGTTTGGTCTAACTCAGCGTGTGACTTTGCATAGATGAAGAGAGAGTTATTTTTCTGAAATCATAAAAAAAAAAAAACTGCAGTAACAACTCTCATGTCTTGCTTGCTACAGTAAACAGATTAACAAACCCTCCAGGTTGCATTTAGAACTCATTTCTACATATAAGGGTAATGAAGTTGGAATATTCTTTAATGACAAAGTTCAAGGCATTAAAAATGAAATACTTTCCACCTGAAGCAGGTCTGAGACCAGACAGTCAGACCTTTCAGGTGCAGATGATTTTCAAGCCAAACTTAAACATTTTCTAAATTTGAGATTAGCTCTTCTGAAAAAAAATCATAAGTGTATCAGAAACATAAGCCGGAAATAGAGAATTTAACATATTAATGTTAAGTAATGCTATGGTTAAGTAATGCTTCATTACTTCTGATTGACTAACTTCCCTAAAACTTATGAATTTATGAGCTTAGGAACTGACATCATATTCATCAGAGATTAAAGCATTTATCTCACAGAATGGGAACCAAAAGAGTATTAGTATATATATACATATATATATATAATATATTTATATATATATTATATATAAAATATATATTTTTTAAAAACCAACACAGCAATGAAATATGCTATGTGAGTCAGATATCAAACAATAGTTTTCTTAAGGAGAAATTTAAAGACAGCTGCAATAAATCAGCGTAATATATGGAGTAATATATTAATACTATAAGCAGTTTCTAAGCCTGCAGATAAATATTAATTAAATTAAACAGAAAGGTTGTGCATGTGTGTTCAACAGGTGCCAAACTAGATGTGTCAAATGCAGAGAGTAATTTTGTCTGACTTGTAACATGACAATAAACAGTCATCTTAATGTGTTTGCACAGCAATGGAATAAAGAGGGAAAGCAGAGGAGCACTCTAACAACAAAAAGAAAAGGAAGAAAGGACTAAACTTTTTGTTGGAAGGGAGAGAAGCAACTATTTAGGTGATGAGGGAAAGCAAAAACACAGATCACAACAGGAGCAGTGACAGAGAAGGAGAGACAGAGCAGGAGGAGATACATGTCGGCTGTGTGGAAGGAGGGGGCATTGGGCGACTGCAGGAGCAAGAGTAAGATAGAGGAAGATTTTGGGAGTCAGTTATGACTAGATAAGAAAAAAACAGGAGCTGTAACCAGGATAGAAGCAGAAAAGCCAGAAAAAGTGTTAAACTTAGAGGGAATTGAACTTATCTTATAGTATGACATCAAACCTGAGATTAGATTGAATGTTTCCGGGACGGAGGTAACTTTTCTATCCATCCTGATGACATTTCGGGAGTTGACGAATCCAAAGAAATTATTTGGGTCAAATCAGCAAATGGTAAGAGCCATCCTGAGCGTTTATCAAAACTCTTGACAGTAACAGATACACGGAGTGGAGTAAGTGCTGATTGTCAAGTTGTCTTGTCCACTCTGTGTCCCTGTAACTTACTGGGAAGGGATTTACTCCATTTATTGAAGCTAAGAATAGTTCCAGAAGAAAAAGGGTTAACTGTAGTTTGAATGAAGTCCGCTCAAACAATGATTCAGCATGAGACCACCTTCATACTGGTATAGTTTGGATCTTGTGTCTACAGGCCCCAGCGCTATCACGCTTCCTCTCCTTAAGAAGGCAAAAGAACACGTCTCAGGAAAGCTCACCCTCAGGTCACCACATGAAGTACACTGTACTGTGTATTACAAATATACTCAAGGGGAGGACATATTTAATTTTTTAAACAAATGAGAAAGTTAAAACATGCTGAAGTTAAAACACTTATACTGGAATAAAGAGGGTTGTTGTGCAGTCAGCTGCTTACTCTCCCACAGCATGAGAAAGTTTTTAAGATCATGGAATGCACCCCATATGTCACTCTCCAAACCCACAGATGACCACTGGAGGCGTTTAGGTGTGTTTGTGACTGCATGTGAAGAAGCCTCAGATTGGGAGGAGGTGGATCCAGGAGTATTCTGAGAAACTGGATGCATATACTAGTCCATTAAATTGGACCATGGATGCAAAACCAAATGTACACTTACAAGGACAGTATCGAGCCATGGAGCACGGCATGTCTCTACAGGAGGGCTGGTAGCAATAATGAACAAGGTTTTTGCAGTGTATGGTTTTATTTATAATAAAATCATAATATCATAATATGATAATAAAGAATTTTTGTCTAACATGTCAAATATGTGCAAATATGATCCATACATATGGCCTAGGACCGGGACGAGGACAGTTCCCGAGGCCGGAGGACCCTTTTCAACACGTTTGTATGGATTTCATTGAATTAAATAAAGGGGTCTCCCTGGTGATTAGTGATGTTTTACCAAATGAAGTGAAGTATTTCCAAATGCACAGGCAGATGTACCCTCAACACTGGTGAATTAAATATTACCTAGATTTGGAATTCCTGAAAAAATCTACAGTGATAACAGGGACGCACTTTGTAAACAATATTATCTTCCTGATGGCGAAGAACTTAAAAGCAAAAAAGGATCTCAGAAACCACTGTGCATATCATCCACAATCAGCAGGTTTGCTGGAAAGACACAATTGAATAATTAGGTCAAGACTGAAGAGACTGGGAAGAATTGGGTTTACTGTTTACCACTAGTAGTCCTAAACATGCATATTACTCTAACTAGCACAGGATTAACTCCATTTGAGATAATGTATAATGTATGACCATTTTTACAACCACAGTTAAAACTATTCACCGGACATGATGAAGAAAGAGAAGAAACCTTAGCAGGATACATGGTTAAAATGTTAACAAGTAGAGAGATCTCTTCTGTCTAGTGTCTGTTCCAGGTGACCCTTTGGAGGAATCTCTAAAACCTGGAGACTGGATCCTCATCAAAGTGATAAAGAAAGATAACTGCTCCAGCCCAAGGTGGGAAGGTCCATATCAGGTACTGCTTACAGAAACCACAGCAGCTAAACTAATATATCCTGGATGCACTTATCACACTGTAAACTAGTAAGGCCACGACCTGCAGAAGTAGGGAAAGATTAGTTACCCACCACCGTTCTCTGAGGCATAAGTCTGACTACAAAGGGGAATTCTCTCAACAGGAGGGGGTTCGTCTCAACCTCAGTGAAGAAAACAACGGCTAAAACGAGAACATAGGGTGTGGCTAAAATAAGACAGGGATAGACAGACAGCAGCCGTGGCATCCATTTAAATTACCAGGATTTGTAGGTTAAAAGGAACCAGTTGTGTATTGTTAATCATTATTCTTATTATCGTATTCCTAATTCTATGGGATTAAGCACAGATTAATAAAAAACTAAAAGATAATGCACTACAATGAATCACACGGACACAGACTGACCACAGAGATAGGAGGTCCCTCAGGTCCAACAGACAACTTGTCAACCTATTTTTTTGTTGCAGGAATAGATGGGGTGGCTGACATTGACTTATGCTCAATTATTTTATGTAAAGACAACCAAAAAGCCCATGTGTATTCTGAAAAGTACATATGTGAAATGTATGTTAATACAAGATTTCTGAAGAATCGCCGGTGTATCAGTTGGAATTTTGTTAGAATGTATACAGCATGACAAAATATCCAATCTAATTGTATTGAATGTGCTAAAGCCAGAATATAAATTTAGAAATGAAGCATTACAATTGCATTATAATTGCATAATGAATCTTTTGTACCTAACACAGAGCAATGTAAAACTCTCTCTTTGTTGTTCCCAGCAGTTAAGAAAAGAGACAACTGCCCTCAGTGTTGGCTTATACGGGTAATTTATATATGTTTCATCCACAGGGGTACAGGTAAGAATGTGGGTACACTCATGTCACATAATTGTCAAGAATCCATCTATTGTCACTCAGGACGCAGGTAACTACTCAGCATCTTGGTTTCGGAACCAAACTTCCATGAGAGCAGACCTCTGGTGGCTGTGTGGGGATATGAAACTGAGGTCCGTCCTTCTGCCTAACTGGCAGCTGCACAATAGCCCAACTACTGATGCCTTTCCGTCTGTTCCCTGAGGGGGACTTTAAGGCCTTGGGTGAGAAGCTGCAATGTCTCAAGCATTTAACTGTGTCTGGAGGTTCATTTGACAACAGAGTGTACCTGGATAGCATTGAAATTCTGAGTCCCAGATGAATTTAAAGCTAGAAATCAAGTAAATACAGACTTTGAATCTTTTCTTTTCTGGTGGGCAACAATAAAAAAAAATGTTTATTGGATAAATTACATCTACAAGGCATTGCTGAACAATTAAAATGTTTGGAACTTTATCCTGTTCCTTTATTCCTAACAATACTTCCGCAGATGGCAGAATCACAAAGAGGGACTCGCATCACTCTCTGCAGAGCTGATAGAAAATCAATGATCCCTACACTGACATGATGGAGAAGTGGTTTGATATCTGTCTGTTGTCACAGCCATAGTAGCCACCTGTGCTTGATGTTGTATCAAATGCTTGAGAGGACTGTCCCAAAGACTGATTGAAACCATCCGTACCCGCATAATGTATCAACAGGTAGAGGGAGATGATGACAACGAGCGACACATGGATGATGGAGACGATGATACAGATAACATTTAAAGTACTTTGAATGACCCTGAGTGAATTCTCGATGATTTCTTTAATGATTATTTTTGCGTTCATATGAAAGACCAATGAACATGGGAATTGGACCTATTAAAAGACAATTCCTGAATGTAGAGCATTGTAAAGATGATATGTTGCTTCTTCCTGCTAACATTTGTCCACAGTTTGATGAACTGCATCAGCAGCAGAACCACTACAGGACTCAAAGTCAGGTAACTGACCAGGTTTCTGGAATTCTGGAATTCCCATCATGCCAAGACGATGGCGGAACAATCACAAATTTTTATCCACATGTGTACAAAAGGGTGGACGGCGAAGCTAAGCGCTCCACCCCAACTGAATGAAAAGCTGATTTGAAGAGTTCATTCCACCAAGACTGAAAAGGAAATGTCACCCATGAAATCAACAATGCTTTTAGGGACTTCTATAAAACCTTATATTCATCACAAAATGATCCATCAGACAGTAACATAGATCAGTTTCATAGATCATAGACTATTCTGCCGTCAACAACCTGGAAACCACAATAGTCTCTCTAGATGAAGAAAAAGTATTTGATCGAGTGAACTGGACATTTTTATTTGCAGCATTAAACAAATTCGGGTTTGGGTCACACTTCATCAACTGGATAAGGATATTATATAGCTCCCCAAATGCAAGTGTCAGGACTAATGATCAAACTTCTCCAAGCTTCAGTCTGCAGAGAGGTACAAGACAGGGTTGCCCACTTTCTCCCTCACTTTTTGCTATTTTCATCGAACCTTTAGCAGCTGCTATCAGACAAGATAGAAATATTAAAGGCATCCAACCCCAAAATATTGAGCATAAAATAAGTCTTTATGCTGATGATGTATTACTTTTCCTCCAGAACTCACAGACGTCTCTCACTCACACGATCACACTCATAAATAAATTCTCAACACTTTCTGACTACTCTATCAATTGGTCTAAGACCACAGTTCTGCCCATTAACTGTACGGTCCAGAATATACCTGCGATCACTTTACAGTCAGGAAATATTAGATATTTAGGCATAAACATTTCCTCCAGGCTCTCAGAGCTAACAAAGCTAAATTATGTGCAATTATTAAAGACAGTAGAGGACGATCTCTCTCGTTGGAAGTCCTTACCTATATCACTTATGGGGAGAGTTACAACCATTAAAATGATGATACTACCAAAAGTTAACTATTTGTTCTCAATGATCCCCATAAAACCATCTGCTACTTGGTTTAAGTCACTAGATTCATGCATCTCCAAATTTCTGTGGAAAAACAAACCACCACGTATTAGTTTAAAAATGCTACAGAAAACCAAGGAAAGTGGTGGATTAGATTTACCTCATTTTCAGCACTATTCTTTAGCCAATAGGTTACAGTATATATCATAATGATTTACACCTAGCCCAATAGATGAACCATGGATAAATATAAAACAAGCATTGTGTGATAATCTGGAAATCTCTTACCTACCTCTTATTAGTCAAAACGTAAAAAATCACAAATGTTTTAAAAGCATTAACATCAGCACCTCTCTGACAGCTTGGTGGGAATTTCTTAAAATAACAAAGTCTTCACTTGTCCCGTGTAAGTTTACACCCATCTGGAACAATCCTGACATCCTGCAAAACAAAAAATGCCAAACTTTATTCTGTGGAAGATCAAAGGAATCAAACATCTGGAACATATAATCCAAAATGGAAATTTTATTTCATTTGATGAGCTCATATCACAACATGAGATAGGCAGCAATAAATTCCTAGAATATCAACAACTTAAGTCTATAATAACAAAGAAATATATCCTCCACCAACCAGACTTACAACTCCCGATTAGGGTAGCAGAATTTCTAAGCATCTGCACCCCAAAACTACTATCAAAAATATATAAATTATTGTCTAATATAGATGACACAATGTCTCTACAATCCTCAAAATGGGAGGCAGAATTATCTATTAGTTCTAGTCATAGCTTCTGGCCACAAACATGTTTGAACACCTTTAGAATGACTCGAAATCCTAATTTACAGCTCATACAATACAAAATTCTTCATAGAACACACTATAAAGGACAAAGGATGTTCAGGATGGGTCTAACACACTCAAACTTCTGCTCACATTGCACAAATAACACACCTGATGATTATGCACACGCTTTGTGGTTTTGTGCGCCTGTCCAGAAGTTCTGGTTTGAAGTCTGTACGGATCTATCAACATGGCTAAAGTGTAGCATTCCTGCATGCCCCACACTGTGCATACTGGGTGACTTAGACAACATCAACATGGAAATGAACTCAGCACACATGGTCCTCACAGTGTTGTTAGCCCGATTTTTTCATTGGAAGCCCAAGAATAAGCTGGAGAAATTGTTTATTAAAAAAGTATTTATTAGTGGTCACAAGTAGAGTATATTGCAGCGCTGGACTCGGAGTGCCAGAGCTCCCGCAGGAAATCCGTCAGGCCGAGCCCCGTTATCCGGAAACATGTCATATTTCTTGTCAGAGTATAATTGGCCAATTTTGAGTGGCATGATCAGGCCAGCTGCTGTCCTTGTTGTGTTCTTTGGATGTGATAAACAATGTGTGTGTATGTGTGAGTGCTGTTTTAGGTGTCTAATGTACCAGACCTGTCTGCCCTAATAGAGATGTTTTGTCTGACCCAGTTGTTTATGTCATTCTAAGGTCTTGGACCATTTAAGGTCATCTGTTGTGCAGTATGAGCAGAGTGGAAAAGTAACAGCTAGGAACATAGATTATTTAGTAAAATACAGAAAATGAATTTATAATTTCTAAGAACAAAGCCAATTATAACAACTCCCCCTTTTGACATGATTTAATCATGTCATCTAAATGAGGTAGGAATGTGATATTCTGTATATTGTGAAACCTGTTAGCGGCAGCCAACTTAGCAGGTCCCCAAACTGCAAGTGGCCAACTACCTTGAGGTGCAGCACAACCAGACAGGAGATTCTTGTTATCCCCCTTTTGATATAACTTCATTATGTGAGCTGTTATGTGTAAGCTGTTCTTCTTTGCAATTATCAGCAGCAAGCAAGTTTTCATTGCATATGCATGTGTAAAATAATTGTAATGCATTAGCTAAACCTTTCTGTATCAGGAATGTTTATCATGTTGCTGGGAACAGAACCTCTTTCCCAGAATAGTTCAACCTTCATTACTCAACTGATCATAACTCTGCAATGAGCACATTTCTTAAAAGCTATAAGTATCACGCCTGTACGTGTATGCAAGGAATAAATTAGTAAATGTTTCAATATGTCTTAAAATTAGTGTGTGTATGTGGCCCCAAACCCAATCTCTGTGTAGAATCTTAGTTCATTTTGGCCCAAAACTATATGTGGTTTAAGCAGTGGCAAGACCCTGCTCACCCATAAGTACCATTACAACACATAACAATAATTAACTAAGCTACAACAATTCATAAAATATTGAAACTCAAAAAGTGCTTAAGGCAATTAACATTACCATCAGGATCGTCCACTGTTCGCAGCAAATAGGAGCGAAAAACCCGATGGCTGATATCCGGGAAAATTCTCCTATGGCCCCATTCCCCCTTGGCGACCGACCACTTAATTACCTTTCAGTGCCTAAGGTCCCGCTCTGAACAGCCAATTCACACCAATGGCAGTGGACATATGTATGAATTCCTATGATTAGTAATTGGTCTACTTAAAATCATTAAACTAAAGAGGAACATCACAAAACACAAAACAATACAGTACAGACATTTAAACATGATGTGAATATGAAGATATGACCCTGTTGAGAACAGATGAGTAATGATAGATGTAGTGTAAAAAACTAACAATTTCTTTTGAGTGAAAATTTTATGATAACATTGTGCAGAGTGGTGTAGTGCAGCTCAGTCTCTTGTGGTCCAATCCTGTCACTGCTTGGTGTTTGGTTTTCCTTCTGGCTGAACCTCAGTTCAGCAGTCTGAGCTAACTAGGAAGGAGAGGTTACCAGCACTTCACTTCCACAAAGGGGTCTTTACCACCCGTTTTCCCTAACTAATCTTTTTCTTTGGGACAATTAAGGAGATAATTCAGATTATTTTGTTGACAGTGGTTGAAGGTTGTGTGGTTGTTCAACCATTATCTTGGCATGATGATCGTGCCTCCCAGAATTTCAGACTGACGTCTTGTCAGTCACTTGGCTGTGAGTCCTGTAGAGGTTCTGCTGCAGATGCAGTTAATTTAAGCTGTGGATGAATGTTAGCAGGAGAGAGAACTGAGCAGCACAACATGTCATTTTCACAATGTTTTATATTCAGGAATTGCCTTTTAACAGGTTCAATCCCAGTATTCATTGGTCGACAAATTAAGTTTTCATATGAACCCCAAACAAAAACAAATAAATAAACCGAAAAAAATAAATAAATAAATGAAATGAAAAACAAAACAACTGGCCAGTTGATAGAAAACATGTTTTAGGACAGTACCTTTAGACTCACCAACCTGCTGTACAGCATTAATGTGAAATCCAGTACCATCAACCTTTTCTGTGGAAAAAACTTCAAACCATTTAGAGAACACAGCAAGACAAAGACAAAACACAAGACAACATAGAACAAAAGACAAAAGGAAAAACTTTAGGTGTTAGTAAACTATGATTAATTGTTGTATCTCCACCCCCCCCGATGAGACTTAGTCTCATCCGTATGTTAGTTCTGCTGAACTCTTCCACTGCAGTTTCTGCTCCTGTGTTGCTGCTGCAGGACAGAAATATTTGTGGTTAGAGTTCATTTTGGGAGCAGCACAGCATCAAGAAAGCAGCCATTTCTTCTCAATGAGTAACTAATTAACCTTTTTGGGATAAATATTGTCTGTCCTCTTAATTCAGCTCAGAGTGCTTTTGATAAAATTTCAGCACGATCTGCTTAATTCTCACTTGTTACTTTATACTAAATTCTATTTAATTCTTACCAGTGGCTGTGTTTCGTAATGCTGAGCCATCCACAGACAGTTCAGGATCAGCATTAAGTTTTTTCTGCTCCATTTGAATTAGAAACACTTCATGGGGTACCAACAGTGTGACATCAGAGTTTCTTATAACATCACATGATACAATAACATATTTCCATACAAATTAGAATCAAAGACAAAGGTTTATTCTATTTTTCTATTTGTCTCAATTCCTCATTTATTTATTTTTTAGATGAGCCATGTGGCCTTGTGCTGCTAACTTTTTCCTTAGCAGTGCCACAGCATCGTGCTTGTGTTCAGATCTTTGGTTGGTTATTGATCACTGTTATCTTGCATGCATGCTTTGACCTAATGGCCCAGATTCTTGATATTATTTTGTAATATTTTTTTTAATTTATTTTTTCCTCGTAGCAGTTTTGGAATGTTAGCTAAATTGTTCAGGATCATTCTTGTTTTTTCTTGACATGAATTAGGCCTTCAATCGTGCAGTTCAAAGCTCTGTGCTTTACCTTACTTCGAGCAGCTCTGCCTCAGTTTGTTATGTTTTACTTAATCTTTACTTCTTCCTTCCAGTATGTGTGGATGTATGTGGGTGTATGTGTACGTATAGATGTGCGTGTGTGTGTGTGTGTATGTGTGTCTATATGTGGCCTTGGGTTTCACTGCTTTGTTTTATTTTCTTCTATCATTTTCTTCTATGAAAAGTGTTATGAAAATAAAGTTTGATTGATTGATTCATTGATTGATTGCACCAGATTAAACAACTTGGGTCATCTCCCATGTAAATTCTCGAATGAACCAGAACACATGATTAAAACTGTTCTCACAGAACATTTTATTCATCCCATTCATATCTTTTTCGTTTGACCAACATGTCATGACTGAGCACAGATCGGATTGTACCTTGTATCTTGTTTCTCAATAAATTGTAATTGAAGTGGGTTGTTGCCATTTTCCAGAGATCTTTTAGTCACCTGGTGTGGAGTGGTGGGAAGAGAGGGTGTGTCCAGATTACTGTTGTAGTTCTTTGTAACTTGAGCTTTTAATGTCTGACTTTCACACAGGAGAGGTGTGAAAATTAGTTATTGTAACCTTTATTGTTTCTGCTACTGTGGTTCTACAGTCTAGTCTCCACAGTGGTGTTTTCCTTTGGTTTCATCGTCAGTGGTCCGTTCAGTCTCTGATAGAGTTTTAGTCCCCGTGGTCTAGTCTTTGTCAGCAGGTGAGGTTCCTAAGTCAGTCCGGACCTCAGTTAATGTTCTTTCGGTAGGATCTTGAGCCTGAGTACAGTGATCCTTGTGGATCCAGTTACTCAGTCTATTCTCAGTCAACCATACCTTTACACAATGTGTTGTAGCTTCTGCGTCCTGTCCATATAGGAGAGGACCAGTTAAGTTTGTTCACTTTCCTGGTCCTGTTCCTTGGTGAGTATTTCTGTAACCTGCTGAGATATACTCATCACCGTGTTATTCAGTTGTTTCACATTCACACAAGTTTCCATACTGTAGTACAACAAGGGGTGAGCCTGTTGGTGCAGTTGTAAATGGACAGGGTGTTTCCTCCCTGGCATGACCTCATGTGGGACAACATGACAACATTCATGGTGGCATTTGGAGTAAATGTTAGGCTAACACAATACGTAGAGCTTCAGCCCAGGTTAACTGTGTGTCTGCACAGACTTCTGTTCGGCCTTTTTGATGGTTCTATTTGCTCTTTTCACTAGTCCTTGTAAAGCTGGGTGAGAGACTGCACCGAGCTTATGTGTAACCCCAAACAATTTTTCCACTTCTCCTAGTTCTTCATTGGAGAAGTGAGTACCATTATCTGATCTTATCACTTCTGGTACCCCAAATCTTGGAATAATTTCTCTTGTAAGCCATTTAATGACTTCTTTTCCTTTTTCGGTTTTAGTAGGTGTGGCTTCTACCCATCTAGAAAAGGGAGCTACACACACTAGAAGAAATAGTTTACCTTCAGTCCTGTTCGCTGCTCCCATGTCAGTAAACTCAATTACTATCTGTTTCCAAGGGGCATCAGGTACTGGGAAACTACCTAGTCCTGCTGAGATTGAACAGCTTGCAAATTTCACAAGATTTCACAAAATATTTTATTGTGTCTTTTAGGTGGGGGTGCCACCAGTGTTGTGAAATGAGCGCTGTTACTTTTGAGCTAGCACAGTGAGCTCTACTGTGTCCTTCTTGACATAGCAAATTTAGTAGTCCAGTTGGAGCTACTATTTTGCCTTCATGATTCCAGCAGCGTCCTGTGGAATCTTTTTTTTTTCGTTCCATGCTTGATTTTCAGATGGTGCCGCTGCTTCGTGAAGTTCTTTAATGTTTTCTAAACATAATTCTCGTTGTGATTTTTCCTCCAATGTTTTCTGAGACATCTGGTTAAATGCAGTATACCCTGCTTTTGTTTTTGCTGCCTTATCTGCCGCATTGTTGCCTCTCGCTACTCTCCCATCTCCCTTTTGATGTCCTCTGCACTCGACTCTAGCAACTTGTTTTGGTTCAAGTATGGCATAATATAGTTCGAGTAATTGATTCAAGTGTTTAACCGGGGTGCCTGCTGAGGTCACAAAGCCTTTCCTTTTCCAGTGACACATGTCTGGTTTAGAGGCATGTCTTTAACTGTAAACACTGTTTTTATTTCACTAATTTATTCAATGTTTATTGTTAGATTAATTAATATTTATCTGCAGGGTTAGAATTTGCTAATAGTATTAATATAGTGTTCAGCTGTACAGCTCTCTGGTTGCTGTGGCTGTTTTTAAATGTGCCATGAAAACAAACCTTGACTTGACTTGTTATGACTCAGACTTACTGCAGCTGTCTTTAAATTTGAGTTTTCTTCTTCAAGAAACTCATTGGTGATATCTGACTCTCGTTGTGCCTTTTATTGCCGTGTTTTTGTTTATTTCCTAATAATCTAACTCACTTTAAACCTTTATATAAAGCACGTTGCTGCTCTGTTAAGATAACAGATCCATTGATTCATAGATCTGCTGCAGTTAAATAGTTAAATGGTTTAATGAGATCAATTATAAATACTGATGATAAATATTAACTCAGAATTGGTGAAAATAAGCAGAGGAGAAGTATTTAGATCAGCTAAATTTTAAGTCATGTTACTGTGATCTCTAACACAATAAAGGCTAACCTTTAATGCTTTAAGATGGTAAGAAACTGTCTGACACCTATCTGCCTGACCTTGCTGTTAAATCCCGATATTTTCTAATATGTCATATGGTCTGACTGTCTGGTCTCAGACCTGCTTCAGGTGGAAATCATAAAGTCTCAATTTGTAGAACATCTTTTGTTCAGGCAGTTTTTCAATTAAAGGATCAAAGATTTAAATGCTATGTTTGTTTGTCTGACTTTTTAAGAGAGCTGTTAAATCTTAATTCAACAACAAACTGGTTCTAATGTTTAGTTTTAAACAGTCTGTTCTTCCTGGATTTATTTTGGACATTGTATTGCTTCTTATCTCTTCACTGTAATACTTGCATTGAAAAGCGGTTTTCAGATTGTCCATTCAATGTGGTATTTCTCCCATTCAAATTTATTTAAAAATAAATTAATTATTGAATTGATGATAAATGCACTAGTAAAAACTTCCATTATCATTGTAAATTTTTTGACTAAATAACTATATGTAACTCTGGTACTCTTTAAGTACAGGCCCATGATCAATCAGAATCTGTCCTCACTCTCAGGGCTGAATGGGGGAAGAAGGAAGCAGGGTTGGGATGAGATAATCTTAGGGTGAGAGCATTTATGACAAAGCTATCTAACCTTTTCTTTTCCAATTACACATGTCCACATGTACAGCCTAAGCTGTTTATGCTGAATCTGTATAAATGGTCAGTTTTTTATTTTGCTAAATGGCATGCTTCTGTTATTGAGTGTGATGTTAGGAAGATGTGTCTTATCTGCTAGTGTAGTAGGATGTGTCCCCGGAAAAGATGACGTTGTGTCTGGCACGTGCTGTGGTAGAGGTGCAGAGGACTGCGTCTGAATAGAGAATTTAACTTCTCCAAAAAAAATACTGACAGTCTGCAAGAAATGTTACTGCTTTTTTTTCCGTCTTTTTCTGCCCTTGTCAGCTGAACACCTCCGCTTCCGCTTTTGATGGTGCATAGTCGGGCTTTCGAGCCTTTTCTTCCCCGGTTTTTACAAATTATGGTTGGACATTCAGACCTTCTTGCAGCCGAAAACCTCCGCTCCCTCTTTTAATCATACATTGTCGGGCATTCGCAGCTTTTCTTACTCGCTTTTTACAAACCAGGGTCGGACTTTCACATCTTTTAGTAGCCTAACAACTCCGCTCCCGGTATTGATTGTGTACAGTTGGGTATTTTAACCTTTTCTTACCCGCTTTTTACCAACTATGGTCTGACATTCACACCTTCTTACAGCGGAACACCTCCGCTCCCTCTTTTGATGGTGTATGTTCGGGCATTCAAACCTTTTCTTACCCGCTTTTTACAAACTATGGTCGGACATTCAAACCTTCTTGTAGCCGAACACATCCACTCCTGCTTTTGATGATGCATGGTTGGGCATTCGCACCTTTTCTTACCCATTTTTCAGTAATTATTGGTGGACATTCACACCTTCTTGCAGCTGAACACCTCCTCTCCCACTTATGATCATGTGTGGTTTGATATTCGAAAATTTCCTTTCATGTTTTCTAGCAATTATTGATGGACATTCAGACCTTCTTTCAGCTGAACACCTCCGCTTCTGCTTTTGATGGTGCATAGTCGGGCTTTCGAGCCTTTTCTTCCCCGGTTTTTACAAATTATGGTTGGACATTCAGACCTTCTTGCAGCCGAAAACCTCCGCTCCCTCTTTTAATCATACATTGTCGGGCATTCGCAGTGTTTCTTACCTGCTTTTTACAAACCAGGGTCGGACTTTCACATCTTTTAGTAGCCTAACAACTCCGCTCCCGGTAATGATTGTGTACAGTTGGGTATTTTAACCTTTTCTTACCCGCTTTTTACCAACTATGGTCTGACATTCACACCTTCTTACAGCGGAACACCTCCGCTCCCTCTTTTGATGGTGTATGTTCGGGCATTCGAACCTTTTCTTACCCGCTTTTTACAAACTATGGTCAGACATTCAAACCTTCTTGTAGCCGAACACATCCACTCCTGCTTTTAATGATGCATGGTTGGGCATTCGCACCTTTTCTTACCCATTTTTCAGTAATTATGGTTGGACACTCACACCTTCTTGCAGCTGCACACCTCCTCTCCCGCTTATGATCATGTGCGGTTTGATATTCGAAAATTCTCTTTCATGTTTTCTAGCAATTATTGTTGGACATTCAGACCTTCTTGCAGCTGAACACCTCCGCCCCCACTTTTGTTGATGGTGTATAATCAGTCATTCGCACCTTACCCGCTTTTGGCAAACTATGGCCTTCTTGCAGCCAAACACCTCTGATCTCGCTTTTGATGATGTAAGGTTGGGCATTCAGACCTTGCTTCACCTGCTTTTCACCAAATATAGTCGGACATTCACACCTTCTTGCAGCCGAACACTTCCGCTTCACCTTTTAGTGTTCTATGGGGTATTCACACCTTTTTCAACTGGTCTAAGACCACAGTTCTGCCCATTAACTGTATGGTCCAGAATATACCTGCGATCACTTTACAGTCAGGAAATATTAGATATTTAGGCATAAACATTTCCTCCAGGCTCTCAGAGCTAACAAAGCTAAATTATGTGCAATTATTAAAGACAGTAGAGGACGATCTCTCTCGTTGGAAGTCCTTACCTATATCACTTATGGGGAGAGTTACAACCATTAAAATGATGATACTACCAAAAGTTAACTATTTGTTCTCAACGATCCCCATAAAACCATCTGCTACTTGGTTTAAGTGACTAGATTCATGCATCTCCAAATTTCTGTGGAAAAACAAACCACCACGTATTAGTTTAAAAATCCTACAGAAGACCAAGGACAGTGGTGGATTAGATTTACCTAATTTTCAGCACTATTCCTTAGCCAATAGGCTACAGCATCCTTTTGTATTTCTGATTTGTCAGTCCTCTCTCTTCGTTCACCGGAGTCTTCGTGTCTTTGTCCTTGAGTTTGGTGATTTTTTCTTCTTTTGATGCCTTGACACAGTGTGACAGGTGATACCACGTGGGAGATCCTTTAAGTTGGACTGCTGTCCCTGTGCTGCGAAATGGCTGTGCTGCTCAAATGGTCTCTCCTTCATCATATACACAGTTATTTATACATCACCTTCCACCATGAAGCGTTGTCTCTTTTTGTTTCTCTCTTTGTTCTTAAAATGCTGTTATGCATGTCTAAACCAATCCATTAAATTAGATCATTTTGGCAGTAAAGCGATCTACAATGTGCTTGGTCGCAGAGCTGCTCATCTGTGGTAAACAGCTCTTCAGAAAGGCATTCTTCAATTGATTTCACTAATTTTATGTAATAATTTTGTGATTTCATACAAAACTACACTTCTTCTCCCATCTGTCTGAGTATTTAATATTGTCTGGGTCCCGTTAAAACATGTATTTTTCCCATCTAATTCCTTGTTTGCTTTAAATCAAGTATTCCCCATTTTCTATCCCTTCAGTAGCCAACCAGTTTGTATGGAGTACACTGGAGCAACTTGACTGATCAGTAAAACACTGCTTTTGTTGTCACCGCAAGGCTACCCCCGTCGGTTGTTTCACTGAGACACTACTGAGTAACTATAACTCAACACAGTTTATACACATAACATTCATATACATACTAACAAACAAACAAGCAATTATTTATCGCAATTTTCTCATCTCTGTTTGAACGTACACCCAGGTAAATATTCCTGTAGTCTTCTCATACCGACTATGGACCCATTCATTGTTTAACTTCACTGTTTTGCAAATTCTAATTGAATATTACACATTGACATTGAACTTTACTGGATAAGCAGGTCTTCATTGCATTCAGCAGCCTATATGTGAGCATCTATGTGTAAGCTGTTCTTCTTTACATTTATCACCTGCAAGCAATTCTTCATTGCACATGCATATGAAAATAGTAAAACAATTCCAATGCGTTAGCGAAACCTTCTATATCAGGAGTGTCCATCATGATGCTGGGAATAGAACCTCTTTCCCAGAATAGTTCAACCTTCTTACTCAACTGATCATAACTCCGCAATGAGCACATTTCAAAGTATCATTCCTCTACATGTATTCAAAAATCTATGTGTAAATGTTTAATATTTCTTATATTTGTTGATGTCATTCTGTGTGCATGTGGCCTAAACCCAATCTCTGTGTGGCAATTTTAATTTAAACAAGTTGAACTCTGCCTCTGATCATTTAAAAAAAGGTGTGTACCGATATCAACCTTTCTCAGGTAATTACTGATCCTACAAAACCAAACTTAAGAGATCCTTCAAGGTTGTCCCTGATTGGCTCAATCATAACAAATCAAAGGTAGAAAATCCGCAGTGTCTGAACTTGGTGTTAGTTATCACTGCTCAATAGCCTGTATCAGAATTGCAAAAATGAAAACATTAGGTCCACGCTTGGTATCCAGATCCTGAAACATCTCCATGAGCAGGCTTTTTTTTAAACTGATCTGTTGAATAGTTATACTCATGACACTGTTAAAATCCCAGATGAAGATCTAGCACTTGACCATTTTTGTAAATCTTCTAATTCCATAGTTGATAAACACACCCCTTTTAAAAAGTATAGAACTTAGAACAGGTCTAGTCCCTGGCTTTCGGCAGAACTGTCTTCTTTACTTTTTTTTTTTTTTTCCCCCTTGTCCTGTTCAGCATTATGGCAGCAGAATTGTAGTCTGAATACCTTTGATGCCAAAATGATTTGCTTTGCCAAGGGAAGTTTTATAAATGTAAAGCTCCCTTTGATGCCCATTTATTTATTTCTGTTTACAATATATGACATGTAATAGAACTGAACCGGACCGGGGGACAAGGAAAGAAGAAGAGGAAAGAAGAGGAAACAGAACAAAAATAGAAACAAAAACCAGACAACCAGCTGCTACACCTGTAAAAAACAAAACAGACAGCAATCCATGGCCTCTGAGGGGAATACAGCCTTAGCGCCACCAGGAGTACCTGAAAGCAGACAAGCAGAGAAAAAACAAACACACAAACAAAGAAAAACAAGCACAAGAAGTGGCAATCGCATACAACACAGCTGTGGATATAGATGACCTGAGACGACATGATAATACATCAACTGCTTAGTGACCATGCTACTGGACTAATGAATGTGTCTGTGTGTGTGTGAGAACATGCAACACCCATGGCACAGGACCTACATGATAACCGTGCTTAGTTATGAGTGTATAAGCGTACAGGGCCACAATCCACAGCCCCCCCAAGCAATCAAAAGCAGACAGAGAGGGCCACAAGACCCAGGCCACCAGCAGCCCCCACAGAGCACAGAACCCAGGAAGCCCACCGCAGGGGCAACCACGCATCCACCCAGATGACTGCAGAGGAAGCCCCCGGAAAGAGCCCCCATAAGCATAGGGCAGAGGCCCTCCGGGAGCCAGGGGCACCAGCCCACCGACCCCGCCAGGCCCCGGCAGCCCAGACATGGGCAGTGCACTGGACCCGGGCCCCAGGAGCCCTAGCGCCCCCAAACTCCCCGGCAGAGGCCCCACCCAATACCCAGGAGGGCCAAGCGCCCCAGACAGCCACACAGTGGGTCAGCGCCTGCCCCAGCGCCCCTGCCCAAGTGCCCTGGGAGTCAAGACGTGCCCACAGGTGGGTGAAGTCGCGAGCAGCGGGGAGAGGCAACGCTGTCCCCCCATCGGGAGAAGCACAGGCAGGCCAGGCGACAGCAAGTCCCAGATCCAGGCCCAATCATTACCACACATCCACACGTCCTCCCTCCCTCGACTCCACTGGGGTGTAGTGCAGCGGGCACACCAGGGGGCCAGCAGCCCCCCAGCCACCACAGACCCCTAACCAGCAGAACAATTAATTAATCCTCCTGGCCCCTCCCGCCCCGAGCAGCAACAAGGAAGCAGGGGTGTGCGAAGAAGACCCCTCCCCCCACCCTTCTGGCTCTTCAATATTTTCTAATAGTGAGCAATTAAAATTGAGGGGCAGCCAAACTTATAGAACTGGGAGCGCAGCCCTCTGGGCAGCCTACATACCCAAAGAGCCCCGCCCACCAGATGCCACTCAGTGTAACCACTCCCCAAGACCTAATGTGTGTGTGTGAGTGTGTTTGATAAGTAGTAATGTCTAACACAGGGGCGGGGAACTGCAAAGTGCAACAAAAGGGCACCACCTACGTGGCCCCATCCACTACACACCACCGAACACACACGCCCCCAAAACCCTTCATGTGTGAGTGTGTGCTGTGTACAGGAGCCAGAAGGGAGAGGGGTATGGGGATATACACCGGGGGAGCTACTCTCCCCCAGAGAGGGCAGCCAGGGACTGGCTGCAATAGGCATCCCCGCTACCTGGGAGCCAACACAGGGCAGGAGGGCCTGATATCCACCAGGCTCGGGGCCTGCAGCGACCATATTCCGGGAGCTACTCTACCCCCAGAAGGTACCCATCCCGCCCCACCCCACTCAACCCAACCCCACCCTGGAGGACCTCTACAAAAAACAAACAAACAACAACAAAAAACAAACAAACAAACCACCCGGTCACACCAGTCGCAGCAGCCCAGGCCTGAGACCCACCATCACCCAAGCGAAAAGCACCGCCCCCTCCCCCACCGCACGCCCCAACACCCTGAAAAAAAACCAACCATCTGCGGACACCTTGGAGCGCCCAGCCCCCAGGGCACATGCCCACCACCACCACGCACGCCAGAGCGGCCCGGCCACCCGGCATAGAGCCAGCAGCCACCACCTCAAGGCCCCTAAGGGACCCCGCCCCACACCGCAAGACAGCCCCACCCGCAAGCCCCCAAAACTGCCCTCCAAGCCCGACACACAGTCCCCCCCAGCAATGACCAACTCGGTCCCCACGACCCGAGAGACCACCAGACGCCCGAAGCCACACAGCCCCCCCCAGCACACACCCAACCGCCCAGAGCTACAGGACAGCAACCCACCACCACCACTATGTGATAAAGCTAATCAGAGGGGACCAGAGAGAATGAAATTCAGCCAATTGATGTTTTGAGGAGGCAGACATTGTTTCCATGCTAATATAATCTAAAAGAAAATTTCTAAACTGGTTAATACACATATTGTTTTTCGCTTTCCAGTTCATGAGAATAGTTTTCTTTGCGATACATAACACTGTGAGAACCATGTGTGCTGAGTTAATTTCCATGTTGATGTTGTCTAAGTCACCCAGTATGCACAGTGTGGGGCATGCAGGGATGCTACACTTTAGCCATGTTGATAGGTCCTCACAGACTTCAAGCCAGAACTTCTGGACAGGCGCACAAAACCACAAAGCGTGTGCATAATCATCAGGTGTGTTATCTGTGCAATGTGAGCAGATGTTTGAGTGTGTTAGACCCATCCTGAACATCCTTTGTCCTGTATAGTGTGTTCTATGAAGGATTTTGTATTGTATGAGCTGTAAGGTGTTCAAACATATTTGTGGCCAGAAGCTATGACTAGAACTGATGGATAAATCTGCCTCCCATTTTGAGGATGGAAGAGACATTGTGTCATCTATCTTAGACAATAATTTATATATTTTTGATAGTAGTTTTGGGGTGCAGATGCTTAGAAATTCTGCTACCCTAGTCGGGAGTTGTAAGTCTGGTTGGTGGAGGATATATTTCTTTGTTATTATAGACTTAAGTTGTTGATATTCTAGGAATTTATTGCTGCTTATCTCATGTTGTGATATGAGCTCATCAAATGAAATAAAATTTCCATTTTGGATTATATGTTCCAGATGTTTGATTCCTTTGATCTTCCACAGAGGAAAGTTTAGCATTTTTTTGTTTTGCAGTATGTGAGGATTGTTCCAGATGGGTGTAAGCTTACACGGGACAAGTGAGGACTTTGTTATTTTAAGAAATTCCAACCAGGCTGTCAGAGAGGTGATGATGTTAATGCTTTTGAAACATTTGTGATTTTTTACGTTTTGACTAATAAGTGGCAGGTCAGAGATTTCCAGATTATCACACAATGCTTGTTCTATATTTATCCATGGTTCATCTATTGGGCTAGGTTTAAACCATTTTGATATATACTGTAACCTGTTGGCTAAGGAATAGTGCTGAAAATGAGGTAAATCTAATCCACCACAGTCCTTGGTCTTCTGTAGGGTTTTTAAACTAATACGTGGTGGTTTGTTTTTCCACAGAAATTTGGAGATGCATGAATCTAGTGACTTAAACCAAGTAGCAGATGGTTTTATGGGGATCATTGAGAACAAATAGTTAACCTTTGGTAGTATCATCATTTTAATGGTTGTAACTCTCCCCATAAGTGATATAGGTAAGGACTTCCAACGAGAGAGATCGTCCTCTACTTTCTTTAATAAGTCTTTAATAATTGCACATAATTTAGCTTTGTTAACTCTGAGAGCCTGGAGGAAATGTTTATGCCTAAATATCTAATATTTCCTGACTGTAAAGTGATCGCAGGTATATTCTGGACCCTGCAGTTAATGGGCAGAACTGTGGTCTTAGACCAGTTGATAGAGTAGTCAGAAAGTGCTGAGAATTTATTTATGAGTGTGATCGTGTGAGTGAGAGACGTCTGTGAGTTCTGAAGGAAAAGTAATACATCATCAGCATAAAGACTTATTTTATGCTTAATATTTTGGGATTGGATGCCTTTAATATTTCTATCTTGTCTGATAGAAGCTGCTAAAGGTTTGATGAAAATAGCAAAAAGTGAGGGAGAAAGTGGGCAACCCTGTCTTGTACCTCTCTGCAGACTGAAGCTTGGAGAAGTTTGATCATTTGTCCTGACACTTGCATTTGGGGAGCTATATAATATCCTTATCCAGTTGATGAAGTGTGACCCAAACCCGAATTTGTTTAATGCTGCGAATAAACATTTCCAGTTCACTCGATCAAATACTTTTTCTGCATCTAGAGAGACTATTGTGGTTTCCAAGTTGTTGATGCTAGAATAGTCTATGAGATTAATGATCCGGTTTGTGGACAAACTGTTGTGCCTACTGCTCTTCAGCCTGTCAAATGAAACGTAGAATTTGAAACGTGACAAATGAACGAAGACCCAAGGAGTTTAGTCGTAAACGAATCAATACTGTTTCCTGTGCGAGGACCCGTCAGCCGAGGAGTTGAGTCATGAACGAATCAATACTGTTTCCTGTGCGAGGACCCGTCACCCGAGGAGTTGAGTCGTGAACGAATCAATACTGTTTCCTGTCCTGCTGACTGAGCTTATGAAGCTGCCGCCTGCCATGGGGTGAGGAAAGGTACTGCATGAAAATGAACGAATCACTCACTGAGACAACTCGTTACTCCCGAGTCATATAAAAAATTAGTTCATATCGAACGAATCGCTCACGAACGACACATCATTATCTATTTGACGAGTTATGCATGAATTTGGATTTTGCAATAAAATTAATTCCTTCTCTCAAACCAAGTTCAAACTGCTTTGTCCTTCATATTTATCTACTTCTAATCTAGTTTCAACAATAAACAACACTGTATTTTGTAGTATGAAAAAGAACCAGACCTAATTTTTAGCAATAAGCTTCTCTCGAGGAGATATGAAGGAATACAGATTTTGCTATAAAATGAAATCCTTCTATCAAACTGACTTAAAACGGTTTGTCCTTATTTCTTCACTTCTTTGTATTATGAGAAAGAACCAGACTCATTCTTCAGGAATCCGAAAATAAGCTCTATTTTACGAGTTATGCACAAATTCAGATTCTCCATATAAAACGAATTCCTTAACTCAAACTAAGTTAAGACTGCTTTGTCCTTCATATTTATTCATGTCTAATCAAGTTTCAACGATAAACAACGTTGCACTTTGTAGAATGAGAAAGAACTTCTTCAGCAATAAGCATCTCTCGACATATGATGAAATACAGATTTTGCTATAAAATTAATTCCTTCTATCAGCCTGACTTAAAACTGTTTGTCCTCCTTACTTATCCATTTCAAATCAAGTTTCAACAATTAAAAAAAATTTGTAGTTTGAGAAAGAACAACTTAATCTTCAGCAATCAGTATAAAAAGAGGGTAAGAAAAGATGCAAATGCCAACCATACATCACTAAAAGGTGGAGCGGAAGTATTCGGCTGCAAGTAGGTGTGAATGTTCGACCATAATTTGTAAAAAGCGGGTAAGAAAAGGTTAGAATGCCCGACTATATATTAACAAAAGCGGGAGGAGAGGTGTTCGGATGAGAGTGGGTGAGAATTTCCAACCATAATCTATAAAATACGGTGAAAAAAAGGTGTGAATACCCCATAGAACACTAAAAGGTGGAGCGGAAGTGTTCCGCTGCAAGAAGGTGTGAATGTCCGACTATATTTGGTGAAAAGCAGGTGAAGCAAGGTCTGAATGCCCAACCTTACATCATCAAAAGCGAGATCAGAGGTGTTTGGCTGCAAGAAGGCCATAGTTTGCCAAAAGCGGGTAAGGTGCGAATGACCGACTAAATATCAACAAAAGTGAGGGCGGAGGTCTTCGGATGCAAGTGGGTGTGAATATCCCACCATACAAGTATGGTGGAGAGGAAGCTGTGAATGGCCAACCATAGTAAAAAGCGGGTGAGAAAAGGTGCGAATGTCAAACCATACATGATCAAAACAGTTAGCGTAGGTGTTTGGCTGCGACAAGGTGTGAATGTCCACCCATAATTAATGAAAAGCGGGAAACAAGTAGGTTCGAATGCCCAACCATACATCATCAAAAGCAGCAGTGGATGTGTTCGGCTACAAGAAGGTTTGAAAGTCTGGCCATAGTTTGTAAAAAGCGGGAAAGAAAAGGTTTGAATGCCCGAACATACATCATCAAAAGAGGGAGCGGAGGTGTTCCGCTGTAAGCAGGTGTGAATGTCCGACCATAGTTGATAAAAAGCGGGTAAGAAAAGTTTAAAATACCCAACTGTACACAATCAATAACGGGAGCGGAGTTGTTCAGCTACTAAAAGGTGTGAAAGTCCGACCATGGTTTGTAAAAAGCGGGTAAGAAAAGGTGCGAATGCCCGACAATGTATGATCAAAAGAGGGAGCAGAGGTTTTCGGCTGCAAGAAGGTCTGAATGTCCAACCATAATTTGTAAAAACCAGGGAAGAAAAGGCTCGAAAGCCCGACTATACACCATCAAAAGCAAGAGCGGAGGTGTTCAGCTGCAAGGTTTGAATGTCCACCAATAATAACTGAAAAATGGTTAAGAAAAGGTGCGAATGCCCAACCATACATCATCAAAATCAGGAGTGGATGTGTTCGGCTACAAGAAGGTTTGAATGTCCAACCATAGTTTGTAAAAGGCGGGTAAGAAAAGGATCGAATGCCTTAACATACACCATCAAAAGAGGGAGCGGAGGTGTTCCGCTGTAAGAAGGTGTGAATGTCCGACCATACTTGGTAAAAAGCGGGTAAGAAGAGGTGAAAATACCCGAGTGTACACAATCAAAAGAGGGAGCGGAGTTGTTCAGCTACTTGTTTCCCGCTTTTCATTAATTATGGGTGGACATTAAAACCTTGTCGCAGCCAAACACCTACGCTAACTGTTTTGATCATGTATGGTTTGACATTCGCACCTTTTCTCACCCGCTTTTTACTATGGTTGGCCATTCACAGCTTCCTCTCCACCATACTTGTATGGTGGGATATTAACACCCACTTGCATCCGAAGACCTCCGTCCCCACTTTTGTTGATATTTAGTCGGTCATTCGCACCTTACCCGCTTTTTTGCAAACTATGGCCTTCTTGCAGCCAAACACCTCTGATCTCGCTTTTGATGATGTAAGATTGGGCATTCAGACCTTGCTTCACCTGCTTTTCACCAAATATAGTCGGACATTCACACCTTCTTGCAGCCGAACACTTCCGATCCACCTTTTAGTGTTCTATCACACCTTTTTTTTCATCGCATTTTATAGATTACGGTTGTAAATTCTCAACCACTCTCATCCGAAGACTTCTCCTCCCGCTTTTTTAAAAATATTTTTAACTTTAGTCGGACATTCACACCTTCTTGCAGCTGAACCACCTCTGCTTCCTGTTTTGATCATGTAACAACTCCGCTACCGCATTTGATGGTGTATAGTTGGGCATTCTCACCCTTTCTCTTCAGCTTTTTGCAAATTATGATCTGACATTCACACCTACTTGCAGTCGAACAGCTCTGCTCCCGCTTTTGATTATGTTTGGTTAGATATTCGAAACTTTTGTTAACTGCATTTTACAAACTTTGGTCGGACGTTCACACCTTCTTGTAGCCGAACACCTCCGCTTCCGCTTTTGATGGTGTATATTCGGGCATACAAACCTTTTCTTACCCGCTTTTTACAAACCATGGTCAGACTTTCACACCTTCTTGCAGCTGAACAACTCCGCTCCCGCTTTTGATGGTGTATAGTCGGGCTTTCAAGCCTTTTCTTCCCCAGTTTTTACAAATTATGGTTGGACATTCAGACCTTCTTAAAGCCGAACACCTCCGCTCCCTCTTTTGATCATACATCATACATTGTCGGGCATTCGCACCTTGTCTTACCCGCTTTTTACAAACTTTAGTCAGAAATTCACACCTTGCAGCTGAACCACCTCCGTTCCCTCTTTTGATCATGTATGGTCTGGAAATACTACCTTTTCTTACCCGTTTGTGAGTAATTATGGCTGGACATTGACACCTACTTGCAGCCGAACACCACTTCTCCTGCTATTGATGGTGAATGGTCCGGCATTCTAGTCTTTTCTAACAAATTTTTCAGCAATTATGGTCGGAATTTCACCCCTACTCACAGCCGAACAACTCCGCTCCCGCATTTGATGGTGTATAGTCGGGCATTCTCACCCTTTCTCATCAGCTTTTTGCAAATTATGATCTGACATTCACACCTACTTGCAGTCGAACAGCTCTACTCCCGCTTTTGATTATGTTAGGTTGGTTATTCGAACCTTTTCTTAACTGCTTTTTACAAACTTTGGACGGACGTTCACACCTTCTTTTAGCTGAACACATCCACTCCTGCTTTTGATAATGTATAGTTGGGCATTCGCACCTTTTTTTTACCCATTTTTCAGGAATTATGGGTGGACATTCACACCTTCTTGCAGCTGAACACCTCCTCTCCCACTTATGATCATGTGCGGTTTGATTTTCGAAAATTTTCTTTCATGTTTTCTAGCAATTATTGATGGACATTTAGACGTTCTTGCAGCTGAACACCTCCGCTCCTGCTTTTGATCTTACATTGTCAAGCATTCGCACCTTGTCTTACCCGCTTTTTACAAACTTTAGTTTAACATTCACACCTTTTTGCAGCCGAACACCACCTCTACCGCTTTTGATGATGTATGGTCCGGCATTCTTACCTTTTCTAACACATTTTTCAGCAATTATGATCGGACATTCACACCTTTTTGCAGCCGAACAACTCCACTCCCGCATTTGATGGTGTATAGTCGGGCATTCTCACCCTTTCTCATTAGCTTTTTGCAAATTATGATCTGACATTCACACCTACTTGCAGTCGAACAGCTCTGCTCCCGCTTTTGATTATGTTTGGTTCGATATTCGAACTTTTTCTTAACTGCTTTTTACAAACTTTGGTTGGACGTTCACATCTTCTTGAAGCCGAACACCTCCGCTTCCGCTTATGATGGTTTATATTCGGGCATACGAACCTTTTCTTACCCGCTTTTTACAAACCATGGTCGGACTTTCACACCTTCCTGTAGCTGAACAACTCCGCTCCGTCTTTTGATTGTGTACAGTCGGGAATTTTAACCTTTTCTTACCCACTTTTTACCAACTATGGTCGGACATTCACATCTTATTACAGCGGAACACCTCCGCTCCCTCTTTTGATGGTGTATGTTCAAGCATTCGAACCTTTTCTTACCCACCTTTTACAAACTATATTCGAACATTCAAACCTTCTTGTATCCAAACACATCCCCTCCTGCTTTTGATGATGTATGGTTGGGCATTTGCACCTTTTCTTACCCATTTTTCAGTAATTATTGGTGGACATTCAGACCTTCTTGCAGCTGAACACCTCCGCTCCCTCTTTTGATCATACATTGTCGGGCATTCGCACCTTGTCTTACCCGCTTTTTATAAACTTTAGTCGGACATTCACACCTTGCAGCTGAACCACCTCCGCTCCCTGTTTTGATCATGTATGGTCTGGCAATACTACCTTTTCTTACCCGTTTGTGAGTAATTATGGCTGGACATTCACACCTACTTGCAGCCGAACACCACTTCTCCCGCTTTTGATGATGTATGGTCCGGCATTCTAGTCTTTTCTAACACATTTTTTAGTAATTATGGGTGGACATTAACACCTGCTTGCAGCTGAAAAACTCTTCTCCCGCTTATGATCATATTCAGTTTGACATTCGAAAATTTTCTTTCATGTTTTCTAGAAATTACTGATGGACATTCAGACCTTCTTGCAGCTGAACACCTCCGCTCCCGCTTTTGATCGTGTATAGTCGGGCTGTCGAGCCTTTTCTTCCCCGGTTGTTACATATTATGGTTGGACATTCAGACCTTCTTGCAGCCGAACACATCCACTCCTGCTTTTGATGATGTATGGTATGCTATTCGCACCTTTTCTTCACCATTTTTCAGTAATTATTGGTGGACATTCAGACCTTCTTGCAGCTGAACACGTCCGCTCCCGCTTTTGATAGTGTATAGTCGGGCTTTCGAGCCTTTTTCGTCCCCGGTTTTTACAAATTATGGTTGGACATTCAGACCTTGCAGCCGAAAACCTCCGCTCCCTCTTTTGATCATACATTGTCGGGCATTCGCACCTTTTCTTATCCGCTTTTTACAAGCCATGGTCGGACTTTCACACCTTTTAGTAGCCGAACAACTCCGCTCCCGTTATTGATTGTGTACAGTTGGGTATTTTAACCTTTTCTTACCCGCTTTTTATCAACTATGGTCGGACATTCACAACTTCTTACAGCGGAACACCTCCGCTCCCTCTTTTGATGGTGTATGTTCGGGCATTCGAACCTTTTCTGTCCTGCTTTTTACAAACTATGGTCAGACATTCACACCTTCTTGTAGCCGAACACATCCACTGCTGCTTTTGATGATGTATGGTTGGGCATTCGAACCTACTTGTTTCACGCTTTTCATTAATTATGGGTGGACATTCACACCTTGTCGCAGCCAAACACCTACGCTAACTGTTTTGATCATGTATGGTTTGACATTCGCACCTTTTCTCACCCGCTTTTTACTATGGTTGGCCATTCACAGCTTCCTCTCCACCATACTTGTATGGTGGGATATTCACACCCACTTGCATCCGAAGACCTCCGCCCCCACTTTTGTTGATATTTAGTCGGTCATTCGCACCTTACCCGCTTTTGGCAAACTATGGCCTTCTTGCAGCCAAACACCTCTGATCTCGCTTTTGATGATGTAAGGTTGGGCATTCAGACCTTGCTTCACCTGCTTTTCACCAAATATAGTCGGACATTCACACCTTCTTGCAGCGGAACACTTCCGCTCCACCTTTTAGTGTTCTATGGGGTATTCACACCTTTTTTTCACCGTATTTTATAGATTATGGTTGGAAATTCTCACCCACTCTCATCCGAACACCTCTCCTCCCGCTTTTGTTAATATATAGTCGGGCATTCGAACCTTTTCTTACCCGCTTTTTACAAATTATGGTCGAACATTCACACCTACTTGCAGCCGAATACTTCCGCTCCACCTTTTAGTGATGTATGGTTGGCATTTGCATCTTTTCTTACCCTCTTTTTATACTGATTGCTGAAGATTAAGTTGTTCTTTCTCAAACTACAAAATTTTTTTAATTGTTGAAACTTGATTTGAAGTGGATAAGTAAGGAGGACAAACAGTTTTAAGTCAGGCTGATAGAAGGAATTAATTTTATAGCAAAATCTGTATTTCATCATATGTCGAGAGATGCTTATTGCTGAAGAAGTTCTTTCTCATTCTACAAAGTGCAACGTTGTTTATCGTTGAAACTTGATTAGACATGAATAAATATGAAGGACAAAGCAGTCTTAACTTAGTTTGAGTTAAGGAATTCGTTTTATATGGAGAATCTGAATTTGTGCATAACTCGTAAAATAGAGCTTATTTTCGGATTCCTGAAGAATGAGTCTGGTTCTTTCTCATAATACAAAGAAGTGAAGAAATAAGGACAAACCGTTTTAAGTCAGTTTGATAGAAGGATTTCATTTTATAGCAAAATCTGTATTCCTTCATATCTCCTCGAGAGAAGCTTATTGCTAAAAATTAGGTCTGGTTCTTTTTCATACTACAAAATACAGTGTTGTTTATTGTTGAAACTAGATTAGAAGTAGATAAATATGAAGGACAAAGCAGTTTGAACTTGGTTTGAGAGAAGGAATTAATTTTATTGCAAAATCCAAATTCATGCATAACTCGTCAAATAGATAATGATGTGTCGTTCGTGAGCGATTCGTTTGATATTAACTAATTTTTTATATGACTCGGGAGTAACGAGTTGTCTCAGTGAGTGATTCGTTCATTTTCATGCAGTACCCTTCCTCACCCCATGGCAGGCGGCAGCTTCATAAGCTCAGTCAGCAGGACAGGAAACAGTATTGATTCGTTCACGACTCAACTCCTCGGGTGACGGGTCCTCGCACAGGAAACAGTATTGATTCGTTTACGACTAAACTCCTTGGGTCTTCGTTCATTTGTCACGTTTCAAATTCTACGTTTCATTTGACAGGCTGAAGAGCAGTAGGCACAACAGTTTGTCCACAAACCGGATCATTAATCTCATAGACTATTCTAGCATCAACAACTTGGAAACCACAATCGACTCTCTAGATGCAGAAAAAGCATTTGATCGAGTGAACTGGAAATTTTTATTCGCAGCATTAAACAAATTCGGGTTTGGGTCACACTTCATCAACTGGATAAGGATATTATATAGCTCCCCAAATGCAAGTGTCAGGACAAATGATCAAACTTCTCCAAGCTTCAGTCTGCAGAGAGGTACAAGACAGGGTTGCCCACTTTCTCCCTCACTTTTTGCTATTTTCATCAAACCTTTAGCAGCTTCTATCAGACAAGATAGAAATATTAAAGGAATCCAAACCCAAAATATTAAGCATAAAATAAGTCTTTATGCTGATGATGTATTACTTTTCCTTCAGAACTCACAGACGTCTCTCACTCACACGATCACACTCATAAATAAATTCTCAGCACTTTCTGACTACTCTATCAACTGGTCTAAGACCACGGTTCTGCCCATTAACTGCAGGGTCCAGAATATACCTGCGATCACTTTACAGTCATGAAATATTAGATATTTAGGCATAAACATTTCCTCCAGGCTCTCAGAGTTAACAAAGCTAAATTATGTGCAATTATTAAAGACTTATTAAAGAGAGTAGAGGACGATCTCTCTCGTTGGAAGTCCTTACCTATATCACTTATGGGGAGAGTTACACCCATTAAAATGATGATACTACCAAAAGTTAACTATTTGTTCTCAACGATCCCCATAAAACCATCTGCTACTTGGTTCAAGTCACTAGATTCATGCATCTCCAAATTTCTGTGGAAAAACAAACCACCACGTATTAGTTTAAAAACCCTACAGAAGACCAAGGACTGTGGTGGATTAGATTTACCTCATTTTCAGCACTATTCCTTAGCCAATAGGTTACAGTATATATCAAAATGGTTTAAACCTAGCCCAATAGATGAACCATGGATAAATATAGAACAAGCATTGTGTGATAATCTGGAAATCTCTGACCTGCCACTTATTAGTCAAAACGTAAAAAATCACAAATGTTTCAAAAGCATTAACATCATCACTTCTCTGACAGCCTGGTTGGAATTTCTTAAAATAACAAAGTCCTCACTTGTCCCGTGTAAGCTTACACCCATCTGGAACAATCCTCACATACTGCAAAACAAAAAAATGCTAAACTTTCCTCTGTGGAAGATCAAAGGAATCAAACATCTGGAACATATAATCCAAAATGGAAATTTTATTTCATTTGATGAGCTCATATCACAACATGAGATAAGCAGCAATAAATTCCTAGAATATCAACAACTTAAGTCTATAATAACAAAGAAATATATCCTTCACCAACCAGACTTACAACTCCCGACTAGGGTAGCAGAATTTCTAAGCATCTGCACCCCAAAACTACTATTAAAATATATGAATTATTGTCTAAGATAGATGACACAATGTCTCTTCCATCCTCAAAATGGGAGGCAGATTTATCCATCAGTTCTAGTCATAGCTTCTGGCCACAAATATGTTTGAACACCTTACAGCTCATACAATACAAAATCCTTCATAGAACACACTATACAGGACAAAGGATGTTCAGGATGGGTCTAACACACTCAAACATCTGCTCACATTGCACAGATAACACACCTGATGATTATGCACACGCTTTGTGGTTTTGTGCGCCTGTCCAGAAGTTCTGGCTTGAAGTCTGTGAGGACCTATCAACATGGCTAAAGTGTAGCATCCCTGCATGCCCCACACTGTGCATACTGGGTGACTTAGACAACATCAACATGGAAATTAACTCAGCACACATGGTTCTCACAGTGTTATGTATCGCAAAGAAAACTATTCTCATGAACTGGAAAGCGAAAAACAATATGTGTATTAACCAGTTTAGAAATTTTCTTTTAGATTATATTAGCATGGAAACAATGTCTGCCTCCTCAAAACATCAATTGGCTGAATTTCATTCTCTCTGGTCCCCTCTGATTAGCTTTATCACATAGTGGTGGTGGTGGGTTGCTGTCCCGTCGCTCTGGGCGGTTGGGTGTGTGCTGGGGGGGGCTGTGTGGCTTCGGGCGTCTGGTGGTCTCTCGTGTCGTGGGGACCGGGTTGGTCATTGCTGGGGGGGACTGTGTGTCGGGCTTGGAGGGCAGTTTTGGGGGCTTGCGGGTGGGGCTGTCTTGCGGTGTGGGGCGGGGTCCCTTAGGGGGCTTTTCGCTTGGGTGATGGTGGGTCTCAGGCCTGGGCTGCTGCGACTGGTGTGACCGGGTGGTTTGTTTGTTTGTTTTTTGTTGTTGTTTGTTTGTTTTTTGTAGAGGTCCTCCAGGGTGGGGTTGGGTTGAGTGGGGTGGGGCGGGATGGGTACCTTCTGGGGGTAGAGTAGCTCCCGGAATATGGTCGCTGCAGGCCCCGACCCTGGTGGATATCAGGCCCTCCTGCCCTGTGTTGGCTCCCAGGTAGCGGGGATGCCTATTGCAGCCAGTCCCTGGCTGCCCTCTCTGGGGGAGAATAGCTCCCCCGGTGTATATCCCCATACCCCTCTCCCTTCTGGCTCCTGTACACAGCACACACTCACACATGAAGGGTTTTGGGGGCGTGTGTGTTCGGTGGTGTGTAGTGGATGGGGCCACGTAGGTGGTGCCCTTTTGTGGCACTTTGCAGTTCCCCGCCCCTGTGTTAGACATTACTACTTATCAAACACACTCACACACACACATTAGGTCCTGGTGGGCGGGGCTCTTTGGGTATGTAGGCTGCCCAGAGGGCTGCGCTCCCAGTTCTATAAGTTTGGCTGCCCCTCAATTTTAATTGCTCACTATTAGAAAATATTGAAGAGCCAGAAGGGTGGGGGGAGGGGTCTTCTTCGCACACCCCTGCTTCCTTGTTGCTGCTCGGGGCGGGAGGGGCCAGGAGGATTAATTAATTTTTCTGCTGGTTCGGGGTCTGTGGTGGCTGGGGGGCTGCTGGCCCCCTGGTGTGCCCGCTGCACTACACCCCAGTGGAGTCGAGGGAGGGAGGACGTGTGGATGTGTGGTAATGATTGGGCCTGGATCTGGGACTTGCTGTCGCCTGGCCTGCCTGTGCTTCTCCCGAAGGGGGGGCAGCGTTGCCTCTCCCCGCTGCTCGCGACTTCACCCACCTGTGGGCACGTCTTGACTCCCAGGGCACTTGGCCAGGGGCGCTGGGGCAGGCGCTGACCCACTGTGTGGCTGTCTGGGGCGCTTGGCCCTCCTGGGTATTGGGTGGGGCCTCTGCCGGGGAGTTTGGGGGCGCTCGGGCTCCTGGGGCCCGGGTCCAGTGCACGGCCCATGTCTGGGCGGCTGGGGCCTGACGGGGTCGGTGGGCTGTTGCCCCTGGCTCCCGGAGGGCCTCTGCCCTATGCTTATGGGGGCTCTTTCTGGGGGCTTCCTCTGCAGTCTTCTGGGTGGATGCGTGGTTGCCCCTGCGGTGGGCTTCCTGGGTTCTGTGCTCTGTGGGGGCTGCTGGTGGCCTGGGTCTTGTGGCCCTCTCTGTCTGCTTGCTTGGGGGGGCTGTGGATTGTGGCCCTGTACGCTTATACACTCATAACTAAGCACGGTTATCATGTAGGTCCTGTGCCATGGGTGTTGCATGTTCTCACACACACACACACACATTCATTAGTCCAGTAGCATGGTCACTAAGCAGTTGTGTGTCATGTCGTCTCAGGTCATCTATATCCACAGCTGTGTTGTATGCGATTGCCACTTCTTGTGCTTGTTTTTCTTTTTTTTGTGTGTTTGTTTTTTCTCTGCTTGTCTGCTTTCAGGTGCTCCTGGTGGCGCTAAGGCTGTATTCCCCTCAGAGGCCAAGGATTGCTGTCTGTTTTGTTTTTTACAGGTGTAGCAGCTGGTTGTCTGGTTTTTGTTTCTATTTTTGTTCTGTTTCCTCTTCTTTCCTCTTCTTCTTTCCTTGTCCCCCGGTCCGGTTCAGTTCTATTACATGTCATATATTGTAAACAGAAATAAATAAATGGGCATCAAAGGGAGCTTTACATTTATAAAACTTCCCTTGGCAAAGCAAATCATTTTGGCATCAAAGGTATTCAGACTACAATTCTGCTGCCATAATGCTGAACAGGACAAGGGAAAAAAAAAAAAAAGTAAAGAAGACAGTTCTGCCGAAAGCCAGGGACTAGACCTGATCTAAGTTCTATACTTTTTAAAAGGGGTGTGTTTATCAACTATGGAATTAGAAGATTTACAAAAATGGTCAAGTGCTAGATCTTCATCTGGGATTTTAACAGTGTCATGAGTATAACTATTCAACAGATCAGTTTAAAAAAAAGCCTGCTCATGGAGATGTTTCAGGATCTGGATACCAAGCGTGGACCTAATGTTTTCATTTTTGCAATTCTGATACAGGCTATTGAGCAGTGATAACTAACACCAAGTTCAGACACTGCGGATTTTCTACCTTTGATTTGTTAAGATTGAGCCAATCAGGGACAACCTTGAAGGATCTCTTAAGTTTGGTTTTGTAGGATCAGTAATTACCTGAGAAAGGTTGATATCGGTACACACCTTTTTTTAAATGATCAGAGGCAGAGTTCAACTTGTTTAAATTAAAATTGCCACACAGAGATTGGGTTTAGGCCACATGCACACAGAATGACATCAACAAATATAAGAAATATTAAACATTTACACATAGATTTTTGAATACATGTAGAGGAATGATACTTTGAAATGTGCTCATTGCGGAGTTATGATCAGTTGAGTAAGAAGGTTGAACTATTCTGGGAAAGAGGTTCTATTCCCAGCATCATGATGGACACTCCTGATATAGAAGGTTTCGCTAACGCATTGGAATTGTTTTACTATTTTCATATGCATGTGCAATGAAGAATTGCTTGCTGGTGATAAATGCAAAGAAGAACAGCTTACACATAGATGCTCACATATAGGCTGCTGAATGCAATGAAGACCTGCTTATCCAGTAAAGTTCAATGTCAATGTGTAATATTCAATTAGAATTTGCAAAACAGTGAAGTTAAACAATGAATGGGTCCATAGTCGGTATGAGAAGACTACAGGAATATTTACCTGGGTGTACGTTCAAACAGAGATGAGAAAATTGCGATAAATAATTGTTTGTTTGTTTGTTAGTATTTATATGAATGTTATGTGTATAAACTGTGTTGAGTTATAGTTACTCAGTAGTGTCTCAGTGAAACAACCGACGGGGGAAGCCTTGCGGTGACAACAAAAGCAGTGTTTTACTGATCAGTCAAGTTGCTCCAGTGTACTCCATACAAACTGGTTGGCTACTGAAGGGATAGAAAATGGGGAATACTTGTTTTAAAGCAAACAAGGAATTAGATGGGAATAATACATGTTTTAACGGGACCCAGACAATATTAAATACTCAGACAGATGGGAGAAGAAGTGTAGTTTTGTATGAAATCACAAAATTATTACATAAAATTAGTGAAATCAATTGAAGAATGCCTTTCTGAAGAGCTGTTTACCACAGATGAGCAGCTCTGCGACCAAGCACATTGTAGATCGCTTTACTGCCAAAATGATCTAATTTAATGGATTGGTTTAGACATGCATAACAGCATTTTAAGAACAAAGAGAGAAACAAAAAGAGACAACGCTTCATGGTGGAAGGTGATGTATAAATAACTGTGTATATGATGAAGGAGAGACCATTTGAGCAGCACAGCCATTTCGCAGCACAGGGACAGCAGTCCAAATTAAAGGATCTCCCACGTGGTATCACCTGTCACACTGTGTCAAGGCATCAAAAGAAGAAAAAATCACCAAACTCAAGGACAAAGACACGAAGACTCCGGTGAACGAAGAGAGAGGACTGACAAATCAGAAATACAAAAGGATGCTGTAGCCTATTGGCTAAGGAATAGTGCTGAAAATTAGGTAAATCTAATCCACCACTGTCCTTGGTCTTCTGTAGGATTTTTAAACTAATACGTGGTGGTTTGTTTTTCCACAGAAATTTGGAGATGCATGAATCTAGTCACTTAAACCAAGTAGCAGATGGTTTTATGGGGATCGTTGAGAACAAATAGTTAACTTTTGGTAGTATCATCATTTTAATGGTTGTAACTCTCCCCATAAGTGATATAGGTAAGGACTTCCAACGAGAGAGATCGTCCTCTACTCTCTTTAATAATTGCACATAATTTAGCTTTGTTAGCTCTGAGAGCCTGGAGGAAATGTTTATGCCTAAATATCTAATATTTCCTGACTGTAAAGTGATCGCAGGTATATTCTGGAACCTACAGTTAATGGGCAGAACTGTGGTCTTAGACCAGTTGATAGAGTAGTCAGAAAGTGCTGAGAATTTATTTATGAGTGTGATTGTGTGAGTGAGAGACGTCTGTGAGTTCTGAAGGAAAAGTAATACATCATCAGCATAAAGACTTATTTTATGCTCAATACTTTGGGATTGGATGTCTTTGATATTTCTATCTTGTCTGATAGAAGCTGCTAAAGGTTTGATGAAAATAGCAAAAAGTGAGGGAGAAAGTGGGCAACCCTGTCTTATACCTCTCTGCAGACTGAAGCTTGGAGAAGTTTGATCATTTGTCCTGACACTTGCATTTGGGGAGCTATATAATATCTTTATCCGGTTGATGAAGTGTGACCCAAACCCAAATTTGTTTAATGCTGCGAATAAAAATTTCCAGTTCACTCCATCAAATGCTTTTTCTGCATCTAGAGAGTCGATTGTGGTTTCCAAGTTGTTGATGGTAGAATAGTCATTGAGATTAATGATCCGGTTTGTGAACGAACTGTTGTGCCTACTGCTCTTCAGCCTGTCAAATGAAACGTAGAATTTGAAACGTGACAAATGAACGAAGACCCAAGGAGTTGAGTCGTAAACAAATCAATACTTTTTCCTGTGCGAGGACCCGTCAGCCGAGGAGTTGAGTCATGAACGAATCAATACTGTTTCCTGTGCGAGGACCCGTCACCCGAGGAGTTGAGTCGTGAACGAATCAATACTGTTCCCTGTCCTGCTGACTGAGCTTATGAAGCTGCCACCTGCCATGTGGTGAGTAAGGGTACTGCATGAAAATGAACGAATCACTCACTGAGACAACTCGTTACTCCCGAGTCATATAAAAAATTAGTTCATATCGAACGAATCGCTCACGAACGACACATCACTATCTATTTGACGAGTTATGCATGAATTCGGATTTTGCAATAAAATTTATTCCTTCTCTCAAACCAAGTTCAAACTGCTTAGTCCTTCATATTTATCTACTTCTAATCTAGTTTCAACAATAAACAACACTGTATTTTGTAGTATGAAAAAGAACCAGACCTAATTTTCAGCAATAAGCTTCTCTCGAGGAGATATGAAAGAATACAGATTTTGCTATAAAATGAAATCCTTCTATCAAACTTACTTAAAACGGTTTGTCCTTATTTCTTCACTTCTGATGAAGTTTCAACAATAAACAACAAACTTTGTATTATGAGAAAGAACCAGACTCATTCTTCAGGAATCCGAAAATAAGCTCTATTTTACAAGTTATGCACGAATTCGAATTCTCCTATAAAACGAATTCCTTAACTCAAACCAAGTAAAGACTGCTTTGTCCTTCATATTTATTCATGTCTAATCAAGTTTCAACGATAAACAACGTTGTACTTTGTAGAATGAGAAAGAACTATGCAATAAGCATCTCTCGACATATGACGAAATACAGATTTTGCTATAAAATTAATTCCTTCCATCAGCCTGACTTAAAACTGTTTGTCCTCCTTATTTATCCACTTCAAATCAAGTTTCAACACTTAAAAAAAATTTGTAGTTTGAGAAAGAACAACTTAATCTTCAGCAATCAGTATAAAAAGAGGGTAAGAAAAGGTGCAAATGCCAACCATACATAACTAAAAGGTGGAGCGGAAGTATTCGGCTGCAAGTAGGTGTGAATGTTCGACCATAATTTGTAAAAAGCGGGTAAGAAAAGGTTCAAATGCCCGACTATATATTAACAAAAGTGGGAGGAGAGGTCTTCGGATGAGAGTGGGTGAGAATTTCCAACCATAATCTATAAAATGCGGTGAAAAAAAAGGTGTGAATACCACATAGAACACTAAAAGGTGAAGCGGAAGTGTTCGGCTGCAAGAAAGTGTGAATGTCCGACTATATTTGGTGAAAAGCAGGTGAAGCAAGGTCTGAATGCCCAACCTTACATCATCAAAAGCGAGATCAGAGGTGTTATGCTGCAAGAAGGCCATAGTTTGCCAAAAGCGGGTGAGGTGCGAATGACCGATTATACACCATCAACAAAAGTGGGGGCGGAGGTGTTCAGCTGCAAGAAGGTCTGAATGTCCAACAGTAATTGCTAGAAAACATGAAAGAGAATTTTCGAATATCAAACCGCACATGATCATAAGTGGGAGAGGAGGTGTGCAGCTGCAAGAAGGTGTGAATGTCCACCCATAATTTGTAAAAACCGGGGAAGAAAAGGCTCGAAAGCCCGACAATGCACCATCAAAAGCGGAAGCGGAGGTGTTCAGCTGAAAGAAGGTGTGAATGTCAGACCATAGTTGGTAAAAAGCGGGTAAGAAAAGGTTAAAATACCCAACTGTACACAATCAATACCGGGAGCGGAGGTGTTCAGCTACAGGAAGGTGTGAAAGTCCGACCCTGGTTTGTAAAAAGCAGGTAAGAAAAGCTGCGAATGCCCGACAATGTATGATTAAAAGAGGGAGCGGAGGTTTTCGGCTGCAAGAAGGTCTGAATGTCCAACCATAATTTGTAAAAACCAGGGAAGAAAAGGCTCGAAAGCCCGACTATACACCATCAAAAGCAAGAGCGGAGGTGTTCAGCTGCAAGAAGGTCTGAATGTCCACCAATAATTACTGAAAAATGGTTAAGAAAAGGTGCGAATGCCCAACCATACATCATCAAAATCAGGAGTGGATGTGTTCGGCTACAAGAAGGTTTGAATGTCCGACCATGGTTTGTAAAAAGCGGGTAAGAAAAGGTTCGAATGCCCGAATATATACCATCAAAAGCGGAAGCGGAGGTTTTCCGCTGCAAGAAGGTGTGAACGTCCGATAAAAGTTTGTAAAAAGCATTTAAAAGGTTCCAATATCCAACCAAACATAATCAAAAGCGGGAGCAGAGCTGTTCGACTGCAAGTAGGTGTGAATGTCAGATCATAATTTGCAAAAAGCTGATGAAAAAGGGTGAGAATGCCCGACTATACACCATCAAAAGCAAGAGCGGAGGTGTTCAGCTGCAAGAAGGTCTGAATGTCCACCAATAATTACTGAAAAATGGTTAAGAAAAGGTGCGAATGCCCAACCATACATCATCAAAGCAGGAGTGGATGTGTTCGGCTACAAGAAGGTTTGAATGTCCGACCATAGTTTGTAAAAGGCGGGTAAGAAAAGCTTCGAATGCCTTAACATACACCATCAAAAGAGGGAGCGGAGGTGTTCCGCTGTAAGAAGGTGTGAATGTCCGACCATAGTTGGTAAAAAGCGGGTAAGAAGAGGTGAAAATACCCGAGTGTACACAATAAAAAGAGGGAGCGGAGTTGTTCAGCTACAAGAAAGTGTGAAAGTCCGACCATGGTTTGTAAAAATCAGGTAAGAAAATGTTCGTATGCCCGAATATACACCATCAAAAGCGGAAGCGGAAGTGTTCGGCTGCAAGAAGGTGTGAATGTCCGACTATATTTGGTGAAAAGCAGGTGAAGCAAGGTCTGAATGCCCAACCTTACATCATCAAAAGCGAGATCAGAGGTGTTTGGCTGCAAGAAGGCCATAGTTTGCCAAAAGCGGGTAAGGTGCGAATGACCGACTAAATATCAACAAAAGTGGGGACGGAGGTCTTCGGATGCAAGTGGGTGTGAATATCCCACAATACTTATATGAGAGGAAGCTTTGAATGGCCGACCATAGTTTGCAAAACGCGGGTGAGAAAAGGTGCGAATGTCCAACCATACATGATCAAAACAAGGAGCGGAGGTGTTTGGCTGCGACAAGGTGTGAATGTCCACCCATAATTAATGAAAAGCGGGCAACAAGTAGGTTCGAATGCCCAACGATACATCATCAAAAGCAGGAGTGGATGTGTTCGGCTACAAGAAGGTTTGAATATCCGACCATAGTTTGTAAAAAGTGGGTAAGAAAAGGTTTGAATGCCCGAACATACACCATCAAAGGAGGGAGCGGAGGTTTTCCGCTGTAAGAAGGTGTGAATGTCCGACCATAGTTGTTAAAAAACGGGTAAGAAAAGGTTAAAATACCCAACTGTATACAATCAATAGCGGGAGCGGATGTGTTCGGTTACAAGAAGGTGTGAAAGTCCGACCATGGTTTGTAAAAAGCGGGTAAGAAAAGGTGCCAATGCCCGACAATGTATGATCAAAAGAGGGAGCGAAGGTTTTCGGCTACAAGAAGGTTTGAATGTCCGACCATAGTTTGTAAAAAGCGGGTAAGAAAAGTTTCGAATGCCCAAAAATACACCATCAAAAGCGGGAGCGGAGGTGTTCCGCTGTAAGACGGAGTGAATGTCCGACCATAGATGGTAAAAAGCGGGTAAGAAAAGGTTAAAATACCCGACTGTACACAATCAATAGCGGGAGCGGAGTTGTTCGGCTACAAGAAGGTGTGAACGTCCGACCAAAGTTTGTAAAAAGCAGTTAAGAAAATGTAAGATCGCCTTCAACAAAGAACACCATTGGACTTTGCAGTAGAAGAAATTGAAATCGATCTAGATATCTATAAATATGAAAGACAAAGCAGTTTCCACTTGGTTTGAGTGAAGAAATTAATTTTATAGCAAAATCTGAAATCACGCATAACTCCTCCAAAGGAACGTATTGCTCAACCAAAGGGATGCTTCTTTCTCATTCAGGGTAATATGAGGAACTTTATGCTTGATACATTTTTAGACATGGATAACTATGAAGGACAAAGCAATTTTAAATTGGTTTGAGCAAAGCAATTAATTTTATAGGTAAATCCGAAATCGTGCAGAACTCATGAAAATAAGCTTATTCTCGGATTCCTGATCCTTCAGTGTTTCTCTTTCTTCTACTGCAAAATCAAATGTTGTTCTTTGTTGAAGTCGATCTAGACATTGATAAATATGAAGGACAAAGCAGTTTTAACTTGGTTTGAGTGAAGGAATTCATTTTATACATAAAATCCCAAATCATGCAGAACGTATGAAAAGAAGCTTATTCTCGGATTCCTGAACCTTCAGTGTTGCTCTTTCTTCTACTGCAAAATACAATGTTGTTCTTTGTTGAAGTCGATCTAGACATTGATAAATATGAAGTTAAAAGTAGTTTTAACATAGTTTGAGTGAAGGAATTCATTTTATAGTAAAATCCGAAATCGTGCAGAACTCATGAAAATAAGCTTATTCTCGGATTCCTACAACTTTTGATTTGCTCTTTCTTTTACTGCAAAGTACAACATTGTTTTTTTTGTTTAAATCTATCTAGACATTGATAAATATGAACGTAAAAGCCGTTTTAACATATATTGAGTGAAGGAATTAATTTTATAGATAAAATCCCAAATCATGCAGAACTCCTCAAAAGGGGCTTATGGCTTAATCACAAGTGTGGTTCTTTCTCATCCAGGGTAATATGAGGAAGTTTATGATTGAAATATATGTAGAAATGGGTACATATGAAGGACAAAGCAGTTTTAACATAGTTTGAGTGAAGGAATTCATTTTAAAACAAAATCCCAACAAATAAAGAACTCATGAAAAGCTTATTCTCAGAGTCCTGAAACTTTAGATTTGCTCTTTCTTTTACTGCAAAGTACAACGTTGTTTTTTGTTGAAATCTATCTACACATTGATAAATACCGGCCGAACATCTCTGCTGCCGCTTTTGACATTTTATGGTTTGGCATTCTTACCTTTTCTTACCCGCTTTTTACAAATTTTGATCTGACATTCACACCTACTTGCAGTCGAACACCTTCTCTCCCGCTTATGATCATGAGCGGTTTGACATTCGAAAATTTTCTTTCATGTTTTCTAGCAATTACTGATGGACATTCAGACCTTCTTGCAGCCGAACACCTCCGCTCCCGCTTTTGATGGTGTATATTCGGGCATACAAAACTTTTCTTACCCGCTTTTTACAAACCATGGTTGGACATTCACACTTTGTTGCTGAACTACTCCGCTCCCTCTTTTTATTGTATACAGTCGGGTATTTTCACCTTTTCTTACCAGCTTTTACCAACTACGGTCGGACATTCCCACCTTCTTACAGCGGAACACCTCCGCTCCCTCTTTTGATGGTGTATGTTCGGGCATTTGAAGCTTTTCTTACCCGCCTTTTACAAACTATGGTCGGACATTCAAACCTTCTTGTAGCCGAACACATCCGCTCCTGCTTTTGATGATGTATGGTTGGCTATTCGCACCTTTTCTTAACCATTTTTCAGTAATCATTGGTGGACATTCAGACCTTCTTGCAGCTGAACACCTCCGCTCCCGCTTTTGATAGTGTATAGTCAGGCTTTCGAGCCTTTTTGTCCCCGGTTTTTACAAATTATGGTTGGACATTCAGACCTTACAGCCGAAAACCTCCGCTCCCTCTTTTGATCATACATTGTCGGGCATTCGCACCTTGTCTGACCCGCATTTTATAAACTTTAGTCGGACATTCACACCTTCTTGCAGCTGAACCACCTCCGCTCCCTGTTTTGATCATGTATGGTCTGGCAATACTACCTTTTCTTATCCGTTTGTGAGTAATTATGGTTTGACATTCACACCTACTCACAGCCGAACAACTCCACTCCCGCATTTGATGGTGTATGTTCGGGCATTCTCACCCTTTCTCATTAGCTTTTTGCAAATTATGATCTGACATTCACACCTACTTGCAGTCGAACAGCTCTGCTCCCGCTTTTGATTATGTTTGGTTCGATATTCAAACCTTTTCTTAACTGCTTTTTACAAACTTTGGTTGGACGTTCACGTCTTTTTGAAGCCGAACACCTCCGCTTCCGCTTATGATGGTTTATATTCGGGCATACGAACCTTTTCTTACCCGCTTTTTACAAACCATGGTCGGACTTTCACACCTTCCTGTAGCTGAACAACTCCGCTCACTCTTTTGATTGTGTACAGTCGGGAATTTTAACCTTTTCTTACCCACTTTTTACCAACTATGGTCGGACATTCACACCTTATTACAGCGGAACACCTCCGCTCCCTCTTTTGATGGTGTATGTTCGAGCATTCGAACCTTTTCTTACCCACCTTTTACAAACTATAGTCGAACATTCAAACCTTCTTGTATCCAAACACATCCCCTCCTGCTTTTGATGATGTATGGTTGGGCATTCGCACCTTTTCTTACCCATTTTTCAGTAATTATTGGTGGACATTCAGACCTTCTTGCAGCTGAACACCTCCGCTCCCTCTTTTGATCATACATTGTCGGGCATTCGCACCTTGTCTTACCCGCTTTTTATAAACTTTAGTCGGACATTAACACCTTGCAGCTGAACCACCTCCGCTCCCTGTTTTGATCATGTATGGTCTGGCAATACTACCTTTTCTTACCCGTTTGTGAGTAATTATGGCTGGACATTCACACCTACTTGCAGCCGAACACCACTTCTCCCGCTTTTGATGATGTATGGTCCGGCATTCTAGTCTTTTCTAACACATTTTTTAGTAATTATGGGTGGACATTAACACCTGCTTGCAGCTGAAAAACTCTTCTCCCGCTCTTATGATCATATTCAGTTTGACATTCGAAAATTTTCTTTCATGTTTTCTAGTAATCATTGGTGGACATTCAGACCTTCTTGCAGCTGAACACCTCCGCTCCCGCTTTTGATTGTGTATAGTCGGGCTGTCGAGCCTTTTCTTCCCCGGTTGTTACATATTATGGTTGGACATTCAGACCTTTTTGCAGCCGAAAACCTCCTCTCCCTCTTTTGATCATACAATGTCGGGCATTCACACCTTTTCTTACCCGCTTTTTGCAAACCATGGTTGGACTTTCACACCTTTTAGTAGCCGAACTACTCCGCCCCCGCTATTGATTGTGTAAAGTCGGGTATTTTAACCTTTTCTTACCCGCTTTTTATCAACTATGGTCGGACATTCACATCTTCTTACAGCGGAACACCTCCGCTCCCTCTTTTGATGGTGTATGTTCGGGCATTCGAACCTTTTCTTTCCTGCTTTTTACAAACTATGGTCAGACATTCAAACCTTCTTGTAGCCGAACACATCCACTGCTGCTTTTGATGATGTATGGTTGGGCATTCGAACCTACTTGTTTCCCGCTTTTCATTAATTATGGGTGGACATTCACACCTTGTCGCAGCCAAACACCTACGCTAACTGTTTTGATCATGTATGGTTTGACATTCGCACCTTTTCTCACTCGCTTTTTACTATGGTTAGCCATTCAAAGCTTCCTCTCCACCATACTTGTATGGTGGGATATTCACACCCACTTGCATCCGAAGACCTCCGCCCCCACTTTTGTTGATATTTAGTCGGTCATTCGCACCTTACCCGCTTTTGGCAAACTATGGCCTTCTTGCAGCCAAACACCTCTGATCTCGCTTTTGATGATGTAAGGTTGGGCATTCAGACCTTGCTTCACCTGCTTTTCACCAAATATAGTCGGACATTCACACCTTCTTGCAGCCAAACACTTCCGCTCCACCTTTTAGTGTTCTATGGGGTATTCACACCTTTTTTTCACCGTATTTTATAGATTATGGTTGGAAATTCTCACCCACTCTCATCCGAACACCTCTCCTCCCGCTTTTGTTGATATATAGTCGGGCATTCGAACCTTTTCTTACCCGCTTTTTACAAATTATGGTCGAACATTCACACCTACTTGCAGCCGAATACTTCCGCTCCACCTTTTAGTGATGTATGGTTAGCATTTGCATCTTTTCTTACCCTCTTTTTATACTGTTTGCTGAAGATTAAGTTGTTCTTTCTCAAACTACAAAATTTTTTTAATTGTTGAAACTTGATTTGAAGTGGATAAGTAAGGAGGACAAACAGTTTTAAGTCAGGCTGATAGAAGGAATTAATTTTATAGCAAAATCTGTATTTCATCATATGTCAAGAGATGCTTATTGCTGAAGAAGTTCTTTCTCATTCTACAAAGTGCAACGTTGTTTATCGTTGAAACTTGATTAGACATGAATAAATATGAAGGACAAAGCAGTCTTAACTTGGTTTGAGTTAAGGAATTCGTTTTATAGGAGAATCTGAATTTGTGCATAACTCGTAAAATAGAGCTTATTTTCGGATTCCTGAAGAATGAGTCTGGTTCTTTCTCATAATACAAAGAAGTGAAGAAATAAGGACAAACCGTTTTAAGTCAGTTTGATAGAAGGATTTCATTTTATAGCAAAATCTGTATTCCTTCATATCTCCTCGAGAGAAACTTATTGCTAAAAATTAGGTCTGGTTCTTTTTCATACTACAAAATACAGTGTTGTTTATTGTTGAAACTAGATTAGAAGTAGATAAATATGAAGGACAAAGCAGTTTGAACTTGGTTTGAGAGAAGGAATTAATTTTATTGCAAAATCCGAATTCATGCATAACTCGTCAAATAGATAATGATGTGTCGTTCGTGAGCGATTCGTTCGATATGAACTAATTTTTTATATGACTCGGGAGTAACGAGTTGTCTCAGTGAGTGATTCGTTCATTTTCATGCAGTACCCTTCCTTACCCCATGGCAGATGGCAGCTTCATAAGCTCAGTCAGCAGGACAGGAAACAGTATTGATTCGTTCATGACTCAACTCCTCGGGTGACGGGTCCTCGCACAGGAAACAGTATTGATTCGTTCATGACTCAACTCCTCGGCTGACGGGTCCTCGCACAGGAAACAGTATTGATTCGTTTACGACTAAACTCCTTGGGTCTTCGTTCATTTGTCACGTTTCAAATTCTACGTTTCATTTGACAGGCTGAAGAGCAGTAGGCACAACAGTTTGTCCACAAACCGGATCATTAATCTCATAGACTATTCTAGCATCAACAACTTGGAAACCACAATCGACTCTCTAGATGCAGAAAAAGCATTTGATCGAGTGAACTGGAAATTTTTATTCGCAGCATTAAACAAATTCGGGTTTGGGTCACACTTCATCAACTGGATAAGGATATTATATAGCTCCCCAAATGCAAGTGTCAGGACAAATGATCAAACTTCTCCAAGCTTCAGTCTGCAGAGAGGTACAAGACAGGGTTGCCCACTTTCTCCCTCACTTTTTGCTATTTTCATCAAACCTTTAGCAGCTTCTATCAGACAAGATAGAAATATTAAAGGCATCCAATCCCAAAATATTGAGCATAAAATAAGTCTTTATGCTGATGATGTATTACTTTTCCTTCAGAACTCACAGACGTCTCTCACTCACACAATCACACTCATAAATAAATTCTCAGCACTTTCTGACTTTACAGTCAGGAAATATTAGATATTTAGGCATAAACATTTCCTCCAGGCTCTCAGAGTTAACAAAGCTAAATTATGTGCAATTATTAAAGACTTATTAAAGAAAGTAGAGGACGATCTCTCTCGTTGGAAGTCCTTACATATATCACTTATGGGGAGAGTTACAACCATTAAAATGATGATACTACCAAAAGTTAACTATTTGTTCTCAATGATCCCCATAAAACCATCTGCTACTTGGTTTAAGTCACTAGATTCATGCATCTCCAAATTTCTGTGGAAAAACAAACCACCACGTATTAGTTTAAAAACCCTACAGAAGACCAAGAACTGTGGTGGATTAGATTTACCTCATTTTCAGCACTATTCCTTAGCCAATAGGTTACAGTATATATCAAAATGTTTCAAAAGCATTAACATCAACACCTCTCTGACAGCCTGGTTGGAATTTCTTAATATAACAAAGTCCTCACTTGTCCCGTGTAAGCTTACACCCATCTGGAACAATCCTCACATACTGCAAAACAAAAAAATGCTAAACTTTTTGGAAGATCAAATGAATCAAACATCTGGAACATATAATCCAAAATGGAAATTTTATTTAATTTGATGAGCTCATATCACAACATGAGATAAGCAGCAATAAATTCCTAGAATATCAACAACTTAAGTCTATAATAACAAAGAAATATATCCTCCACCAACCAGACTTACAACTCCCGACTAGGGTAGAAGAATTTCTAAGCATCTGCACCCCAAAACTACTATCAAAAATATATAAATTATTGTCTAAGATAGATGACACAATGTTTCTTCCATCCTCAAAATGGGAGGCAGATTTATCCATCAGTTCTAGTCATAGCTTCTGGCCACAAATATGTTTGAACACCTTCAGAATGACTCGAAATCCTAATTTACAGCTCATACAATACAAAATCCTTCATAGAACACACTATACAGGACAAAGGATGTTCAGGATGGGTCTAACACACTCAAACATCTGCTCACATTGCACAGATAACACACCTGATGATTATGCACACGCTTTGTGGTTTTGTGCGCCTGTCCAGAAGTTCTGGCTTGAAGTCTGTGAGGACCTATCAACATGGCTAAAGTGTAGCATCCCTGCATGCCCCACACTGTGCATACTGGGTGACTTAGACAACATCAACATGGAAATGAACTCAGCACACATGGTTCTCACAGTGTTATGTATTGCAAAGAAAACTATTCTCATGAACTGGAAAGCGAAAAACAATATGTGTATTAACCAGTTTAGAAATTTTCTTTTAGATTATATTAGCATGGAAACAATGTCTGCCTCCTCAAAACATCAATTGGCTGAATTTCATTCTCTCTGGTCCCCTCTGATTAGCTTTATCACATAGTGGTGGTGGTGGGTTGCTGTCCCGTCGCTCTGGGCGGTTGGGTGTGTGCTGGGGGGGGCTGTGTGGCTTCGGGCATCTGGTGGTCTCTCGGGTTGTGGGGACCGGGTTGGTCATTGCTGGGGGGGACTGTGTGTCGGGCTTGGAGGGCAGTTTTGGGGGCTTGCGGGTGGGGCTGTCTTGCGGTGTGGGGCGGGGTCCCTTAGGGGCCTTGAGTGGTGGTGATGGGCCTGGGCCCTGGGGGCTGGGCGCTTCAAGGTGTCCGCAGATGGTTGTTTTTTTTTCAGGGTGTTGGGGCGTGCGGTGGGGGGGGCGGTGCTTTTCGCTTGGGTGATGGTGGGTCTCAGGCCTGGGCTGCTGCGACTGGTGTGACCGGGTGGTTTGTTTGTTTGTTTTTTGTTGTTGTTTGTTTGTCTTTTGTAGAGGTCCTCCAGGGTGGGGTTGGGTTGAGTGGGGTGGGGCGGGATGGGTACCTTCTGGGGGTAGAGTAGCTCCCGGAATATGGTCGCTGCAGGCCCCGAGCCTGGTGGACATCAGGCCCTCCTGCCCTGTGTTGGCTCCCAGGTAGCGGGGATGCCTATTGCAGCCAGTCCCTGGCTGCCCTCTCTGGGGGAGAGTAGCTCTCCCGGTGTATATCCCCATACCCCTCTCCCTTCTGGCTCCTGTACACAGCACACACTCACACATGAAGGGTTTTGGGGGCTTGTGTGTTCGGTGGTGTGTAGTGGATGGGGCCACGTAGGTGGTGCCCTTTTGTTGCACTTTGCAGTTCCCCGCCCCTGTGTTAGACATTACTACTTATCAAACACAATCACACACACAAATTAGGTCTTGGGGGGTGGTTACACTGAGTGGCATCTGGTGGGCGGGGCTCTTTGGGTATGTAGGCTGCCCAGAGGGCTGCGCTCCCAGTTCTATAAGTTTGGCTGCCCCTCAATTTTAATTGCTCACTATTAGAAAATATTGAAGAGGCAGAAGGGTGGGGGGAGGGGTCTTCTTCGCACACCCTTGCTTCCTTGTTGCTGCTCGGGGCGGGAGGGGCCAGGAGGATTAATTAATTGTTCTGCTGGTTCGGGGTCTATGGTGGCTGGGGGGCTGCTGGCCCCCTGGTGTGCCCGCTGCACTACACCCCAGTGGAGTCGAGGGAGGGAGGACGTGTGGATGTGTGGTAATGATTGGGCCTGGATCTGGGACTTGCTGTCGCCTGGCCTGCCTGTGCTTCTCCCGATGGGGGGGCAGCGTTGCCTCTCCCCGCTGCTCGCGACTGCACCCACCTGTGGGCACGTCTTGACTCCCAGGGCACTTGGCCAGGGGCGCTGGGGCAGGCGCTGACCCACTGTGTGGCTGTCTGGGGCGCTTGGCCCTCCTGGGTATTGGGTGGGGCCTCTGCCGGGGGGTTTGGGGGCGCTCGGGCTCCTGGGGCCCGGTTCCAGTGCACGGCCCATGTCTGGGCGGCTGGGGCCTGGCGGGGTCGGTGGGCTGTTGCCCTTGGCTCCCGGAGGGCCTCTGCCCTATGCTTATGGGGGCTCTTTCCGGGGGCTTCCTCTGCAGTCTTCTGGGTGGATGCGTGGTTGCCCCTGCGGTGACTTCCTGGGTTCTGTGCTCTGTGGGGGCTGCTGGTGGCCTGGGTCTTGTGGCCCTCTCTGTCTGCTTCTGATTGCTTGGGGGGGCTGTGGATTGTGGCCCTGTACGCTTATACACTCATAACTAAGCACGGTTATCATGTAGGTCCTGTGCCATGGGTGTTGTATGCGATCACACACACACACACATTCATTAGTCCAGTAGCATGGTCACTAAGCAGTTTATGTATTATCATGTCGTCTCAGGTCATCTATATCCACAGCTGTGTTGTATGCGATTGCCACTTCTTGTGCTTGTTTTTCTTTGTTTGTGGAATGGAATTAGAAGATTTACAAAAATGGTCAAGTGCTAGATCTTCATCTGGGATTTTAACGGTGTCATGAGTATAACTATTCAACAGATCAGTTTAAAAAAAAGCCTGCTCATGGAGATGTTTCAGGATCTGGATACCAAGCGTGGACCTAATGTTTTCATTTTTGCAATTCTGATACAGGCTATTGAGCAGTGATAACTAACACCAAGTTCAGACACTGCGGATTTTCTACCTTTGATTTGTTAAGATTGAGCCAATCAGGGACAACCTTGAAGGATCTCTTAAGTTTGGTTTTGTAGGATCAGTAATTACCTGAGAAAGGTTGATATCGGTACACACCTTTTTTTAAATGATCAGAGGCAGAGTTCAACTTGTTTAAATTAAAATTGCCACACAGAGATTGGGTTTAGGCCACATGCACACAGAATGACATCAACAAATATAAGAAATATTAAACATTTACACATAGATTTTTGAATACATGTAGAGGAATGATACTTTGAAATGTGCTCATTGCGGAGTTATGATCAGTTGAGTAAGAAGGTTGAACTATTCTGGGAAAGAGGTTCTATTCCCAGCATCATGATGGACACTCCTGATATAGAAGGTTTCGCTAACGCATTGGAATTGTTTTACTATTTTCATATGCATGTGCAATGAAGAATTGCTTGCTGGTGATAAATGCAAAGAAGAACAGCTTACACATAGATGCTCACATATAGGCTGCTGAATGCAATGAAGACCTGCTTATCCAGTAAAGTTCAATGTCAATGTGTAATATTCAATTAGAATTTGCAAAACAGTGAAGTTAAACAATGAATGGGTCCATGAGAAGACTACAGGAATATTTACCTGGGTGTACGTTCAAACAGAGATGAGAAAATTGCGATAAATAATTGTTTGTTTGTTTGTTAGTATGTATATGAATGTTATGTGTATAAACTGTGTTGAGTTATAGTTACTCAGTAGTGTCTCAGTGAAACAACCGATGGGGGAAGCCTTGCGGTGACAACAAAAGCAGTGTTTTACTGATCAGTCAAGTTGCTCCAGTGTACTCCATACAAACTGGTTGGCTACTGAAGGGATAGAAAATGGGGAATACTTGTTTTAAAGCAAACAAGGAATTAGATGGGAAAAATACATGTTTTAACGGGACCCAGACAATATTAAATACTCAGACAGATGGGAGAAGAAGTGTAGTTTTGTATGAAATCACAAAATTATTACATAAAATTAGTGAAATCAATTGAAGAATGCCTTTCTGAAGAGCTGTTTACCACAGATGAGCAGCTCTGCGACCAAGCACATTGTAGATCGCTTTACTGCCAAAATGATCTAATTTAATGGATTGGTTTAGACATGCATAACAGCATTTTAAGAACAAAGAGAGAAACAAAAAGAGACAACGCTTCATGGTGGAAGGTGATGTATAAATAACTGTGTATATGATGAAGGAGAGACCATTTGAGCAGCACAGCCATTTCGCAGCACAGGGACAGCAGTCCAAGTTAAAGGATCTCCCACGTGGTATCACCTGTCACACTGTGTCAAGGCATCAAAAGAAGAAAAAATCACCAAACTCAAGGACAAAGACACGAAGACTCCGGTGAACGAAGAGAGAGGACTGACAAATCAGAAATACAAAAGGATGCTGTAGCCTATTGGCTAAGGAATAGTGCTGAAAAATGAGGTAAATCTAATCCACCACTGTCCTTGGTCTTCTGTAGGATTTTTAAACTAATACGTGGTGGTTTGTTTTTCCACAGAAATTTGGAGATGCATGAATCTAGTGACTTAAACCAAGTAGCAGATGGTTTTATGGGGATCGTTGAGAACAAATAGTTAACTTTTGGTAGTATCATCATTTTAATGGTTGTAACTCTCCCCATAAGTGATATAGGTAAGGACTTCCAACGAGAGAGATCGTCCTCTACTCTCTTTAATAATTGCACATAATTTAGCTTTGTTAGCTCTGAGAGCCTGGAGGAAATGTTTATGCCTAAATATCTAATATTTCCTGACTGTAAAGTGATCGCAGGTATATTCTGGACCATACAGTTAATGGGCAGAACTGTGGTCTTAGACCAGTTGAAAAAGATGTGAATACCCCATAGAACACTAAAAGGTGAAGCGGAAGTGTTCGGCTGCAAGAAGGTGTGAATGTCCGACTATATTTGGTGAAAAGCAGGTGAAGCAAGGTCTGAATGCCCAACCTTACATCATCAAAAGCGAGATCAGAGGTGTTTGGCTGCAAGAAGGCCATAGTTTGCCAAATGCGGGTGAGGTGCGAATGACCGATTATACACCATCAACAAAAGTGGGGGCGGAGGTGTTCAGCTGCAAGAAGATCTGAATGTCCAGCAATAATTGCTAGAAAACATGAAAGAGAATTTTCGAATATCAAACCGCACATGATCATAAGCGGGAGAGGAGGTGTGCAGCTGCAAGAAGGTGTGAGTGTCCAACCATAATTACTGAAAAATGGGTAAGAAAAGGTGCGAATGCCCAACCATGCATCATTAAAAGCAGGAGTGGATGTGTTCGGCTGCAAGTAGGTGTTAATGTCCAGCCATAATTACTCACAAACGGGTAAGAAAAGGCAGTATTGCCAGACCATACATGATCAAAAGAGGGAACGGAGGTGGTTCAGCTGCAAGGTGTGAATTTCTGACTAAAGTTTGTAAAAAGCGGGTAAGACAAGGTGCGAATGCCCGACAATGTATGATGTATGATCAAAAGAGGGAGCGGAGGTGTTCGGCTTTAAGAAGGTCTGAATGTCCAACCATAATTTGTAAAAACTGGGGAAGAAAAGGCTTGAAAGCCCGACTATACACCATCAAAAGCGGGAGCGGAGTTGTTCAGCTGCAAGAAGGTGTGAAAGTCTGACCATGGTTTGTAAAAAGCGTGTAAGAAAAGGTTTGTATGCCCGAATATACACCATCAAAAGCGGAAGCGGAGGTGTTTGGCTACAAGAAGGTGTGAACGTCCGACCAAAGTTTGTAAAATACAGTTAACAAAAGTTTCGAATATCTAACCAAACATAATCAAAAGCGGGAGCAGAGCTGTTCGACTGCAAGTAGGTGTGAATGTCAGATCATAATTTGCAAAAAGCTGAAGAGAAAGGGTGAGAATGCCCGACTATACACCATCAAATGCGGTAGCGGAGTTGTTACATGATCAAAACAGGAAGCAGAGGTGGTTCAGCTGCAAGAAGTTGTGAATGTCCGACTAAAGTTAAAAATGGTTTTAAAAAAGCGGGAGGAGAGGTCTTCGGATGAGAGTGGTTGAGAATTTGCAACCATAATCTATAAAATGCGATGAAAAAAAAGGTGTGATAGAACACTAAAAGGTGGATCGGAAGTGTTCGGCTGCAAGAAGGTGTGAATGTCCGACTATATTTGGTGAAAAGCAGGTGAAGCAAGGTCTGAATGCCCAATCTTACATCATCAAAAGCGAGATCAGAGGTGTTTGGCTGCAAGAAGGCCATAGTTTGCCAAAAGCGGGTAAGGTGCGAATGACCGACTAAATATCAACAAAAGTGGGGACGGAGGTCTTCAGATGCAAGTGGGTGTGAATATTCCACCATACAAGTATGGTGGAGAGGAAGCTGTGAATGGCCAACCATAGTAAAAAGCGGGTGAGAAAAGGTGCGAATGTCAAACCATACATGATCAAAACAGTTAGCGTAGGTGTTTGGCTGCGACAAGGTGTGAATGTCCACCCATAATTAATGAAAAGCGGGAAACAAGTAGGTTCGAATGCCCAACCATACATCATCAAAAGCAGCAGTGGATGTGTTCGGCTACAAGAAGGTTTGAATGTCTGGCCATAGTTTGTAAAAAGCGGGAAAGAAAAGGTTTGAATGCCCGAACATACACCATCAAAAGAGGGAGCGGAGGTGTTCCGCTGTAAGAAGGTGTGAATGTCCGACCATAGTTGATAAAAAGCGGGTAAGAAAAATACCCAACTGTACACAATCAATAACGGGAGTGGAGTTGTTCGGCTACTAAAAGGTGTGAAAGTCCGACCATGGTTTGTAAAAAGCGGGTAAGAAAAGGTGCGAATGCCCGACAATGTATGATCAAAAGAGGGAGCAGAGGTTTTCGGCTGCAAGAAGGTCTTAATGTCCAACCATAATTTGTAAAAACCAGGGAAGAAAAGGCTCGAAAGCCCGACTATACACCATAAAAAAGCAAGAGCGGAGGTGTTCAGCTGCAAGGTTTGAATGTCCACCAATAATTACTGAAAAATGGTTAAGAAAAGGTGCAAATGCCCAACCATACATCATCAAAATCAGGAATGGATGTGTTCGGCTACAAGAAGGTTTGAATGTCCAACCATAGTTTGTAAAAGGCGGGTAAGAAAAGCTTCGAATGCCTTAACATACACCATCAAAAGAGGGAGCGGAGGTGTTCCGCTGTAAGAAGGTGTGAATGTCCGACCATAGTTGGTAAAAAGCGGGTAAGAAGATGTGAAAATACCCGAGTGTACACAATCAAAAGAGGGAGCGGAGTTGTTCAGCTACAAGAAGGTGTGAAAGTCCGACCATGGTTTGTAAAAAGCGGGTAAGAAAAGGTTCGAATGCCCGAATATATACCATCAAAAGCGGAAGCGGAGGTGTTCCGCTGCAAGAAGGTGTGAACGTCCGATAAAAGTTTGTAAAAAGCATTTAAAAGGTTCCAATATCCAACCAAACATAATCAAAAGCGGGAGCAGAGCTGTTCGACTGCAAGTAGGTGTGAATGTCAGATCATAATTTGCAAAAAGCTGATGAAAAAGGGTGAGAATGCCCGACTATACACCATCAAAAGCAAGAGCGGAGGTGTTCAGCTGCAAGAAGGTCTGAATGTCCACCAATAATTACTGAAAAATGGTTAAGAAAAGGTGCGAATGCCCAACCATACATCATCAAAAGCAGGAGTGGATGTGTTCTGCTACAAGAATGTTTGAATGTCCCACCATAGTTTGTAAAAGGCGGGTAAGAAAAGGCTTCGAATGCCTTAACATACAACATCAAAAGAGGGAGCGGAGGTGTTCCGCTGTAAGAAGGTGTGAATGTCCGACCATAGTTGGTAAAAAGCGGGTAAGAAGAGGTGAAAATACCCGACTGTACACAATCAAAAGAGGGAGCGGAGTTGTTCAGCAACAAGAAGGTGTGAAAGTCCGACCATGGTTTGTAAAAAGCGGGTAAGAAAATGTTCGTATGCCCGAATATACACCATCAAAAGCGGAAGCGGAGGTGTTTGGCTGCAAGAAGGTGTGAATGTCCGACTATATTTGGTGAAAAGCAGGTGAAGCAAGGTCTGAATGCCCAACCTTACATCATCAAAAGCGAGATCAGAGGTGTTTGGCTGCAAGAAGGCCATAGTTTGCCAAAAGCGGGTAAGGTGCGAATGACCGACTAAATATCAACAAAAGTGGGGACGGAGGTCTTCGGATGCAAGTGGGTGTGAATATCCCACCATACTTATATGAGAGGAAGCTGTGAATGGCCGACCATAGTTTGCAAAACGCGGGTGAGAAAAGGTGCGAATGTCCAACCCTACATGATCAAAACAAGGAGCGGAGGTGTTTGGCTGCGACAAGGTGTGAATGTCCACCCATAATTAATGAAAAGCGGGCAACAAGTAGGTTCAAATGCCCAACCATACATCATCAAAAGCAGGAGTGGATGTGTTCGGCTACAAGAAGGTTTGAATATCCGACCATAGTTTGTAAAAAGCGGGTAAGAAAAGGTTTGAATGCCCGAACATACACCATCAAAGGAGGGAGCGGAGGTCTTCCGCTGTAAGACGGTGTGAATGTCCGACCATAGATGGTAAAAAGCGGGTAAGAAAAGGTTAAAATACCCGACTGTACACAATCAATAGCGGGAGCGGGGTTGTTCGGCTACAAGAAGGTGTGGACGTCCGACCAAAGTTTGTAAAAAGCAGTTAAGAAAAGGTTAGATCGCCTTCAATAAAGAACACCATTGGACTTTGCAGTAGAAGAAGTTGAAATCGATCTCGATATTGATAAATATGAAGGACAAAGCAGTTTCCACTTGGTTTGAGTGAAGAAATGAATTTTATAGCAACATCCGAAATCACGCATAACTCCTCCAAAGGAACGTATTGCTCAACCAAAGGGATGCTTTTTTCTCATTCAGGGTAATATGAGGAACTTTATGCTTGATACATTTTTTAGACATGGATAACTATGAAGGACAAAGCAATACATTTTATAGCAAAATCCGAAATCGTGCAGAACTCATGAAAATAAGCTTATTCTCGGATTCCTGATCCTTCAGTGTTTCTCTTTCTTCTACTGCAAAATCCAATGTTGTTCTTTGTTGAAGTCGATCTAGACATTGATAAATATGAAGGACAAAGCAGTTTTAACTTGGTTTGAGTGAAGGAATTCATTTTATACATAAAATCCCAAATCATGCAGAACGTATGAAAAGAAGCTTATTCTCGGATTCCTGATCCTTCAGTGTTAGTCTTTCTTCTACTGCAAAATCCAATGTTGTTCTTTGTTGAAGTCGATCTAGACATTGATAAATATGAAGTTAAAAGTAGTTTTAACATAGTTTGAGTGAAGGAATTCATTTTATACATAAAATCCCAAATCATGTACAACGTATGAAAAGAAGCTTATTCTCGGATTCCTGAACCTTCAGTGTTTCTCTTTCTTCTACTGCAAAATACAATGTTGTTCTTTGTTGAAGTCGATCTTGACATTGATAAATATGAAGTTAAAAGCAGTTTTAACTTGGTTTGAGTGAAGGAATTCATTTTATACATAAAATCCCAAATCATGCAGAACGTATGAAAAGAAGCTTATTCTCGGATTCCTGAACCTTCAGTGTTGCTCTTTCTTCTACTGCAAAATACAATGTTGTTCTTTATTGAAGTCGATCTAGACATTGATAAATATGAAGTTAAAAGTAGTTTTAACATAGTTTGAGTGAAGAAATTCATTTTATAGTAAAATCCGAAATCGTGCAGAACTCATGAAAATAAGCTTATTCTCGGATTCCTACAACTTTTGATTTGCTCTTTCTTTTACTGCAAAGTACAACGTGGTTTTTTTTTTGTTTAAATCTATCTAGACATTGATAAATTTGAACGTAAAAGCCGTTTTAACATAGTTTGAGTGAAGGAATTAATTTTATAGATAAAATCCCAAATCATGCAGAACTCCTCAAAAGGGGCTTATGGCTTAATCACAAGTGTGGTTCTTTCTCATCCAGGGTAATATGAGGAAGTTTATGATTGAAATATATGTAGAAATGGGTACATATGAAGGACAAAGCAGTTTTAACATAGTTTGAGTGAAGGAATTCATTTTAAAACAAAATCCCAACAAATGAAGAACTCATGAAAAGCTTATTCTTGGATTCCTGAAACTTTAGATTTGCTCTTCCTTTTACTGCAAAGTACAACGTTGTTTTTTGTTGAAATCTATCTAGACATTGATAAATACCGGCCGAACATCTCTGCTGCCGCTTTTGACATTTTATGGTTTGGCATTCTTACCTTTTCTTACCCGCTTTTTACAAATTTTGATCTGACATTCACACCTACTTGCAGACGAACACCTTCTCTCCCGCTTATGATCATGAGCGGTTTGACATTCGAAAATTTTCTTTCATGTTTTCTAGCAATTACTGATGGACATTCAGACCTTCTTGCAGCCGAACACCTCCGCTCCCGCTTTTGTGTATATTCGGGCATACAAAACTTTTCTTACCCGCTTTTTACAAACCATGGTTGGACATTCACACTTTGTTGCTGAACTACTCCGCTCCCTCTTTTGATTGTATACAGTCGGGTATTTTCACCTTTTCTTACCAGCTTTTACCAACTACGGTCGGACATTCACACCTTCTTACAGCGGAACACCTCCGCTCCCTCTTTTGATGGTGTATGTTCAGGCATTCGAACCTTTTCTTACCCGCCTTTTACAAACTATAGTCGGACATTCAAACCTTCTTGTATCCAAACACATCCCCTCCTGCTTTTGATGATGTATGGTTGGGCTTTCGCACCTTTTCTTAACCATTTTTCAGTATTTATTGGTGGACATTCAGACCTTCTTGCAGCTGAACACCTCCGCTCCCGCTTTTGATGGTGTATAGTTGGGATTTCGAGCTTTTTCTTCCCTGGTTTTTACAAATTATGGTTGGACATTCAGACCTTGCAGCCGAAAACCTATGCTCCCTGTTTTGATCATACATTGTCAGGCATTCGCACCTTGTCTTACCCGCTTTTTACAAACTTTAGTCAGACATTCACACCTTGCAGCTGAACCACCTCCGCTCCCTGTTTTGATCATGTATGGTCTGGCAATACTACGTTTTCTTACCCGTTTGTGAGTAATTATGGCTTGACATTCACACCTACTTGCAGCCGAACACCACTTCTCCCGCTTTTGATGATGTATGGTCCGGCATTCTAGTCTTTTCCAACACATTTTTCAGAAATTATGGATGGACATTAACACCTGCTTAAAGCTGAATAACTCCTCTCCCACTTATGATCATATGCAGTTTGACATTCGAAAATTTCCTTTCATGTTTTCTAGCAATTATTGATGGACATTCAGACCTTCTTGCAGCTGATCACCTCCACTCCCGCTTTTGATCGTGTATAGTCGGGCTTTCGAGTCTTTTCTTCCCCGGTTGTTACATATTATGGTTGGACATTCAGACCTTTTTGCAGCCGAAAACCTTCTCTCCCTCTTTTGATCATATAATGTCGGGCATTCACACCTTTTCTCACCCGCTTTTTACAAACCATGGTCGGACTTTCACACCTTTTAGTAGCCGAAACACTCCGCCCCCGCTATTGATTGTGTAAAGTCGGGTATTTTAACCTTTTCTTACCCGCTTTTTAAAAACTATGGTCGGACATTCACACCTTCTTACAGCGGAACACCTCCGCTCCCTCTTTTGATGGTGTATGTTCGGGCTTTCGAACCTATTCTTACCCCCTTTTTACAAACTATTCTCAGAGATTCACACCTACTCACAGACGAAAAACTCCGCTCCAGCATTTGTTGGTGTATAGTCGGGCATTCTCACCCTTTCTCATCAGCTTTTTTAAAATTATGATCTGACATTCACACCTACTTGCAGTCGAACAGCTCTGCTCCCGGTTTTGATTATGTTTGGTTAGATATTCGAAACTTTTCTTAACTGCTTTTTACAAACTTTGGTCGGACGTTCACACCTTCTTGCAGCCGAACACCTCCGCTTCCACTTTTGATGGTGTATATTTGGGCATACAAACGTTTTCTTACCCGCTTTTTATAAACTTTAGTGGGACATTCACACCTTCTTGCAGCTGAACCACCTCCGTTCCCTGTTTTGATCATGTATGGTCTGGCAATACTGCCTTTTCTTACCCGTTTGTGAGTAATTATGGCTGGACATTCACACCTACTCACAGCCGAACAGTACCGCTCCCGCATTTGATGGTGTATAGTCGGGCATTCTCACCCTTTCTCATCAGCTTTTTGCAAATAATGATCTGACATTCACACCTACTTGCAGCCGAACACCACTTCTCCCGCTTTTGATTATGTTTGGTTGGATATTCAAACCTTTTCTTATCTGCTTTTTACAAACTTTGGACGGATGTTCACGTCTTCTTGAAGCCGAACACCTCCGCTTCCGCTTTTTATGGTGTATATTCAGGCATACGAACCTTTTCTTACCCGCTTTTTACAAACCATGCTCGGACATTCACACTTTGTTGCTGAACTACTCCGCTCCCTCTTTTTATTGAGTACAGTTGGGTATTTTCACCTCTTCTTACCAGCTTTTTACCAACTATGGTCGGACATTCCCACTTTCTTACAGCGGAACACCTCTGCTCCCTCTTTTGATGGTGTATGTTCGGGCATTCAAACCTTTTCTTACCCGCCTTTTACAAACTATGGTCGGACATTCAAACCTTCTTGTAGCCGAACACATCCGCTCCTGCTTTTGATGATGTATGGTTGGCTATTCGCACCTTTTCTTAACCATTTTTCAGTAATTATAGTTGGACATTCAGACCTTCTTGCAGCTGAACACCTCCGCTCCCGCTTTTGATAGTGTATAGTCAGGCTTTCGAGCCTTTTTGTCCCCGGTTTTTAAGAATTATGGTTGGACATTCAGACCTTAAAGCCGAAAACCTCCCCTCCCTCTTTTGATCATACATTGTCGGGCATTCGCACCTTGTCTTACCCGCTTTTTATAAACTTTAGTCGGACATTCACACCTTCTTGCAGCTGAACCACCTCCGCTCCCTGTTTTGATGGTGTATAGTCGGGCATTCTCACCCTTTCTCATTAGCTTTTTGCAAATTATGATCTGACATTCACACCTACTTGCAGTCGAACAGCTCTGCTCCCGCTTTTGATTATGTTTGGTTCGATATTCGAACCTTTTCTTTACTGCTTTTTACAAACCATGGTCGGACTTTCACACCTTCCTGTAGCTGAACAACTCCGCTCCCTCTTTTGATTGTGTACAGTCAGGAATTTTAACCTTTTCTTACCCACTTTTTACCAACTATGGTCGGACATTCACACCTTATTACAGCGGAACACCTCCGCTCTTGCTTTTGATGGTGTATAGTCGGGCTTTCGAGCCTTTTCTTCCCCGGTTTTTACAAATTATGGTTGGACATTCAGACCTTACAGCCGAAAACCTCCGCTCCCTCTTTTGATCATACATTGTCGGGCATTCGCACCTTGTCTTACCCGCTTTTTATAAACTTTAGTCGGACATTCACACCTTCTTGCAGCTGAACCACCTCCGCTCCCTGTTTTGATCATGTATGGTCTGGCAATACTACCTTTTCTTACGCGTTTGTGAGTAATTATGGTTTGACATTCACACCTACTCAAAGCCGAAGAACTCCACTCCCGCATTTGATGGTGTATAGTCGGGCATTCTCATCCTTTCTCATCAGCTTTTTTGCAAATTATGATCTGACATTCACACCTACTTGCAGTCGAACAGCTCTGCTCCCGCTTTTGATTATGTTTGGTTGAATATTCGAATCTTTTCTTAACTGCTTTTTACAAACTTTGGTCGAATTTTCACGTCTTCTTGAAGCCGAACACCTCCGCTTCCGCTTTTGATGGTTTATATTCGGGCATACGAACCTTTTCTTACCCGCTTTTTACAAACCATGGTCGGACTTTCACACCTTCTTGTAGCTGAACTACTCCGCTCCCTCTTTTGATTGTGTACAGTCGGGAATTTTAACCTTTTCTTACCCACTTTTTACCAACTATGGTCGGACATTCACACCTTCTTACAGCGGAACACCTCCGCTCCCTCTTTTGATGGTGTATGTTCGAGCATTCGAAGCTTTTCTTACCTGCCTTTTAGAAACTATAGTCGGACATTCTTGCAGCCGAAAACCTCTGCTCCCTCTTTTGATCATACATTGTCGGGCATTCTCACCTTTTCTTACCCGCTTTTTACAAACTATGGTCAGACATTCACACCTTCTTGTAGCCGAACACATCCACTGCTGCTTTTGATGATGTATGGTTGGGCATTCGAACCTACTTGTTTCCCGCTTTTCATTAATTATGGGTGGACATTCACACCTTGTCGCAGCCAAACACCTACGCTAACTGTTTTGATCATGTATGGTTTGACATTCGCACCTTTTCTCACCCGCTTTTTACTATGGTTGGCCATTCACAGCTTCCTCTCCACCATACTTGTATGGTGGGATATTCACACCCACTTGCATCCGAAGACCTCCGCCCCCCACTTTTGTTGATATTTAGTCGGTCATTCGCACCTTACCCGCTTTTGGCAAACTATGGCCTTCTTGCAGCCAAACACCTCTGATCTCGCTTTTTTTATGATGTAAGGTTGGGCATTCAGACCTTGCTTCACCTGCTTTTCATCAAATATAGTCGGACATTCACACCTTCTTGCAGCGGAACACTTCCGCTCCACCTTTTAGTGTTCTATGGGGTATTCACACCTTTTTTTCACCGTATTTTATAGATTATGGTTGGAAATTCTCACCCACTCTCATCCGAACACCTCTCCTCCCGCGTTTGTTAATATATAGTCGGGCATTCGAACCTTTTCTTACCCGCTTTTTACAAATTATGGTCGAACATTCACACCTACTTGCAGCCGAATACTTCCGCTCCACCTTTTAGTGATGTATGGTTGGCATTTGCATCTTTTCTTACCCTCTTTTTATACTGATTGCTGAAGATTAAGTTGTTCTTTCTCAAACTACAAAATTTTTTTAATTGTTGAAACTTGATTTGAAGTGGATAAGTAAGGAGGACAAACAGTTTTAAGTCAGGCTGATAGAAGGAATTAATTTTATAGCAAAATCTGTATTTCATCATATGTCGAGAGTTGCTTATTGCTGAAGAAGTTCTTTCTCATTCTACAAAGTGCAACGTTGTTTATCGTTGAAACTTGATTAGACATGAATAAATATGAAGGACAAAGCAGTCTTAACTTGGTTTGAGTTAAGGAATTCGTTTTATATGGAGAATCTGAATTTGTGCATAACTCGTAAAATAGAGCTTATTTTCGGATTCCTGAAGAATGAGTCTGGTTCTTTCTCATAATACAAAGAAGTGAAGAAATAAGGACAAACCGTTTTAAGTCAGTTTGATAGAAGGATTTCATTTTATAGCAAAATCTGTATTCCTTCATATCTCCTCGAGAGAAGCTTATTGCTGAAAATTAGGTCTGGTTCTTTTTCATACTACAAAATACAGTGTTGTTTATTGTTGAAACTAGATTAGAAGTAGATAAATATGAAGGACAAAGCAGTTTGAACTTGGTTTGAGAGAAGGAATTAATTTTATTGCAAAATCCAAATTCATGCATAACTCGTCAAATAGATAATGATGTGTCGTTCGTGAGCGATTCGTTCGATATGAACTAATTTTTTATATGACTCGGGAGTAACGAGTTGTCTCAGTGAGTGATTCGTTCATTTTCATGCAGTACCCTTACTCACCACATAGCAGGCGGCAGCTTCATAAGCTCAGTGAGCAGGACAGGAAACAGTATTGATTCGTTCACGACTCAACTCCTCGGGTGACGGGTCCTCGCACAGGAAACAGTATTGATTCGTTCATGACTCAACTCCTCGGCTGACGGGTCCTCGCACAGGAAACAGTATTGATTCGTTTACGACTAAACTCCTTGGGTCTTCGTTCATTTCTCACGTTTCAAATTCTACGTTTCATTTGACAGGCTGAAGAGCAGTAGGCACAACAGTTTGTCCACAAACCAGATCATTAATCTCATAGACTATTCTAGCATCAACAACTTGGAAACCACAATCGACTCTCTAGATGCAGAAAAAGCATTTGATCGAGTGAACTGGAAATTTTTATTCGCAGCATTAAACAAATTCGGGTTTGGGTCACACTTCATCAACTGGATAAGGATATTATATAGCTCCCCAAATGCAAGTGTCAGGACAAATGATCAAACTTCTCCAAGCTTCAGTCTGCAGAGAGGTACAAGACAGGGTTGCCCACTTTCTCCCTCACTTTTTGCTATTTTCATCAAACCTTTAGCAGCTTCTATCAGACAAGATAGAAATATTAAAGGCATCCAATCCCAAAATATTAAGCATAAAATAAGTCTTTATGCTGATGATGTATTACTTTTCCTTCAGAACTCACAGACGTCTCTCACTCACACGATCACACTCATAAATAAATTCTCAGCACTTTCTGACTACTCTATCAACTGGTCTAAGACCACAGTTCTGCCCATTAACTGCAGGGTCCAGAATATACCTGCAATCACTTTACAGTCAGGAAATATTAGATATTTAGGCATAAACATTTCCTCCAGGCTCTCAGAGTTAACAAAGCTAAATTATGTGCAATTATTAAAGACTTATTAAAGAAAGTAGAGGACGATCTCTCTCGTTGGAAGTCCTTACCTATATCACTTATGGGGAGAGTTACAACCATTAAAATGATGATACTACCAAAAGTTAACTATTTGTTCTCAATGATCCCCATAAAACCATCTGCTACTTGGTTTAAGTCACTAGATTCATGCATCTCCAAATTTCTGTGGAAAAACAAACCACCACGTATTAGTTTAAAAACCCTACAGAAGACCAAGGACTGTGGTGGATTAGATTTACCTCATTTTCAGCACTATTCCTTAGCCAATAGGTTACAGTGTATATCAAAATGGTTTAAACCTAGCCCAATAGATGAACCATGGATAAATATAGAACAAGCATTGTGTGATAATCTGGAAATCTCTGACCTGCCACTTATTAGTCAAAACGTAAAAAATCACAAATGTTTCAAAAGCATTAACATCATCACCTCTCTGACAGCCTGGTTGGAATTTCTTAAAATAACAAAGTCCTCACTTGTCCCGTGTAAGCTTACACCCATCTGGAACAATCCTCACATACTGCAAAACAAAAAAATGCTAAACTTTCCTCTGTGGAAGATCAAAGGAATCAAACATCTGGAACATATAATCCAAAATGGAAATTTTATTTCATTTGATGAGCTCATATCACAACATGAGATAAGCAGCAATAAATTCCTAGAATATCAACAACTTAAGTCTATAATAACAAAGAAATATATCCTCCACCAACCAGACTTACAACTCCCGACAAGGGTAAAAGAATTTCTAAGCATCTGCACCCCAAAACTACTATCAAAAATATATAAATTATTGTCTAAGATAGATGACACAATGTCTCTTCCATCCTCAAAATGGGAGGCAGATTTATCCATCAGTTCTAGTCATAGCTTTTGGCCACAAATATGTTTGAACACCTTCAGAATGACTCGAAATCCTAATTTACAGCTCATACAATACAAAATCCTTCATAGAACACACTATACAGGACAAAGGATGTTCAGGATGGGTCTAACACACTCAAACATCTGCTCACATTGCACAGATAACACACCTGATGATTATGCACACGCTTTGTGGTTTTGTGCGCCTGTCCAGAAGTTCTGGCTTGAAGTCTGTGAGGACCTATCAACATGGCTAAAGTGTAGCATCCCTGCATGCCCCACACTGTGCATACTGGGTGACTTAGACAACATCAACATGGAAATGAACTCAGCACACATGGTTCTCACAGTGTTATGTATCGCAAAGAAAACTATTCTCTTGAACTGGAAAGCGAAAAACAATATGTGTATTAACCAGTTTAGAAATTTTCTTTTAGATTATATTAGCATGGAAACAATGTCTGCCTCCTCAAAACATCAATTGGCTGAATTTCATTCTCTCTGGTCCCCTCTGATTAGCTTTATCACATAGTGGTGGTGGTGGGTTGCTGTCCCGTCGCTCTGGGCGGTTGGGTGTGTGCTGGGGGGGGCTGTGTGGCTTCGGGCGTCTGGTGGTCTCTCGGGTCGTGGGGACCGGGTTGGTCATTGCTGGGGGGGACTGTGTGTCGGACATGGAGGGCAGTTTTGGGGGCTTGCGGGTGGGGCTGTCTTGCGGTGTGGGGCGGGGTCCCTTAGGGGCCTTGAGGTGGTGGCTGCTGGCTCTATGCCGGGTGGCCGGGCCGCTGTGGCGTGCGTGGTGGTGGTGGGCCTGGGCCCTGGGGGCTGGGCGCTCCAAGGTGTCTGCAGATGGTTGTTTTTTTTTCAGGGTGTTGGGGCGTGCGGTGGGGGGGGGGCGGTGCTTTTCGCTTGGGTGATGGTGGGTCTCAGGCCTGGGCTGCTGCGACTGGTGTGACCGGGTGGTTTGTTTGTTTGTTTTTTGTTGTTGTTTGTTTGTCTTTTGTAGAGGTCCTCCAGGGTGGGGTTGGGTTGAGTGGGGTGGGGCGGGATGGGTACCTTCTGGGGGTAGAGTAGCTCCCGGAATATGGTCGCTGCAGGCCCCAAGCCTGGTGGACATCAGGCCCTCCTGCCCTGTGTTGGCTCCCAGGTAGCGGGGATGCCTATTGCAGCCAGTCCCTGGCTGCCCTCTCTGGGGGAGAGTAGCTCCCCCGGTGTATATCCCCATACCCCTCTCCCTTCTGGCTCCTGTACACAGCACACACTCACACATGAAGGGTTTTGGGGGCGTGTGTGTTCGGTGGTGTGTAGTGGATGGGGCCACGTAGGTGGTGCCCTTTTGTTGCACTTTGCAGTTCCCCGCCCCTGTGTTAGACATTACTACTTATCAAACACAATCACACACACAAATTAGGTCTTGGGGGGTGGTTACACTGAGTGGCATCTGGTGGGCGGGGCTCTTTGGGTATGTAGGCTGCCCAGAGGGCTGCGCTCCCAGTTCTATAAGTTTGGCTGCCCCTCAATTTTAATTGCTCACTATTAGAAAATATTGAAGAGCCAGAAGGGTGGTGGGAGGGGTCTTCTTCGCACACCCCTGCTTCCTTGTTGCTGCTCGGGGCGGGAAGGGCCAGGAGGATTAATTAATTGTTCTTCTGGTTCGGGGTCTGTGGTGGCTGGGGGGCTGCTGGCCCCCTGGTGTGCCCGCTGCACTACACCCCAGTGGAGTCGAGGGAGGGAGGACGTGTGGATGTGTGGTAATGATTGGGCCTGGATCTGGGACTTGCTGTCGCCTGGCCTGCCTGTGCTTCTCCCGATGGGGGGGCAGCGTTGCCTCTCCCCGCTGCTCGCGACTTCACCCACCTGTGGGCACGTCTTGACTCCCAGGGCACTTGGCCAGGGGCGCTGGGGCAGGCGCTGACCCACTGTGTGGCTGTCTGGGGCGCTTGGCCCTTCTGGGTATTGGGTGGGGCCTCTGCCGGGGGGTTTGGGGGCGCTCGGGCTTCTGGGGCCCGGTTCCAGTGCACGGCCCATGTCTGGGCGGCTGGGGCCTGGCGGGGTCGGTGGGCTGTTGCCCTTGGCTCCCGGAGGGCCTCTGCCCTATGCTTATGGGGGCTCTTTCCGGGGGCTTCCTCTGCAGTCTTCTGGGTGGATGCGTGGTTGCCCCTGCGGTGACTTCCTGGGTTCTGTGCTCTGTGGGGGCTGCTGGTGGCCTGGGTCTTGTGGCCCTCTCTGTCTGCTTCTGATTGCTTGGGGGGGCTGTGGATTGTGGCCCTGTATGCTTATACACTCATAACTAAGCACGGTTATCATGTAGGTCCTGTGCCATGGGTGTTGCATGTTCTCACACACACACACACATTCATTAGTCCAGTAGCATGGTCACTAAGCAGTTTATGTATTATCATGTCGTCTCAGGTCATCTATATCCACAGCTGTGTTGTATGCGATTGACACTTCTTGTGCTTGTTTTTCTTTGTTTGTGGAATGGAATTAGAAGATTTACAAAAATGGTCAAGTGCTAGATCTTCATCTGGGATTTTAACAGTGTCATGAGTATAACTATTCAACAGATCAGTTTAAAAAAAGCCTCCTCATGGAGATGTTTCAGGATCTGGATACCAAGCGTGCACCTAATGTTTTCATTTTTGCAATTCTGATACAGGCTATTGAGCAGTGATAACTAACACCAAGTTCAGACACTGCGGATTTTCTACCTTTGATTTGTTAAGATTGAGCCAATCAGGGACAACCTTGAAGGATCTCTTAAGTTTGGTTTTGTAGGATCAGTAATTACCTGAGAAAGGTTGATATCGGTACACACCTTTTTTTAAATGATCAGAGGCAGAGTTCAACTTGTTTAAATTAAAATTGCCACACAGAGATTGGGTTTAGGCCACATGCACAAAGAATGACATCAACAAATATAAGAAATATTAAACATTTACACATAGATTTTTGAATACATGTAGAGGAATGATACTTTGAAATGTGCTCATTGCGGAGTTATGATCAGTTGAGTAAGAAGGTTGAACTATTCTGGGAAAGAGGTTCTATTCCCAGCATCATGATGGACACTCCTGATATAGAAGGTTTCGCTAACGCATTGGAATTGTTTTACTATTTTCATATGCATGTGCAATGAAGAATTGCTTGCTGGTGATAAATGCAAAGAAGAACAGCTTACACATAGATGCTCACATATAGGCTGCTGAATGCAATGAAGAACTGCTTATCCAGTAAAGTTCAATGTCAATGTGTAATATTCAATTAGAATTTGCAAAACAGTGAAGTTAAACAATGAATGGGTCCATGAGAAGACTACAGGAATATTTACCTGGGTGTACGTTCAAACAGAGATGAGAAAATTGCGATAAATAATTGTTTGTTTGTTTGTTAGTATGTATATGAATGTTATGTGTATAAACTGTGTTGAGTTATAGTTACTCAGTAGTGTCTCAGTGAAACAACCGACGGGGGAAGCCTTGCGGTGACAACAAAAGCAGTGTTTTACTGATCAGTCAAGTTGCTCCAGTGTACTCCATACAAACTGGTTGGCTACTGAAGGGATAGAAAATGGGGAATACTTGTTTTAAAGCAAACAAGGAATTAGATGGGAAAAATACATGTTTTAACGGGACCCAGACAATGTTAAATACTCAGACAGATGGGAGAAGAAGTGTAGTTTTGTATGAAATCACAAAATCATAAAATTAGTGAAATCAATTGAAGAATGCCTTTCTGAAGAGCTGTTTACCACAGATGAGCAGCTCTGCGACCAAGCACATTGTAGATCGCTTTACTGCCAAAATGATCTAATTTAATGGATTGGTTTAGACATGCATAACAGCATTTTAAGAACAAAGAGAGAAACAAAAAGAGACAACGCTTCATGGTGGAAGGTGATGTATAAATAACTGTGTATATGATGAAGGAGAGACCATTTGAGCAGCACAGCCATTTCGCAGCACAGGGACAGCAGTCCAAGTTAAAGGATCTCCCACGTGGTATCACCTGTCACACTGTGTCAAGGCATCAAAAGAAGAAAAAATCACCAAACTCAAGGACAAAGACACGAAGACTCCGGTGAACGAAGAGAGAGGACTGACAAATCAGAAATACAAAAGGATGCTGTAGCCTATTGGCTAAGGAATAGTGCTGAAAATTAGGCAAATCTAATCCACCACTGTCCTTGGTCTTCTGTAGGATTTTTAAACTAATACGTGGTGGTTTGTTTTTCCACAGAAATTTGGAGATGCATGAATCTAGTGACTTAAACCAAGTAGCAGATGGTTTTATGGGGATCGTTGAGAACAAATAGTTAACTTTTGGTAGTATCATCATTTTAATGGTTGTAACTCTCCCCATAAGTGATATAGGTAAGGACTTCCAACGAGAGAGATCGTCCTCTACTCTCTTTAATAATTGCACATAATTTAGCTTTGTTAGCTCTGAGAGCTCGAGGAAATGTTTATGCCTAAATATCTAATATTTCCTGACTGTAAAGTGATCGCAGGTATATTCTGGACCCTACAGTTAATGGGCAGAACTGTGGTCTTAGACCAGTTGATAGAGTAGTCAGAGAGTGCTGAGAATTTATTCATGAGTGTGATTGTGTGAGTGAGAGACGTCTGTGAGTTCTGAAGGAAAAGTAATACATCATCAGCATAAAGACTTATTTTATGCTCAATACTTTGGGATTGGATGTCTTTGATATTTCTATCTTGTCTGATAGAAGCTGCTAAAGGTTTGATGAAAATAGCAAAAAGTGAGGGAGAAAGTGGGCAACCCTGTCTTATACCTCTCTGCAGACTGAAGCTTGGAGAAGTTTGATCATTTGTCCTGACACTTGCATTTGGGGAGCTATATAATATCCTTATCCGGTTGATGAAGTGTGACCCAAACCCAAATTTGTTTAATGCTGCGAATAAAAATTTCCAGTTCACTCCATCAAATGCTTTTTCTGCATCTAGAGAGTCGATTGTGGTTTCCAAGTGTTTGATGGTAGAATAGTCTATGAGATTAATGATCCGGTTTGTGAACGAACTGTTGTGCCTACTGCTCTTCAGCCTGTCAAATGAAACGTAGAATTTGAAACGTGACAAATGAACGAAGACCCAAGGAGTTGAGTCGTAAACAAATCAATACTTTTTCCTGTGCGAGGACCCGTCAGCCGAGGAGTTGAGTCATGAACGAATCAATACTGTTTCCTGTGCGAGGACCCGTCACCCGAGGAGTTGAGTCGTGAACGAATCAATACTGTTCCCTGTCCTAATGACTGAGCTTATGAAGCTGCCACCTGCCATGTGGTGAGTAAGGGTACTGCATGAAAATGAACGAATCACTCACTGAGACAACTCGTTACTCCCGAGTCATATAAAAAATGAGTTCATATCGAACGAATCGCTCACGAACGACACATCACTATCTATTTGACGAGTTATGCATGAATTCGGATTTTGCAATAAGATTAATTCCTTCTCTCAAACCAAGTTCAAACTGCTTTGTCCTTCATATTTATCTACTTCTAATCTAGTTTCAACAATAAACAACACTGTATTTTGTAGTATGAAAAAGAACCAGACCTAATTTTCAGCAATAAGCTTCTCTCGAGGAGATATGAAAGAATACAGATTTTGCTATAAAATGAAATCCTTCTATCAAACTTACTTAAAACGGTTTGTCCTTATTTCTTCACTTCTGATGAAGTTTCAACAATAAACAACAAACTTTGTATTATGAGAAAGAACCAGACTCATTCTTCAGGAATCCGAAAATAAGCTCTATTTTACAAGTTATGCACGAATTCGGATTCTCCTATAAAACGAATTCCTTAACTCAAACCAAGTTAAGACTGCTTTGTCCTTCATATTTATTCATGTCTAATCAAGTTTCAACGATAAGCAACGTTGCACTTTGAAGAATGAGAAAGAACTTCTTCAGCAATAAGCATCTCTCGACATATGACGAAATACAGATTTTGCTATAAAATTAATTCCTTCTATCAGCCTGACTTAAAACTGTTTGTCCTCCTTATTTATCCACTTCAAATCAAGTTTCAACAATTAAAAAAAATTTGTAGTTTGAGAAAGAACAACTTAATCTTCAGCAATCAGTATAAAAAGAGGGTAAGAAAAGGTGCAAATGCCAACCATACATAACTAAAAGGTGGAGTGGAAGTATTCGGCTGTAAGTAGGTGTGAATGTTCGACCATAATTTGTAAAAAGCGGGTAAGAAAAGGTTCGAATGCCCGACTATATATTAACAAAAGTGGGAGGAGAGGTCTTCGGATGAGAGTGGGTGAGAATTTCCAACCATAATCTATAAAATGCGGTGAAAAAAAAGGTGTGAATACCCCATAGAACACTAAAAGGTGAAGCGGAAGTGTGCGGCTGCAAGAAGGTGTGAATGTCCGACTATATTTGGTGAAAAGCAGGTGAAGCACGGTCTGAATGCCCAACCTTACATCATCAAAAGCGAGATCAGAGGTGTTTGGCTGCAAGAAGGCCATAGTTTGCCAAAAGCGGGTAAGGTGCGAATGACCGATTATACACCATCAACAAAAGTGGGGGCGGAGGTGTTCAGCTGCAAGAAGGTCTGAATGTCCAAATATAATTGCTAGAAAACATGAAAGAGAATTTTCGAATATCAAACCGCACATGATCATAAGCGGGAGAGGAGGTGTGCAGCTGCAAGAAGGTGTGAGTGTCCAACCATAATTACTGAAAAATGGGTAAGAAAAGGTGCGAATGCCCAACCATGCATCATCAAAAGCAGGAGTGGATGTGTTCGGCTACAAGAAGGTTTGAATGTCCGACCATAGTTTGTAAAAGGCGGGTAAGAAAAGGTTCGAATGCCCGAACATACACCATCAAATGAGGGAGCGGAGGTGTTCCGCTGTAAGAAGGTGTGAATGTCAGACCATAGTTGGTAAAAAGCGGGTAAGAAAAGGTTAAAATACCCAACTGTACACAATCAATACCGGGAGCGGAGTTGTTAGGCTACTAAAAGATGTGAAAGTCCGACCCTGGTTTGTAAAAAGCAGGTAAGAAAAGCTGCGAATGCCCGACAATGTGTGATTAAAAGAGGGAGCGGAGGTTTTCGGCTGAAAGAAGGTCTGAATGTCCAACCATAATTTCTAAAAACCGGGGAAGAAAAGGCTCGAAAGCCCGACTATGCACCATCAAAAGCGGAAGCGGAGGTGTTCAGCTGAAAGAAGGTCTGAATGTCCATCAATAATTGCTAGAAAAAATGAAAGGAAATTTTCGAATATCAAACCACACATGATCATAAGTGAGAGAGGAGGTGTTCAGCTGCAAGAAGGTGTGAATGTCCACTCATAATTACTGAAAAATGGGTAAGAAAAGGTGCGAATGCCCAACCATGCATCAACAAAAGCAGGAGTGGATGTGTTCGGCTACAAGAAGGTTTGAATGTCCGACAATAGTTTGTAAAAAGTGGGTAAGAAAAGGTTCGAATGCCCGAACATACACCATCAAAAGAGGGAGCGGAGCTGTTCCGATGTAAGACGGTGTGAATGTCCGACAATAGTTGGTAAAAAGCCGGTAAGAAAAGGTTAAAATACCTGACTGTACACAATCAAAAGAGGGAGCGGAGTTGTTAAGCTACAAGAAGGTGTGAAAGTCCGACCATGGTTTGTAAAAAGCTAGTAAGAAAAGGTTCGTATGCCCGAATATACACCATCAAAAGCGGAAGAGGAGGTGTTCGGCTGCAAGAAGGTGTGAACGTCCGACCAAAGTTTGTAAAAAGCAGTTAAGAAAAGGTTCGAATATCCAACCAAACATAATCAAAAGCGGGAGCAGAGCTGTTCGACTGCAAGTAGGTGTGAATGTCAGATCATAAGTTGCAAAAAGCTGATGAGAAAGGGTGAGAATGCCCGACTAAACACAATCAAATGCGGGAGCGGAGGTGTTCGTCTGTGAGTAGGTGTGAATGTCCGACCATAAATGCTGAAAAATGTTTTAGAAAAGGTAAGAATGCCGGACCATACATCATCAAAAGCGGGAGCAGAGCTGTTCGACTTCAAGTAGGTGTGAATGTCAGATCATTTTTTGCAAAAAGCTGATGAGAAAGGGTGAGAATACCCGACTATACACCATCAAATGCGGGAGCGGTACTGTTCGGCTGTGAGTAGGTTTGAATGTCCGACCATAATTGCTGAAAAATGTGTTAGAAAAGACTAGAATGCCGGACAATACATCATCAAGAGCAGGAGAGGTGGTGTTTGGCTGCAAGTAGGTGTGAATGTCCAGCCATAATTACTCACAAACGGGTAAGAAAAGGTAGTATTGCCAGACCATACATTATCAAAACAGGGAGCGGAGGTGGTTCAGCTGCAAGGTGTGAATGTCTGACTAAAGTTTGTAAAAAGCGGATAAGACAAGGTGCGAATGCGCGACAATGTATGATCAAAAGCGGGAGCGGAGGTTTTCGGCTGCAAGGTCTGAATGTCCAACCATAATTTGTAAAAACCGGGGAAGAAAAGGCTCGAAAGCCCGACTATACACCATCAAAAGAGGGAGCGGTGGTTTTCGGCTACAAGAAAGTCTGAATGTCCACCGATAATTCCTGAAAAATGGATAAAAAAAGGGTGCGAATGCCCAACCATACATCATCAAAAGCAGGAGTGGATGTGTTCGGCTACAAGTTTTGAATGTCCGAGCATAGTTTGTAAAAGGCGGGTAAGAAAAGGTTCGAATGCCCGAACATACACCATCAAAAGAGGGAGTGGAGGCGTTCCGCTGTAAGAAGGTGTGAATGTCCGACCATAGTTGGTAAAAAGTGGGTAAGAAAAGGTTAAAATACCCGACTGTACACAATCAAAAGAGGGAGCGGAATTGTTCAGCTACAAGGTGTGAGAGTTAGACCATGGTTTGTAAAAAGCGGGTAAGAAAAGGTTCGTATGCCCGAATATGCACCATCGAAAGCGGAAGCGGAGGTGTTCGGCTGCAAGAAGGTGTGAACGTCCGACCAAAGTTTGTAAAAAGCAGTTAAGAAAAGGTTTGAATATCTAACCAAACATAATCAAAAGCGGGAGCAGAGCTGTTCAACTGCAAATAGGTGTGAATGTCAGATCATAATTTTCTAAAAGCTGAAGAGAAAGGGTGAGAATGCCCGACTATACACCATCAAAAGCGGTAGCGGAGTTCTTCGGCTGTGAGTAGGTGTGAATCTCCGACCATAATTGCTGAAAAATGTGTTAGAAAAGGTAAGAATGCCGGTCCATACATCATCAAAAGCGGGAGAGGTGATGTTCGGCTGCAAGTAGGTGTGAATATCCAGCCATAATTACTCACAAACGGGTAAGAAAAGGTAGTATTTCCAGACCATACATGTTCAAAACAGGGAGCGGAGGTTGTTCAGCTGCAAGAAGGTGTGAATGTCCGACTAAAGTTTGTAAAAAGCGGGTAAGACAAGGTGAAAAAGCCCGACAATGTATGATCAAAAGAGGGAGCGGAGGTGTTCGGCTTTAAGAAGGTCTGAATGTCCAACCATAATTTGTAAAAACCGGGAAGAAAAGGCTCGAAAGCCCAACTATACACCATCAAAAGTGGGAGCGGAGGTGTTCAGCTGCAAGAAGGTCTGAATGTCCATCAATAATTGAGTTATATCATGAAAGAAAATGTTCGAATATCAAACCGCACATGATCATAAGAGAGGAGGTGTTCAGCTGTAAGAAGGTGTGAATGTCCCTCCATAATTCCTGAAAAATGGGTAGAAAAAGGTGCGAATGCCCAACCATACATTATCAAAAGCAGGTGTGAATGTCAGATCATAATTTGCAAAAAGCTGATGAGAAAGGATGAGAATGCCCGACTATACAACATCAAATGCGGGAGCGGAGGTGTTCGGCTCTGAGTAGGTGTGAATGTCCGATCATAATTGCTGAAAAATGTGTTAGAAAAGGTAAGAATGCCGGACCATACATCATCAAAAGCGGTAGAGGTGGTGTTCGGCTGCAAAAAGGTGTGAATGTTCGACTAAAGTTTGTAAAAAGCGGGTAAGACAAGGTGCGAATGCTTGACAATGTATGATCAAAAGCAGGAGCGGAGGTGTTCAGCTGCAAGAAGGTCTAAATGTCCATCAATAATTGCTAGAAAACATGAAAGAAAATTTTCGAAAATCAAACCGCACATGATCATAAGTGGGAGAGGAGGTGTTCAGCTGCAAGAAGGTGTGAATGTCCACCAATAATTACTGAAAAATGGTTAAGAAAAGGTGCAAATGCCCAACCATACATCATCAAAATCAGGAGTGGATGTGTTCGGCTACAAGAAGGTTTGAATGTCCAACCATAGTTTGTAAAAGGCGGGTAAGAAAAGCTTCGAATGCCTTAACATACACCATCAAAAGAGGGAGCGGAGGTGTTCCGCTGTAAGAAGGTGTGAATGTCCGACCATAGTTGGTAAAAAGCGGGTAAGAAGAGGTGAAAATACCCGAGTGTACACAATCAAAAGAGGGAGCGGAGTTGTTCAGCTACAAGAAGGTGTGAAAGTCTGACCATGGTTTGTAAAAAGCGGGTAAGAAAAGGTTCGAATGCCCGAATATATACCATCAAAAGCGGAAGCGGAGGTGTTCCGCCGCAAGAAGGTGTGAACGTCCGATAAAAGTTTGTAAAAAGCATTTAAAAGGTTCCAATATCCAACCAAACATAATCAAAAGCGGGAGCAGAGCTGTTCGACTGCAAGTAGGTGTGAATGTCAGATCATAATTTGCAAAAAGCTGATGAAAAAGGGTGAGAATGCCCGACTATACACCATCAAAAGCAAGAGCGGAGGTGTTCAGCTGCAAGAAGGTCTGAATGTCCACCAATAATTACTGAAAAATGGTTAAGAAAAGGTGCGAATGCCCAACCATACATCATCAAAAGCAGGAGTGGATGTGTTCTGCTACAAGAAGGTTTGAATGTCCGACCATAGTTTGTAAAAGGCAGGTAAGAAAAGGCTTCGAATGCCTTAACATACACCATCAAAAGAGGGGGCGGAGGTGTTCCGCTGTAAGAAGGTGTGAATGTCCGACCATAGTTGGTAAAAAGTGGGTAAGAAGAGGTGAAAATACCCGAGTGTACACAATCAAAAGAGGGAGCGGAGTTGTTCGGCTGCAAGAAGGTGTGAATGTCCGACTATATTTGGTGAAAAGCAGGTGAAGCAAGGTCTGAATGCCCAACCTTACATCATCAAAAGCGAGATCAGAGGTGTTTGGCTGCAAGAAGGCCATAGTTTGCCAAAAGCGGGTAAGGTGCGAATGACCGACTAAATATCAACAAAAGTGGGGACGGAGGTCTTCGGATGCAAGTGGGTGTGAATATCCCACCATACTTCTATGAGAGGAAGCTGTGAATGGCCGACCATAGTTTGCAAAACGCGGGTGAGAAAAGGTGCGAATGTCCAACCCTACATGATCAAAACAAGGAGCGTAGGTGTTTGGCTGCGACAAGGTGTGAATGTCCACCCATAATTAATGAAAAGCGGGGAACAAGTAGGTTCGAATGCCCAACCATACATCATCAAAAGCAGGAGTGGATGTGTTCGGCTACAAGAAGGTTTGAATGTCCGACCATAGTTTGTAAAAAGCGGGTAAGAAAAGGTTCGAATGCCCGAAAATACAACATCAAAAGCGGGAGCGGAGGTGTTCCGCTGTAAGACGGTGTGAATGTCCGACCATAGATGGTAAAAAGTGGGTAAGAAAAGGTTAAAATACCCGACTGTACACAATCAATAACGGGAGCGGAGTTGTTCGGCTACAAGAAGGTGTGAACGTCCGGCCAAAGTTTGTAAAAAGCAGTTAAGAAAAGGTTAGATTGCCTTCAACAAAGAACACCATTGGACTTTGCAGTAGAAGAAGTTGAAATCGATCTCGATATTGATAAATATGAAGGACAAAGCAGTTTCCACTTGGTTTGAGTGAAGAAATTAATTTTATAGCAAAATCCGAAATCACGCATAACTCCTCTAAAAGAACGTATTGCTCAACCAAAGGGATGCTTCTTTCTCATTCAGGGTAATATGAGGAACTTTATGCTTGATACATTTTTAGACATGGATAACTATGAAGGACAAAGCAATTCATTTTATAGGAAAATCCGAAATCGTGAAGAACTCATGAAAATAAGCTTATTCTCGGATTCCTGATCCTTCAGTGTTTCTCTTTCTTCTACTGCAAAATCCAATGTTGTTCTTTGTTGAAGTCGATCTAGACATTGATAAATATGAAGGACAAAGCAGTTTTAACTTGGTTTGAGTGAAGGAATTCATTTTATACATAAAATCCCAAATCATGCACAACGTATGAAAATAAGCTTATTCTCGGATTCCTGATCCTTCAGTGTTAGTCTTTCTTCTACTGCAAAATCCAATGTTTTTCTTTGTTGAAGTCGATCTAGACATTGATAAATATGAAGGACAAAGCAGTTTTAACATAATTTGAGTGAAGGAAATCATTTTATAGCAAAATCCCAAATCATGTAGAACGTATGAAAAGAAGCTTATTCTCGGATTCCTGAACCTTCAGTGTTGCTCTTTCTTCTACTGCAAAATACAATGTTGTTCTTTGTTGAAGTCGATCTAGACATTGATAAATATGAAGTTAAAAGTAGTTTTAACATAGTTTAAGTGAAGAAATTCATTTTATAGTAAAATCCGAAATCGTGCAGAACTCATGAAAATAAGCTTATTCTCGGATTCCTACAACTTTTGATTTGCTCTTTCTTTTACTGCAAAGTACAACGTTGTTTTTTTTTGTTTAAATGTATCTAGACATTGATAAATTTGAACGTAAAAGCCGTTTTAACATAGTTTGAGTGAAGGAATTAATTTTATAGATAAAATCCCAAATCATGCAGAACTCCTCAAAAGGGGCTTATGGCTTAATCATAAGTGTGGTTCTTTCTCATCCAGGGTAATATGAGGAAGTTTATGATTGAAATATATGTAGAAATGGGTACATATGAAGGACAAAGCAGTTTTAACAGTTTGAGTGAAGGAATTCATTTTAAAACAAAATCCCAAAAAAATGAAGAACTCATGAAAAGCTTATTCTCGGATTCCTGAAACTTTAGATTTGCTCTTTCTTTTACTGCAAAGTACAACGATGTTTTTTGTTGAAATCTATCTAGACATTGATAAATACCGGCCGAACATCTCTGCGTCCGCTTTTGACATTTTATGGTTTGGCATTCTAACCTTTTCTTACCCGCTTTTTACAAATTTTGATCTGACATTCACACCTACTTGCAGTCAAACACCTTCTCTCCCGCTTATGATCATGAGCGGTTTGACATTCGAAAATTTTCTTTCATGTTTTCTAGCAATTACTGATGGACATTCAGACCTTCTTGCAGCCGAACACCTCCGCTCCCGCTTTTGATGGTGTATATTCGGGCATACAAAACTTTTCTTACCCGCTTTTTACAAACCATGGTTGGACATTCACACTTTGTTGCTGAACTACTCCGCTCCCTCTTTTGATTGTATACAGTCTGGTATTTTCACCTTTTCTTACCAGCTTTTACCAACTACGGTTGGACATTCACACCTTCTTACAACGGAACACCTCCGCTCCCTCTTTTGATGGTGTATGTTCAGGCATTCGAACCTTTTCTTACCCGCCTTTTACAAACTATAGTCGGACATTGAAACCTTCTTGTATCCAAACACATCCCCTCCTGCTTTTGTTGATGTATGGTTGGGCTTTCGCACCTTTTCTTAACCATTTTTTAGTAATTATTGGTGGACATTCACACCTTCTTGCAGCTGAACACCTCCGCTCCCGCTTTTGATGGTGTATAGTCGGGCTTTCGAGCCTTTTCTTCCCTGGTTTTTATAAATTATGGTTGGACATTCAGACCTTGCAGCCGAAAACCTATGCTCCCTCTTTTGATCATACATTGTCAGGCATTCGCACCTTGTCTTACCCGCTTTTTACAAACTTTAGTCAGACATTCACACCTTGCAGCTGAACCACCTCGGCTCCCTGTTTTGATCATGTATGGTCTGGCAATACTACCTTTTCTTAGTAATTATGGCTTGACATTCACACCTACTTGCAGCCGAACACCACTTCTCCCGCTTTTGATGATGTATGGTCCGGCATTCTAGTTTTTTCTAACACATTTTTCAGTAATTATGGGTGGACATTAACACCTGCTTAAAGCTGAATAACTCCTCTCCCGCTTATGATCATATGCAGTTTGACATTCGAAAATTTTCTTTCATGTTTTCTAGAAATTACTGATGGACATTCAGACCTTCTTGCAGCTGAACACCTCCGCTCCCTCTTTTGATGGTGTATGTTCGGGCTTTCGAACCTATTCTTACCCCCTTTTTACAAACTATTCTCGGAGATTCACACCTACTCACAGACGAACAACTCCGCTCCCGCATTTGTTGGTGTATAGTCGGGCATTCTCACCCTTTCTCATCAGCTTTTTTAAAATTATAATCTGACATTCACACCTACTTGCAGTCGAACAGCTCTGCTCCCGCTTTTGATTATGTTTGGTTAGATATTCGAAACTTTTCTTAACTGCTTTTTACAAACTTTGGTCGGACGTTCACACTTTCTTGCAGCCGAACACCTCCGCTTCCGCTTTTGATGGTGTATATTTGGGCATACAAACGTTTTCTTACCCGCTTTTTATAAACTTTAGTGGGACATTCACACCTTCTTGCAGCTGAACCACCTCCGTTCCCTGTTTTGATCATGTATGGTCTGGCAATACTGCCTTTTCTTACCCGTTTGTGAGTAATTATCGCTGGACATTCACACCTACTTATAGCCGAACACCACCTCTCCCGCTCTTGATGATGTATGGACCGGCATTCTTACCTTTTCTAACACATTTTTCAGCAATTATGGTTGGAGATTCACACCTACTCAAAGCCGAACAACTCCGCTCCCGCATTTGATGGTGTATAGTCGGGAATTCTCACCCTTTCTAATCAGCTTTTTGCAAATTATGATCTGACATTAACACCTACTTGCAGTCGAACAGCTCTGCTCCCGCTTTTGATTATGTTTGGTTGGATATTCGAACCTTTTCTTATCTGCTTTTTACAAACTTTGGACGGATGTTCACGTCTTCTTGAAGCCGAACACCTCCGCTTCCACTTTTTATGGTGTATATTCAGGCATACGAACCTTTTCTTACCCGCTTTTTACAAACCATGCTCGGATATTCACACTTTGTTAATGAACTACTCCGCTCCCTCTTTTTATTAAGTACAGTCGGGTATTTTCACCTCTTCTTACCAGCTTTTTACCAACTATGGTCGGACATTCCCACCTTCTTACAGCGGAACACCTCCGCTCCCTCTTTTGATGGTGTATGTTCGGGCATTCAAACCTTTTCTTACCCGCCTTTTACAAACTATGGTCGGAAATTCAAACCTTCTTGTAGCCGAACACATCCGCTCCTGCTTTTGATGATGTATGGTTGGCTATTCGCACCTTTTCTTAACCATTTTTCAGTGATTATTGGTGGACATTCAGACCTTCTTGCAGCTGAACACCTCCGCTCCCGCTTTTGATAGTGTATAGTCAGGCTTTCGAGCCTTTTTGTCCCCGGTTTTTACAAATTATGGTTGGACATTCAGACCTTGCAGCCGAAAACCTCCGCTCCCTCTTTTGATCATACATTGTCGGGCATTCGCACCTTGTCTTACCCGCTTTTTACAAACTTTAGTCAGACATTCACACCTTGCAGCTGAACCACCTCCGCTCCCTGTTTTGATCATGTATGGTCTGGCAATACTACCTTTTCTTATCCGTTTGTGAGTAATTATGGTTTGACATTCACACCTACTCACAGCCGAACAACTCCACTCCCGCATTTGATGGTGTATAGTCGGGCATTCTCACCCTTTCTCATTAGCTTTTTGCAAATTATGATCTGACATTCACACCTACTTGCAGTCGAACAGCTCTGCTCCCGCTTTTGATTATGTTTGGTTCGATATTCGAACCTTTTCTTAACTGCTTTTTACAAACTTTGGTTGGACGTTCACGTCTTCTTGAAGCCGAACACCTCCGCTTCCGCTTATGATGGTTTATATTCGGGCATACGAACCTTTTCTTACCCGCTTTTTACAAACCATGGTCGGACTTTCACACCTTCCTGTAGCTGAACAACTCCGCTCCCTCTTTTGATTGTGTACAGTCGAGAATTTTAACCTTTTCTTACCCACTTTTTACCAACTATGGTCGGACATTCACACCTTATTACAGCGGAACACCTCCGCTCCCTCTTTTGATGGTGTATGTTCGAGCATTCGAACCTTTTCTTACACACCTTTTACAAACTATAGTCGAACATTCAAACCTTCTTGTATCCAAACACATCCCCTCCTGCTTTTGATGATGTATGGTTGGGCATTCGCACCTTTTCTTACCCATTTTTCAGTAATTATTGGTGGACATTCAGACCTTCTTGCAGCTGAACACCTCCGCTCCCTCTTATTCACACCTTTTTTTAACCGTATTTTATAGATTATGGTTGGAAATTCTCACGCACTCTCATCCGAACACCTCTCCTCCCGCTTTTGTTAATATATAGTCGGGCATTCGAACCTTTTCTTACCCGCTTTTTACAAATTATGGTCGAACATTCACACCTACTTGCAGCCGAATACTTCCGCTCCACCTTTTAGTGATGTATGGTTGGCATTTGCATCTTTTCTTACCCTCTTTTTATACTGATTGCTGAAGATTAAGTTGTTCTTTCTCAAACTACAAAATTTTTTTAATTGTTGAAACTTGATTTGAAGTGGATAAGTAAGGAGGACAAACAGTTTTAAGTCAGGCTGATAGAAGGAATTAATTTTATAGTTAAATCTGTATTTCATCATATGTCGAGAGATGCTTATTGCTGAAGAAGTTCTTTCTCATTCTACAAAGTGCAAACTTGTTTATCGTTGAAACTTGATTAGACATGAATAAATATGAAGGACAAAGCAGTCTTAACTTAGTTTGAGTTAAGGAATTCGTTTTATATGGAGAATCTGAATTTGTGCATAACTCGTAAAATAGAGCTTATTTTCGGATTCCTGAAGAATGAGTCTGGTTCTTTCTCATAATACAAAGAAGTGAAGAAATAAGGACAAACCGTTTTAAGTCAGTTTGATAGAAGGATTTCATTTTATAGCAAAATCTGCATTCCTTCATATCTCCTCGAGAGAAGCTTATTGCTAAAAATTAGGTCTGGTTCTTTTTCATACTACAAAATACAGTGTTGTTTATTGTTGAAACTAGATTAGAAGTAGATAAATATGAAGGACAAAGCAGTTTGAACTTGGTTTGAGAGAAGGAATTAATTTTATTGCAAAATCCAAATTCATGCATAACTCGTCAAATAGATAATGATGTGTCGTTCATGAGCGATTCGTTCGATATGAACCAATTTTTTATATGACTCGGGAGTAACGAGTTGTCTCAGTGAGTGATTCGTTCATTTTCATGCAGTACCCTTCCTCACCCCATGGCAGGCGACAGCTTCATAAGCTCAGTCAGCAGGACAGGAAACAGTATTGATTCGTTCACGACTCAACTCCTCGGGTGACGGGTCCTCGCACAGGAAACAGTATTGATTCGTTCATGACTCAACTCCTCGACTGACGGGTCCTCACACAGGAAACAGTATTGATTCGTTTACGACTAAACTCCTTGGGTCTTCGTTCATTTGTCACGTTTCAAATTCTACGTTTCATTTGACAGGCTGAAGAGTAGTAGGCACAACAGTTTGTCCACAAACCGGATCATTAATCTCATAGACTATTCTAGCATCAACAACTTGGAAACCACAATCGACTCTCTAGATGCAGAAAAAGCATTTGATCGAGTGAACTGGAAATTTTTATTCGTAGCATTAAACAAATTCGGGTTTGGGTCACACTTCATCAACTGGATAAGGATATTATATAGCTCCCCAAATGCAAGTGTCAGGACAAATGATCAAACTTCTCCAAGCTTCAGTCTGCAGAGAGGTACAAGACAGGGTTGCCCACTTTCTCCCTCACTTTTTTCTATTTTCATCAAACCTTTAGCAGCTTCTATCAGACAAGATAGAAATATTAAAGGCATCCAATCCCAAAATATTAAGCATAAAATAAGTCTTTATGCTGATGATGTATTACTTTTCCTTCAGAACTCACAGACGTCTCTCACTCACACGATCACACTCATAAATAAATTCTCAGCACTTTCTGACTACTCTATCAACTGGTCTAAGACCACAGTTCTGCCCATTAACTGCAGGGTCCAGAATATACCTGCGATCACTTTACAGTCAGGAAATATTACATATTTAGGCATAAACATTTCCTCCAGGCTCTCAGAGTTAACAAAGCTAAATTATGTGCAATTATTAAAGACTTATTAAAGAAAGTAGAGGACGATCTCTCTCGTTGGAAGTCCTTACCTATATCACTTATGGGGAGAGTTACAACCATTAAAATGATGATACTACCAAAAGTTAACTATTTGTTCTCAATGATCCCCATAAAACCATCTGCTACTTGGTTTAAGTCACTAGATTCATGCATCAATAATTTCTGTGGAAAAACAAACCACCACGTATTAGTTTAAAAACCCTACAGAAGACCAAGGACTGTGGTGGATTAGATTTGTTACAGTGTATATCAAAATGGTTTAAACCTAGCCCAATAGATGAACCATGGATAAATATAGAACAAGCATTGTGTGATAATCTGGAAATCTCTGACCTGCCACTTATTAGTCAAAACGTAAAAAATCACAAATGTTTCAAAAGCATTAACATCATCACCTCTCTGACAGCCTGGTTGGAATTTCTTAAAATAACAAAGTCCTCACTTGTCCCGTGTAAGCTTACACCCATCTGGAACAATCCTCACATACTGCAAAACAAAAAAATGCTAAACTTTCCTCTGTGGAAGATCAAAGGAATCAAACATCTGGAACATATAATCCAAAATGGAAATTTTATTTCATTTGATGAGCTCATATCACAACATGAGATAAGCAGCAATAAATTCCTAGAATATCAACAACTTAAGTCTATAATAACAAAGAAATATATCCTCCACCAACCAGACTTACAACTCCCGACAAGGGTAAAAGAATTTCTAAGCATCTGCACCCCAAAACTACTATCAAAAATATATAAATTATTGTGTAAGATAGATGACACAATGTCTCTTCCATCCTCAAAATGGGAGGCAGATTTATCCATCAGTTCTAGTCATAGCATTTGGCCACAAATATGTTTGAACACCTTCAGAATGACTCGAAATCCTAATTTACAGCTCATACAATACAAAACCCTTCATAGAACACACTATACAGGACAAAGGATGTTCAGGATGGGTCTAACACACTCAAACATCTGCTCACATTGCACAGATAACACACCTGATGATTATGCACACGCTTTGTGGTTTTCTGCGCCTGTCCAGAAGTTCTGGCTTGAAGTCTGTGAGGACCTATCAACATGGCTAAAGTGTAGCATCCCTGCATGCCCCACACTGTGCATACTGGGTGACTTAGACAACATCATCAACATGGAAATTAACTCAGCACACATGGTTGTCACAGTGTTATGTATCGCAAAGAAAACTATTCACATGAACTGGAAAGCGAAAAACAATATGTGTATTAACCAGTTTAGAAATTTTCTTTTAGATTATATTAGCATGGAAACAATGTCTGCCTCCTCAAAACATCAATTGGCTGAATTTCATTCTCTCTGGTCCCCTCTGATTAGCTTTATCACATAGTGGTGGTGGTGGGTTGCTGTCCCGTCGCTCTGGGCGGTTGGGTGTGTGCTGGGGAGGGCTGTGTGGCTTCGGGCGTCTGGTGGTCTCTCGGGTCGTGGGGACCGGGTTGGTCATTGCTGGGGGGGACTGTGTGTCGGGCTTGGAGGGCAGTTTTGGGGGCTTGCGGGTGGGGCTGTCTTGCGGTGTGGGGCGGGGTCCCTTAGGGGCCTTCAGGTGGTGGCTGCTGGCTCTATGCCGGGTGGCCGGGCCGCTCTGGCGTGCGTGGTGGTGGTGGGCCTGTGCCCTGGGGGCTGGGCGCTCCAAGGTGTCCGCAGATGGTTGTTTTTTTTTTCAGGGTGTTGGGGCGTGCGGTGGGGGGGGGCGGTGCTTTTCGCTTGGGTGATGGTGGGTCTCAGGCCTGGGCTGCTGCGACTGGTGTGACCGGGTGGTTTGTTTGTTTGTTTTTTGTTGTTGTTTGTTTGTTTTTTGTAGAGGTCCTCCAGGGTGGGGTTGGGTTGAGTGGGGTGGGGCGGGATGGGTACCTTCTGGGGGTAGAGTAGCTCCCGGAATATGGTCGCTGCAGGCCCCGAGCCTGGTGAACATCAGGCCCTCCTGCCCTGTGTTGGCTCCCAGGTAGCGGGGATGCCTATTGCAGCCAGTCCCTGGCTGCCCTCTCTGGGGGAGAGTAGCTTCCCCGGTGTATATCCCCATACCCCTCTCCCTTCTGGCTCCTGTACACAGCACACACTCACACATGAAGGGTTTTGGGGGCGTGTGTGTTCGGTGGTGTGTAGTGGATGGGGCCACGTAGGTGGTGCCCTTTTGTTGCACTTTGCAGTTCCCCGCCCCTGTGTTAGACATTACTACTTATCAAACACACTCACACACACACATTAGGTCTTGGGGGGTGGTTACACTGAGTGGCATCTGGTAGGCGGGGCTCTTTGGGTATGTAGGCTGCCCAGAGGGCTGCGCTCCCAGTTCTATAAGTTTGGCTGCCCCTCAATTTTAATTGCTCACTATTAGAAAATATTGAAGAGCCAGAAGGGTGGGGGGAGGGGTCTTCTTCGCACACCCCTGCTTCCTTGTTGCTGCTCGGGGCGGGAGGGGCCAGGAGGATTAATTAATTGTTCTGCTGGTTAGGGGTCTGTGGTGGCTGGGGGGCTGCTGGCCCCCTGGTGTGCCCGCTGCACTACACCCCAGTGGAGTCGAGGGAGGGAGGACGTGTGGATGTGTGGTAATGATTGGGCCTGGATCTGGGACTTGCTGTATTCTGGCCTGCCTGTGCTTCTCCCGATGGGGGGGCAGCGTTGCCTCTCCCCGCTGCTCGCGACTTCACCCACCTGTGGGCACGTCTTGACTCCCAGGGCACTTGGCCAGGGGCGCTGGGGCAGGCGCTGACCCACTGTGTGGCTATCTGGGGCGCTTGGCCCTCCTGGGTATTGGGTGGGGCCTCTGTCTGGGGGTTTGGGGGCGCTCGGGCTCCAGGGGCCCGGGTCCAGTGCACGGCCCATATCTGGGCAGCCGGGGCCTGGCGGGGTCGGTGGGCTGTTGCCCCTGGCTCCCGGAGGGCCTCTGCCCTATGCTTATGGGGGCTCTTTCCGGGGGCTTCCTCTGCAGTCTTCTGGGTGGATGCGTGGTTGCCCCTGCGGTGACTTCCTGGGTTCTGTGCTCTGTGGGGGCTGCTGGTGGCCTGGGTCTTGTGGCCCTCTCTGTCTGCTTCTGATTGCTTGGGGGGGCTGTGGATTGTGGCCCTGTACGCTTATACACTCATAACTAAGCACGGTTATCATGTAGGTCCTGTGCCATGGGTGTTGCATGTTCTCACACACACACACATTCATTAGTCCAGTAGCATGGTCACTAAGCAGTTTATGTATTATCATGTCGTCTCAGGTCATCTATATCCACAGCTGTGTTGTATGCGATTGCCACTTCTTGTGCTTGTTTTTCTTTGTTTGTGGAATGGAATTAGAAGATTTACAAAAATGGTCAAGTGCTAGATCCTCATCTGGGATTTTAACAGTGTCATGAGTATAACTATTCAACAGATCAGTTTAAAAAAAAGCCTGCTCATGGAGATGTTTCAGGATCTGGATACCAAGCGTGGACCTATAGTTTTCATTTTTGCAATTCTGATACAGGCTATTGAGCAGTGATAACTAACACCAAGTTCAGACACTGCGGATTTTCTACCTTTGATTTGTTAAGATTGAGCCAATCAGGGACAACCTTGAAGGATCTCTTAAGTTTGGTTTTGTAGGATCAGTAATTACCTGAGAAAGGTTGATATCGGTACACACCTTTTTTTAAATGATCAGAGGCAGAGTTCAACTTGTTTAAATTAAAATTGCCACACAGAGATTGGGTTTAGGCCACATGCACACAGAATGACATCAACAAATATAAGAAATATTAAACATTTACACATAGATTTTTGAATACATGTAGAGGAATGATACTTTGAAATGTGCTCATTGCGGAGTTATGATCAGTTGAGTAAGAAGGTTGAACTATTCTGGGAAAGAGGTTCTATTCCCAGCATCATGATGGACACTCCTGATATAGAAGGTTTCGCTAACGCATTGGAATTGTTTTACTATTTTCATATGCAAGTGCAATGAAGAATTGCTTGCTGGTGATAAATGCAAAGAAGAACAGCTTACACATAGATGCTCACATATAGGCTGCTGAATGCAATGAAGACCTGCTTATCCAGTAAAGTTCAATGTCAATGTGTAATATTCAATTAGAATTTGTAAAACAGTGAAGTTAAACAATGAATGGGTCCATAGTCGGTATGAGAAGACTACAGGAATATTTACCTGGGTGTACGTTCAAACAGAGATGAGAAAATTGCGATAAATAATTGTTTGTTTGTTTGTTAGTATTTATATGAATGTTATGTGTATAAACTGTGTTGAGTTATAGTTACTCAGTAGTGTCTCAGTGAAACAACCGACTGGGGAAGCCTTGCGGTGACAACAAAAGCAGTGTTTTACTGATCAGTCAAGTTGCTCCAGTGTACTCCATACAAACTGGTTGGCTACTGAAGGGATAGAAAATGGGGAATACTTGTTTTAAAGCAAACTAGGAATTAGATGGGAAAAATTCATGTTTTAACGGGACCCAGACAATATTAAATACTCAGACAGATGGGAGAAGAAGTGTAGTTTTGTATGAAATCACAAAATTATTACATAAAATTAGTGAAATCAATTGAAGAATGCCTTTCTGAAGAGCTGTTTACCACAGATGAGCAGCTCTGCGACCAAGCACATTGTAGATCGCTTTACTGCCAAAATGATCTAATTTAATGGATTGGTTTAGACATGCATAACAGCATTTTAAGAACAAAGAGAGAAACAAAAAGAGACAACGCTTCATGGTGGAAGGTGATGTATAAATAACTGTGTATATGATGAAGGAGAGACCATTTGAGCAGCACAGCCATTTCGCAGCACAGGGACAGCAGTCCAAGTTAAAGGATCTCCCACGTGGTATCACCTGTCACACTGTGTCAAGGCATCAAAAGAAGAAAAAATCACCAAACTCAAGGACAAAGACACGAAGACTCCAGTGAACGAAGAGAGAGGACTGACAAATCAGAAATACAAAAGGATGCTGTAGCCTATTGGCTAAGGAATAGTGCTAAAAATTAGGTAAATCTAATCCACCACTGTCCTTGGTCTTCTGTAGGATTTTTAAACTAATACGTGGTGGTATGTTTTTCCACAGAAATTTGGAGATGCATGAATCTAGTGACTTAAACCAAGTAGCAGATGGTTTTATGGGGATCGTTGAAAACAAATAGTTAACTTTTGGTAGTATCATCATTTTAATGGTTGTAACTCTCCCCATAAGTGATACAGGTAAGGACTTCCAACGAGAGAGATCGTCCTCTACTCTCTTTAATAATTGCACATAGTTTAGCTTTGTTAGCTCTGAGAGCCTGGAGGAAATGTTTATGCCTAAATATCTAATATTTCCTGACTGTAAAGTGATCGCAGGTATATTCTGGACCCTGCAGTTAATGGGCAGAACTGTGGTCTTAGACCAGTTGATAGAGTAGTCAGAAAGTGCTGAGAATTTATTTATGAGTGTGATTGTGTGAGTGAGAGACGTCTGTGAGTTCTGAAGGAAAAGTAATACATCATCAGCATAAAGACTTATTTTATGCTCAATACTTTGGGATTGGATGTCTTTGATATTTCTATCTTGTCTGATAGAAGCTGCTAAAGGTTTGATGAAAATAGCAAAAAGTGAGGGAGAAAGTGGGCAACCCTGTCTTATACCTCTCTGCAGACTGAAGCTTGGAGAAGTTTGATCATTTGTCCTGACACTTGCATTTGGGGAGCTATATAATATCCTTATCCGGTTGATGAAGTGTGACCCAAACCCAAATTTGTTTAATGCTGCGAATAAAAATTTCCAGTTCACTCCATCAAATGCTTTTTCTGCATCTAGAGAGTCGATTGTGGTTTCCAAGTTGTTGATGGTAGAATAGTCTATGAGATTAATGATCCGGTTTGTGAACGAACTGTTGTGCCTACTGCTCTTCAGCCTGTCAAATGAAACGTAGAATTTGAAACGTGACAAATGAACGAAGACCCAAGGAGTTGAGTCGTAAACAAATCAATACTTTTTCCTGTGCGAGGACCCGTCAGCCGAGGAGTTGAGTCATGAACGAATCAATACTGTTTCCTGTGCGAGGACCCGTCACCCGAGGAGTTGAGTCGTGAACAAATCAATACTGTTCCCTGTCCTGCTGACTGAGCTTATGAAGCTGCCGCCTGCCATGTGGTGAGTAAGGGTACTGCATGAAAATGAACGAATCACTCACTGAGACAACTCGTTACTCCCGAGTCATATAAAAAATTAGTTCATATCGAACGAATCGCTCACGAACGACACATCACTATCTATTTGACGAGTTATGCATGAATTCGGATTTTGCAATAAAATTAATTCCTTCTCTCAAACCAAGTTCAAACTGCTTTGTCCTTCATATTTATCTACTTCTAATCTAGTTTCAACAATAAACAACACTGTATTTTGTAGTATGAAAAAGAACCAGACCTAATTTTCAGCAATAAGCTTCTCTCGAGGAGATATGAAAGAATACAGATTTTGCTATAAAATTAAATCCTTCTATCAAACTTACTTAAAACGGTTTGTCCTTATTTCTTCACTTCTGATGAAGTTTCAACAATAAACAACAAACTTTGTATTATGAGAAAGAACCAGACTCATTCTTCAGGAATCCGAAAATAAGCTCTATTTTACAAGTTATGCACGAATTCGGATTCTCCTATAAAACGAATTCCTTAACTCAAACCAAGTTAAGACTGCTTTGTCCTTCATATTTATTCATGTCTAATCAAGTTTCAACAATAAACAACGTTGTACTTTGTAGAATGAGAAAGAACTTCTTCAGCAATAAGCATCTCTCGACATATGACGAAATACAGATTTTGCTATAAAATTAATTCCTTCTATCAGCCTGACTTAAAACTGTTTGCCCTCCTTATTTATCCACTTCAAATCAAGTTTCAACAATTAAAAAAAAATTGTAGTTTGAGAAAGAACAACTTAATCTTCAGCAATCAGTATAAAAAGAGGGTAAGAAAAGGTGCAAATGCCAACCATACATCACTAAAAGGTGGAGCGGAAGTATTCGGCTGCAAGTAGGTGTGAATGTTCGACCATAATTTGTAAAAAGCGGGTAAGAAAAGGTTCGAATGCCCGACTATATATTAACAAAAGTGGGAGGAGAGGTCTTCGGATGAGAGTGGGTGAGAATTTCCAACCATAATCTATAAAATGCGGTGAAAAAAAAGGTGTGAATACCCCATAGAACACTAAAAGGTGAAGCGGAAGTGTTCGGCTGCAAGAAGGTGTGAATGTCCGACTATATTTGCTGAAAAGCAGGTGAAGCAAGGTCTGAATACCCAACCTTACATCATCAAAAGCGAGATCAGAGGTGTTTGGCTGCAAGAAGGCCATAGTTTGCCAAGGTGCGAATGACCGATTATACACCATCAACAAAGTGGGGTTGGAGGTGTTCAGCTGCAAGAAGGTCTGAATTTCCAACAATAATTGCTAGAAAACATGAAAGAGAATTTTCGAATATCAAACCGCACATGCTCATAAGCGGGAGAGGAGGTGTGCAGCTGCAAGAAGGTGTGAGTGTCCAACCATAATTACTGAAAAATGGGTAAGAAAAGGTGCGAATGCCCAACCATGCATCATCAAAAGCAGGAGTGGATGTGTTCGGCTACAAGAAGGTTTGAATGTCCGACCATAGTTTGTAAAAAGCGGGTAAGAAAAGGTTCGAATGCCCGAACATACACCATCAAAAGAGGGAGCGGAGGTGTTCCGCTGTAAGAAGGTGTGAATGTCAGACCATAGTTGGTAAAAAGCGGGTAAGAAAAGGTTAAAATACCCAACTGTACACAATCAATACCGGGAGCGGAGTTGTTAGGCTACTAAAAGATGTGAAAGTCCAACCCTGGTTTGTAAAAAGCGGGTAAGAAAAGCTGCGAATGCCCGACAATGTATGATTAAAAGAGGGAGCGGAGGTTTTCGGCTGCAAGAAGGTCTGAATGTCCAACCATAATTTGTAAAAACCGGGGAAGAAAAGGCTCGAAAGCCCGACTATGCACCATCAAAAGCGGAAGCGGAGGTGTTCAGCTGAAAGAAGGTCTGAATATCCATCAATAATTGCTAGAAAACATGAAAGGAAATTTTCGAATATCAAACCACACATGATCATAAGTGGGAGAGGTGTTCAGCTGCAAGAAGGTGTGAATGTCCACCCATAATTACTGAAAAATGGGTAAGAAAAGGTGCGAATGCCCAACCATGCATCATCAAAAGCAGGAGTGGATGTGTTCGGCTACAAGAAGGTTTGAATGTCCGACCATAGTTTGTAAAAAGCGGGTAAGAAAAGGTTTGAATGCCCGAACATACACCATCAAAAGAGGGAGCGGAGCTGTTCCGATGTAAGACGGTGTGAATGTCCGACCATAGTTGGTAAAAAGCGGGTAAGAAAAGGTTAAAATACCTGACTGTACACAATCAAAAGAGGGAGCGGAGTTGTTCAGCTACAAGAAGGTGTGAAAGTCCGACCATGGTTTGTAAAAAGCGGGTAAGAAAAGGTTCGTATGCCCGAATATACACCATCAAAAGCGGAAGAGGAGGTGTTCGGCTGCAAAAAGGTGTGAATGTCGGACCATAGTTGGTAAAAAGCGGGTAAGAAAAGGTTAAAATACCCAACTGTACACAATCAATAGCGGGAGCGGAGTTGTTCGGCTACAAGAAGGTGTGAAAGTCCGACCATGGTTTGTAAAAGGCGTGTAAGAAAAGGTTCGAATGCCCCAATGTATACCATCAAAAGTGGAAGAGGAGGTGTTCGGCTGCAAGAAGGTGTGAACGTCCGACCAAAGTTTGTAAAAAGCAGTTAAGAAAAGGTTCGAATATCCAACCAAACATAATCAAAAGCGGGAGCAGAGCTGTTCGACTGCAAGTAGGTGTGAATATCAGATCATAATTTGCAAAAAGCTGTTTAGAAAGGGTGAGAATGCCCGACTATACACCATCAAATGCGGTAGCGGAGGTGTTCGTCTGTGAGTAGGTGTGAATGTCCGACCATAATTGCTGAAAAATGTGTTAGAAAAGACTAGAATGCCGGTCCATACATCATCAAAAGCGGGAGAGGTGGTGTTCGGCTGCAAGAAGGTGTGAATGTCCCTCCATAATTCCTGAAAAAAGGGTAGAAAAAGATGCGAATGCCAAACCATACATTATCAAAAGCAGGTGTGAATGTCAGATCATAATTTGCAAAAAGCTGATGAGAAAGGATGAGAATGCCCGACTATACAACATCAAATGCGTGAGCGGAGGTGTTCGGCTCTGAGTAGGTGTGAATGTCCGATCATAATTGCTGAAAAATGTGTTAGAAAAGGTAAGAATGCCGGACCATACATCATCAAAAGCGGTAGAGGTGGTGTTCGGCTGAAAAAAGATGTGAATGTTCGACTAAAATTTGTAAAAAGCGGGTAAGACAAGGTGCGAATGCTTGACAATGTATGATCAAAAGCAGGACCGGAGGTGTTCAGCTGCAAGAAGGTCTAAATGTCCATCAATAATTGCTAGAAAACATGAAAGAAAATTTTCGAAAATCAAACCGCACATGATCATAAGTGGGAGAGGAGGTGTTCAGCTGCAAGAAGGTGTGAATGTCCACCCATAATTCCTGAAAAATGGGTAAAAAAAAGGTGCGAATGCCCAACTATACATTATCAAAAGCAGGAGTGGATGTGTTCAGCTAAAAGAAGGTGGGAACGTCCGACCAAAGTTTGTAAAAAGCAGTTAAGAAAAGGTTCGAATAACCAACCTAACATAATCAAAAGTGGGAGCAGAGCTGTTCGACTGCAAGTAGGTGTGAATTACAGATCATAAGTTGCAAAAAGCTGATGAGAAAGGGTGAGAATGCCCGACTAAACACAATCAAATGCGGGAGCGGTACTGTTCGGCTGTGAGTAGGTTTGAATGTCCGACCATAATTGCTGAAAAATGTGTTAGAAAAGACTAGAATGCCGGACAATACATCATCAAGAGCAGGAGAGGTGGTGTTCGGCTGCAAGTAGGTGTGAATGTCCAGCCATAATTACTCACAAACGGGTAAGAAAAGGTAGTATTGCCAGACCATACATTATCAAAACAGGGAGCGGAGGTGGTTCAGCTGCAAGGTGTGAATGTCTGACTAAAGTTTGTAAAAAGCGGATAAGACAAGGTGCGAATGCGCGACAATGTATGATCAAAAGCGGGAGCGGAGGTTTTCGGCTGCAAGGTCTGAATGTCCAACCATAATTTGTAAAAACCGGGGAAGAAAAGGCTCGAAAGCCCGACTATACACCATCAAAAGAGGGAGCGGTGGTTTTCGGCTGCCCGAAAGTCTGAATGTCCACCGATAATTCCTGAAAAATGGATAAAAAAAGGGTGCGAATGCCCAACCATACATCATCAAAAGCAGGAGTGGATGTGTTCGGCTACAAGTTTTGAATGTCCGAGCATAGTTTGTAAAAGGCGGGTAAGAAAAGGTTCGAATGCCCGAACATACACCATCAAAAGAGGGAGTGGAGGCGTTCCGCTGTAAGAAGGTGTGAATGTCCGACCATAGTTGGTAAAAAGTGGGTAAGAAAAGGTTAAAATACCCGACTGTACACAATCAAAAGAGGGAGCGGAATTGTTCAGCTACAAGAAGGTGTGAGAGTTAGACCATGGTTTGTAAAAAGCGGGTAAGAAAAGGTTCGTATGCCCGAATGTGCACCATCGAAAGCGGAAGCGGAGGTGTTCGGCTGCAAGAAGGTGTGAACGTCCGACCAAAGTTTGTAAAAAGCAGTTAAGAAAAGGTTTGAATATCTAACCAAACATAATCAAAAGCGGGAGCAGAGCTGTTCAACTGCAAATAGGTGTGAATGTCAGATCATAATTTTCTAAAAGCTGAAGAGAAAGGGTGAGAATGCCCGACTATACACCATCAAAAGCGGTAGCGGAGTTGTTCGGCTGTGAGTAGGTGTGAATCTCCGACCATAATTGCTGAAAAATGTGTTAGAAAAGGTAAGAATGCCGGTCCATACATCATCAAAAGCGGGAGAGGTGATGTTCGGCTGCAAGTAGGTGTGAATATCCAGCCATAATTACTCACAAACGGGTAAGAAAAGGTAGTATTTCCAGACCATACATGTTCAAAACAGGGAGCGGAGGTTGTTCAGCTGCAAGAAGGTGTGAATGTCCGACTAAAGTTTGTAAAAAGCGGGTAAGACAAGGTGAAAAAGCCCGACAATGTATGATCAAAAGAGGGAGCGGAGGTGTTCGGCTTTAAGAAGGTCTGAATGTCCAACCATAATTTGTAAAAACCGGGAAGAAAAGGCTCGAAAGCCCAACTATACACCATCAAAAGTGGGAGCGGAGGTGTTCAGCTGCAAGAAGGTCTGAATGTCCATCAATAATTGCGTTATATCATGAAAGAAAATGTTCGAATATCAAACCGCACATGATCATAAGAGAGGAGGTGTTCAGCTGTAAGAAGGTGTGAATGTCCCTCCATAATTCCTGAAAAATGGGTAGAAAAAGGTGCGAATGCCCAACCATACATTATCAAAAGCAGGTGTGAATGTCAGATCATAATTTGCAAAAAGCTGATGAGAAAGGATGAGAATGCCCGACTATAAAACATCAAATGCGGGAGCGGAGGTGTTCGGCTCTGAGTAGGTGTGAATGTCCGATCATAATTGCTGAAAAATGTGTTAGAAAAGGTAAGAATGCCGGACCATACATCATCAAAAGCGGTAGAGGTGGTGTTCGGCTGCAAAAAGGTGTGAATGTTCGACTAAAGTTTGTAAAAAGCGGGTAAGACAAGGTGCGAATGCTTGACAATGTATGATCAAAAGCAGGAGCGGAGGTGTTCAGCTGCAAGAAGGTCTAAATGTCCATCAATAATTGCTAGAAAACATGAAAGAAAATTTTCGAAAATCAAACCGCACATGATCATAAGTGGGAGAGGAGGTGTTCAGCTGCAAGAAGGTGTGAATGTCCACCAATAATTACTGAAAAATGGTTAAGAAAAGGTGCAAATGCCCAACCATACATCATCAAAATCAGGAGTGGATGTGTTCGGCTACAAGAAGGTGTGAAAGTCTGACCATGGTTTGTAAAAAGCGGGTAAGAAAAGGTTCGAATGCCCGAATATATACCATCAAAAGCGGAAGCGGAGGTGTTCGGCTGCAAGAAGGTGTGAACGTCCGATAAAAGTTTGTAAAAAGCATTTAAAAGGTTCCAATATCCAACCAAACATAATCAAAAGCGGGAGCGGAGCTGTTCGACTGCAAGTAGGTGTGAATGTCAGATCATAATTTGCAAAAAGCTGATGAAAAAGGGTGAGAATGCCCGACTATACACCATCAAAAGCAAGAGCGGAGGTGTTCAGCTGCAAGAAGGTCTGAACGTCCACCAATAATTACTGAAAAATGGTTAAGAAAAGGTGCGAATGCCCAACCATACATCATCAAAAGCAGGAGTGGATGTGTTCTGCTACAAGAAGGTTTGAATGTCCGACCATAGTTTATAAAAGGCAGGTAAGAAAAGGCTTCGAATGCCTTAACATACACCATCAAAAGAGGGAGCGGAGGTGTTCCGCTGTAAGAAGGTGTGAATGTCCGACCATAGTTGGTAAAAAGCGGGTAAGAAAAGGTTAAAATACCTGACTGTACACAATCAAAAGAGGGAGCGGAGTTGTTCAGCTACAAGAAGGTGTGAAAGTCCGACCATGGTTTGTAAAAAGCGGGTAAGAAAAGGTTCGTATGCCCGAATATACACCATCAAAAGCGGAAGAGGAGGTGTTCGGCTGCAAAAAGGTGTGAATGTCGGACCATAGTTGGTAAAAAGCGGGTAAGAAAAGGTTAAAATACCCAACTGTACACAATCAATAGCGGGAGCGGAGTTGTTCGGCTACAAGAAGGTGTGAAAGTCCGACCATGGTTTGTAAAAGGCGTGTAAGAAAAGGTTCGAACGCCCCAATGTATACCATCAAAAGTGGAAGAGGAGGTGTTCGGCTGCAAGAAGGTGTGAACGTCCGACCAAAGTTTGTAAAAAGCAGTTAAGAAAAGGTTCGAATATCCAACCAAACATAATCAAAAGCGGGAGCAGAGCTGTTCGACTGCAAGTAGGTGTGAATATCAGATCATAATTTGCAAAAAGCTGTTTAGAAAGGGTGAGAATGCCCGACTATACACCATCAAATGCGGTAGCGGAGGTGTTCGTCTGTGAGTAGGTGTGAATGTCCGACCATAATTGCTGAAAAATGTGTTAGAAAAGACTAGAATGCCGGTCCATACATCATCAAAAGCGGGAGAGGTGGTGTTCGGCTGCAAGAAGGTGTGAATGTCCCTCCATAATTACTGAAAAAAGGGTAGAAAAAGATGCGAATGCCAAACCATACATTATCAAAAGCAGGTGTGAATGTCAGATCATAATTTGCAAAAAGCTGATGAGAAAGGATGAGAATGCCCGACTATACAACATCAAATGCGTGAGCGGAGGTGTTCGGCTCTGAGTAGGTGTGAATGTCCGATCATAATTGCTGAAAAATGTGTTAGAAAAGGTAAGAATGCCGGACCATACATCATCAAAAGCGGTAGAGGTGGTGTTCGGCTGAAAAAAGGTGTGAATGTTCGACTAAAATTTGTAAAAAGCGGGTAAGACAAGGTGCGAATGCTTGACAATGTATGATCAAAAGCAGGACCGGAGGTGTTCAGCTGCAAGAAGGTCTAAATGTCCATCAATAATTGCTAGAAAACATGAAAGAAAATTTTCGAAAATCAAACCGCACATGATCATAAGTGGGAGAGGAGGTGTTCAGCTGCAAGAAGGTGTGAATGTCCACCCATAATTCCTGAAAAATGGGTAAAAAAAAGGTGCGAATGCCCAACTATACATTATCAAAAGCAGGAGTGGATGTGTTCAGCTAAAAGAAGGTGGGAACGTCCGACCAAAGTTTGTAAAAAGCAGTTAAGAAAAGGTTCGAATAACCAACCTAACATAATCAAAAGTGGGAGCAGAGCTGTTCGACTGCAAGTAGGTGTGAATTACAGATCATAAGTTGCAAAAAGCTGATGAGAAAGGGTGAGAATGCCCGACTAAACACAATCAAATGCGGGAGCGGTACTGTTCGGCTGTGAGTAGGTTTGAATGTCCGACCATAATTGCTGAAAAATGTGTTAGAAAAGACTAGAATGCCGGACAATACATCATCAAGAGCAGGAGAGGTGGTGTTCGGCTGCAAGTAGGTGTGAATGTCCAGCCATAATTACTCACAAACGGGTAAGAAAAGGTAGTATTGCCAGACCATACATTATCAAAACAGGGAGCGGAGGTGGTTCAGCTGCAAGGTGTGAATGTCTGACTAAAGTTTGTAAAAAGCGGATAAGACAAGGTGCGAATGCGCGACAATGTATGATCAAAAGCGGGAGCGGAGGTTTTCGGCTGCAAGGTCTGAATGTCCAACCATAATTTGTAAAAACCGGGGAAGAAAAGGCTCGAAAGCCCAACTATACACCATCAAAAGAGGGAGCGGTGGTTTTCGGCTGCCCGAAAGTCTGAATGTCCACCGATAATTCCTGAAAAATGGATAAAAAAAGGGTGCGAATGCCCAACCATACATCATCAAAAGCAGGAGTGGATGTGTTCGGCTACAAGTTTTGAATGTCCGAGCATAGTTTGTAAAAGGCGGGTAAGAAAAGGTTCGAATGCCCGAACATACACCATCAAAAGAGGGAGTGGAGGCGTTCCGCTGTAAGAAGGTGTGAATGTCCGACCATAGTTGGTAAAAAGTGGGTAAGAAAAGGTTAAAATACCCGACTGTACACAATCAAAAGAGGGAGCGGAATTGTTCAGCTACAAGAAGGTGTGAGAGTTAGACCATGGTTTGTAAAAAGCGGGTAAGAAAAGGTTCGTATGCCCGAATGTGCACCATCGAAAGCGGAAGCGGAGGTGTTCGGCTGCAAGAAGGTGTGAACGTCCGACCAAAGTTTGTAAAAAGCAGTTAAGAAAAGGTTTGAATATCTAACCAAACATAATCAAAAGCGGGAGCAGAGCTGTTCAACTGCAAATAGGTGTGAATGTCAGATCATAATTTTCTAAAAGCTGAAGAGAAAGGGTGAGAATGCCCGACTATACACCATCAAAAGCGGTAGCGGAGTTGTTCGGCTGTGAGTAGGTGTGAATCTCCGACCATAATTGCTGAAAAATGTGTTAGAAAAGGTAAGAATGCCGGTCCATACATCATCAAAAGCGGGAGAGGTGATGTTCGGCTGCAAGTAGGTGTGAATATCCAGCCATAATTACTCACAAACGGGTAAGAAAAGGTAGTATTTCCAGACCATACATGTTCAAAACAGGGAGCGGAGGTTGTTCAGCTGCAAGAAGGTGTGAATGTCCGACTAAAGTTTGTAAAAAGCGGGTAAGACAAGGTGAAAAAGCCCGACAATGTATGATCAAAAGAGGGAGCGGAGGTGTTCGGCTTTAAGAAGGTCTGAATGTCCAACCATAATTTGTAAAAACCGGGAAGAAAAGGCTCGAAAGCCCAACTATACACCATCAAAAGTGGGAGCGGAGGTGTTCAGCTGCAAGAAGGTCTGAATGTCCATCAATAATTGCGTTATATCATGAAAGAAAATGTTCGAATATCAAACCGCACATGATCATAAGAGAGGAGGTGTTCAGCATTAAGAAGGTGTGAATGTCCCTCCATAATTCCTGAAAAATGGGTAGAAAAAGGTGCGAATGCCCAACCATACATTATCAAAAGCAGGTGTGAATGTCAGATCATAATTTGCAAAAAGCTGATGAGAAAGGATGAGAATGCCCGACTATAAAACATCAAATGCGGGAGCGGAGGTGTTCGGCTCTGAGTAGGTGTGAATGTCCGATCATAATTGCTGAAAAATGTGTTAGAAAAGGTAAGAATGCCGGACCATACATCATCAAAAGCGGTAGAGGTGGTGTTCGGCTGCAAAAAGGTGTGAATGTTCGACTAAAGTTTGTAAAAAGCGGGTAAGACAAGGTGCGAATGCTTGACAATGTATGATCAAAAGCAGGAGCGGAGGTGTTCAGCTGCAAGAAGGTCTAAATGTCCATCAATAATTGCTAGAAAACATGAAAGAAAATTTTCGAAAATCAAACCGCACATGATCATAAGTGGGAGAGGAGGTGTTCAGCTGCAAGAAGGTGTGAATGTCCACCAATAATTACTGAAAAATGGTTAAGAAAAGGTGCAAATGCCCAACCATACATCATCAAAATCAGGAGTGGATGTGTTCGGCTACAAGAAGGTGTGAAAGTCTGACCATGGTTTGTAAAAAGCGGGTAAGAAAAGGTTCGAATGCCCGAATATATACCATCAAAAGCGGAAGCGGAGGTGTTCGGCTGCAAGAAGGTGTGAACGTCCGATAAAAGTTTGTAAAAAGCATTTAAAAGGTTCCAATATCCAACCAAACATAATCAAAAGCGGGAGCGGAGCTGTTCGACTGCAAGTAGGTGTGAATGTCAGATCATAATTTGCAAAAAGCTGATGAAAAAGGGTGAGAATGCCCGACTATACACCATCAAAAGCAAGAGCGGAGGTGTTCAGCTGCAAGAAGGTCTGAACGTCCACCAATAATTACTGAAAAATGGTTAAGAAAAGGTGCGAATGCCCAACCATACATCATCAAAAGCAGGAGTGGATGTGTTCTGCTACAAGAAGGTTTGAATGTCCGACCATAGTTTATAAAAGGCAGGTAAGAAAAGGCTTCGAATGCCTTAACATACACCATCAAAAGAGGGAGCGGAGGTGTTCCGCTGTAAGAAGGTGTGAATGTCCGACCATAGTTGGTAAAAAGCGGGTAAGAAGAGGTGAAAATATCCGAGTGTACACAATCAAAAGAGGGAGCGGAGCTGTTCAGCTACAAGAAGGTGTGAAAGTCCGACCATGGTTTGTAAAAAGCTGGTAAGAAAATGTTCGTATGCCCGAATATACACCATCAAAAGCGGAAGCGGAGGTGTTCGGCTGCAAGAAGGTGTGAATGTCCGACTATATTTGGTGAAAAGCAGGTGAAGCAAGGTCTGAATGCCCAACCTTACATCATCAAAAGCGAGATCAGAGGTGTTTGGCTGCAAGAAGGCCATAGTTTGCCAAAAGCGGGTAAGGTGCGAATGACCGACTAAATATCAACAAAAGTGGGGACGGAGGTCTTCGGATGCAAGTGGGTGTGAATATCCCACCATACTTCTATGAGAGGAAGCTGTGAATGGCCGACCATAGTTTGCAAAACGCGGGTGAGAAAAGGTGCGAATGTCCAACCCTACATGATCAAAACAAGGAGCGTAGGTGATTGGCTGCGACAAGGTGTGAATGTCCACCCATAATTAATGAAAAGCGGGCAACAAGTAGGTTCGAATGCCCAACCATACATCATCAAAAGCAGGAGTGGATGTGTTCGGCTACAAGAAGGTTTGAATATCCGACCACAGTTTGTAAAAAGCGGGTAAGAAAAGGTTTGAATGCCCGAACATACACCATCAAAGGAGGGAGCGGAGGTCTTCCACTGTAAGAAGGTGTGAATGTCCGACCATAGTTGTTAAAAAGTGGGTAAGAAAAGGTTAAAATACCCAACTGTATACAATCAATAGCGGGAAAGGATGTGTTCGGTTACAAGAAGGTGTGAAAGTCCGACCATGGTTTGTAAAAAGCGGGTAAGAAAAGGTGCCAATGCCCGACAATGTATGATCAAAAGAGGGAGCGAAGGTTTTCAGCTTTCAGGTTTCAATGTCCGACCATAGTTTGTAAAAAGCGGGTAAGAAAAGGTTCGAATGCCCGAAAATACAACATCAAAACCGCTTTTGATGCGGAGGTGTTCCGCTGTAAGACGGTGTGAATGTCCGACCATAGATGGTAAAAAGTGGGTAAGAAAAGGTTAAAATACCCGACTGTACACAATCAATAACGGGAGCGGAGTTGTTCGGCTACAAGAAGGTGTGAACGTCCGACCAAAGTTTGTAAAAAGCAGTTAAGAAAAGGTTAGATTGCCTTCAACAAAGAACACCATTGGACTTTGCAGTAGAAGAAGTTGAAATCGATCTCGATATTGATAAATATGAAGGACAAAGCAGTTTCCACTTGGTTTGAGTGAAGAAATTAATTTTATAGCAAAATCCGAAATCACGCATAACTCCTCTAAAAGAACGTATTGCTCAACCAAAGGGATGCTTCTTTCTCATTCAGGGTAATATGAGGAACTTTATGCTTGATACATTTTTAGACATGGATAACTATGAAGGACAAAGCAATTCATTTTATAGGAAAATCCGAAATCGTGAAGAACTCATGAAAATAAGCTTATTCTCGGATTCCTGATCCTTCAGTGTTTCTCTTTCTTCTACTGCAAAATCCAATGTTGTTCTTTGTTGAAGTCGATCTAGACATTGATAAATATGAAGGACAAAGCAGTTTTAACTTGGTTTGAGTGAAGGAATTCATTTTATACATAAAATCCCAAATCATGCACAACGTATGAAAAGAAGCTTATTCTCGGATTCCTGATCCTTCAGTGTTAGTCTTTCTTCTACTGCAAAATCCAATGTTTTTCTTTGTTGAAGTCGATCTAGACATTGATAAATATGAAGGACAAAGCAGTTTTAACATAATTTGAGTGAAGGAAATCATTTTATAGCAAAATCCCAAATCATGTAGAACGTATGAAAAGAAGCTTATTCTCGGATTCCTGAACCTTCAGTGTTGCTCTTTCTTCTACTGCAAAATACAATGTTGTTCTTTGTTGAAGTCGATCTAGACATTGATAAATATGAAGTTAAAAGTAGTTTTAACATAGTTTAAGTGAAGAAATTCATTTTATAGTAAAATCCGAAATCGTGCAGAACTCATGAAAATAAGCTTATTCTCGGATTCCTACAACTTTTGATTTGCTCTTTCTTTTACTGCAAAGTACAACGTTGTTTTTTTTGTTTAAATCTATCTAGACATTGATAAATTTGAACGTAAAAGCCGTTTTAACATAGTTTGAGTGAAGGAATTAATTTTATAGATAAAATCCCAAATCATGCAGAACTCCTCAAAAGGGGCTTATGGCTTAATCATAAGTGTGGTTCTTTCTCATCCAGGGTAATATGAGGAAGTTTATGATTGAAATATATGTAGAAATTGGTACATATGAAGGACAAAGCAGTTTTAACAGTTTGAGTGAAGGAATTCATTTTAAAACAAAATCCCAACAAATGAAGAACTCATGAAAAGCTTATTCTCGGATTCCTGAAACTTTAGATTTGCTCTTTCTTTTACTGCAAAGTACAACGTTGTTTTTTGTTGAAATCTATCTAGACATTGATAAATACCGGCCGAACATCTCTGCGTCCGCTTTTGACATTTTATGGTTTGGCATTCTAACCTTTTCTTACCCGCTTTTTACAAATTTTGATCTGACATTCACACCTACTTGCAGTCAAACACCTTCTCTCCCGCTTATGATCATGAGCGGTTTGACATTCGAAAATTTTCTTTCATGTTTTCTAGCAATTACTGATGGACATTCAGACCTTCTTGCAGCCGAACACCTCCGCTCCCGCTTTTGATGGTGTATATTCGGGCATACAAAACTTTTCTTACCCGCTTTTTACAAACCATGGTTGGACATTCACACTTTGTTGCTGAACTACTCCGCTCCCTCTTTTGATTGTATACAGTCGGGTATTTTCACCTTTTCTTACCAGCTTTTACCAACTACGGTTGGACATTCACACCTTCTTACAACGGAACACCTCCGCTCCCTCTTTTGATGGTGTATGTTCAGGCATTCGAACCTTTTCTTACCCGCCTTTTACAAACTATAGTCGGACATTGAAACCTTCTTGTATCCAAACACATCCCCTCCTGCTTTTGTTGATGTATGGTTGGGCTTTTGCACCTTTTCTTAACCATTTTTCAGTAATTATTGGTGGACATTCACACCTTCTTGCAGCTGAACACCTCCGCTCCCGCTTTTGATGGTGTATAGTCGGGCTTTCGAGCCTTTTCTTCCCTGGTTTTTACAAATTATGGTTGGACATTCAGACCTTGCAGCCGAAAACCTATGCTCCCTCTTTTGATCATACATTGTCAGGCATTCGCACCTTGTCTTACCCGCTTTTTACAAACTTTAGTCAGACATTCACACCTTGCAGCTGAACCACCTCCGCTCCCTGTTTTGATCATGTATGGTCTGGCAATACTACCTTTTCTTAGTAATTATGGCTTGACATTCACACCTACTTGCAGCCAAACACCACTTCTCCCGCTTTTGATGATGTATGGTCCGGCATTCTAGTTTTTTCTAACACATTTTTCAGTAATTATGGGTGGACATTAACACCTGCTTAAAGCTGAATAACTCCTCTCCCGCTTATGATCATATGCAGTTTGACATTCGAAAATTTTCTTTCATGTTTTCTAGAAATTACTGATGGACATTCAGACCTTCTTGCAGCTGAACACCTCCGCTCCCTCTTTTGATGGTGTATGTTCGGGCTTTCGAACCTATTCTTACCCCCTTTTTACAAACTATTCTCGGAGATTCACACCTACTCACAGACGAACAACTCCGCTCCCGCATTTGTTGGTGTATAGTCGGGCATTCTCACCCTTTCTCATCAGCTTTTTTAAAATTATAATCTGACATTCACACCTACTTGCAGTCGAACAGCTCTGCTCCCGCTTTTGATTATGTTTGGTTAGATATTCGAAACTTTTCTTAACTGCTTTTTACAAACTTTGGTCGGACGTTCACACTTTCTTGCAGCCGAACACCTCCGCTTCCGCTTTTGATGGTGTATATTTGGGCATACAAACGTTTTCTTACCCGCTTTTTATAAACTTTAGTGGGACATTCACACCTTCTTGCAGCTGAACCACCTCCGTTCCCTGTTTTGATCATGTATGGTCTGGCAATACTGCCTTTTCTTACCCGTTTGTGAGTAATTATGGCTGGACATTCACACCTACTTGCAGCCGAACACCACCTCTTCCGCTTTTGATGATGTATGGACCGGCATTCTTACCTTTTCTAACACATTTTTCAGCAATTATGGTAGGAGATTCACACCTACTCAAAGCCGAACAACTCCGCTCCCGCATTTGATGGTGTATAGTCGGGAATTCTCACCCTTTCTAATCAGCTTTTTGCAAATTATGATCTGACATTCACACCTACTTGCAGTCGAACAGCTCTGCTCCCGCTTTTGATTATGTTTGGTTGGATATTCTAACCTTTTCTTATCTGCTTTTTACAAACTTTGGACGGATGTTCACGTCTTCTTGAAGCCGAACACCTCCGCTTCCGCTTTTTATGGTGTATATTCAGACATACGAACCTTTTCTTACCCGCTTTTTACAAACCATGCTCGGATATTCACACTTTGTTGCTGAACTACTCCGCTCCCTCTTTTTATTAAGTACAGTCGGGTATTTTCACCTCTTCTTACCAGCTTTTTACCAACTATGGTCGGACATTCCCACCTTCTTACAGCGGAACACCTCCGCTCCCTCTTTTGATGGTGTATGTTCGGGCATTCAAACCTTTTCTTACCCGCCTTTTACAAACTATGGTCGGACATTCAAACCTTCTTGTAGCCGAACACATCCGCTCCTGCTTTTGATGATGTATGGTTGGCTATTCGCACCTTTTCTTAACCATTTTTCAGTGATTATTGGTGGACATTCAGACCTTCTTGCAGCTGAACACCTCCGCTCTTGCTTTTGATGGTGTATAGTCGGGCTTTCGAGCCTTTTCTTCCCCGGTTTTTACAAATTATGGTTGGACATTCAGACATTCTTGCAGCCAAAAACTTCTGCTCCCTCTTTTGATCATACATTGTCGGGCATTCGCACCTTTTCTTACCCGCTTTTTACAAACCATGCTCGGATATTCACACTTTGTTGCTGAACTACTCCGCTCCCTCTTTTTATTAAGTACAGTCGGGTATTTTCACCTCTTCTTACCAGCTTTTTACCAACTATGGTCGGACATTCCCACCTTCTTACAGCGGAACACCTCCGCTCCCTCTTTTGATGGTGTATGTTCGGGCATTCAAACCTTTTCTTACCCGCCTTTTACAAACTATGGTCGGACATTCAAACCTTCTTGTAGCCGAACACATCCGCTCCTGCTTTTGATGATGTATGGTTGGCTATTCGCACCTTTTCTTACCCATTTTTCAGTGATTATTGGTGGACATTCAGACCTTCTTGCAGCTGAACACCACCGCTCCCGCTTTTGATAGTGTATAGTCAGGCTTTCGAGCCTTTTTGTCCCCGGTTTTTACAAATTATGGTTGGACATTCAGACCTTACAGCCGAAAACCTCCGCTCCCTCTTTTGATCATACATTGTCGGGCATTCGCACCTTGTCTTACCCGCTTTTTATAAACTTTAGTCAGACATTCACACCTTCTTGCATCTGAACCACCTCCGCTCCCTGTTTTGATCATGTATGGTCTGGCAATACTACCTTTTCTTATCCGTTTGTGAGTAATTATGGTTTGACATTCACACCTGCTCACAGCCGAACAACTCCACTCCCGCATTTGATGGTGTATAGTCGGGCATTCTCACCCTTTCTCATTAGCTTTTTGCAAATTATGATCTGACATTCACACCTACTTGCAGTCGAACAGCTCTGCTCCCGCTTTTGATTATGTTTGGTTCGATATTCGAACTTTTTCTTAACTGCTTTTTACAAACTTTGGTTGGACGTTCACGTCTTCTTGAAGCCGAACACCTCCGCTTCCGCTTATGATGGTTTATATTCGGGCATACGAACCTTTTCTTACCCGCATTTTACAAACCATGGTCGGACTTTCACACCTTCCTGTAGCTGAACAACTCCGCTCCCTCTTTTGATTGTGTACAGTCGGGAATTTTAACCTTTTCTTACCCACTTTTTACCAACTATGGTCGGACATTCACACCTTATTACAGCGGAACACCTCTGCTCCCTCTTTTGATGGTGTATGTTCGAGCATTCGAAGCTTTTCTTACCTGCCTTTTAGAAACTATAGTCGGACATTCAAAACTTCTTGTAGCCAAACACATCCCCTCCTGCTTTTGATGATGTATGGTTGGGCATTCCCACCTTTTCTTAACCATTTTTCAGTAATTATTGGTGGACATTCAGACCTTCTTGCAGCTGAACACCTCCGCTCTTGCTTTTGATGGTGTATAGTTGGGCTTTCGAGCCTTTTCTTCCACGGTTTTTACAAATTATGGTTGAACATTCAGACCTTACAGCCGAAAACCTCCGCTCCCTCTTTTGATCATACATTGTCGGGCATTCGCACCTTGTCTTACCCGCTTGTTATAAACTTTAGTCGGACATTCACACCTTCTTGCAGCTTAACCACCTCCGCTCCCTGTTTTGATCATGTATGGTCTGGCAATACTACCTTTTCTTATCCGTTTGTGAGTAATTATGGTTTGACATTCACACCTACTCACAGCCGAACAACTCCACTCCCGCATTTGATGGTGTATAGTCGGGCATTCTCACCCTTTCTCATTAGCTTTTTGCAAATTATGATCTGACATTCACACCTACTTGCAGTCGAACAGCTCTGCTCCCGCTTTTGATTATGTTTGGTTCGATATTCGAACCTTTTCTTAACTGCTTTTTACAAACTTTGGTTGGACGTTCACGTCTTCTTGAAGCCGAACACCTCCGCTTCCGCTTATGATGGTTTATATTCGGGCATACGAACCTTTTCTTACCCGCTTTTTACAAACCATGGTCGGACTTTCACACCTTCCTGTAGCTGAACAACTCCGCTCCCTCTTTTGATTGTGTACAGTCGAGAATTTTAACCTTTTCTTACCCACTTTTTACCAACTATGGTCGGACATTCACACCTTATTACAGCGGAACACCTCCGCTCCCTCTTTTGATGGTGTATGTTCGAGCATTCGAACCTTTTCTTACACACCTTTTACAAACTATAGTCGAACATTCAAACCTTCTTGTATCCAAACACATCCCCTCCTTCTTTTGATGATGTATGGTTGGGCATTCGCACCTTTTCTTACCCATTTTTCAGTAATTATTGGTGGACATTCAGACCTTCTTGCAGCTGAACACCTCCGCTCCCTCTTATTCACACCTTTTTTTAACCGTATTTTATAGATTATGGTTGGAAATTCTCACGCACTCTCATCCGAACACCTCTCCTCCCGCTTTTGTTAATATATAGTCGGGCATTCGAACCTTTTCTTACCCGCTTTTTACAAATTATGGTCGAACATTCACACCTACTTGCAGCCGAATACTTCCGCTCCACCTTTTAGTGATGTATGGTTGGCATTTGCATCTTTTCTTACCCTCTTTTTATACTGATTGCTGAAGATTAAGTTGTTCTTTCTCAAACTACAAAATTTTTTTAATTGTTGAAACTTGATTTGAAGTGGATAAGTAAGGAGGACAAACAGTTTTAAGTCAGGCTGATAGAAGGAATTAATTTTATAGTTAAATCTGTATTTCATCATATGTCGAGAGATGCTTATTGCTGAAGAAGTTCTTTCTCATTCTACAAAGTGCAACGTTGTTTATCGTTGAAACTTGATTAGACATGAATAAATATGAAGGACAAAGCAGTCTTAACTTAGTTTGAGTTAAGGAATTCGTTTTATATGGAGAATCTGAATTTGTGCATAACTCGTAAAATAGAGCTTATTTTCGGATTCCTGAAGAATGAGTCTGGTTCTTTCTCATAATACAAAGAAGTGAAGAAATAAGGACAAACCGTTTTAAGTCAGTTTGATAGAAGGATTTCATTTTATAGCAAAATCTGCATTCCTTCATATCTCCTCGAGAGAAGCTTATTGCTAAAAATTAGGTCTGGTTCTTTTTCATACTACAAAATACAGTGTTGTTTATTGTTGAAACTAGATTAGAAGTAGATAAATATGAAGGACAAAGCAGTTTGAACTTGGTTTGAGAGAAGGAATTAATTTTATTGCAAAATCCAAATTCATGCATAACTCGTCAAATAGATAATGATGTGTCGTTCGTGAGCGATTCGTTCGATATGAACCAATTTTTTATATGACTCGGGAGTAACGAGTTGTCTCAGTGAGTGATTCGTTCATTTTCATGCAGTACCCTTCCTCACCCCATGGCAGGCGACAGCTTCATAAGCTCAGTCAGCAGGACAGGAAACAGTATTGATTCGTTCACGACTCAACTCCTCGGGTGACGGGTCCTCGCACAGGAAACAGTATTGATTCGTTCATGACTCAACTCCTCGGCTGACGGGTCCTCGCACAGGAAACAGTATTGATTCGTTTACGACTAAACTCCTTGGGTCTTCGTTCATTTGTCACGTTTCAAATTCTACGTTTCATTTGACAGGCTGAAGAGTAGTAGGCACAACAGTTTGTCCACAAACCGGATCATTAATCTCATAGACTATTCTAGCATCAACAACTTGGAAACCACAATCGACTCTCTAGATGCAGAAAAAGCATTTGATCGAGTGAACTGGAAATTTTTATTCGTAGCATTAAACAAATTCGGGTTTGGGTCACACTTCATCAACTGGATAAGGATATTATATAGCTCCCCAAATGCAAGTGTCAGGACAAATGATCAAACTTCTCCAAGCTTCAGTCTGCAGAGAGGTACAAGACAGGGTTGCCCACTTTCTCCCTCACTTTTTGCTATTTTCATCAAACCTTTAGCAGCTTCTATCAGACAAGATAGAAATATTAAAGGCATCCAATCCCAAAATATTAAGCATAAAATAAGTCTTTATGCTGATGATGTATTACTTTTCCTTCAGAACTCACAGACGTCTCTCACTCACACGATCACACTCATAAATAAATTCTCAGCACTTTCTGACTACTCTATCAACTGGTCTAAGACCACAGTTCTGCCCATTAACTGCAGGGTCCAGAATATACCTGCGATCACTTTACAGTCAGGAAATATTACATATTTAGGCATAAACATTTCCTCCAGGCTCTCAGAGTTAACAAAGCTAAATTATGTGCAATTATTAAAGACTTATTAAAGAAAGTAGAGGACGATCTCTCTCGTTGGAAGTCCTTACCTATATCACTTATGGGGAGAGTTACAACCATTAAAATGATGATACTACCAAAAGTTAACTATTTGTTCTCAATGATCCCCATAAAACCATCTGCTACTTGGTTTAAGTCACTAGATTCATGCATCAATAATTTCTGTGGAAAAACAAACCACCACGTATTAGTTTAAAAACCCTACAGAAGACCAAGGACTGTGGTGGATTAGATTTGTTACAGTGTATATCAAAATGGTTTAAACCTAGCCCAATAGATGAACCATGGATAAATATAGAACAAGCATTGTGTGATAATCTGGAAATCTCTGACCTGCCACTTATTAGTCAAAACGTAAAAAATCACAAATGTTTCAAAAGCATTAACATCATCACCTCTCTGACAGCCTGGTTGGAATTTCTTAAAATAACAAAGTCCTCACTTGTCCCGTGTAAGCTTACACCCATCTGGAACAATCCTCACATACTGCAAAACAAAAAAATGCTAAACTTTCCTCTGTGGAAGATCAAAGGAATCAAACATCTGGAACATATAATCCAAAATGGAAATTTTATTTCATTTGATGAGCTCATATCACAACATGAGATAAGCAGCAATAAATTCCTAGAATATCAACAACTTAAGTCTATAATAACAAAGAAATATATCCTCCACCAACCAGACTTACAACTCCCGACAAGGGTAAAAGAATTTCTAAGCATCTGCACCCCAAAACTACTATCAAAAATATATAAATTATTGTGTAAGATAGATGACACAATGTCTCTTCCATCCTCAAAATGGGAGGCAGATTTATCCATCAGTTCTAGTCATAGCATTTGGCCACAAATATGTTTGAACACCTTCAGAATGACTCGAAATCCTAATTTACAGCTCATACAATACAAAACCCTTCATAGAACACACTATACAGGACAAAGGATGTTCAGGATGGGTCTAACACACTCAAACATCTGCTCACATTGCACAGATAACACACCTGATGATTATGCACACGCTTTGTGGTTTTCTGCGCCTGTCCAGAAGTTCTGGCTTGAAGTCTGTGAGGACCTATCAACATGGCTAAAGTGTAGCATCCCTGCATGCCCCACACTGTGCATACTGGGTGACTTAGACAACATCATCAACATGGAAATTAACTCAGCACACATGGTTGTCACAGTGTTATGTATCGCAAAGAAAACTATTCTCATGAACTGGAAAGCGAAAAACAATATGTGTATTAACCAGTTTAGAAATTTTCTTTTAGATTATATTAGCATGGAAACAATGTCTGCCTCCTCAAAACATCAATTGGCTGAATTTCATTCTCTCTGGTCCCCTCTGATTAGCTTTATCACATAGTGGTGGTGGTGGGTTGCTGTCCCGTCGCTCTGGGCGGTTGGGTGTGTGCTGGGGAGGGCTGTGTGGCTTCGGGCGTCTGGTGGTCTCTCGGGTCGTGGGGACCGGGTTGGTCATTGCTGGGGGGGACTGTGTGGGGCTGTCTTGCGGTGTGGGGCGGGGTCCCTTAGGGGGCTTGAGGTGGTGGCTGCTGGCTCTATGCCGGGTGGCCGGGCCGCTCTGGCGTGCGTGGTGGTGGTGGGCCTGTGCCCTGGGGGCTGGGCGCTCCAAGGTGTCCGCAGATGGTTGTTTTTTTTTTCAGGGTGTTGGGGCGTGCGGTGGGGGGGGCGGTGCTTTTCGCTTGGGTGATGGTGGGTCTCAGGCCTGGGCTGCTGCGACTGGTGTGACCGGGTGGTTTGTTTGTTTGTTTTTTGTTGTTGTTTGTTTGTTTTTTGTAGAGGTCCTCCAGGGTGGGGTTGGGTTGAGTGGGGTGGGGCGGGATGGGTACCTTCTGGGGGTAGAGTAGCTCCCGGAATATGGTCGCTGCAGGCCCCGAGCCTGGTGGACATTTCGCCCTCCTGCCCTGTGTTGGCTCCCAGGTAGCGGGGATGCCTATTGCAGCCAGTCCCTGGCTGCCCTCTCTGGGGGAGAGTAGCTTCCCCGGTGTATATCCCCATACCCCTCTCCCTTCTGGCTCCTGTACACAGCACACACTCACACATGAAGGGTTTTGGGGGCGTGTGTGTTCGGTGGTGTGTAGTGGATGGGGCCACGTAGGTGGTGCCCTTTTGTTGCACTTTGCAGTTCCCCGCCCCTGTGTTAGACATTACTACTTATCAAACCCACTCACACACACACATTAGGTCTTGGGGGGTGGTTACACTGAGTGGCATCTGGTAGGCGGGGCTCTTTGGGTATGTAGGCTGCCCAGAGGGCTGCACTCCCAGTTCTATAAGTTTGGCTGCCCCTCAATTTTAATTGCTCACTATTAGAAAATATTGAAGAGCCAGAAGGGTGGGGGGAGGGGTCTTCTTCGCACACCCCTGCTTCCTTGTTGCTGCTCGGGGCGGGAGGGGCCAGGAGGATTAATTAATTGTTCTGCTGGTTAGGGGTCTGTGGTGGCTGGGGGGCTGCTGGCCCCCTGGTGTGCCCGCTGCACTACACCCCAGTGGAGTCGAGGGAGGGAGGACGTGTGGATGTGTGGTAATGATTGGGCCTGGATCTGGGACTTGCTGTCGCCTGGCCTGCCTGTGCTTCTCCCGATGGGGGGGCAGCGTTGCCTCTCCCCGCTGCTCGCGACTTCACCCACCTGTGGGCACGTCTTGACTCCCAGGGCACTTGGCCAGGGGCGCTGGGGCAGGCCCTGACCCACTGTGTGGCTGTCTGGGGCGCTTGGCCCTCCTGGGTATTGGGTGGGGCCTCTGCCTGGGGGTTTGGGGGCGCTCGGGCTCCAGGGGCCCGGGTCCAGTGCACGGCCCATGTCTGGGCAGCCGGGGCCTGGCGGGGTCGGTGGGCTGTTGCCCCTGGCTCCCGGAGGGCCTCTGCCCTATGCTTATGGGGGCTCTTTCCGGGGGCTTCCTCTGCAGTCTTCTGGGTGGATGCGTGGTTGCCCCTGCGGTGACTTCCTGGGTTCTGTGCTCTGTGGGGGCTGCTGGTGGCCTGGGTCTTGTGGCCCTCTCTGTCTGCTTCTGATTGCTTGGGGGGGCTGTGGATTGTGGCCCTGTACGCTTATACACTCATAACTAAGCACGGTTATCATGTAGGTCCTGTGCCATGGGTGTTGCATGTTCTCACACACACACACATTCATTAGTCCAGTAGCATGGTCACTAAGCAGTTTATGTATTATCATGTCGTCTCAGGTCATCTATATCCACAGCTGTGTTGTATGCGATTGCCACTTCTTGTGCTTGTTTTTCTTTGTTTGTGGAATGGAATTAGAAGATTTACAAAAATGGTCAAGTGCTAGATCTTCATCTGGGATTTTAACAGTGTCATGAGTATAACTATTCAACAGATCAGTTTAAAAAAAAGCCTGCACATGGAGATGTTTCAGGATCTGGATACCAAGCGTGGACCTATAGTTTTCATTTTTGCAATTCTGATACAGGCTATTGAGCAGTGATAACTAACACCAAGTTCAGACACTGCGGATTTTCTACCTTTGATTTGTTAAGATTGAGCCAATCAGGGACAACCTTGAAGGATCTCTTAAGTTTGGTTTTGTAGGATCAGTAATTACCTGAGAGAGGTTGATATCGGTACACACCTTTTTTTAAATGATCAGAGGCAGAGTTCAACTTGTTTAAATTAAAATTGCCACACAGAGATTGGGTTTAGGCCACATGCACACAGAATGACATCAACAAATATAAGAAATATTAAACATTTACACATAGATTTTTGAATACATGTAGAGGAATGATACTTTGAAATGTGCTCATTGCGGAGTTATGATCAGTTGAGTAAGAAGGTTGAACTATTCTGGGAAAGAGGTTCTATTCCCAGCATCATGATGGACACTCCTGATATAGAAGGTTTCGCTAACGCATTGGAATTGTTTTACTATTTTCATATGCAAGTGCAATGAAGAATTGCTTGCTGGTGATAAATGCAAAGAAGAACAGCTTACACATAGATGCTCACATATAGGCTGCTGAATGCAATGAAGACCTGCTTATCCAGTAAAGTTCAATGTCAATGTGTAATATTCAATTAGAATTTGTAAAACAGTGAAGTTAAACAATGAATGGGTCCATAGTCGGTATGAGAAGACTACAGGAATATTTACCTGGGTGTACGTTCAAACAGAGATGAGAAAATTGCGATAAATAATTGTTTGTTTGTTTGTTAGTATTTATATGAATGTTATGTGTATAAACTGTGTTGAGTTATAGTTACTCAGTAGTGTCTCAGTGAAACAACCGACGGGGGAAGCCTTGCGGTGACAACAAAAGCAGTGTTTTACTGATCAGTCAAGTTGCTCCAGTGTACTCCATACAAACTGGTTGGCTACTGAAGGGATAGAAAATGGGGAATACTTGTTTTAAAGCAAACTAGGAATTAGATGGGAAAAATACATGTTTTAACGGGACCCAGACAATATTAAATACTCAGACAGATGGGAGAAGAAGTGTAGTTTTGTATGAAATCACAAAATTATTACATAAAATTAGTGAAATCAATTGAAGAATGCCTTTCTGAAGAGCTGTTTACCACAGATGAGCAGCTCTGCGACCAAGCACATTGTAGATCGCTTTACTGCCAAAATGATCTAATTTAATGGATTGGTTTAGACATGCATAACAGCATTTTAAGAACAAAGAGAGAAACAAAAAGAGACAACGCTTCATGGTGGAAGGTGATGTATAAATAACTGTGTATATGATGAAGGAGAGACCATTTGAGCAGCACAGCCATTTCGCAGCACACGGACAGCAGTCCAAGTTAAAGGATCTCACACGTGGTATCACCTGTCACACTGTGTCAAGGCATCAAAAGAAGAAAAAATCACCAAACTCAAGGACAAAGACACGAAGACTCCAGTGAACGAAGAGAGAGGACTGACAAATCAGAAATACAAAAGGATGCTGTATCCTATTGGCTAAGGAATAGTGCTAAAAATTAGGTAAATCTAATCCACCACTGTCCTTGGTCTTCTGTAGGATTTTTAAACTAATACGTGGTGGTATGTTTTTCCACAGAAATTTGGAGATGCATGAATCTAGTGACTTAAACCAAGTAGCAGATGGTTTTATGGGGATCGTTGAGAACAAATAGTTAACTTTTGGTAGTATCATCATTTTAATGGTTGTAACTCTCCCCATAAGTGATATAGGTAAGGACTTCCAACGAGAGAGATCGTCCTCTACTCTCTTTAATAATTGCACATAGTTTAGCTTTGTTAGCTCTGAGAGCCTGGAGGAAATGTTTATGCCTAAATATCTAATATTTCCTGACTGTAAAGTGATCGCAGGTATATTCAGGAACCTACAGTTAATGGGCAGAACTGTGGTCTTAGACCAGTTGATAGAGTAGTCAGAAAGTGCTGAGAATTTATTTATGAGTGTGATTGTGTGAGTGAGAGACGTCTGTGAGTTCTGAAGGAAAAGTAATACATCATCAGCATAAAGACTTATTTTATGCTCAATACTTTGGGATTGGATGTCTTTGATATTTCTATCTTGTCTGATAGAAGCTGCTAAAGGTTTGATGAAAATAGCAAAAAGTGAGGGAGAAAGTGGGCAACCCTGTCTTATACCTCTCTGCAGACTGAAGCTTGGAGAAGTTTGATCATTTGTCCTGACACTTGCATTTGGGGAGCTATATAATATCCTTATCCGGTTGATGAAGTGTGACCCAAACCCAAATTTGTTTAATGCTGCGAATAAAAATTTCCAGTTCACTCCATCAAATGCTTTTTCTGCATCTAGAGAGTCGATTGTGGTTTCCAAGTTGTTGATGGTAGAATAGTCTATGAGATTAATGATCCGGTTTGTGAACGAACTGTTGTGCCTACTGCTCTTCAGCCTGTCAAATGAAACGTAGAATTTGAAACGTGACAAATGAACGAAGACCCAAGGAGTTGAGTCGTAAACAAATCAATACTTTTTCCTGTGCGAGGACCCGTCAGCCGAGGAGTTGAGTCATGAACGAATCAATACTGTTTCCTGTGCGAGGACCCGTCACCCGAGGAGTTGAGTCGTGAACAAATCAATACTGTTCCCTGTCCTGCTGACTGAGCTTATGAAGCTGCCGCCTGCCATGTGGTGAGTAAGGGTACTGCATGAAAATGAACGAATCACTCACTGAGACAACTCGTTACTCCCGAGTCATATAAAAAATGAGTTCATATCGAACGAATCGCTCACGAACGACACATCACTATCTATTTGACGAGTTATGCATGAATTCGGATTTTGCAATAAAATTAATTCCTTCTCTCAAACCAAGTTCAAACTGCTTTGTCCTTCATATTTATCTACTTCTAATCTAGTTTCAACAATAAACAACACTGTATTTTGTAGTATGAAAAAGAACCAGACCTAATTTTCAGCAATAAGCTTCTCTCGAGGAGATATGAAAGAATACAGATTTTGCTATAAAATGAAATCCTTCTATCAAACTTACTTAAAACGGTTTGTCCTTATTTCTTCACTTCTGATGAAGTTTCAACAATAAACAACAAACTTTGTATTATGAGAAAGAACCAGACTCATTCTTCAGGAATCCGAAAATAAGCTCTATTTTACAAGTTATGCACGAATTCGGATTCTCCTATAAAACGAATTCCTTAACTCAAACCAAGTTAAGACTGCTTTGTCCTTCATATTTATTCATGTCTAATCAAGTTTCAACGATAAACAACGTTGTACTTTGTAGAATGAGAAAGAACTTCTTCAGCAATAAGCATCTCTCGACATATGACGAAATACAGATTTTGCTATAAAATTAATTCCTTCTATCAGCCTGACTTAAAACTGTTTGTCCTCCTTATTTATCCACTTCAAATCAAGTTTCAACAATTAAAAAAAAATTGTAGTTTGAGAAAGAACAACTTAATCTTCAGCAATCAGTATAAAAAGAGGGTAAGAAAAGGTGCAAATGCCAACCATACATAACTAAAAGGTGGAGCGGAAGTATTCGGCTGCAAGTAGGTGTGAATGTTCGACCATAATTTGTAAAAAGCGGGTAAGAAAAGGTTCGAATGCCCGACTATATATTAACAAAAGTGGGAGGAGAGATCCTCGGATGAGAGTGGGTGAGAATTTCCAACCATAATCTATAAAATGCGGTGAAAAAAAAGGTGTGAATACCCCATAGAACACTAAAAGGTGAAGCGGAAGTGTTCGGCTGCAAGAAGGTGTGAATGTCCGACTATATTTGGTGAAAAGCAGGTGAAGCAAGGTCTGAATGCCCAACCTTACATCATCAAAAGCGAGATCAGAGGTGTTTGGCTGCAAGAAGGCCATAGTTTGCCAAAAGCGGGTAAGGTGCGAATGACCGATTATACACCATCAACAAAGTGGGGTTGGAGGTGTTCAGCTGCAAGAAGGTCTGAATGTCCAACAATAATTGCTAGAAAACATGAAAGAGAATTTTCGAATATCAAACCGCACATGCTCATAAGCGGGAGAGGAGGTGTGCAGCTGCAAGAAGGTGTGAGTGTCCAACCATAATTACTGAAAAATGGGTAAGAAAAGGTGCGAATGCCCAACCATGCATCATCAAAAGCAGGAGTGGATGTGTTCGGCTACAAGAAGGTTTGAATGTCCGACCATAGTTTGTAAAAAGCGGGTAAGAAAAGGTTCGAATGCCCGAACATACACCATCAAAAGAGGGAGCGGAGGTGTTCCGCTGTAAGAAGGTGTGAATGTCAGACCATAGTTGGTAAAAAGCGGGTAAGAAAAGGTTAAAATACCCAACTGTACACAATCAATACCGGGAGAGGAGTTGTTAGTCTACTAAAAGATGTGAAAGTACAAACCCTGGTTTGTAAAAAGCGGGTAAGAAAAGCTGCGAATGCCCGACAATGTATGATTAAAAGAGGGAGCGGAGGTTTTCGGCTTTAAGAAGGTCTGAATGTCCAACCATAATTTGTAAAAACCGGGGAAGAAAAGGCTCGAAAGCCCGACTATGCACCATCAAAAGCGGAAGCGGAGGTGTTCAGCTGAAAGAAGGTCTGAATGTCCATCAATAATTGCTAGAAAACATGAAAGGAAATTTTCGAATATCAAACCACACATGATCATAAGTGGGAGAGGTGTTCAGCTGCAAGAAGGTGTGAATGTCCACCCATAATTACTGAAAAATGGGTAAGAAAAGGTGCGAATGCCCAACCATGCATCATCAAAAGCAGGAGTGGATGTGTTCGGCTACAAGAAGGTTTGAATGTCCGACCATAGTTTGTAAAAAGCGGGTAAGAAAAGGTTTGAATGCCCGAACATACACCATCAAAAGAGGGAGCGGAGCTGTTCCGATGTAAGACGGTGTGAATGTCCGACCATAGTTGGTAAAAAGCGGGTAAGAAAAGGTTAAAATACCTGACTGTACACAATCAAAAGAGGGAGCGGAGTTGTTCAGCTACAAGAAGGTGTGAAAGTCCGACCATGGTTTGTAAAAAGCGGGTAAGAAAAGGTTCGTATGCCCGAATATACACCATCAAAAGCGGAAGAGGAGGTGTTCGGCTGCAAAAAGGTGTGAATGTCGGACCATAGTTGGTAAAAAGCGGGTAAGAAAAGGTTAAAATACCCAACTGTACACAATCAATAGCAGGAGCGGAGTTGTTCGGCTACAAGAAGGTGTGAAAGTCCGACCATGGTTTGTAAAAGGCGTGTAAGAAAAGGTTCGAATGCCCCAATATATACCATCAAAAGTGGAAGAGGAGGTGTTCGGCTGCAAGAAGGTGTGAACGTCCGACCAAAGTTTGTAAAAAGCAGTTAAGAAAAGGTTCGAATATCCAACCAAACATAATCAAAAGCGGGAGCAGAGCTGTTCGACTGCAAGTAGGTGTGAATATCAGATCATAATTTGCAAAAAGCTGTTTAGAAAGGGTGAGAATGCCCGACTATACACCTTCAAATGCGGTAGCGGAGGTGTTCGTCTGTGAGTAGGTGTGAATGTCCGACCATAATTGCTGAAAAATGTGTTAGAAAAGACTAGAATGCCGGTCCATACATCATCAAAAGCGGGAGAGGTGGTGTTCGGCTGCAAGAAGGTGTGAATGTCCCTCCATAATTCCTGAAAAAAGGGTAGAAAAAGATGCGAATGCCCAACCATACATTATCAAAAGCAGGTGTGAATGTCAGATCATAATTTGCAAAAAGCTGATGAGAAAGGATGAGAATGCCCGACTATACAACATCAAATGCGTGAGCGGAGGTGTTTGGCTCTGAGTAGGTGTGAATGTCCGATCATAATTGCTGAAAAATGTGTTAGAAAAGGTAAGAATGCCGGACCATACATCATCAAAAGCGGTAGAGGTGGTGTTCGGCTGAAAAAAGGTGTGAATGTTCGACTAAAATTTGTAAAAAGCGGGTAAGACAAGGTGCGAATGCTTGACAATGTATGATCAAAAGCAGGACCGGAGGTGTTCAGCTGCAAGAAGGTCTAAATGTCCATCAATAATTGCTAGAAAACATGAAAGAAAATTTTCGAAAATCAAACCGCACATGATCATAAGTGGGAGAGGAGGTGTTCAGCTGCAAGAAGGTGTGAATGTCCACCCATAATTCCTGAAAAATGGGTAAAAAAAAGGTGCGAATGCCCAACTATACATTATCAAAAGCAGGAGTGGATGTGTTCAGCTAAAAGAAGGTGTGAACGTCCGACCAAAGTTTGTAAAAAGCAGTTAAGAAAAGGTTCGAATAACCAACCTAACATAATCAAAAGCGGGAGTAGAGCTGTTCGACTGCAAGTAGGTGTGAATGTCAGATCATAATTTGCAAAAAGCTCATTAGAAAGGGTGAGAATGCCCGACTATACACCATCAAATGCGTGAGCGGAGGTGTTCGGCTCTGAGTAGGTGTGAATGTCCGATCATAATTGCTGAAAAATGTGTTAGAAAAGGTAAGAATGCCGGACCATACATCATCAAAAGCGGTAGAGGTGGTGTTCGGCTGAAAAAAGGTGTGAATGTTCGACTAAAATTTGTAAAAAGCGGGTAAGACAAGGTGCGAATGCTTGACAATGTATGATCAAAAGCAGGACCGGAGGTGTTCAGCTGCAAGAAGGTCTAAATGTCCATCAATAATTGCTAGAAAACATGAAAGAAAATTTTCGAAAATCAAACCGCACATGATCATAAGTGGGAGAGGAGGTGTTCAGCTGCAAGAAGGTGTGAATGTCCACCCATAATTCCTGAAAAATGGGTAAAAAAAAGGTGCGAATGCCCAACTATACATTATCAAAAGCAGGAGTGGATGTGTTCAGCTAAAAGAAGGTGTGAACGTCCGACCAAAGTTTGTAAAAAGCAGTTAAGAAAAGGTTCGAATAACCAACCTAACATAATCAAAAGCGGGAGTAGAGCTGTTCGACTGCAAGTAGGTGTGAATGTCAGATCATAATTAGCAAAAAGCTGATTAGAAAGGGTGAGAATGCCAGACTATACACCATCAAAAGCGGGAGCGGAGTTGTTCAGCTGCAAGAAGGTGTGAAAGTCTGACCATGGTTTGTAAAAAGCGGGTAAGAAAAGGTTCGAATGCCCCAATATATACCATCAAAAGTGGAAGAGGAGGTGTTCGGCTGCAAGAAGGTGTGATCGTCCGACCAAAGTTTGTAAAATGCAGTTAACAAAAGTTTCGAATATCTAACCAAACATAATCAAAAGCGGGAGCAGAGCTGTTCGACTGCAAGTAGGTGTGAATGTCACATCATAATTTGCAAAAAGCTGAAGAGAAAGGGTGAGAATGCCCGACTATACACCATCAAATGCGGTAGCGGAGTTGTTACATGATCAAAACAGGAAGCGGAGGTGGTTCAGCTGCAAGAAGGTGTGAATGTCCGACTAAAGTTAAAAATATTTCTAAAAAAGCGGGAGGAGAGGTCTTCGGATGAGAGTGGTTGAGAATTTACAACCATAATCTATAAAATGCGATGAAAAAAAAGGTGTGATAGAACACTAAAAGGTGGATCGGAAGTGTTCGGCTGCAAGAAGGTTTGAATGTCCGACTATATTTGGTGAAAATCAGGTGAAGCAAGGTCTGAATGCCCAATCTTACATCATCAAAAGCGAGATCAGAGGTGTTTGGCTGCAAGAAGGCCATAGTTTGCCAAAAGCGGGTAAGGTGCGAATGACCGACTAAATATCAACAAAAGTGGGGACGGAGATCTTCAGATGCAAGTGGGTGTGAATATCCCACCATACAAGTATGGTGGAGAGGAAGCTGTGAATGGCCAACCATAGTAAAAAGCGGGTGAGAAAAGGTGCGAATGTCAAACCATACATGATCAAAACAGTTAGCGTAGGTGTTTGGCTGCGACAAGGTGTGCATGTCCACCCATAATTAATGAAAAGCGGGAAACAAGTAGGTTCGAATGCCCAACCATACATCATCAAAAGCAGCAGTGGATGTGTTCGGCTACAAGAAGGATTGAATGTCTGGCCATAGTTTGTAAAAAGCGGGAAAGAAAAGGTTTGAATGCCCGAACATACACCATCAAAAGAGGGAGCGGAGGTTTTCCGCTGTAAGAAGGTGTGAATGTCCGACCATAGTTGATAAAAAGCGGGTAAGAAAAGTTTAAAATACCCAACTGTACACAATCAATAACGGGAGCGGAGTTGTTCAGCTACTAAAAGGTGTGAAAATCCGACCATGGTTTGTAAAAAGCGGGTAAGAAAAGGTTCGAATGCCCGACAATGTATGATCAAAAGAGGGAGCAGAGGTTTTCTGCTGCAAGAAGGTCTGAATGTCCAACCATAATTTGTAATAACCAGGGAAGAAAAGGCTCGAAAGCCCGACTATACACCATCAAAAGCAAGAGCGGAGGTGTTCAGCTGCAAGGTTTGAATGTCCACCAATAATTACTGAAAAATGGTTAAGAAAAGGTGCGAATGCCCAACCATACATCATCAAAATCAGGAGTGGATGTGTTCGCCTACAAGAAGGTTTGAATGTCCAACCATAGTTTGTAAAAGGCGGGTAAGAAAAGCTTCGAATGCCTTAACATACACCATCAAAAGAGGGAGCGGAGGTGTTCCGCTGTAAGGTGTGAATGTCCGACCATAGTTGGTAAAAAGCGGGTAAGAAGAGGTGAAAATACCCGAGTGTACACAATCAAAAGAGGGAGCGGAGTTGTTCAGCTACAAGAAAGTTTGAAAGTCCGACCATGGTTTGTAAAAAGCGGGTAAGAAAAGGTTCGAATGCCCGAATATATACCATCAAAAGCGGAAGCGGAGGTGTTCCGCTGCAAGAAGGTGTGAACGTCCGATAAAAGTTTGTAAAAAGCATTTAAAAGGTTCCAATATCCAGCCAAACATAATCAAAAGCGGGAGCAGAGCTGTTCGACTGCAAGTAGGTGTGAATGTCAGATCATAATTTGCAAAAAGCTGATGAAAAAGGGTGAGAATGCCCGACTATACACCATCAAAAGCAAGAGCGGAGGTGTTCAGCTGCAAGAAGGTCTGAATGTCAACCAATAATTACTGAAAAATGGTTAAGAAAAGGTGCGAATGCCCAACCATACATCATCAAAAGCAGGAGTGGATGTGTTCGGCTACAAGAAGGTTTGAATGTCCGACCATAGTTTGTAAAAGGCGGGTAAGAAAAGGCTTCGAATGCCTTAACATACACCATCAAAAGAGGGAGCGGATGTGTTCCACTTTAAGAAGGTGTGAATGTCCGACCATAGTTGGTAAAAAGCGGGTAAGAAGAGGTGAAAATACCCGAGTGTACACAATCAAAAGAGGGAGCGGAGTTGTTCAGCTACAAGAAGTTGTGAAAGTCCGACCATGGTTTGTAAAAAGCGGGTAAGAAAATGTTCGTATGCCCGAATATACACCATCAAAAGCGGAAGCGGAGGTGTTCGGCTGCAAGAAGGTGTGAATGTCCGACTATATTTGGTGAAAAGCAGGTGAAGCAAGGTCTGAATGCCCAACCTTACATCATCAAAAGCGAGATCAGAGGTGTTTGGCTGCAAGAAGGCCATAGTTTGCCAAAAGCGGGTAAGGTGCGAATGACCGACTAAATATCAACAAAAGTGGGGGCGGAAGTCTTCGGATGCAAGTGGGTGTGAATATCCCACCATACTTATATGAGAGGAAGCTGTGAATGGCCGACCATAGTTTGCAAAACGCGGGTGAGAAAAGGTGCGAATGTCCAACCCTACATGATCAAAACAAGGAGCGTAGGTGTTTGGCTGCGACAAGGTGTGAATGTCCACCCATAATTAATGAAAAGCGGGCAACAAGTAGGTTCGAATGCCCAACCATACATCTTCAAAAGCAGGAGTGGATGTGTTCGGCTACAAGGTTTGAATATCCGACCATAGTTTGTAAAAAGCGGGTAAGAAAAGGTTTGAATGCCTGAACATACACCATCAAAGGAGGGAGCGGAGGTGTTCCGCTGTAAGAAGGTGTGAATGTCAGACCATAGTTGTTAAAAAGCGGGTAACAAAAGGTGCCAATGCCCGACAATGTATGATCAAAAGAGGGAGCGAAGGTTTTCGGCTTTCAGGTTTCAATGTCCGACCATAGTTTGTAAAAAGCGGGTAAGAAAAGGTTCGAATGCCCGAAAATACAACATCAAAAGTGCGAGCGGAGGTGTTCCGCTGTAAGACGGTGTGAATGTCCGACCATAGATGGTAAAAAGCGGGTAAGAAAAGGTTAAAATACCCGACTGTACACAATCAATAACGGGAGCGGAGTTGTTCGGCTACAAGAAGGTGTGAACGTCCGACCAAAGTTTGTAAAAAGCAGTTAAGAAAAGGTTAGATCGCCTTCAACAAAGAACACCATTGGACTTTGCAGTAGAAGAAGTTGAAATCGATCTCGATATTGATAAATATGAAGGACAAAGCAGTTTCCACTTGGTTTGAGTGAAGAAATTAATTTTATAGCAAAATCCGAAATCACGCATAACTCCTCCAAAGGAACGTATTGCTCAACCAAAGGGATGCTTCTTTCTCATTCAGGATAATATTAGGAACTTTATGCTTGATACATTTTTAGACATGGATAACTATGAAGGACAAAGCAATTCATTTTATAGGAAAATCCGAAATCGTGCAGAACTCATGAAAATAAGCTTATTCTCGGATTCCTGATCCTTCAGTGTTTCTCTTTCTTCTACTGCAAAATCCAATGTTGTTCTTTGTTGAAGTCGATCTAGACATTGATAAATATGAAGGACAAAGCAGTTTTAACTTGGTTTGAGTGAAGGAATTCATTTTATACATAAAATCCCAAATCATGCAGAACGTATGAAAAGAAGCTTATTCTCGGATTCCTGATCCTTCAGTGTTAGTCTTTCTTCTACTGCAAAATCCAATGTTGTTCTTTGTTGAAGTCGATCAAGACATTGATAAATATGAAGGACAAAGCAGTTTTAACATAGTTTGAGTGAAGGAAATCATTTTATAGCAAAATCCCAAATCATGTAGAACGTATGAAAAGAAGCTTATTCTCGGATTCCTGAACCTTCAGTGTTGCTCTTTCTTCTACTGCAAAATACAATGTTGTTCTTTGTTGAAGTCGATCTAGACATTGATAAATATGAAGTTAAAAGTAGTTTTAACATAGTTTGAGTGAAGAAATTAATTTTATAGTAAAATCCGAAATCGTGCAGAACTCATGAAAATAAGCTTATTCTCGGATTCCTACAACTTTTGATTTGCTCTTTCTTTTACTGCAAAGTACAACGTTGTTTTTTTTGTTTAAATCTATATAGACATTGATAAATATGAACGTAAAAGCCGTTTTAACATAGTTTGAGTGAAGGAATTAATTTTATAGATAAAATCCCAAATCATGCAGAACTCCTCAAAAGGGGCTTATGGCTTAATCCCAAGTGTGGTTCTTTCTCATCCAGGGTAATATGAGGAAGTTTATGATTGAAATATATGTAGAAATGGGTACATATGAAGGACAAAGCAGTTTTAACATAGTTTGAGTGAAGGAATTCATTTTAAAACAAAATCCCAACAAATGAAGAACTCATGAAAAGCTTATTCTCGGATTCCTGAAACTTTAGATTTGCTCTTCCTTTTACTGCAAAGTACAACGTTGTTTTTTGTTGAAATCTATCTAGACATTGATAAATACCGGCCGAACATCTCTGCTGCCGCTTTTGACATTTTATGGTTTGGCATTCTTACCTTTTCTTACCCGCTTTTTACAAATTTTGATCTGACATTCACACCTCTACTTGCAGTCGAACACCTTCTCTCCCGCTTATGATCATGAGCGGTTTGACATTCGAAAATTTTCTTTCATGTTTTCTAGCAATTACTGATGGACATTCAGACCTTCTTGCAGCCGAACACCTCCGCTCCCGCTTTTGATGGTGTATATTCGGGCATACAAAACTTTTCTTACCCGCTTTTTACAAACCATGGTTGGACATTCACACTTTGTTGCTGAACTACTCCGCTCCGCTGATTGTATACAGTCGGGTATTTTCACCTTTTCTTACCAGCTTTTACCAACTACGGTCGGACATTCACACCTTCTTACAACGGAACAACTCCGCTCCCTCTTTTGATGGTGTATGTTAAGGCATTCGAAGCCTTTTCTTACCCGCCTTTTACAAACTATGGTCGGACATTCAAACCTTCTTGTAGCCGAACACATCCACTGCTGCTTTTGATGATGTATGGTTGGGCATTCCAACCTACTTGTTTCCCGCTTTTCATTAATTATGGGGGGACATTCACACCTTGTCGCAGCCAAACACCTACGCTAACTGTTTTGATCATGTATGGTTTGACATTCGCACCTTTTCTCACCCGCTTTTTACTATGGTTGGCCATTCACAGCTTCCTCTCCACCATACTTGTATGGTGGGATATTCACACCCACTTGCATCCGAAGACCTCCGTCCCGACTTTTGTTGATATTTAGTCGGTCATTCGCACCTTACCCGCTTTTGGCAAACTATGGCCTTCTTGCAGCCAAACACCTCTGATCTCGCTTTTGATGATGTAAGATTGGGCATTCAGACCTTGCTTCACCTGCTTTTCACCAAATATAGTCGGACATTCACACCTACTTGCAGCCGAACACTTCCGCTCCACCTTTTAGTGTTCTATCACACCTTTTTTTTCACCGCATTTTATAGATTATGGTTGTAAATTCTAAACCACTCTCATCCGAAGACCTCTCCTCCCGCTTTTTTCAAAATATTTTTAACTTTAGTCGGACATTCACACCTTCTTGCAGCTGAACCACCTCTGCTTCCTGTTTTGATCATGTAACAACTCCGCTACCGTATTTAAAGGTGTATAGTCGGGCATTCTCACCCTTTCTCTTCAGCTTTTTGCAAATTATGATCTGACATTCACACCTACTTGCAGTCGAACAGCTCTGCTCCCGCTTTTGATTATGTTTGGTTGGATATTCGAACCTTTTCTTAACTGCTTTTTACAAACTTTGGTCGGACGTTCACACCTTCTTGCAGCCGAACAACTCCTCTTCCACTTTTGATGGTATATATTTGGGCATTCGAACCTTTTCTTACACGCCTTTTACAAACCATGGTCGGACTTTCACACCTTCTTGTAGCTGAACAACTCCGCTCCCTCTTTTGATTGTGTACAGTCAGGTATTTTAACCTTTTCTTACCCGCTTTTTACCAACTATGGTCGGACATTCACACCGTCTTACAGCTACACCTTACAGCTCCGCTCCCTCTTTTGATGGTGTATGTTCGGGCATTGGCACCTTTTCTTACCCGCTTTTTACAAACCATGGTCGGACTTTCACACCTTCTTGTAACCGAACACATCCTTTCCCGCTATTGATTGTATACAGTTGGGTATTTTAACCTTTTCTCACCCGCTTTTTAACAACTATGGTCGGACATTTACACCTTCTTACAGCGGAACACCTCCGCTCCCTCCTTTGATGGTGTATGTTCGGGCATTCAAACCTTTTCTTACCCGCTTTTTACAAACTATGGTCGGATATTCAAACCTTCTTGTAGCCGAACACATCCACTCCTGCTTTTGATGATGTATGGTTGGGCATTCGAACCTACTTGTTGCCCGCTTTTCATTAATTATGGGTGGACATTCACACCTTGTCGCAGCCAAACACCTCCACTCTTGTTTTGATCATGTATGGTTGGACATTCGCACCTTTTCTCACCCGCGTTTTGCAAACTATGGTCGGCCATTCACAGCTTCCTCTCATATAAGTATGGTGGGATATTCACACCCACCTGCATCCGAAGACCTCCGTCCCCACTTTTGTTGATATTTAGTCGGTCATTCGCACCTTACCCGCTTTTGGCAAACTATGGCCTTCTTGCAGCCAAACACCTCTGATCTCGCTTTTGATGATGTAAGGTTGGGCATTCAGACCTTGCTTCACCTGCTTTTCACCAAATATAGTCGGACATTCACACCTTCTTGCAGCCGAACACCTCCGCTTCCGCTTTTGATGGTGTATAGTCGGGCATTCTCACCCTTTTTCATCAGCTTTTTGCAAATTATGATCTGACATTCACACCTACTTGCAGTCGAACAGCTCTGCTCCCGCTTTTGATTATGTTTGGTTGGATATTGGAACCTTTTAAATGCTTTTTACAAACTTTTATCGGACGTTCACACCTTCTTGCAGCCGAACACCTCCGCTTCCACTTTTGATGGTATATATTCGGGCATACGAACCTTTTCTTACCCGCTTTTTCAAACCATGGTTGGACTTTCACACCTTCTTGTAGCTGAACAACTCTCAGCCGGAAAAGGGTGGAATGCTCTCTCCGGGTCGGGAATGAGATCCTTCCCCAAGAGGAGGAGTTCAAGTATCTCGGGGTCTTGTTCACGAGTGACGGACGAATGGAGCGGGAGATTGACGGGCGGATCGGTGCGGCACCTGCAGTGTTGCAGGCTCTGCACCGACCCGTCGTTGTGAAGAGGGAGCTGAGCCAGAAGGCGAAGCTCTCTACTTACTGGTCAATCTACGTTCCCATCCTCACCTATGGTCACGAGTTGTGGGTAGTGACCGAAAGAACAAGATCGTGAATACAAGCGGCCGAAATGGGTTTCCTCCGCAGGGTGTCTGGGCTCTCCCTTAGAGATAGGGTGAGAAGCTCAGTCATCCGGGAGGGGCTCGGAGTAGAACCGCTGCTCCTCCACATTGAGAGGAGTCAGATGAGGTGGCTCGGGCATCTGGTTAGGATGCCCCCTGGGCGCCTCCCTGGGGAGGTGTTTCGGGCAAGCCCCCTGGGCGCCTCCCTGGGGAGGTGTTCCGGGCACGTCCCACTGGGAGGAGACCCCGGGGGAGACCCAGGACACGTTGGAGAGACTATGTCTCTCGGCTGGCCTGGGAACGCCTCGGGGTCCCCCCGGAAGAGCTGGAGGAAGTGGCCGGGGACAGAGACGTCTGGGTTTCTCTGCTCAAGCTGCTGCCCCCGCGACTCGACCCCCGGATAAGCGGCAGATGATGGATGGATGGATGGATATATCCTCCACCAACCAGACTTACAACCCCCGACTAGGGTAGCAGAATTTCTAAGCAGCTGTACCCCAAAACTACTATCAAAAATATATAAATTATTGTCTAAGATAGATGACACAATGTCTCTTCCATCCTCAAAATGGGAGGCAGATTTATCCATCAGTTCTGGTCATAGCTTCTAACCACAAATATGTTTGAACACCTTCATAAAGACTCGAAATCCTAATTTACAGCTCATACAATACAAAATCCTTCATAGAACACACTATACAGGACAAAGGATGTTCAGGATGGGTCTAACACACTCAAACATCTGCTCACATTGCACAGATAACACACCTGATGATTATGCACACGCTTTGTGGTTTTGTGCGCCTGTCCAGAAGTTCTGGCTTGAAGTCTGTGAGGACCTATCAACATAGCTAAAGTGTAGCATCCCTGCATGCCCCACACTGTGCATACTGGGTGACTTAGACAACATCAACATGGAAATTAACTCAGCACACATGGTTGTCACAGTGTTATGTATCGCAAAGAAAACTATTCTCATGAACTGGAAAGCGAAGAACAATCTGTGTATTAACCAGTTTAGAAATTTTCTTTTAGATTATATTAGCATGAAACAATGTCTGCCTCCTCAAAACATCAATTGGCTGAATTTCATTCTCTCTGGTCCCCTCTGATTAGTTTTATCACATAGTGGTGGTGGTGGGTTGCTGGGTGATGGTGGGTCTCAGGCCCGGGCTGCTGCGACTGGTGTGACCGGGTGGTTTGTTTGTTTGTTTTTTGTAGAGGTCCTCCTGGGTGGGGTTGGGTTGAGTGGGGTGGGGCGGGATGGGTACCTTCTGGGGGTACAGTAGCTCCCGGAATATGGTCGCTGCAGGCCCCGAGCCTGGTGGACATCAGGCCCTCCTGCCCATTGTTGGCTCCCAGGTAGTGGGGATGCCTATTGCAGCCAGTCCCTGGCTGCCCTCTCTGGGGGAGAGTAGCTCCCCCGGTATATATCCCCATACCCCTCTCCCTTCTGGCTCCTGTACACAGCACACACTCACACATGAAGGGTTTTGGGGGCGTGTGTGTTCGGTGGGGTGTAGTGTATGGGGCCACGTAGGTGGTCCCCTTTGGTTGCACTCTGCAGTTCCCTGCCCCTGTTTTAATTACACCTTAGACATTACTACTTATCAAACACACTCACACACACACATTAGGTCTTGGGGGGTGGTTACACTGAGTGGCATCTGGTGGGCGGGGCTCTTTGGGTATGTAGGCTGCCCAGAGTGCCGCGCTCCCAGTTCTACAAGTTTGGCTGCCCCTCAATTTTAATTGCTCACTATTAGAAAATATTGAAGAGCCAGAAGGGTGAGGGGAGGGGTCTTCTTCGCACATCCCTGCTTCCTGGTGTCTGCTCGGGGCAGGAGGGGCCAGGAAGATTAATTAATTGTTCTGCTGGTTCGGGGTCTGTGGTGGCTGGGGGGTTGCTGGCCTCCTGGTGTGCCCGCTGCACTACACCCCAGCAGAGTCGAGGGAGGTAGGATGTGTGGATGTGTGGATGTATGGGACGTGAAAGTGTGTGTGGTAATGATTGGGCCTGGATCTGGGACTTGCTGTCGCCTGGCCTGCCTGTGTTTCTCCCGATGGGGCATCAGCGTTGCCTCTCCCCACTGCTCGCGACTTCACCCACCTGTGGGCACGTCTTGACTCCCAGGGCACTTGGCCAGGGGCGCTGGGGCAGGCGCTGACCCACTTTGTGGCTGTCTGGGGCGCTTGGCCCTCCTGGGTATTGGGTGGGGCCTCTGCCGGGGGGTTTGGGGGCGCTCGGGCTCCTGGGGCCCAGGTCCAGTGCACGGCCCATGTCTGGGCGGCTGGGGCCTGGCGGGGTCGGTGGGCTGTTGCCCCTGGTTCCCGGAGTGCCTCTGCCCTATGCTTATGGGGGCTGTTTCCGGGGGCTTCCTCTGCAGTCTTCTGGGTGGATGCGTGGTTGCCCCTGCGGTGGGCTGTCTGGGTTCTGTGCTCTGTGGGGGCTACTGGTGGCCTGGGTCTTGTGGCCCTCTCTGCCTGCTTCTGATTGCTTGGGGGGGGCTGTGGATTGTGGCCCTGTACGCTTATACACTCATAACTAAGCACGGTTATCATGTAGGTCCTGTGCCATGGGTGTTGCATGTTCTCACACACACACACACACATTCATTAGTCCAGTAGCATGGTCACTAAGCAGTTGATGTATTATCATGTCGTCTCAGGTCATCTATATCCACAGCTGTGTTGTATGCGATTGCCGCTTCTTGTGCTTGTTTTTGTTTGTTTGTGTGTTTGTTTTTTCTCTGCTTGTCTGCTTTCAGGTGCTCCTGGTGGCGCTAAGGCTGGATTCCCCTCATAGGCCATGGATTGTTGTCTGTTTTGTTTTTTACAGGTGTAGCAGCTTGTTGTCTGGTTTTTGTTTCTATTTTTGTTCTGTTTCCTCTTCTTTCCTCTTCTTCTTTCCTTGTCCCCCGGTCCGGTTCAGTTCAGTTCATGTCATATATTGTAAACAGAAATAAATAAATGGGCATCAAGGGGAGCTTTACATTTATAAAACTTCCCTTGGCAAAACAAATCTGTTTGGCATCAAAGGTATTCAGACTACAATTCTTCTGACATAATGCTGAACAGGACAAGGGGAAAAAAAAGTAAAGAAGACAGTTCTGCCGAAAGCCAGGGATAGACCTGTTCTAAGTTCTATACTTTTTAAAAGGGGCGTGTTTATCAACTATGGAATTAGAAGATTTACAAAAATGGTCAAGTGCTAGATCTTCATCTGGGATTTTAACAGTGTCATATAACTATTCAACAGATCAGTTAAAAAAAAGCCTGCTCATGGAGATGTTTCAGGATCTGGATACCAAGCGTGGACCTAATGTTTTCATTTTTGCTATTCTGATACAGGCTATTGAGCAGTGATAACGAACACCAAGTTCAGATACTGCGGATTTTCTACCTTTGATTTGTTAAGATTGAGCCAATCAGGGACAACCTTGAAGGATCTCTTTGGTTTTGTAGGATCAGTAATTACCTGAGAAAGGTTGATATTGGTACACACCTTTTTTAAATGATCAGAGGCAGAGTTCAACTTGTTTAAATTAAAATTGCCACACAGAGATTGGGTTTAGGCCACATGCACACAGAATGACATCAACAAATATAAGAAATATTAAACATTTACACATAGATTTTTGAATATATGTAGAGGAATGATACTTTGAAATGTGCTCATTGCGGAGTTATGATCAGTTGAGTAATGAAGGTTGAACTATTCTGGGAAAGAGGTTCTATTCCCAGCATCATGATGGACACTCCTGATATAGAAGGTTTCGCTAACGCATTGGAATTGTTTTACTATTTTCATATGCATGTGCAATGAAGAATTGCTTGCTGCTGATAAATGCAAAGAAGAACAGCTTACACATAGATGCTCACATATAGGCTGCTGAATGCAATGAAGACCTGCTTATCAAGTAAAGTTCAATGTCAATGTGTAATATTCAATTAGGATTTGCAAAACAGTGAAGTTAAACAATGAATGGGTCCATAGTCGGTATGAGAAGACTACAGGAATATTTACCTGGGTGTACGTTCAAACAGAGATGAGAAAATTGCGATAAATAATTGTTTGTTTGTTTGTTAGTATGTATATGAATGTTATGTGTATAAACTGTGTTGAGTTATAGTTACTCAGTAGTGTCTCAGTGAAACAACCGACGGGGGAAGCCTTGCGGTGACAACAAAAGCAGTGTTTTACTGATCAGTCAAGTTGCTCCAGTGTACTCCATACAAACTGGTTGGCTACTGAAGGGATAGAAAATGGGGAATACTTGTTTTAAAGCAAACAAGGAATTAGATGGGAAAAATACATGTTTTAATGGAACCCAGACAATATTAAATACTCAGACAGATGTAGTTTTGTAGGAAATCACAAAATTATTACATAGAATTAGTGAAATCAATTGAAGAATGCCTTTCTGAAGAGCTGTTTACCACAGATGAGCAGCTTTGCGACCAAGCACATTGTAGATCGCTTTACTGCCAAAATGATCTAATTTAATGGATTGGTTTAGACATGCATAACAGCATTTTAAGAACAAAGAGAGAAACAGAAAGGGACAACGCTTCATGGTGGAAGGTGATGTATAAATAACTGTGTATATGATGAAGGGGGTGGCAACACCCATTCCGAAATCCCGCCATTCCGACATCCCGCTATTCCGACATCCAACCATTCCGACATACCACCATTCCGACATACCACCATTCCGACATGCAAACGTCCCACCATTCCGACATCCCACCATTGCGACATCCCGCTATTCTGACGTTCAAATGTCCCACCATTCCGACAAGGCTTTCCGTATAAGGAAATGTGTGTTACTCAACAGGTGAGTCCCTTCTTTCTGTTCATGCAATTTATATGTTTAACACATGTTTATAGACAAGCGTTATTAAAAACACAAAGTCTCGGCAACTGGAGGAGGAGAAGCAGTCCGCGGTGGTTTTCAATCACACACTCCAATGCCACTTGTTTCAACTTCCGAAAATTTAATCCAGGAAAAAAAGGCTTACAAACATGGACCAAAACGGCTCCATAACACGCACAAGAATCCAAAAGAAACGAAAGTTAACTAAAAGAAAGCAAATAAACAGTATGAAGTGGTCAAAATTGGTTTTACGCATGCCTATGTGCGTCTGGCACATGCGTCTTCGGGCTCTCCCACGTTGGTTTGTGGATGAAAGCTATATGTTCAGCTGTAATGTCATGTAAAAACAATCTCTACATGACATTTAGTCCCAGGTGTGACCAGTTAGGTCCTTAAGATATCAACAGGCTGTATAAAGCTACAACCGTTGCGGCTGTGTGTTTGTGCCAAATGCGCAAAGCCCATCCGCGCTTCCCAAAATTGGAGTGAGTACTCATAAATCACGTGAATAACATGAAAAAACGTTTTTACTGCATTGCGTTGTGTTTTATACGTTCTATGCTGTCATTTCTCTCTTCTCCTATTGGCAAGGCAAGGCAGAGTGCTCGCAACTGTGTCCTGTGCAGTAGCCGTGATATCTGTAATTGCAATTATTACTTTTGCATATGATGACAGCGTGCAAAAGACGCATGGGCTCTGTGGAGAGCTCCGCTCCAGCTGGCTGCTGTGACACCTCACTGACACTGTATTTCTGCTTAATCAGTTTCAGTCTCGCCAGAGTTACATTAATATCTGTATTTTTATATTTGAAATTCAGGGGATTTTGATAATAGATTATTAAAGTTTGTTTGCGAGGCTGTGGCCTCTGCATGTGCAAAGCTTGTGCGCCAAACTTTAGGGTGTATTTGCGCCGGCATATCATTAGTGCAAAATGTTTTGGGTAAAAAATAGGCTATTAAAAGGAACTGTCGGAATGGCGGTATGTTAAAAAAAACAAAAAACATACCGCCATTCCGACCATAGGAGGAAAAAAGTGTCGGAATGGTGGGACGTTTGATAAAAAATTAAGTGTCGCCATTCCGACATGGGTCTCCAATTGTCGGAATGGCGAGATGTCGGAATGGCAGCATGTAACCATGATGAAGGAGAGACCATTTGAGCAGCACAGCCATTTCGCAGCACAGGGACAGCAATCCAAGTTACAGGATCTCCCACGTGGTATCACCTGTCACATTGTGTCAAGGCATCAAAAGAAGAAAAAATCACCAAACTCAAGGACAAAAAGACAAAGACTCCGGTGAACGAAGACAGAGGACTGACAAACCAGAAATACAAAAGGATTCTCGATATCAAGATCCAGAAGAAGAGGCTAACAATGCAACGAACACTTACGATGCTGGGAATGATGCCAGCAATGAACAGAGAAGAAGATTCAGTGTCATCAATCTGCATTACGTGCCTCTAATGAGGGGGTGAATATAGAATCCTCAACGATTACAACGTCTCTGGGAACTGTGACAACAACAAGGTTTAAACCATTTTGATATATATTGTAACCTATTGTCTAAGGAATAGTGCTGAAAATGAGGTAAATCTAATCCACCACTGTCCTTGGTCTTCTGTAGGGTTTTTAAACTAATACGTGGTGGTTTGTTTTTCCACAGAAATTTGGAGATGCATGAATCTAGTGACTTAAACCAAGTAGCAGATGGTTTTATGGGGATCATTGAGAACAAATAGTTAACTTTTGGTAGTATCATCATTTTAATGGATGTAACTCTCCCCATAAGTGATATAGGTAAGGACTTCCAACGAGAGATCGTCCTCTACTGTCTTTAATAATTGCACATAATTTAGCTTTGTTAGCTCTGAGAGCCTGGAGGAAATGTTTATGCCTAAATATCTAATATTTCCTGACTGTAAAGTGATCGCAGGTATATTATGGACCCTACAGTTAATGGGCAGAACTGTGGTCTTAGACCAGTTGATAGAGTAGTCAGAAAGTGCTGAGAATTTATTTATGAGTGTGATCGTGTGACTGAGAGACGTCTGTGAGTTCTGAAGGAAAAGTAATACATCATCAGCATAAAGACTTATTTTATGCTCAATATTTTGGGATTAATTACTCACAAACGGGTAAGAAAAGGTAGTATTGCCAGACCATACATGATCAAAACAGGGAGCGGAGGTGGTTCAGCTGCAAGGTGTGAATGTCTGACTATAGTTTGTAAAAAGCGGGTAAGATAAGGTGCGAATGCCCGACAATGTATGATCAAAAGAGGGAGCGGAGGTTTTCGGCTGCAAAAAGGTCTGAATGTCCACCCAAAATTCCTGAAAAATGGGTAAAAAAAGGGTGCGAATGCCAAACCATACATCATCAAAAGCAGGAGTGGATGTGTTCGGCTACAAGAAGATTTGAATGTCCATCAATAATTGCTTTAAAACATGAAAGAAAATTTTCGAATATCAAACCGCACATGATCATAAGCGGGAGAGGAGTTGTTCAGCTGCAAGAAGGTGTGAATGTCCACCCATAATTACTGAAAAATGGGTAATAAAAGGTGAAAATGCCCAACCATACATCATCAAAAGCAGGAGTGGATGTGTTCGGCTACAAGAAGGTTTGAATGTCCGACCATAGTTTGTAAAAAGCGGGTAAGAAAAGGTTCGAATGCCCAAACATAGACCATCAAAAGAGGGAGCGGAGGTGTTCCGCTGTAAGAAGGTGTAAATGTCCGACCATAGTTGGTAAAAAGCGGGTAAGAAAAGGTTAAAATACCCGACTGTACACAATCAATAGCGGGAGCGGAGTTGCTTGGCTACAAGAAGGTGTGAAAGTCCGACCACGGTTTGTAAAAAGCGGGTAAGAAAAGGTTCGAATGCCCGAATATATACCATCAAAAGTGGAAGTGGATGTGTTCGGCTGCAAGAAGGTGTGAACGTCCGACCAAAGTTTGTAAAAAGCAGTTAAGAAAAGGTTCGAATATCCAACCAAACATAATCAAAAGCGGGAGCAGAGCTGTTCGACTGCAAGTAGGTGTGAATGTCAGATCATAATTTGCAAAAAGCTGATGAGAAAGGGTGAGAATGCCCGGCTATACACCATCAAATGCGGGAGCGGAAGTGTTCGGCTGTGAGTAGGTGTGAATGTCCGACCATAATTGCTGAAAAATGTGTTAGAAGAGACTAGAATGCCGGACAGGACATCATCAAATGCGGGAGCGGAGTTGTTCGGCTGTGAGTAGGTGTGAATCTCCGAGCATAGTTTGTAAAAAGGGGGTAAGAATAGGTTAGAATGCCCGAACATACACTATCAAAACAGGGAGCTGAGGTGGCTCAGCTGCAAGGTGTGAATGTCTGACTATAGTTTGTAAATAAGGTGCGAATGCCCAACAATGTATAATCAAAAGAGGGAGCGGAGGTTTTCGGCTACAAGAAGGTTTGAATGTCCGACCATAGTTTGTAAAAAGCGGGTAAGAAAAGGTTCAAATGCCTGACTATACACCATCAAAAGCGGGAGCAGAGGTGTTCCGCTGTAAGACGGTGTGAATGTCCGACCATATTTGGTAAAAAGCGGGTAAGAAAAGGTTAAAATACCCGACTGTACACAATCAATAGCGGGAGAGGAGGTGTTCAGCTGCAAGAAGGTGTGAATGTCCACCCATAATTACTGAAAAATGGGTAAGAAAAGGTGCGAATGCCCAACCATACATTATCAAAAGCAGTTGTGAATGTCAGATCATAATTTGCAAAAAGCTGATGAGAAAGGGTGAGAATGCCCGACTATACACTATCAAATGCGGGAGCGGAGTTGTTCGGCTGTGAGTAAGTGTGAATGTCCGACCATAATTGCTGAAAAATGTGTTAGAAAAGGTAAGAATGCCGGTCCATACATCATCAAAAGCGGGAGAGGTGGTGTTCGGCTGCAAGTAGGTGTGAATGTCCAGCCATAATTACTAACAAACGGGTAAGAAAAGGTAGTATTGCCAGACCATACATGATCAAAACAGGGAGCGGAGGTGGTTCAGCTGCAAGGTGTGAATGTCTGACTATAGTTTGTAAAAAGCGGGTAAGATAAGGTGCGAATGCCCGACAATGTATGATCAAAAGAGGGAGCGGAGGTTTTCGGCTGCAAAAAGGTCTGAATGTCCACCCAAAATTCCTGAAAAATGGGTAAAAAAAGGGTGCGAATGCCAAACCATACATCATCAAAAGCAGGAGTGGATGTGTTCGGCTACAAGAAGATTTGAATGTCCATCAATAATTGCTTTAAAACATGAAAGAAAATTTTCGAATATCAAACCGCACATGATCATAAGCGGGAGAGGAGTTGTTCAGCTGCAAGAAGGTGTGAATGTCCACCCATAATTACTGAAAAATGGGTAATAAAAGGTGAAAATGCCCAACCATACATCATCAAAAGCAGGAGTGGATGTGTTCGGCTACAAGAAGGTTTGAATGTCCGACCATAGTTTGTAAAAAGCGGGTAAGAAAAGGTTCGAATGCCCAAACATAGACCATCAAAAGAGGGAGCGGAGGTGTTCCGCTGTAAGAAGGTGTAAATGTCCGACCATAGTTGGTAAAAAGCGGGTAAGAAAAGGTTAAAATACCCGACTGTACACAATCAATAGCGGGAGCGGAGTTGCTTGGCTACAAGAAGGTGTGAAAGTCCGACCACGGTTTGTAAAAAGCGGGTAAGAAAAGGTTCGAATGCCCGAATATATACCATCAAAAGTGGAAGTGGATGTGTTCGGCTGCAAGAAGGTGTGAACGTCCGACCAAAGTTTGTAAAAAGCAGTTAAGAAAAGGTTCGAATATCCAACCAAACATAATCAAAAGCGGGAGCAGAGCTGTTCGACTGCAAGTAGGTGTGAATGTCAGATCATAATTTGCAAAAAGCTGATGAGAAAGGGTGAGAATGCCCGGCTATACACCATCAAATGCGGGAGCGGAAGTGTTCGGCTGTGAGTAGGTGTGAATGTCCGACCATAATTGCTGAAAAATGTGTTAGAAGAGACTAGAATGCCGGACAGGACATCATCAAATGCGGGAGCGGAGTTGTTCGGCTGTGAGTAGGTGTGAATCTCCGAGCATAGTTTGTAAAAAGGGGGTAAGAATAGGTTAGAATGCCCGAACATACACTATCAAAACAGGGAGCTGAGGTGGCTCAGCTGCAAGGTGTGAATGTCTGACTATAGTTTGTAAATAAGGTGCGAATGCCCAACAATGTATAATCAAAAGAGGGAGCGGAGGTTTTCGGCTACAAGAAGGTTTGAATGTCCGACCATAGTTTGTAAAAAGCGGGTAAGAAAAGGTTCAAATGCCTGACTATACACCATCAAAAGCGGGAGCAGAGGTGTTCCGCTGTAAGACGGTGTGAATGTCCGACCATATTTGGTAAAAAGCGGGTAAGAAAAGGTTAAAATACCCGACTGTACACAATCAATAGCGGGAGAGGAGGTGTTCAGCTGCAAGAAGGTGTGAATGTCCACCCATAATTACTGAAAAATGGGTAAGAAAAGGTGCGAATGCCCAACCATACATTATCAAAAGCAGTTGTGAATGTCAGATCATAATTTGCAAAAAGCTGATGAGAAAGGGTGAGAATGCCCGACTATACACTATCAAATGCGGGAGCGGAGTTGTTCGGCTGTGAGTAAGTGTGAATGTCCGACCATAATTGCTGAAAAATGTGTTAGAAAAGGTAAGAATGCCGGTCCATACATCATCAAAAGCGGGAGAGGTGGTGTTCGGCTGCAAGTAGGTGTGAATGTCCAGCCATAATTACTAACAAACGGGTAAGAAAAGGTAGTATTGCCAGACCATACATGATCAAAACAGGGAGCGGAGGTGGTTCAGCTGCAAGAAGGTGTGAATGTCCGACTAAAGTTCAAATGTATTAACAAAAGCGGGAGGAGAGGTCTTCGGATGAGAGTGGTTGAGAATTTCCAACCATAATCTATAAAATGCGGTGAAAAAAAAGGTGTGATAGAACACTAAAAGGTGGAGCGGAAGTGTTCGGCTGCAAGAAGGTGTGAATGTCCGACTATATTTGGTGAAAAGCAGGTGAAGCAAGGTCTGAATGCCCAACCTTACATCATCAAAAGCGAGATCAGAGGTGTTTGGCTGCATGAAGGCCATAGTTTGCCAAAAGCGGGTAAGCTGCGAATGACCGACTAAATATCAACAAAAGGTCTTCGGATGCAAGTGGGTGTGAATATCCCACCATACAAGTATGGTGGAGAGGAAGCTGTGAACAGCCGACCATAGTTTGCAAAAAGCGGGTGAGACAAGGTGCGAATGTCCAACCATACATGATCAAAACAGGGAGCGGAGGTGTTTGGCTGTGACAGGGTGTGAATGTCCACCCAAAATTAATGAAAAGCGGGCAAAAAGTAGGTTTGAATGCCCAAGCATACATCATCAAAAGAAGGAGTGGATGTGTTCAGCTACAAGAAGGTTTGAATGTCCGACCATAGTTTGTAAAAAGCAGGTAAGAAAAGGTTCGAATGCCCAAACATACACCATCAAAAGAGGGAGCGGAGGTGTTCCGCTGTAAGAAGGTGTGAATGTCCGACCATAGTTGGTAAAAAGTGGGTAAGAAAAGGTTAAAATACCCAACTGTACACAATCAATAGGGGGAGCGGAGTTGTTCGGCTACAAGAAGGTGTGAAAGTCCAACCATGGTTTGTAAAAAGCTGGTAAGAAAAGGTTCGAATGCCCGAATATATACCATCAAAAGCGGAAGCGGAGGTGTTCGGCTGCAAGAAGGTGTGAACGTCCGACCAAAGTTTGTAAAAAGCAGTTAAGAAAAGGCTTGAATATCAAACCAAACATAATCAAAAGCGGGAGCAGAGCTTTTCTACTGCAAGTAGGTGTGAATGTCCAGCCATAATTACTCACAAACGGGTAAGAAAAGGTAGTATTGCCAGACCATACATGATCAAAACAGGGAGCTGAGGTGGTTCAGCACCAAGGTGTGAATGTCTGACTATAGTTTGTAAAAAGCGGGTAAGATAAGGTGCGAATGCCCGACAATGTATAATCAAAAGAGGGAGCAGAGGTTTTCGGCTACAAGAAGGTTTGAATGTCCGACCATAGTTTGTAAAAAGCGGGTAAGAAAAGGTTCAAATGCCTGACTATACACCATCAAAAGCGGGAGCGGAGATGTTCCGCTGTAAGACGGTGTGAATGTCCGACCATAGTTGGTAAAAAGCGGGTAAGAAAAGGTTAAAATACCCGACTGTACACAATCAATAGCGGGAGCGGAGTTGTTCGGCTACAAGAAGGTGTGAAAGTTCAACCATCGTTTGTAAAAATTTGGTAAGAAAAGGTTTGAATGCCCGAATATATACCATCAAAAGCGGAAGCGGAGGTGTTCGGCTGCAAGAAGGTGTGAACGTCCGACCAAAGTTGGCAAAAAGCAGTAAAGAAAAGGTTCGAATATCCAAACATAATTAAAAGCGAGAGAGATTGTGTTCAGCTGCAAGTAGGTGTGAAAATCCAGCCATAATTACTCACAAACGGGTAAGAAAATGTAGTATTGCCAGACCATACATGATCAAAACAGGTGGTTTAGCTGTCCAACTAAAGTTCAAATATATTAACAAAAGCGGGAGGAGAGGTCTTCGGATTAGAGTGGTTGAAATTTCCAACCATAATCTATAAAATGCGGTGAAAAAAAAAGGTGTGAAGGAATGAATTTTATAGCAAAATCCGAAATCATGCATAACTCCGCAAAAGGAATGTATTGCTCAACCAAAGGGATGCTTCTTTCTCATTCAGGGTAATATGAGGAACTTTATGCTTGATACATTTTAGACATGGATAACTATGAAGGACAAAGCAATTTTAACTTGGTTTGAGCAAAGCAATTCATTTTATAGGAAAATCCGAAATCGTGCAGGACTCATGAAAGTAAGCTTATTCTCGGATTCCTGATCCTCCAGTTATGCTCTTTCCTATACTGCAAAATACAGCCTTGTTCTTTGTTGAAGTCAATCTAGACACTGATAAATATGAAGGACAAAGCAGTTTCCACTTTGTTTGAGTAAAGGAATTCATTTTATACATAAAATCCCAAATCATGCAGAACGTATGAAAATAAGCTTGTTTTCGGATTCCTGATCCTTCAGTGTTGCTATTTCTTCTACTGCAAAATACAATGTTGTTCTTTGTTGAAGTAAATCTAGACATTGATAAATATGAAGGACAAAGCAGTTTTCACTTGGTTTGAGTGAAGGAATTCATTTTATACATAAAATCCCAAATCATGCAGAACGTATGAAAAGAAGCTTATTCTCGGATTCCTGATCCTTCAGTGTTGCTTTTTCTTCTACTGCAAAATACAATGTTGTTCTTTGTTGAAGTCGATCTAGACATTGATAAATATGAAGGACAAAGCAGTTTTAACTTGGTTTGAGTGAAGGAATTCATTTTATACATAAAATCCCAAATCATGCAGAACGTATGAAAATAAGCTTATTCTCGGATTACTGATCCTTCAGTGTTGCTCTTTCTTCTACTGCAAAATCCAGTGTTGTTCTTTGTTGAAGTCAATCTAGATATTGATAAACATGAAGGACAAAGCAGTTTTAACATAGTTTGAGTGAAGGCATTCATTTATAGTAAAATCGTGCAGAACTCATGAAAATAAGCTTATTCTCGGATTCCTAAAACTTTTGATTTGCTCTTTCTTTACTACAAAGTACAATGTTGTTCTTTTTTTAAGTCGATCTAGACATTGATAAATATGAAGGACAAAGCAGTTTTCACTTGGTTTGAGTGAAGGATTTGCAGCTGAAAACCTCCCGCTCCCGCTTTTGATTGTGTATAGTCGGGCTTTCGAGCCTTTTCTTACCCGGTTTTTAGAAATTATGGTTGGACATTCAGACCTTGCAGCCGAAGACCTCCACTCCCTCTTTTGATCATACATTGTTGGGCATTCGCACCTTGTCTTACCCGCTATTTACAAACTATAGTCAGACATTCACACCTTCTTACAGCGGAACACCTCCGCTCCCTCTTTTGATGGTGTATGTTTGGGCATTCGAACCTTATCTTACCCGCTTTTTACAAACTATGCTCGGACATTCAAACCTTGTAGCCGAACACATCCACTCCTGCTTTTGATGATGTATGGTTGGGCATTCAAACCTACTTGTTGCTCGCTTTTCATTAATTTTGGGTGGACATTCACACCTTGTCACAGCCAAACACCTCCGCTCCCTGTTTTGATCATGTATGGTTGGACATTCGCACCTTTTCTCACCCGCTTTTTGCCAACTATGGTCGGCTGTTCACAGCTTCCTCTCCACCATACTTGTATGGTGGGATATTCACACCCACTTGCATCCGAAGACCTTTTGTTGATATTTAGTCGGTCATTCGCAGCTTACCCGCTTTTGGCAAACTATGGCCTTCATGCAGCCAAACACCTCTGATCTCGCTTTTGATGATGTAAGGTTGGGCATTCAGACCTTGCTTCACCTGCTTTTCACCAAATATAGTCGGACATTCACACCTTCTTACAGCGGAACACCTCCGCTCCCTCTTTTGATGGTGTATGTTTGGGCATTCGAACCTTTTCTTACCCGCTTTTTACAAACTATGCTCGGACATTCAAACCTTCTTGTAGCCGAACACATCCACTCCTGCTTTTGATGATGTATGGTTGGGCATTCAAACCTACTTGTTGCCCGCTTTTCATTAATTTTGGGTGGACATTCACACCTTGTCACAGCCAAACACCTCCGCTCCCTTTTTTGATCATGTATGGTTGGACATTCGCACCTTTTCTCACCCGTTTTTTGCCAACTATGGTCGGCTGTTCACAGCTTCCTCTCCACCATACTTGTATGGTGGGATATTCACACCCACTTGCATCCGAAGACCTTATGTTGATATTTAGTCGGTCATTCGCAGCTTACCCGCTTTTGGCAAACTATGGCCTTCATGCAGCCAAACACCTCTGATCTCTCTTTTGATGATGTAAGGTTGGGCATTCAGACCTTGCTTCACCTGCTTTTCACCAAATATAGTCGGACATTCACACCTTCTTGCAGCCGAACAATTCCGCTCCACCTTTTAGTGTTCTATCACACCTTTTTTTTCACCGCATTTTATAGATTATGGTTGGAAATTCTCAACCACTCTCATCCGAAGACCTCTCCTCCCGCTTTTGTTAATATATTTGAACTTTAGTCGGACATTCACACCTTCTTGCAGCTGAACCACCTCCGCTCCCTGTTTTGATCATGTATGGTCTGGCAATACTACCTTTTCTTACCCGTTTGTTAGTAATTATGGCTGGACATTCACACCTACTTGCAGCCGAACACCACCTCTCCCGCTTTTGATTATGTATGGACCGGCATTCTTACCTTTTCTAACACATTTTTCAGCAATTATGGTCGGAGATTCACACTTACTCACAGCCGAACAACTCCGCTCCCGCATTTGATGGTGTATAGTCGGGCATTCTCACCCTTTCTCATCGGCTTTTTTCAAATTATGATCTGACATTCACACCTGCTTTTGGTAATGTATGGTTGGGCATTCGCACCTTTTCTTACCCATTTTTCAGGAATTATGGGTGGACATTCACACCTTCTTGCAGCTGAACACCTCCTCTCCCGCTATTGATTGTGTACAGTCGGGTATTTTAACCTTTTCTTACCCGCTTTTTACCAAATATGGTCGGACATTCACACCGTCTTACAGCGGAACACCTCTGCTCCCGCTTTTGATGGTGTATAGTCAGGCATTTGAACCTTTTCTTACCCGCTTTTTACAAACTATGGTCGGACATTCAAACCTTCTTGTAGCCGAAAACCTCCGCTCCCTCTTTTGATTATACATTGTTGGGCATTCGCACCTTATTTACAAACTATAGTCAGACATTCACAACCTTGCAGCTGAGCCACCTCAGCTCCCTGTTTTGATAGTGTATGTTCGGGCATTCGAACCTATTTTTACCCCCTTTTTACAAACTATGCTCGGAGATTCACACCTACTCACAGCCAAACAACTCCACTCTCGCATTTGATGATGTATTGTCCGGCATTCTAGTCTCTTCTAACACATTTTTCAGCAATTATGGTCGGACATTCACACCTACTCACAGCCTAACACTTCCGCTCCCGCATTTGATGGTGTATAGCCGGGCATTCTCACCCTTTCTCATCAGCTTTTTGCAAATTATGATCTGACATTCACACCTACTTGCAGTCGAACAGCTCTGCTCCCGCTTTTGATTATGTTTGGTTGGATATTCGAACCTTTTCTTTACTGCTTTTTACAAACTTTGGTCGGACGTTCACACCTTCTTGCAGCCGAACACATCCACTTCCACTTTTGATGGTATATATTCGGGCATTCGAACCTTTTCTTACCCGCTTTTTACAAACCGTGGTCGGACTTTCACACCTTCTTGTAGCCAAACAACTCCGCTCCCGCTATTGATTGTGTACAGTCGGGTATTTGAACCTTTTCTTACCCGCTTTTTACAAACTATAGTCAGACATTCACACCTTGCAGCTGAACCACCTCAGCTCCCTGTTTTGATCATGTATGGTCTGGCAATACTACCTTTTCTTACCCGTTTGTGAGTAATTATGGCTGGACTTTCACACCTACTTGCAGTTGAACAGCTCTGCTCCCGCTTTTGATGGTATATATTCGGGCATTCGAACCTTTTCTTAACTGCTTTTTGCAAACTTTGGTCGGACGTTCACACCTTCTTGCAGCCGAACACCTCCGCTTCAACTTTTGATGGTATATATTCGGGCATTCGAACCTTTTCTTAGCAGCTTTTTACAAACCATGGTTGAACTTTCACACCTTCTTGTAGCCGAACAACTCCGCTCCCGCTATTGATTGTGTACAGTCAGGTATTTTAACCTTTTCTTACCCGCTTTTTACCAACTATTGTCGGACATTCACACCGTCTTACAGCGGAACACCTCCGCTCCCGCTTTTGATGGTGTATAGTCAGGCATTTGAACCTTTTCTTACCCGCTTTTTACAAACTATGGTCGGACATTCAAACCTTCTTGTAGCCGAAAACCTCCGCTCCCTCTTTTGATCATACATTGTCGGGCATTCGCACCTTTTCTTACCCGTTTTTTTACAAACCATGGTCGGACTGTCACACATTCTTGTAGCCAAACACATCCGCTCCCGCTATTGATTGTGTACAGTCGGGTATTTTAACCTTTTCTTACCCGTTTTTTACCAACTATGGTCGGACATTCACACCTTCTTACAGCGGAACACCTCCGCTCCCTCTTTTGATGGTGTATGTTTGGGCATTCGAACCTTATCTTACCCGCTTTTTACAAACTATGCTCGGACATTCAAACCTTGTAGCCGAACACATCCACTCCTGCTTTTGATGATGTATGGTTGGGCATTCAAACCTACTTGTTGCTCGCTTTTCATTAATTTTGGGTGGACATTCACACCTTGTCACAGCCAAACACCTCCGCTCCCTGTTTTGATCATGTATGGTTGGACATTCGCACCTTTTCTCACCCGCTTTTTGCCAACTATGGTCGGCTGTTCACAGCTTCCTCTCCACCATACTTGTATGGTGGGATATTCACACCCACTTGCATCCGAAGACCTTTTGTTGATATTTAGTCGGTCATTCGCAGCTTACCCGCTTTTGGCAAACTATGGCCTTCATGCAGCCAAACACCTCTGATCTCGCTTTTGATGATGTAAGGTTGGGCATTCAGACCTTGCTTCACCTGCTTTTCACCAAATATAGTCGGACATTCACACCTTCTTACAGCGGAACACCTCCGCTCCCTCTTTTGATGGTGTATGTTTGGGCATTCGAACCTTTTCTTACCCGCTTTTTACAAACTATGCTCGGACATTCAAACCTTCTTGTAGCCGAACACATCCACTCCTGCTTTTGATGATGTATGGTTGGGCATTCAAACCTACTTGTTGCCCGCTTTTCATTAATTTTGGGTGGACATTCACACCTTGTCACAGCCAAACACCTCCACTCCCTGTTTTGATCATGTAAGGTTGGACATTCGCACCTTTTCTCACCCGCTTTTTGCCAACTATGGTCGGCTGTTCACAGCTTCCTCTCCACCATACTTGTATGGTGGGATATTCACACCCATTTGCATCCGAAGACCTTTTGTTGATATTTAGTCGGTCATTCGCAGCTTACCCGCTTTTGGCAAACTATGGCCTTCATGCAGCCAAACACCTCTGATCTCGCTTTTGATGATGTAAGGTTGGGCATTCAGACCTTGCTTCACCTGCTTTTCACCAAATATAGTCGGACATTCACACCTTCTTGCAGCCGAACACTTCCGCTCCACCTTTTAGTATTCTATCACACCTTTTTTTTCACCGCATTTTATAGATTATGGTTGGAAATTCTCAACCACTCTCATCCGAAGACCTCTCCTCCCGCTTTTGTTAATATATTTGAACTTTAGTCGGATATTCACACCTTCTTGCAGCTGAACCACCTCCGCTCCCTGTTTTGATCATGTATGGTCTGGCAATACTACCTTTTCTTACCCGTTTGTTAGTAATTATGGCTGGACATTCACACCTACTTGCAGCCGAACACCACCTCTCCCGCTTTTGATGATGTATGGACCGGCATTCTTACCTTTTCTAACACATTTTTCAGCAATTATGGTCGGAGATTCACACTTACTCACAGCCGAACAACTCCGCTCCCGCATTTGATGGTGTATAGTCGGGCATTCTCACCCGTTCTCATCAGCTTTTTTCAAATTATGATCTGACATTCACACCTGCTTTTGGTAATGTATGGTCGGGCATTCGCACCTTTTCTTACCCATTTTTCAGGAATTATGGGTGGACATTCACACCTTCTTGCAGCTGTTCACCTCCTCTCCCGCTATTGATTGTGTACAGTCGGGTATTTTAACCTTTTCTTACCCGCTTTTTACCAAATATGGTCGGACATTCACACCATCTTACAGCGGAACACCTCTGCTCCCGCTTTTGATGGTGTATAGTCAGGCATTTGAACCTTTTCTTACCCGCTTTTTACAAACTATGGTCGGACATTCAAACGTTCTTGTAGCCGAAAACCTCCGCTCCCTCTTTTGATTATACATTGTTGGGCATTCGCACCTTATTTACAAACTATAGTCAGACATTCACACCTTGCAGCTGAGCCACCTCAGCTCCCTGTTTTGATAGTGTATGTTCGGGCATTCGAACCTATTCTTACCCCCTTTTTACAAACTATGCTCGGAGATTCACACCTACTCACAGCCGAACAACTCCACTCCCGCATTTGATGATGTATTGTCCGGCATTCTAGTCTCTTCTAACACATTTTTCAGCAATTATGGTCGGACATTCACACCTACTCACAGCCGAACACTTCCGCTCCCGCATTTGATGGTGTATAGCCAGGCATTCTCACCCTTTCTCATCAGCTTTTTGCAAATTATGATCTGACATTCACACCTACTTGCAGTCGAACAGCTCTGCTCCCGCTTTTGATTATGTTTGGTTGGATATTCGAACCTTTTCTTTACTGCTTTTTACAAACTTTGGTCGGACGTTCACACCTTCTTGCAGCCGAACACATCCACTTCCACTTTTGATGGTATATATTCGGGCATTCGAACCTTTTCTTACCCGCTTTTTACAAACCGTGGTCGGACTTTCACACCTTCTTGTAGCCAAACAACTCCGCTCCCGCTATTGATTGTGTACAGTCGGGTATTTTAACCTTTTCTTACCCGCTTTTTACCAACTATGGTCGGACATTTACACCTTCTTACAGCGGAACACATCCACTCCTGCTTTTGATGATGTATGGTTGGGCATTTTCACCTTTTCTTACCCATTTTTCAGTAATTATGGGTGGACATTCACACCTTCTTGCAGCTGAACAACTCCTCTCCCGCTTATGATCATGTGCGGTTTGATATTCGAAAATTTTCTTTCATGTTTTAAAGCAATTATTGCTGGACATTCAAATCTTCTTGTAGCCGAACACATCCACTCCTGCTTTTGATGATGTATGGTTTGGCATTCGCACCCTTTTTTTACCCATTTTTCAGGAATTTTGGGGGGACATTCAGACCTTCTTGCAGCCGAAAACCTCCGCTCCCTCTTTTGATCATACATTGTCGGGCATTCGCACCTTATCTTACCCGGTTTTTACAAACTATAGTCAGACATTCACACCTTGCAGCTGAACCACCTCCGCTCCCTGTTTTGATCATGTATGGTCTGGCAATACTACCTTTTCTTACCCGTTTGTGAGTAATTAATCCCAAAATATTGAGCATAAAATAAGTCTTTATGCTGATGATGTATTACTTTTCCTTCAGAACTCACAGACGTCTCTCAGTCACACGATCACACTCATAAATAAATTCTCAGCACTTTCTGACTACTCTATCAACTGGTCTAAGACCACAGTTCTGCCCATTAACTGTAGGGTCCATAATATACCTGCGATCACTTTACAGTCAGGAAATATTAGATATTTAGGCATAAACATTTCCTCCAGGCTCTCAGAGCTAACAAAGCTAAATTATGTGCAATTATTAAAGACAGTAGAGGACGATCTCTCGTTGGAAGTCCTTACCTATATCACTTATGGGGAGAGTTACATCCATTAAAATGATGATACTACCAAAAGTTAACTATTTGTTCTCAATGATCCCCATAAAACCATCTGCTACTTGGTTTAAGTCACTAGATTCATGCATCTCCAAATTTCTGTGGAAAAACAAACCACCACGTATTAGTTTAAAAACCCTACAGAAGACCAAGGACAGTGGTGGATTAGATTTACCTCATTTTCAGCACTATTCCTTAGACAATAGGTTACAATATATATCAAAATGGTTTAAACCTTGTTGTTGTCACAGTTCCCAGAGACGTTGTAATCGTTGAGGATTCTATATTCACCCCCTCATTAGAGGCACGTAACGCAGATTGATGACACTGAATCTTCTTCTCTGTTCATTGCTGGCATCATTCCCAGCATCGTAAGTGTTCGTGGCATTGTTAGCCTCTTCTTCTGGATCTTGATATCGGGAATCCTTTTGTATTTCTGGTTTGTCAGTCCTCTGTCTTCGTTCACCGGAGTCTTTGTCTTTTTGTCCTTGAGTTTGGTGATTTTTTCTTCTTTTGATGCCTTGACACAATGTGACAGGTGATACCACGTGGGAGATCCTGTAACTTGGATTGCTGTCCCTGTCCTGCGAAATGGCTGTGCTGCTCAAATGGTCTCTCCTTCATCATGGTTACATGCTGCCATTCCGACATCTCGCCATTCCGACATGGGTCTCCAATTGTCGGAATGGCGACACTTAATTTTTTATCAAACTTCCCACCATTCCGACACTTTTTTCCTCCTATGGTCGGAATGGCGGTATGTTTTTTGTTTTTTTTAACATACCGCAATTCCGACAGTTCCTTTTAATAGCCTATTTTTTACCCAAAACATTTTGCACTAATGATATGGCGGCGCAAATACGCCCTAAAGTTTGGCGCACAAGCTTTGCACATGCAGAGGCCACAGCCTCGCAAACAAACTTTAATAATCTATTATCAAAATCCCCTGAATTTCAAATATAAAAATACAGATATTAATGTAACTCTGGCGAGACTGAAACTGATTAAGCAGAAATACAGTGTCAGTGAGCTGCCACAGCAGCCAGCTGGAGCGGAGCTCTCCACAGAGCCCATGCGTCTTTTGCACGCTGTCATCATATGCAAAAGTAATAATTGCAATTACAGATATCACGGCTACTGCACAGGACACAGTTGCGAGCACTCTGCCTTGCCTTGCCAATAGGAGAAGAGAGAAATGACAGCATAGAACGTATAAAACACAACAAAATTCAGTAAAAACGTTTATTCATGTTATTCACGTGATTTATGAGTACTCACTCCAATTTTGGGAAGCGTGGATGGGCTTTGCGCATTTGGCACAAACACACAGCCGCAACGGTTGTAGCTTTATACAGCCTGTTGATATCTTAAGGACCTAACTGGTCACACCTGGGAGTAAATGTCATGTAGAGATTGTTTTTACATGACATTACAGCTGAACATATAGCTTTCATCCACAAACCAACGTGGGAGAGCCCGAAGACGCATGTGCCAGACGCACATAGGCATGCGTAAAACCAATTTTGACCACTTCATACTGTTTATTTGCTTTCCTTTAGTTAACTTTCGTTTCTTTTGGATTCTTGTGCGTGTTATGGAGCCGTTTTGGTCCATGTTTGTAAGCCTTTTTTTCCTGGATTAAATTTTCGGAAGTTAAAACAAGTGGCATTGGAGTGTGTGATTGAAAACCACCGCGGACTGCTTCTCCTCCTCCAGTTGCCGAGACTTTGTGTTTTTAATAACGCTTGTCTATAAACATGTGTTAAACATATAAATTGCATGAACAGAAAGAAGGGACTCACCTGTTGAGTAACACACATTTCCTTATACGGAAAGCCTTGTCGGAATGGTGGGACATTTGAACGTCAGAATAGCGGGATGTCGCAATGGTGGGATGTCGGAATGGTGGGACGTTTGCATGTCGGAATGGTGGTATGTCGGAATGGTGGTATGTCGGAATGGTGGGATGTCGGAATAGCCGGATGTCGTAATGGCGAAATTTCGGAATGGGTGTTGCCACCCCCTTCATCATATACACAGTTATTTATACATCACCTTCCACCATGAAGCGTTGTCCCTTTTTGTTTCTCTCTTTGTTCTTAAAATGCTGTTATGCATGTCTAAACCAATCCATTAAATTAGATCATTTTGGCAGTAAAGCGATCTACAATGTGCTTGGTCGCAAAGCTGCTCATCTGTGGTAAACAGCTCTTCAGAAAGGAATTCTTCAATTGATTTCACTAATTCTATGTAATAATTTTGTGATTTCCTACAAAACTACACTTCTTCTCCCATCTGTCTGAGTATTTAATATTGTCTGGGTCCCGTTAAAACATGTATTTTTCCCATCTAATTCCTTGTTTGCTTTAAAACAGGTATTCCCCATTTTCTATCCCTTCAGTAGCCAACCAGTTTGTATGGAGTACACTGGAGCAACTTGACTGATCAGTAAAACACTGCTTTTGTTGTCACCGCAAGGCTTCCCCCGTCGGTTGTTTCACTGAGACACTACTGAGTAACTATAACTCAACACAGTTTATACACATAACATTCCTATACATACTAACAAACAAACAAACAATTATTTATCGCAATTTTCTCATCTCTGTTTGAACGTACACCCAGGTAAATATTCCTGTAGTCTTCTCATACCGACTATGGACCCATTCATTGTTTAACTTCACTGTTTTGCAAATCCTAATTGAATATTACACATTGACATTGAACTTTACTTGATAAGCAGGTCTTCATTGCATTCAGCAGCCTATATGTGAGCATCTATGTGTAAGCTGTTCTTCTTTGCATTTATCAGCAGCAAGCAATTCTTCATTGCACATGCATATGAAAATAGTAAAACAATTCCAATGCGTTAGCGAAACCTTCTATATCAGGAGTGTCCATCATGATGCTGGGAATAGAACCTCTTTCCCAGAATAGTTCAACCTTCATTACTCAACTGATCATAACTCCGCAATGAGCACATTTCAAAGTATCATTCCTCTACATATATTCAAAAATCTATGTGTAAATGTTTAATATTTCTTATATTTGTTGATGTCATTCTGTGTGCATGTGGCCTAAACCCAATCTCTGTGTGGCAATTTTAATTTAAACAAGTTGAACTCTGCCTCTGATCATTTAAAAAAGGTGTGTACCAATATCAACCTTTCTCAGGTAATTACTGATCCTACAAAACCAAAGAGATCCTTCAAGGTTGTCCCTGATTGGCTCAATCTTAACAAATCAAAGGTAGAAAATCCGCAGTATCTGAACTTGGTGTTAGTTATCACTGCTCAATAGCCTGTATCAGAATTGCAAAAATGAAAACATTAGGTCCACGCTTGGTATCCAGATCCTGAAACATCTCCATGAGCAGGCTTTTTTTTAACTGATCTGTTGAATAGTTATATGACACTGTTAAAATCCCAGATGAAGATCTAGCACTTGACCATTTTTGTAAATCTTCTAATTCCATAGTTGATAAACACGCCCCTTTTAAAAAGTATAGAACTTAGAACAGGTCTATCCCTGGCTTTCGGCAGAACTGTCTTCTTTACTTTTTTTTCCCCTTGTCCTGTTCAGCATTATGTCAGAAGAATTGTAGTCTGAATACCTTTGATGCCAAACAGATTTGTTTTGCCAAGGGAAGTTTTATAAATGTAAAGCTCCCCTTGATGCCCATTTATTTATTTCTGTTTACAATATATGACATGAACTGAACTGAACCGGACCGGGGGACAAGGAAAGAAGAAGAGGAAAGAAGAGGAAACAGAACAAAAATAGAAACAAAAACCAGACAACCAGCTGCTACAACTGTAAAAAACAAAACAGACAACAATCCATGGCCTATGAGGGGAATCCAGCCTTAGCGCCACCAGGAGCACCTGAAAGCAGACAAGCAGAGAAAAAACAAACACACAAACAAACAAAAACAAGCACAAGAAGCGGCAATCGCATACAACACAGCTGTGGATATAGATGACCTGAGACGACATGATAATACATCAACTGCTTAGTGACCATGCTACTGGACTAATGAATGTGTGTGTGTGTGTGTGAGAACATTCAACACCCATGGCACAGGACCTACATGATAACCGTGCTTAGTTATGAGTGTATAAGCGTACAGGGCCACGATCCACAGCCCCCCCCCCCCAAGCAATCAGAAGCAAGCAGAGAAGGCCACAAGACCCAGGCCACCAGCAGCCCCCACAGAGCACAGAACCCAGGCAGCCCACCGCAGGGGCAACCACGCATCCACCCAGAAGACTGCAGAGGAAGCCCCCGGAAAGAGCCCCCATAAGCATAGGGCAGAGGCACTCCGGGAACCAGGGGTAACAGCCCACCGACCCCGCCAGGCCCCAGCCGCCCAGACATGGGCCGTGCACTGGACCTGGGCCCCAGGAGCCCGAGCGCCCCCAAACCCCCCGGCAGAGGCCCCACCCAATACCCAGGAGGGCCAAGCGCCCCAGACAGCCACAAAGTGGGTCAGCGCCTGCCCCAGCGCCCCTGGCCAAGTGCCCTGGGAGTCAAGACGTGCCCACAGGTGGGTGAAGTCGCGAGCAGTGGGGAGAGGCAACGCTGATGCCCCATCGGGAGAAACACAGGCAGGCCAGGCGACAGCAAGTCCCAGATCCAGGCCCAATCATTACCACACACACTTTCACGTCCCATACATCCACACATCCACACATCCTACCTCCCTCGACTCTGCTGGGGTGTAGTGCAGCGGGCACACCAGGAGGCCAGCAACCCCCCAGCCACCACAGACCCCGAACCAGCAGAACAATTAATTAATCCTCCTGGCCCCTCCTGCCCCGAACAGACACCAGGAAGCAGGGGTGTGCGAAGAAGACCCCTCCCCTCACCCTTCTGGCTCTTCAATATTTTCTAATAGTGAGCAATTAAAATTGAGGGGCAGCCAAAGTTGTAGAACTGGGAGCGCGGCACTCTGGGCAGCCTACATACCCAAAGAGCCCCGCCCACCAGATGCCACTCAGTGTAACCACCCCCCAAGACCTAATGTGTGTGTGTGAGTGTGTTTGATAAGTAGTAATGTCTAAGGTGTAATTAAAACAGGGGCAGGGAACTGCAGAGTGCAACCAAAGGGGACCACCTACGTGGCCCCATCCACTACACCCCACCGAACACACACGCCCCCAAAACCCTTCATGTGTGAGTGTGTGCTGTGTACAGGAGCCAGAAGGGAGAGGGGTATGGGGATATATACCGGGGGAGCTACTCTCCCCCAGAGAGGGCAGCCAGGGACTGGCTGCAATAGGCATCCCCGCTACCTGGGAGCCAACAATGGGCAGGAGGGCCTGATGTCCACCAGGCTCGGGGCCTGCAGCGACCATATTCCGGGAGCTACTGTACCCCCAGAAGGTACCCATCCCGCCCCACCCCACTCAACCCAACCCCACCCAGGAGGACCTCTACAAAAAACAAACAAACAACATCAAAAAACAAACAAACAAACCACCTGGTCACACCAGTCGCAGCAGCCCGGGCCTGAGACCCACCATCACCCAGCAACCCACCACCACCACTATGTGATAAAACTAATCAGAGGGGACCAGAGAGAATGAAATTCAGCCAATTGATGTTTTGAGGAGGCAGACATTGTTTCCATGCTAATATAATCTAAAAGAAAATTTCTAAACTGGTTAATACACAGATTGTTCTTCGCTTTCCAGTTCAAGAGAAAAGTTTTCTTTGCGATACATAACACTGTGACAACCATGTGTGCTGAGTTAATTTCCATGTTGATGTTGTCTAAGTCACCCAGTATGCACAGTGTGGGGCATGCAGGGATGCTACACTTTAGCCATGTTGATAGGTCCTCACAGACTTCAAGCCAGAACTTCTGGACAGGCGCAGAAAACCACAAAGCGTGTGCATAATCATCAGGTGTGTTATCTGTGCAATGTGAGCAGATGTTTGAGTGTGTTAGACCCATCCTGAACATCCTTTGTCCTGTATAGTGTGTTCTATGAAGGATTTTGTATTGTATGAGCTGTAAATTAGGATTTCGAGTCTTTATGAAGGTGTTCAAACATATTTGTGGTTAGAAGCTATGACCAGAACTGATGGATAAATCTGCCTCCCATTTTGAGGATGGAAGAGACATTGTGTCATCTATCTTAGACAATAATTTATATATTTTTGATAGTAGTTTTGGGGTACAGATGCTTAGAAATTCTGCTACCCTAGTCGGGGGTTGTAAGTCTGGTTGGTGGAGGATATATCCATCCATCCATCCATCATCTGCCGCTTATCCGGGGGTCGGGTCGCGGGGGCAGCAGCTTGAGCAGAGAAACCCAGACGTCTCTGTCCCCGGCCACTTCCTCCAGCTCTTCCGGGGGGACCCCGAGGCGTTCCCAGGCCAGCCGAGAGACATAGTCTCTCCAACGTGTCCTGGGTCTCCCCCGGGGTCTCCTCCCAGTGGGACGTGCCCGGAACACCTCCCCAGGGAGGCGCCCAGGGGGCATCCTAACCAGATGCCTGAGCCACCTCATCTGACTCCTTTCAATGCGGAGGAGCAGCGGTTCTACTCCGAGCCCCTCCCGGATGACTGAGCTTCTCACCCTATCTCTAAGGGAGAGCCCAGACACCCTGCGGAGGAAACCCATTTCGGCCGCTTGTATTCGCGATCTTGTTCTTTCGGTCACTACCCACAACTCGTGACCATAGGTGAGGATGGGAACGTAGATTGACCAGTAAGTACGCAGAACCTGCAACACTGCAGGCGCCGCACCGATCCGCCCGTCAATCTCCCGCTCCATTCGTCCGTCACTCGTGAACAAGACCCCGAGATACTTGAACTCCTCCTCTTGGGGAAGGATCTCATTCCCGACCCGGAGAGAGCATTCCACCCTTTTCCGGCTGAGAACCATAGTCTCGGATTTGGAGGTGCTGATTCTCATCCCAGCCACTTCACACTCGGCTGCGAATCACTCCAGTGAGAGCTGAAGGTCACGGCCTGACGACACTAATAGAACCACATCATCTGCAAAAAGCAGAGACCCGATTCTGAGGTCGCCAAATGGGACACCCTCAACGCCCTGGCTCCGCCTAGAAATTCTGTCCATAAAAGTTAGGAACAGAATCGGTGACAAAGGGCAGCCCTGACGGAGTCCAACTCTCACCGGAAACGTATCCGACTTACTGCCGGCAATGCGGACCAAACTCTGGCACCGGTCATACAGAGACCGAATGGCCCCTATCAAGGGGTCCGGCACTCCATATTCCCGGAGCACCCCCCACAGGACTCCACGAGGGACACGGTCGAACGCTTTCTCCAAGTCCACAAAACACATGTAGACTGGTTGGGCGAACTCCCATGCACCCTCCAGGATCCTGCCGAGGGTATAGAGCTGGTCCACTGTTCCACGGCCAGGACGAAAGCCACACTGCATCTCCTGAATCCGAGGCTCGATTATCCGACGGATCCTCCTCTCCAATACCCCCGAATAGACCTTACCAGGGAGGCTGAGGAGTGTGATACCCCTATAGTTGGAACACACCCTCCGGTCCCCCTTTTTAAAGAGGGGGACCACCACCCCAATCTGCCAGTCCAGAGGCACTGTCCCCGATGTCCACGCGATACTGCAGAGGCGTGTCAGCCAAGACAGCCCTACAACATCCAGATCCTTGAAAAACTCAGGACGGACCTCATCCACCCCCGGGGCCTTGCCACCGAGGAGCTTTTTAACCACCTCGGCAACCTCAGCCCCAGAAATGGGTGGCCCCGTCTCCGAGCTCTCCGACTCTGCCTCTTCCGAGCACGTGTTGGTAGAATTGAGGAGTTCCTCGAAGTACTCCCCCCACCGACTCACAACATCCCTAGTTGAGGTCAGCAAAGCCCCGTCCCCACTGTAAACAGTGTTGACTGTGAGCCGCTTCCCCCCCCCTGAGACGCCCGATGGTGAACCAGAAGCTTTTTGAGGCCGTCCGGAAATCGTTCTCCATGGTCTCACCGAACTCCTCCCAGGCCCGAGTTTTTGCCTCAGCAACCGCCGAAGCCGTGGCCCGTCTGGCCCGTCGGTACCTATCAGCTTCTTCCAGGGTCCCACTGGCCAAAAAGGCCCGATAGGACTCCTTCTTCAGCTTGACGGCTTCCCTCACCACTGGTGTCCACCAGAAGGTTGGAGGGTTGCCGCCACGACAGGCACCGACCACCTTACGGCCACAACTCCGACCAGCTGCCTCGGCAATGGAGTCACGGAACATGGCCAATTCAATGTCCCCCACCTCAAATATGGTTGAAGCTCTGCCGGAGGTGGGAGTTAAAGCTCCTTCTGACGGGGGATTCTGACAAACGCTCCCAGCAGACCCTCACAATACGTTTGGGCCTGCCAGGTCTGATCGGCATCCTCCCCCACCAGCGGAGCCAACTCACCACCAGGTGGTGATCAGTTGACAGCTCCGCCCCTCTCTTCACCCGAGTGTCCAGGACATACGGCCGCAAGTCCGATGATACAACCACAAAGTCGATCATCGAACTGCGGCCAAGGGTGTCCTGGTGCCAAGTGCACATATGGACACCCTTATGTCTGAACATGGTGTTCGTTATGGACAGTCTATGACTGGCACAGAAGTCCAACAACATAACACCACTCTGATTCAGATCGGGGGGGCCGTTCCTCCCAATCACACCACTTCAGGTCTCACTGTCATTGCCCACGTGAGCATTGAAGTCCCCCAGCAGAATGAGGGAGTCTCCGGTAGGAGCATTCTCCAGTGCCTCCCCCAGAGACTCCAAAAAGGGTAGGTACTCTGAACTGCTGTTTGGCGCATAGGCACAAACAACAGTCAGGACTCGTCCCCCCACCCAAAGGCGGAGGGAGAATACCCTCTCGTTCACTGGGGTAAACCCCAATGTACTGGCACACAGCCGGGGGGCAATAAGTATGCCCACACCTGCTCTGCGCCTCTCACCACGGGCAACTCCAGAGTGGAAGAGAGTCCAACCCCTCTCAAGAGTACTGGTTCCAGATCCCAAGCCGTGCGTCGAGGTGAGTCCGACTATATCTAACGGTCTGATGAAGTTTCAACAATAAACAACAAACTTTGTATTATGAGAAAGAACCAGACTCATTCTTCAGGAATCCGAAAATAAGCTCTATTTTACGAGTTATGCACGAATTCGGATTCTCCTATAAAACGAATTCCTTAACTCAAACCAAGTTAAGACTGCTTTGTCCTTCATATTTATTCATGTCTAATCAAGTTTCAATGATAAACAACGTTGTACTTTGTAGAATGAGAAAGAACTTCTTCAGCAATAAGCATCTCTCGACAAATGACGAAATACAGATTTTGCTATAAAATTAATTGCTATCAGCCTGACTTAAAACTGTTTGTCTTCCTTATTTATCCACTTCAAATCAAGTTTCACCAATTAAAAAAAATTTGTAGTTTGAGAAAGAACAACTTAATCTTGAGCAATCAGTATAAAAAGAGGGTAAGCAAAGGTGCGAATGTCAAACCATACATGATCAAAACAGGGAGCGGAGGTGTTTGGCTGAGACAAGGTGTGAATGTCCACCCATAATTAATGAAAAGCGGGCAACAAGTAGGTTCGAATGCCCAACCATACATCATCAAAAGCAGGAGTGGATATGTTCGGCTACAAGAAGGTTTGAACGTCTGACCATAGTTTGTAAAAAGCGGGTAAGAAAAGGTTCGAATGCCCGAACATACACCATCAAAGGAGGGAGCGGAGGTGTTCCGCTGTAAGAAGGTGTGAATGTCCGACCATAGTTGGTAAAAATGGGGTAAGAAAAGGTTAAAATACCCGACTGTACACAATCAGTAGCGGGTGCGGAGTTGTTCGGCTACTAAAAGGTGTGAAAGTCCGACCATGGTTTGTAAAAAGCGGGTAAGAAAAGGTGCGAATGCCCGAAAATGTATGATCAAAAGAGGGAGTGGAGGTGTTCGGCTGCAAGAAGGTCTGAATGTCCAACCATAATTTGTAAAAACCGGGAAGGAAAGGCTCGAAAGCCCAACTATACACCATCAAAAGCGGGAGCAGAGTGGTTCAGCTGCAAGAAGGTCTGAATGTCCATCAATAATTGCTTTAAAACATGAAAGAAAATTTTCGAATATCATCCGCACATGATCATAAGAAGGAGAGGAGGTGTTCAGCTGCAAGAAGGTGTGAATGTCCACCCATAATTCCTGAAAAATGGGTAAAAAAAGGTGCAAATGCCCAACCATACATTATCAAAAGCAGGTGTGAATGTCAGATCATAATTTGCAAAAAGCTGATGAGAAAGGGTGAGAATGCCCGACTATACACCATCAAATGCGGGAGCGGAGGTGTTCGGCTCTGAGTAGGTGTGAATGTCCGACCATAATTGCTGAAAAATGTGTTAGAAAAGGAAAGAATGCAGGACCATACATCATCAAAAGCGAGAGAGGTGGTGTTCGGCTGCAAAAAGGTGTAAATGTTCGACTAAAGTTTGTAAAAAGCGGGTAAGACATGGTGCGAATGCCTGAAGAGGTATGATCAAAAGCAGGAGCGGAGGTGTTCAGCTGCAAGAAGGTCTAAATGTCCATCAATAATTGCTCGAAAACATGAAAGAAAATTTTCGAAAATCAAACCGCACATGATCATAAGTGGGAGAGGAGGTGTTCAGCTGCAAGAAGGTGTGAATGTCCACCCATTATTCCTGACAAATGGGTAAAAAAAAGGTGCGAATGCCCAACCATACATCATCAAAAGCAGGAGTGGATGTGTTCGGCTACAAGAAGGTGTGAACGTCCAACCAAAGTTTGTAAAAAGCAGTTAAGAAAAGGTTTGAATATCCAACCAAACATAATCAAAAGCGGGAGCATAGCTTTTCGACTGCAAGTAGGTGTGAATGTCAGATCATAATTTGCAAAAAGCTGATGAGAAAGGGTGAGAATGTCCGACTGCACACCATCAAATGCGGGAGCGGAGTTGTTCGGCTGTGAGTAGGTGTGAATCTCCGACCGTAATTTCTGAAAAATGTGTTAGAAAAGGTATGAATGCCGGTCCATACATCATCAAAAGCGAGAGAGGTGGTGTTCGGCTGCAAGTAGGTGTGAATGTCCAGCCATAATTACTCACAAACAGGTAAGAAAAGGTAGTATTGCCAGACCATACATGATCAAAACAGGGAGCGGAGGTGGTTCAGCTGCAAGAAGGTGTGAATGTCCGACTAAAGTTCAAATATATTAACAAAAGCGGGAGGAGAGGTCTTCGGATGAGAGTGGTTGAGAATTTCCAACCATAATCTATAAAATTCGGTGAAAAAAAGGTGTGATAGAACACTAAAAGGTGGAGCGGAAGTGTTCGGCTGCAAGAAGGTGTGAATGTCCGACTATATTTGGTGAAAAGCAGGTGAAGCAAGGTCTGAATGCCCAACCTTACATTATCAAAAGCGAGATCAGAGGTGTTTGGCTGCAAGAAGGCCATAGTTTGCCAAAAGCGGGTAAGCTGCAAATGACCAACTAAATATCAACAAAAGTGGGGGCGGAGGTCTTCGGATGCAACTGGGTGTGAACATCCCACCATACAAGTATGGTGGAGAGGAAGTTGTGAACAGCCGACCATAGTTTGCAAAAAGCGAGTGAGACAAGGTGCGAATGTCCAACCATACATGATCAAAACAGGGAGCGGAGGTGTTTGGCTGTGACAAGGTGTGAATGTCCACCCAAAATTAATGAAAAGCGGGCAAAAAGTAGGTTTGAATGCCCAAGCATACATCATCAAAAGAAGGAGTGGATGTGTTCGGCTACAAGAAGGTTTGAATGTCCGAGCATAGTTTGTAAAAAGCGGGTAAGAAAAGGTTCGAATGCCCAAACATACACCATCAAAAGAGGGAGCGGAGGTATTCCGCTGTAAGAAGGTGTGAATGTCCGACCATAGTTGGTAAAAAGTGGGTAAGAAAAGGTTAAAATACCCGACTTTACAAAATCAATAGGGGGAGCGGAGTTGTTCGGCTACAAGAAGGTGTGAAAGTCCAACCATGGTTTGTAAAAAGCTGGTAAGAAAAGGTTCGAATGCCCGAATATATACCATCAAAAGCGGAAGCGGAGGTGTTCGGCTGCAAGAAGGTGTGAACGTCCGACCAAAGTTTGTAAAAAGCAGTTAAGAAAAGGTTCGAATATCCAACCAAACATAATCAAAAGCGGGAGCAGAGCTGTTCGACTGCAAGTAGGTGTGAATGTCCAGCCATAATTACTCACAAACGGGTAAGAAAAGGTAGTATTGCCAGACCATACATGATCAAAACAGGGAGCTGAGGTGGTTCAGCACCAAGGTGTGAATGTCTGACTATAGTTTGTAAAAAGCGGGTAAGATAAGGTGCGAATGCCCGACAATGTATAATCAAAAGAGGGAGCAGAGGTTTTCGGCTACAAGAAGGTTTGAATGTCCGACCATAGTTTGTAAAAAGCGGGTAAGAAAAGGTTCAAATGCCTGACTATACACCATCAAAAGCGGGAGCGGAGATGTTCCGCTGTAAGACGGTGTGAATGTCTGACCATAGTTGGTAAAAAGCGGGTAAGAAAAGGTTAAAATACCCGACTGTACACAATCAATAGCGGGAGCGGAGTTGTTCGGCTACAAGAAGGTGTGAAAGTCCAACCATCGTTTGTAAAAAGCTGGTAAGAAAAGGTTCGAATGCCCGAATATATACCATCAAAAGCGGAAGCGGAGGTGTTCGGCTGCAAGAAGGTGTGAACGTCCGACCAAAGTTGGCAAAAAGCAGTAAAGAAAAGGTTCGAATATCCAAACATAATTAAAAGCGAGAGAAATTTTGTTCAGCTGCAAGTAGGTGTGAATATCCAGCCATAATTACTCACAAACGGGTAAGAAAATGTAGTATTGCCAGACAATACATGATCAAAACAGGGAGCGGAGGTGGTTTAGCTGCAAAAAGGGGTGAATGTCCAACTAAAGTTCAAATATATTAACAAAAGCGGAAGGAGAGGTCTTCGGATTAGAGTGGTTGAAATTTCCAACCATAATCTATAAAATGCGGTGAAAAAAAAAGGTGTGAAGGAATGAATTTTATAGCAAAATCCGAAATCATGCATAACTCCGCAAAAGGAACGTATTGCTCAACCAAAGGGATGCTTCTTTCTCATTCAGGGTAATATGAGGAACTTTATGCTTGATACATTTTAGACATGGATAACTATGAAGGACAAAGCAATTTTAACTTGGTTTGAGCAAAGCAATTCATTTTATAGGAAAATCCGAAATCGTGCAGGACTCATGAAAGTAAGGATTCCTGATCCTCCAGTGTTGCTCTTTCCTATACTGCAAAATAAAGCCTTGTTCTTTGTTGAAATCGATATAGACATTGATAAATATGAAGGACAAAGCAGTTTCCACTTTGTTTGAGTGAAGGAATTAGTTTTATAGCAAAATCCCAAATCAAGCAGAACGTATGAAAATAAGCCTCTTTTCGGATTCCTGATCCTTCAGTGTTGCTATTTCTTCTACTGCAAAATACAATGTTGTTCTTTGTTGAAGTCAATCTAGACATTGATAAATATGAAGGACAAAGCAGTTTTAACATAGTTTGAGTGAAGGCATTCATTCATAGTAAAATCAATAATCGTGCAGAACTCATGAAAATAAGCTTATTCTCGGATTCCTAAAACTTTTGATTTGCTCTTTCTTTACTGCAAAGTACAATGTTGTTCTTTGTTGAAGTCGATCTAGACATTGATAAATATGAAGGACAAAGCAGTTTTCACTTGGTTTGAGTGAAGGATTTGCAGCTGAAAACCTCCCGCTCCCGCTTTTGATTGTGTATAGTCGGGCTTTCAAGCCTTTTCTTACCCGGTTTTTAGAAATTATGGTTGGACATTCAGACCTTGCAGCCGAAGACCTCCACTCCCTCTTTTGATCATACATTGTCGGGCATTCGCACCTTGTCTTACCCGCTTTTTACAAACTATAGTCAGACATTCACACCTTGCAGCTGAACCACCTCAGCTCCCTGTTTTGATCATGTATGGTCTGGCAATACTACCTTTTCTTACCCGTTTGTGAGTAATTATGGCTGGACATTCACACCTACTTGCAGTCGAACAGCTCTGCTCCCGCTTTTGATGGTATATATTCGGGCATTCAAACCTTTTCTTAGCAGCTTTTTACAAACCATGGTTGAACTTTCACACCGTCTTACAGCGGAACACCTCCGCTCCCGCTTTTGATGGTGTATAGTCAGGCATTTGAACCTTTTCTTACCCGCTTTTTACAAACTATGGTCGGACATTCAAACCTTCTTGTAGCCGAAAACCTCCGCTCCCTCTTTTGATTATACATTGTTGGGCATTCGCACCTTATTTACAAACTATAGTCAGACATTCACACCTTGCAGCTGAGCCACCTCAGCTCCCTGTTTTGATAGTGTATGTTCGGGCATTCGAACCTATTCTTACCCCCTTTTTACAAACTATGCTCGGAGATTCACACCTACTCACAGCCGAACAACTCCGCTCCCGCATTTGATGATGTATTGTCCGGCATTCTAGTCTCTTCTAACACATTTTTCAGCAATTATGGTCGGACATTCACACCTACTCACAGCCGAACACTTCCGCTCCCGCATTTGATGGTGTATAGCCGGGCATTCTCACCCTTTCTCATCAGCTTTTTGCAAATTATGATCTGACATTCACACCTACTTGCAGTCGAACAGCTCTGCTCCCGCTTTTGATTATGTTTGGTTGGATATTCGAACCTTTTCTTAACTGCTTTTTACAAACTTTGGTCGGACGTTCACACCTTCTTGCAGCCGAACACATCCACTTCCACTTTTGATGGTATATATTCGGGCATTCGAACCTTTTCTTACACGCTTTTTACAAACCGTGGTCGGACTTTCACACCTTCTTGTAGCCAAACAACTCCGCTCCCGCTATTGATTTTGTACAGTCGGGTATTTTAACCTTTTCTTACCCGCTTTTTACCAACTATGGTCGGACATTTACACCTTCTTACAGCGGAACACCTCCGCTCCCTCTTTTGATGGTCTATATTCGGGCATTCGAACCTTTTCTTACCCGCTTTTTACAAACTATGGTCGGACATTCAAACCTTCTTGAAGCCGAACACATCCACTCCTCCTTTTGATGATGTATGGTTGGGCATTTTCATCTTTTCTTTCCCATTTTTCAGTAATTATGGGTGGACATTCACACCTTCTTGCAGCTGAACAACTCCTCTCCCGCTTATGATCATGTGCGGTTTGATATTCGAAAATTTTCTTTCATGTTTTAAAGCAATTATTGATGGACATTCAAATCTTCTTGTAGCCGAACACATCCACTCCTGCTTTTGATGATGTATGGTTTGGCATTCGCACCCTTTTTTTACCCATTTTTCAGGAATTTTGGGTGGACATTCAGACCTTCTTGCAGCCGAAAACCTCCGCTCCCTCTTTTGATCATACATTGTCGGGCATTCGCACCTTATCTTACCCGGTTTTTACAAACTATAGTCAGACATTCACACCTTGCAGCTGAACCACCTCCGCTCCCTGTTTTGATCATGTATAGTCTGGCAATACTACCTTTTCTTACCCGTTTGTGAGTAATTAATCCCAAAATATTGAGCATAAAATAAGTCTTTATGCTGATTATGTATTACTTTTCCTTCAGAACTCACAGACGTCTCTCAGTCACACGATCACACTCATAAATAAATTCTCAGCACTTTCTGACTACTCTATCAACTGGTCTAAGACCACAGTTCTGCCCATTAACTGTAGGGTCCATAATATACCTGCGATCACTTTACAGTCAGGAAATATTAGATATTTAGGCATAAACATTTCCTCCAGGCTCTCAGAGCTAACAAAGCTAAATTATGTGCAATTATTAAAGACAGTAGAGGACGATCTCTCGTTGGAAGTCCTTACCTATATCACTTATGGGGAGAGTTACATCCATTAAAATGATGATTCTACCAAAAGTTAACTATTTGTTCTCAATGATCCCCATAAAACCATCTGCTACTTGGTTTAAGTCACTAGATTCATGCATCTCCAAATTTCTGTGGAAAAACAAACCACCACGTATTAGTTTAAAAACTACAGACCTTGGACAGTGGTGGATTAGATTTACCTCATTTTCAGCACTATTCCTTAGACAATAGGTTACAATATATATCAAAATGGTTTAAACCTTGTTGTTGTCACAGTTCCCAGAGACGTTGTAATCGTTGAGGATTCTATATTCACCCCCTCATTAGAGGCACGTAATGCAGATTGATGACACTAAATCTTCTTCTCTGTTCATTGCTGGCATCATTCCCATTATCGTAAGTGTTCGTGGCATTGTTAGCCTCTTCTTCTGGATCTTGATATCGAGAATCCTTTTGTATTTCTGGTTTGTCAGTCCTCTGTCTTCGTTCTCCGGAGTCTTTGTCTTTTTGGCCTTGAGTTTGGTGATTTTTTCTTCTTTTGATGCCTTGACACAATGTGACAGGTGATACCACGTGGGAGATCCTGTAACTTGGACTGCTGTCCCTGTGCTGCGAAATGGCTGTGCTGCTCAAATGGTCTCTCCTTCATCATGGTTACATGCTGCCATTCCGACATCTCGCCATTCCGACATGGGTCTCCAATTGTCGGAATGGCGACACTTAATTTTTTATCAAACGTCCCACCATTCCGACACTTTTTTCCTCCTATGGTCGGAATGGCGGTATGTTTTTTGTTTTTTTTAACATACCGCCATTCCGACAGTTCCTTCATTTTGCACTAATGATATGGCGGCGCAAATACGCCCTAAAGTTTGGCGCACAAGCTTTGCACATGCAGAGGCCACAGCCTCGCAAACAAACTTTAATAATCTATTATCAAAATCCCCTGAATTTCAAATATAAAAATACAGATATTAATGTAACTCTGGCGAGACTGAAACTGATTAAGCAGAAATACAGTGTCAGTGAGCTGTCACAGCAGCCAGCTGGAGCGGAGCTCTCCACAGAGCCCATGCGTCTTTTGCACGCTGTCATCATATGCAAAAGTAATAATTGCAATTACAGATATCACGGCTACTGCACAGGACACAGTTGCGAGCACTCTGCCTTGCCTTGCCAATAGGAGAAGAGAGAAATGACAGCATAGAACGTATAAAACACAACAAAATTCAGTAAAAATGTTTATTCATGTTATTCACGTGATTTATGAGTACTCACTCCAATTTTGGGAAGCGCGTATGGGCTTTGCACATTTGGCACAAACACACAGCCGCAACGGTTGTAGCTTTATACAGCCTGTTGATATCTTAAGGACCTAACTGGTCACACCTGGGAGTAAATGTCATGTAGAGATTGTTTTTACATGACATTAAAGCTGAACTTATAGCTTTCATCCACAAACCAACGTGGGAGAGCCCGAAGACGCATGTGCCAGACGCACATAGGCATGCGTAAAACCAATTTTGACCACTTCATACTGTTTATTTGCTTTCTTTTAGTTAACTTTCGTTTCTTTTGGATTCTTGTGCGTGTTATGGAGCCGTTTTGGTCCATGTTTGTAAGCCTTTTTTTCCTGGATTAAATTTTCGGAAGTTGAAACAAGTGGCATTGGAGTGTGTGATTGAAAACCACCGCGGACTGCTTCTCCTCCTCCAGTTGCCGAGACTTTGTGTTTTTAATAACGCTTGTCTATAAACATGTGTTAAACATATAAATTGCATGAACAGAAAGAAGGGACTCACCTGTTGAGTAACACACATTTCCTTATACGGAAAGCCTTGTCGGAATGGTGGGACATTTGAACGTCAGAATAGCGGGATGTCGCAATGGTGGGATGTCGGAATGGTGGGACGTTTGCATGTCGGAATGGTGGTTTGTCGGAATGGTGGTATGTCGGAATGGTGGGATGTCGGAATAGCGGGATGTCGGAATGGCGGGATTTCGGAATGGGTGTTGCCACCCCCTTCATCATATACACAGTTATTTATACATCACCTTCCACCATGAAGCGTTGTCCCTTTTTGTTTCTCTCTTTGTTCTTAAAATGCTGTTATGCATGTCTAAACCAATCCATTAAATTAGATCATTTTGGCAGTAAAGCGATCTACAATGTGCTTGGTCGCAAAGCTGCTCATCTGTGGTAAACAGCTCTTCAGAAAGGCATTCTTAAATTGATTTCACTAATTCTATGTAATAATTTTGTGATTTCCTACAAAACTACACTTCTTCTCCCATCTGTCTGAGTATTTAATATTGTCTGGGTCCCGTTAAAACATGTATTTTTCCCATCTAATTCCTTGTTTGCTTTAAAACAAGTATTCCCCATTTTCTATCCCTTCAGTAGCCAACCAGTTTGTATGGAGTACACTGGAGCAACTTGACTGATCAGTAAAACACTGCTTTTGTTGTCACCGCAAGGCTTCCCCCGTCGGTTGTTTCACTGAGACACTACTGAGTAACTATAACTCAACACAGTTTATACACATAACATTCCTATACATACTAACAAACAAACAAACAATTATTTATCGCAATTTTCTCATCTCTGTTTGAACGTACACCCAGGTAAATATTCCTGTAGTCTTCTCATACCGACTATGGACCCATTCATTGTTTAACTTCACTGTTTTGCAAATCCTAATTGAATATTACACATTGACATTGAACTTTACTTGATAAGCAGGTCTTCATTGCATTCAGCAGCCTATATGTGAGCATCTATGTGTAAGCTGTTCTTCTTTGCATTTATCAGCAGCAAGCAATTCTTCATTGCACATGCATATGAAAATAGTAAAACAATTCCAATGCGTTAGCGAAACCTTCTATATCAGGAGTGTCCATCATGATGCTGGGAATAGAACCTCTTTCCTAGAATAGTTCAACCTTCATTACTCAACTGATCATAAATCCGCAATGAGCACATTTCAAAGTATCATTCCTCTACATGTATTCAAAAATCTATGTGTAAATGTTTAATATTTCTTAAATTTGTTGATGTCATTCTGTGTGCATGTGGCCCAAACCCAATCTCTGTGTGGCAATTTTAATTTAAACAAGTTGAACTCTGCCTCTGATCATTTAAAAAAGGTGTGTACCAATATCAACCTTTCTCAGGTAATTACTGATCCTACAAAACCAAAGAGATCCTTCAAGGTTGTCCCTGATTGGCTCAATCTTATCAAATCAAAGGTAGAAAATCCGCAGTATCTGAACTTGGTGTTAGTTATCACTGCTCAATAGCCTGTATCAGAATTGCAAAAATGAAAACATTAGGTCCACGCTTGGTATCCAGATCCTGAAACATCTCCATGAGCAGGCTTTTTTTTAACTGATCTGTTGAATAGTTATATGACACTGTTAAAATCCCAGATGAAGATCTAGCACTTGACCATTTTTGTAAATCTTCTAATTCCATAGTTGATAAACACGCCCCTTTTAAACTTAGAACAGGTCTATCGCTGGCTTTCGGCAGAACTGTCTTTACTTTTTTTTCCCCTTGTCCTGTTCAGCATTATGTCAGAAGAATTGTAGTCTGAATACCTTTGATAACAAACAGATTTGTTTTGCCAAGGGAAGTTTTATAAATGTAAAGCTCCCCTTGATGCCCATTTATTTATTTCTGTTTACAATATATGACATGAACTGAACTGAACCGGACCGGGGGACAAGGACAGAAGAAGAGGAAAGAAGAGGAAACAGAACAAAAATAGAAACAAAAACCAGACAACCAGCTGCTACACCTGTAAAAAACAAAACAGACAACAATCCATGGCCTATGAGGGGAATCCAGCCTTAGCGCCACCAGGAGCACCTGAAAGCAGACAAGCAGAGAAAAAACAAACACACAAACAAACAAAAACAAGCACAAGAAGCGGCAATCGCATACAACACAGCTGTGGATATAGATGACCTGAGACGACATGATAATACATCAACTGCTTAGTGACCATGCTACTGGACTAATGAATGTGTGTGTGTGTGTGTGAGAACATGCAACACCCATGGCACAGGACCTACATGATAACCGTGCTTAGTTATAAGTGTATAAGCGTACAGGGCCACAATCCACAGCCCCCCCCCCCCCCCCCCCCCCAAGCAATCAGAAGCAAGCAGAGAAGGCCACAAGACCCAGGCCACCAGCAGCCCCCACAGAGCACAGAACCCAGGCAGCCCACCGCAGGGGCAACCACGCATCCACCCAGAAGACTGCAGAGGAAGCCCCCGGAAAGAGCCCCCATAAGCATAGGGCAGAGGCACTCCGGGAACCAGGGGTAACAGCCCACCGACCCCGCCAGGCCCCAGCCGCCCAGACATGGGCCGTGCACTGGACCTGGGCCCCAGGAGCCCGAGCGCCCCCAAACCCCCCGGCAGAGGACCCACCCAATACCCAGGAGGCCCCAGCCACCACAGACCCCGAACCAGCAGAACAATTAATTAATCCTCCTGGCCCCTCCTGCCCCGAGCAGACACCAGGAAGCAGGGGTGTGCGAAGAAGACCCCTCCCCTCACCCTTCTGGCTCTTCAATATTTTCTAATAGTGAGCAATTAAAATTGAGGGGCAGCCAAACATGTAGAACTGGGAGCGCGGCAATCTGGGCAGCCTACATACCCAAAGAGCCCCGCCCACCAGATGCCACTCAGTGTAACCACCCCCCAAGACCTAATGTGTGTGTGTGAGTGTGTTTGATAAGTACTAATGTCTAAGGTGTAATTAAAACAGGGGCAGGGAACTGCAGAGTGCAACCAAAGGGGACCACCTACGTGGCCCCATCCACTGCACCCCACCGAACACACACGCCCCCAAAACCCTTCATGTGTGAGTGTGTGCTGTGTACAGGAGCCAGAAGGGAGAGGGGTATGGGGATATATAACGGGGGAGCTACTCTCCCCCAGAGAGGGCAGCCAGGGACTGGCTGCAATAGGCATCCCCGCTACCTGGGAGCCAACAATGGGCAGGAGGGCCTGATGTCCACCAGGCTCGGGGCCTGCAGCGACCATATTCCGGGAGCTACTGTATCCCCAGAAGGTACCCATCCCGCCCCACCCCACTCAACCCAACCCCACCCAGGAGGACCTCTACAAAAAACAAACAAACAACATAAAAAAACAAACAAACAAACCATCCGGTCACACCAGTCGCAGCAGCCCGGGCCTGAGACCCACCATCACCCAGCAACCCACCACCACCACTATGTGATAAAACTAATCAGAGGGGACCAGAGAGAATGAAATTCAGCCAATTGATGTTTTGAGGAGGCAGACATTGTTTCCATGCTAATATAATCTAAAAGAAAATTTCTAAACTGGTTAATACACAGATTGTTCTTCGCTTTCCAGTTCATGAGAATAGTTTTCTTTGCGATACATAACACTGTGACAACCATGTGTGCTGAGTTAATTTCCATGTTGATGTTGTCTAAGTCACCCAGTATGCACAGTGTGGGGCATGCAGGGATGCTACACTTTAGCCATGTTGATAGGTCCTCACAGACTTCAAGCCAGAACTTCTGGACAGGCGCAGAAAACCACAAAGCGTGTGCATAATCATCAGGTGTGTTATCTGTGCAATGTGAGCAGATGTTTGAGTGTGTTAGACCCATCCTGAACATCCTTTGTCCTGTATAGTGTGTTCTATGAAGGATTTTGTATTGTATGAGCCGTAAATTAGGATTTCGAGTCTTTATGAAGGTGTTCAAACATATTTGTGGTTAGAAGCTATGACCAGAACTGATGGATAAATCTGCCTCCCATTTTGAGGATGGAAGAGACATTGTGTCATCTATCTTAGACAATAATTTATATATTTTTGATAGTAGTTTTGGGGTACAGATGCTTAGAAATTCTGCTACCCTAGTCGGGGGTTGTAAGTCTGGTTGGTGGAGGATATATCCATCCATCCATCCATCATCTGCCGCTTATCCGGGGGTCGGGTCGCGGGGGCAGCAGCTTGAGCAGAGAAACCCAGACGTCTCTGTCCCCGGCCACTTCCTCCAGCTCTTCCGGGGGGACCCCGAGGCGTTCCCAGGCCAGCCGAGAGACATAGTCTCTCCAACGTGTCCTGGGTCTCCCCCGGGGTCTCCTCCCAGTGGGACGTGCCCGGAACACCTCCCCAGGGAGGCGCCCAGGGGGCATCCTAACCAGATGCCCGAGCCACCTCATCTGACTCCTCTCAATGCGGAGGAGCAGCGGTTCTACTCCGAGCCCCTCCCGGATGACTGAGCTTCTCACCCTATCTCTAAGGGAGAGCCCAGACACCCTGCGGAGGAAACCCATTTCGGCCGCTTGTATTCGCGATCTTGTTCTTTCGGTCACTACCCACAACTCGTGACCATAGGTGAGGATGAGAACGTAGATTGACCAGTAAGTAGAGAGCTTCGCCTTCTGGCTCAGCTCCCTCTTCACAACGACGGGTCGGTGCACAGCCAGCAACACTGCAGGCGCCGCACCGATCCGCCCGTCAATCTCCCGCTCCATTCGTCCGTCACTCGTGAACAAGACCCCGAGATACTTGAACTCCTCCTCTTGGGGAAGGATCTCATTCCCGACCCGGAGAGAGCATTCCACCCTTTTCCGGCTGAGAACCATAGTCTCGGATTTGGAGGTGCTGATTCTCATCCCAGCCGCTTCACACTCGGCTGCGAATCACTCCAGTGAGAGCTGAAGGTCACGGCCTGACGACGCTAACAGAACCACATCATCTGCAAAAAGCAGAGACCCGATTCTGAGGTCGCCAAATGGGACACCCTCAACGCCCTGGCTCCGCCTAGAAATTCTGTCCATAAAAGTTAGGAACAGAATCGGTGACAAAGGGCAGCCCTGACGGAGTCCAACTCTTACCGGAAACGTATCCGACTTACTGCCGTCAATGCGGACCAAACTCTGGCACCGGTCATACAGAGACCGAACGGCCCCTATCAAGGGGTCCGGCACTCCATATTCCCGGAGCACCCCCCACAGGACTCCACAAGGGACACGGTCGAACGCTTTCTCCAAGTCCAAAACACATGTAGACTGGTTGGGCGAACTCCCATGCACCCTCCAGGATCCTGCCGAGGGTATAGAGCTGGTCCACTGTTCCACGGCCAGGACGAAAGCCACACTGCATCTCCTGAATCCGAGGCTCGATTATCCGACGGATCGTCCTCTCCAATACCCCCGAATAGACCTTACCAGGGAGGCTGAGGAGTGTGATACCCCTATAGTTGGAACACACCCTCCGGTCCCCCTTTTTAAAGAGGGGGACCACCACCCCAATCTGCCAGTCCAGAGGCACTGTCCCCGATGTCCACGCGATACTGCAGAGGCGTGTCAGCCAAGACAGCCCTACAACATCCAGAGCCTTGAGAAACTCAGGACGGACCTCATCCACCCCCGGGGCCTTGCCACCGAGGAGCTTTTTAACCACCTCGGCAACCTCAGCCCCAGAAATGGGAGGCCCTGTCTCCGAGCTCTCCGACTCTGCCTCTTCCGAGCACGTGTTGGTAGGATTGAGGAGTTCCTCGAAGTACTCCCCCCACCGACTCACAACATCCCTAGTTGAGGTCAGCAAAGCCCCGTCCCCACTGTAAACAGTGTTGACTGTGAGCCGCTCCCCCCCCCCCTGAGACGCCGGATGGTGGACCAGAATCTTTTCGAGGCCGTCCGGAAATCGTTCTCCATGGTCTCACCGAACTCCTCCCAGGCCCGAGTTTTTGCCTCACAACCGCCGAAGCCGTGGCCCGTCTGGCCCGTCGGTACCTATCAGCTTCTTCCAGGGTCCCACTGGCCAAAAAGGCCCGATAGGACTCCTTCTTCAGCTTGACGGCTTCCCTCACCACTGGTGTCCACCAGAAGGTTGGAGGGTTGCCGCCACGACAGGCACCGACCACCTTACGGCCACAACTCCGACCAGCTGCCTCGGCAATGGAGTCACGGAACATGGCCCATTTGGACTCAATGTCCCCCACCTCAAATATGGTTGAAGCTCTGCCGGAGGTGGGAGTTAAAGCTCCTTCTGACGGGGGATTCTGACAAACGCTCCCAGCAGACCCTCACAATACGTTTGGGCCTGCCAGGTCTGATCGGCATCCTCCCCCACCAGCGGAGCCAACTCACCACCAGGTGGTGATCAGTTGACAGCTCCGCCCCTCTCTTCACCCGAGTGTCCAGGACATACGGCCGCAAGTCCGATGATACAACCACAAAGTCGATCATCGAACTGCGGCCAAGGGTGTCCTGGTGCCAAGTGCACATATGGACACCCTTATGCCTGAACATGGTGTTCGTTATGGACAGTCTATGACTGGCACAGAAGTCCAACAACATAACACCACTCTGATTCAGATCGGGGGGGCCGTTCCTCCCAATCACACCCCTCCAGGTCTCACTGTCATTGCCCACGTTAGCATTGAAGTCCCCCAGCAGAATGAGGGAGTCTCCGGTAGGAGCATTCTCCAGTGCCTCCCCCAGAGACTCCAAAAAGGGTAGGTACTCTGAACTGCTGTTTGGCGCATAGGCACAAACAACAGTCAGGACTCGTCCCCCCACCCAAAGGCAGAGGGAGGCTACCCTCTCGTTCACTGGGGTAAACCCCAATGTACTGGCACACAGCCGGGGGGCAATAAGTATGCCCACACCTGCTCTGCGCCTCTCACCACGGGCAACTCCAGAGTGGAAGAGAGTCCAACCCCTCTCAAGAGTACTGGTTCCAGATCCCAAGCCGTGCGTCGAGGTGAGTCCGACTATATCTAACGGTCTGATGAAGTTTCAACAATAAACAACAAACTTTGTATTATGAGAAAGAACCAGACTCATTCTTCAGGAATCCGAAAATAAGCTCTATTTTACGAGTTATGCACGAATTCGGATTCTCCTATAAAACGAATTCCTTAACTCAAACCATGTTAAGACTGCTTTGTCCTTCATATTTATTCATGTCTAATCAAGTTTCAATGATAAACAACGTTGTACTTTGTAGAATGAGAAAGAACTTCTTCAGCAATAAGCATCTCTCGACAAATGACGAAATACAGATTTTGCTATAAAATTAATTGCTATCAGCCTGACTTAAAACTGTTTGTCTTCCTTATTTATCCACTTCAAATCAAGTTTCAACAATTAAAAAAATTTTGTAGTTTGAGAAAGAACAACTTAATCTTGAGCAATCAGTATAAAAAGAGGGTAAGCAAAGGTGCGAATGTCAAACCATACATGATCAAAACAGGGAGCGGAGGTGTTTGGCTGAGACAAGGTGTGAATGTCCACCCATAATTAATGAAAAGCGGGCAACAAGTAGGTTCGAATGCCCAACCATACATCATCAAAAGCAGGAGTGGATATGTTCGGCTACAAGAAGGTTTGAACGTCTGACCATAGTTTGTAAAAAGCGGGTAAGAAAAGGTTCGAATGCCCGAACATACACCATCAAAGGAGGGAGCGGAGGTGTTCCGCTGTAAGGTGTGAATGTCCGACCATAGTTGGTAAAAAACGGGTAAGAAAAGGTTAAAATACCCGACTGTACACAATCAGTAGCGGGTGCGGAGTTGTTCGGTTACTAAAAGGTGTGAAAGTCCGACCATGGTTTGTAAAAAGCGGGTAAGAAAAGGTGCGAATGCCCGAAAATGTATGATCAAAAGAGGGAGCGGAGGTGTTTGGCTGCAAGAAGGTGTGAATGTACACCCATAATTACTGAAAAATGGGTAAGAAAAGGTGCGAATGCCCAACTATACATAATCAAAAGCAGGAGTGGATGTGTTCGGCTCCAAGAAGGGTTGAATGTCTGACCATAGTTTGTAAAAAGCAGGTAAGAAAAGGTTTGACTGCCCGAACATACACCATCAAAAGAGGGAGCGGAGGTGTTCCGCTGTAAGAAGGTGTGAATGTCCGACCATAGTTGGTAAAAAGCGGGTAAGAAAAGGTTAAAATACCCGACTGTACACAATCAATAGCGGGAGCGGAGTTGTTCGGCTACTATAAGATGTGAAAGTCCGACTATGGTTTGTAAAAAGCGGGTAAGAAAAGGTGCTAATGCCCGACAATGTATGATCAAAAGAGGGAGCAGAGGTGTTCGGCTGCAAGAAGGTCTGAATGTCCAACCATAATTTGTAAAAACCGGGAAGGAAAGGCTCGAAAGCCCGACTATACACCATCAAAAGCGGGAGCAGAGTGGTTCAGCTGCAAGAAGGTCTGAATGTCCATCAATAATTGCTTTAAAACATGAAAGAAAATTTTCGAATATCATCCGCACATGATCATAAGAAGGAGAGGAGGTGTTCAGCTGCAAGAAGGTGTGAATGTCCACCCATAATTCCTGAAAAATGGGTAAAAAAAGGTGCGAATGCCCAACCATACATTATCAAAAGCAGGTGTGAATGTCAGATCATAATTTGCAAAAAGCTGATGAGAAAGGGTGAGAATGCCCGACTATACACCATCAAATGCGGGAGCGGAGGTGTTCGGCTCTGAGTAGGTGTGAATGTCCGACCATAATTGCTGAAAAATGTGTTAGAAAAGGAAAGAATGCCGGACCATACATCATCAAAAGCGAGAGAGGTGGTGTTCGGCTGCAAAAAGGTGTAAATGTTCGACTAGAGTTTGTAAAAAGCGGGTAAGACATGGTGCGAATGCCTGACAAGGTATGATCAAAAGCAGGAGCGGAGGTGTTCAGCTGCAAGAAGGTCTAAATGTCCATCAATAATTGCTAGAAAACATGAAAGAAAATTTTCGAAAATCAAACCGCACATGATCATAAGTGGGAGAGGAGGTGTTCAGCTGCAAGAAGGTGTGAATGTCCACCCATTATTACTGACAAATGGGTAAGAAAAGGTGCGAATGCCAAACCATACATTATCAAAAGCAGGTGTGAATGTCAGATCATAATTTGCAAAAAGCTGATGAGAAAGGGTGAGAATGCCCGACTATACACCATCAAATGCGGGAGCGGAGTTGTTCGGCTGTAAGTAGGTGTGAATCTCCGACCGTAATTTCTGAAAAATGTGTTAGAAAAGGTAAGAATGCCTGTCCATACATCATCAAAAGCGAGAGAGGTGGTGTTCGGCTGCAAGTAGGTGTGAATGTCCAGCCATAATTACTCACAAACGGGTAAGAAAAGGTAGTATTGCCAGACCATACATGATCAAAACAGGGAGCGGAGGTGGTTCAGCTGCAAGAAGGTGTGAATGTCTCACTAAAGTTCAAATATATTAACAAAAGCGGGAGGAGAGGTCTTCGGATGAGAGTGGTTGAGAATTTCCAACCATAATCTATAAAATTCGGTGAAAAAAAGGTGTGATAGAACACTAAAAGGTGGAGCGGAAGTGTTCGGCTGCAAGAAGGTGTGAATGTCCGACTATATTTGGTGAAAAGCAGGTGAAGCAAGGTCTGAATGCCCAACCTTACATTATCAAAAGCGAGATCAGAGGTGTTTGGCTGCAAGAAGGCCATAGTTTGCCAAAAGCGGGTAAGCTGCGAATGACCGACTAAATATCAACAAAAGTGGGGGCGGAGGTCTTCGGATGCAACTGGGTGTGAACATCCCACCATACAAGTATGGTGGAGAGGAAAGTGTGAACAGCCGACCATAGTTTGCAAAAAGCGGGTGAGACAAGGTGCGAATGTCCAACCATACATGATCAAAACAGGGAGCGGAGGTGTTTGGCTGTGACAAGGTGTGAATGTCCACCCAAAATTAATGGAAAGCGGGCAAAAAGTAGGTTTGAATGCCCAACCATACATCATCAAAAGCAGGAGTGGATATGTTCGGCTACAAGAAGGTTTGAACCTCTGACCATAGTTTGTAAAAAGCGGGTAAGAAAAGGTTCGAATGCCCAAACATACACCATCAAAAGAGGGAGCGGAGGTGTTCCGCTGTAAGAAGGTGTGAATGTCCGACCATAGTTGGTAAAAAGTGGGTAAGAAAAGGTTAAAATACCCGACTGTACACAATCAATAGGGGGAGCGGAGTTGTTCGGCTACAAGAAGATGTGAAAGTCCAACCATGGTTTGTAAAAAGCGGGTAAGAAAAGGTGCGAATGCCCGAAAATGTATGATCAAAAGAGGGAGCGGAGGTGTTCGGCTGCAAGAAGGTGTGAATGTACACCCATAATTACTGAAAAATGGGTAAGAAAAGGTGCGAATGCCCAACTATACATAATCAAAAGCAGGAGTGGATGTGTTCGGCTCCAAGAAGGGTTGAATGTCCGACCATAGTTTGTAAAAAGCAGGTAAGAAAAGGTTTGACTGCCCGAACATACACCATCAAAAGAGGGAGCGGAGGTGTTCCGCTGTAAGAAGGTGTGAATGTCCGACCATAGTTGGTAAAAAGCGGGTAAGAAAAGGTTAAAATACCCGACTGTACACAATCAATAGCGGGAGCGGAGTTGTTCGGCTACAAGAAGGTGTGAAAGTCCAACCATCGTTTGTAAAAAGCTGATAAGAAAAGGTTCGAATGCCCGAATATATACCATCAAAAGCGGAAGCGGAGGTGTTCGGCTGTAAGAAGGTGTGAACGTCCGACCAAAGTTGGCAAAAAGCAGTAAAGAAAAGGTTCGAATATCCAAACATAATTAAAAGCGAGAGAAATTTTGTTCAGCTGCAAGTAGGTGTGAATATCCAGCCATAATTACTCACAAACGGGTAAGAAAATGTAGTATTGCCAGACAATACATGATCAAAACAGGGAGCGGAGGTTTTCGGCTGCAAGAAGGTCTGAATGTCCACCCAAAATTCCTGAAAAATGGGTAAAAAAAGGGTGCGAATGCCAAACCATACATCATCAAAAGCAGGAGTGGATGTGTTCGGCTACAACAAGATTTGAATGTCCATCAATAATTGCTTTAAAACATGAAAGAAAATTTTCGAATATCAAACCGCACATGATCATATGCGGAGAGGAGTTGTTCAGCTGCAAGAAGGTGTGAATGTCCACCCATAATTACTGAAAAATGGGTAATCCATCCATCCATCATCTGCCGCTTATCCGGGGGTCGGGTCGCGGGGGCAGCAGCTTGAGCAGAGAAACCCAGACGTCTCTGTCCCCGGCCACTTCTTCCAGCTCTTCCGGGGGGACCCCGAGGCGTTCCCAGGCCAGCCGAGAGACATAGTCTCTCCAGCGTGTCCTGGGTCTTCCCCGGGGTCTCCTCCCAGTGGGACGTGCCCGGAACACCTCCCCAGGGAGGCGCCCAGGGGGCATCCTAACCAGATGCCCGAGCCACCTCATCTGACTCCTCTCAATGCGGAGGAGCAGCGGTTCTACTCCGAGCCCCTCCCGGATGACTGAGCTTCTCACCCTATCTCTAAGGGAGAGCCCAGACACCCTGCGGAGGAAACCCATTTCGGCCGCTTGTATTCGCGATCTTGTTCTTTCGGTCACTACCCACAACTCGTGACCATAGGTGAGGATGGGAACGTAGATTGACCAGTAAGTAGAGAGCTTTGCCTTCTGGCTCAGCTCCCTCTTCACAACGACGGGTCGGTGCAGAGCCCGCAACACTGCAGACGCCGCACCGATCCGCCCGTCAATCTCCCGCTCCATTCGTCCCTCACTCGTGAACAAGACCCCGAGATACTTGAACTCCTCCACTTGGGGAAGGATCTCATTCCCGACCCGGAGAGAGCATTCCACCCTTTTCCGGCTGAGAACCATAGTCTCGGATTTGGAGGTGCTGATTCTCATCCCAGCCGCTTCACACTCGGCTGCGAATCGCTCCAGTGAGAGTTGAAGGTCACGGCCTGACGACGCTAACAGAACCACATCATCTGCAAAAAGCAGAGACCCGATTCTGAGGTCGCCAAATCGGACACCCTCAACACCCTGGCTCCGCCTAGAAATTCTGTCCATAAAAGTTAGGAACAGAATCGGTGACAAAGGGCAGCCCTGACGGAGTCCAACTCTCACCGGAAACGTATCCGACTTACTGCCGGCAATGCGGACCAAACTCTGGCACCGGTCATACAGAGACCGAACGGCCCCTATCAAGGGGTCCGGCAATCCATATTCCCGGAGCACCCCCCACAGGACTCCACGAGGGACACGGTCGAACGCTTTCTCCAAGTCCACAAAACACATGTAGACTGGTTGGGCGAACTCCCATGCACCCTCCAGGATCCTGCCGAGGGTATAGAGCTGGTCCACTGTTCCACGGCCAGGACGAAAGCCACACTGCATCTCCTGAATCCGAGGCTCGATTATCCGACGGATCCTCCTTTCCAATACCCCCGAATAGACCTTGCCAGGGAGGCTGAGGAGTGTGATACCCCTATAGTTGGAACACACCCTCCGGTCCCCCTTTTTAAAGAGGGGGACCACCACCCCAATCTGCCAGTCCAGAGGTACTGTCCCCGATGTCCACGCGATGCTGCAGAGGCGTGTCAGCCAAGACAGCCCTACAACATCCAGAGCCTTGAGAAACTCAGGACGGACCTCATCCACCCCCGGGGCCTTGCCACCGAGGAGCTTTTTGACCACCTCGGCAACCTCAGCCCCAGAAATGGGAGGCCCCGTCTCCGAGCTCTCCGACTCTGCCTCTTCCGAGCACGTGTTGGTAGGATTGAGGAGTTCCTCGAAGTACTCCCCCCACCGACTCACAACATCCCTAGTTGAGGTCAGCAAAGCCCCGTCCCCACTGTAAACAGTGTTGACTGTGAGCCGCTTCCCCCCCCTGAGACGCCTGATGGTGGACCAGAATCTCTTCGAGGCCGTCCGCAAATCGTTCTCCATGGTCTCACCGAACTCCTCCCAGGCCCGAGTTTTTGCCTCAGCAACCGCCGAAGCCGCAGCCCGTCTGGCCTGTCGGTACCTATCAGCTGCTTCCAGGGTCCCACTGGCCAAAAAGGCCCGATAGGACTCCTTCTTCAGCTTGACGGCCTCCCTCACCACTGGTGTCCACCAGCAGGTTCGAGGGTTGCCGCCACGACAGGCACCGACCACCTTACGGCCACAACTCCGATCAGCTGCCTCGGCAATGGAGTCACGGAACATGGCCCATTCGGACTCAATGTCCCCCACCTCCCCCGGGATATGGTTGAAGCTCTGCCGGAGGTGGGAGTTAAAGCTCCTTCTGACGGGGGATTCTGACAAACGGTCCCAGCAGACCCTCACAATACGTTTGGGCCTGCCAGGTCTGATCGGCATCCTCCCCCACCAGCGGAGCCAACTCACCACCAGGTGGTGATCAGTTGACAGCTCCGCCCCTCTCTTCACCCGAGTGTCCAGGACATACGGCCGCAAGTCCGATGATACAACCACAAAGTCGATCATCGAACTGCGGCCAAGGGTGTCCTGGTGCCAAGTGCACATATGGACACCCTTATGTCTGAACATGGTGTTCGTTATGGACAGTCCATGACCAGCACAGAAGTCCAACAACATAACACCACTCTGGTTCAGATCGGGGGGGCCGTTCCTCCCAATCACACCCCTCCAGGTCTCACTGTCATTGCCCACGTGAGCATTGAAGTCCCCCAGCAGAACGAGGGAGTCTCCGGTAGGAGCATTCTCCAGTGCCTCCCCCAGAGACTCCAAAAAGGGTGGGTACTCTGAACTGCTGTTTGGCGCATAGGCACAAACAACAGTCAGGACTCGTCCCCCCACCCGAAGGCGGAGGGAGGCTACCCTCTCGTTCACTGGGGTAAACCCCAATGTACTGGCACACAGCCGGGGGGCAATAAGTATGCCCACACCTGCTCTGCGCCTCTCACCACGGGCAACTCCAGAGTGGAAGAGAGTCCAACCCCTCTCAAGAGGACTGGTTCCAGAGCCCAAGCCGTGCGTCGAGGTGAGTCCGACTATATCTAGCCGGAACCGCTCAGCCTCGCGCACCAGCTCCGGCTCCTTCCCCAACAGAGAGGTGACATTCCACGTCCCAAGAGCTAGCTTCAGTAGCCGAGGATCAGACCGCCAAGGCCTCTGCCTTTCGCTACTACCCAGCTCACATCGCACCCGACCCCCTTGGCCCCTCCCACGGGTGGTGAGCCCACGTAATCATTTCGGGCTATGCCCGACCGAGCCCCATGGGCACAGACCCGGCCACCAGGCGCCCGCTGCCGGGCCCCACCCCCGGGCCTGGCTCCGAGGGGAGGCCCCGGTGTCCCGTATCCGGGCAAGGGATCACGAGGTCCAAATTTTTTGTTCATCATAAGGAGTCTTTTGAGCTGTTCTTTGTCTGGTCCCTCATCTAGGATCTGTTTGCCTTGGGTGACCCTACCAGGGGCTTAAAGCCCCGGGCAACATAGCTCCCAGACTCATTGGGGCACGCAAACTCCCCCACCACGATAAGGTGACTGCTCAGGGGGGAGTAATAATTAATAAAAGGTGAAAATGCCCAACCATACATCATCAAAAGCAGGAGTGGATGTGTTCGGCTACAAGAAGGTTTGAATGTCCGACCATAGTTTGTAAAAAGCGGGTAAGAAAAGGTTCGAATGCCCGAACATAGACCATCAAAAGAGGGAGCGGAGGTGTTCCGCTGTAAGAAGGTGTAAATGTCCGACCATAGTTGGTAAAAAGCGGGTAAGAAAAGGTTAAAATACCCGACTGTACACAATCAATAGCGGGAGCGGAGTTGTTTGGCTACAAGAAGGTGTGAAAGTCCGACCACGGTTTGTAAAAAGCGGGTAAGAAAAGGTTCGAATGCCCGAATATATACCATCAAAAGTGGAAGTGGATGTGTTTGGCTGCAAGAAGGTGTGAACGTCCGACCAAAGTTTGTAAAAAGCAGTTAAGAAAAGGTTCGAATATCCAACCAAACATAATCAAAAGCGGGAGCAGAGCTGTTCGACTGCAAGTAGGTGTGAATGTCAGATCATAATTTGCAAAAAGCTGATGAGAAAGGGTGAGAATGCCCGGCTATACACCATCAAATGCGGGAGCGGAAGTGTTCGGCTGTGAGTAGGTGTGAATGTCCGACCATAATTGCTGAAAAATGTGTTAGAAGAGACTAGAATGCCGGACAAGACATCATCAAATGCGGGAGCGGAGTTGTTCGGCTGTGAGTAGGTGTGAATCTCCGAGCATAGTTTGTAAAAAGGGGGTAAGAATAGGTTCGAATGCCCGAACATACACTATCAAAACAGGGAGCTGAGGTGGCTCAGCTGCAAGGTGTGAATGTCTGACTATAGTTTGTAAATAAGGTGCGAATGCCCAACAATGTATAATCAAAAGAGGGAGCGGAGGTTTTCGGCTACAAGAAGGTTTGAATGTCCGACCATAGTTTGTAAAAAGCAGGTAAGAAAAGGTTCAAATGCCTGACAATACACCATCAAAAGCGGGAGCAGAGGTGTTCCGCTGTAAGACGGTGTGAATGTCCGACCATATTTGGTAAAAAGCGGGTAAGAAAAAGTTAAAATACCCGACTGTACACAATCAATAGCGGGAGAGGAGGTGTTCAGCTGCAAGAAGGTGTGAATGTCCACCCATAATTACTGAAAAATGGGTAAGAAAAGGTGCGAATGCCCAACCATACATTATCAAAAGCAGTTGTGAATGTCAGATCATAATTTGCAAAAAGCTGATGAGAAAGGGTGAGAATGCCCGACTATACACCATCAAATGCGGGAGCGGAGTTGTTCGGCTGTGAGTAAGCGTGAATGTCCGACCATAATTGCTGAAAAATGTGTTAGAAAAGGTAAGAATGCCGGTCCATACATCATCAAAAGTGGGAGAGGTGGTGTTCGGCTGCAAGTAGGTGTGAATGTCCAGCCATAATTACTAACAAACGGGTAAGAAAAGGTAGTATTGCCAGACCATACATGATCAAAACAGGGAGCGGAGGTGGTTCAGCTGCAAGAAGGTGTGAATGTCCGACTAAAGTTCAAATGTATTAACAAAAGCGGGAGGAGAGGTCTTCGGATGAGAGTGGTTGAGAATTTCCAACCATAATCTATAAAATGCGGTGAAAAAAAAGGTGTGATAGAACACTAAAAGGTGGAGCGGAAGTGTTCGGCTGCAAAGAAGGTGTGAATGTCCGACTATATTTGGTGAAAAGCAGGTGAAGCAAGGTCTGAATGCCCAACCTTACATCATCAAAAGCGAGATCAGAGGTGTTTGGCTGCATGAAGGCCATAGTTTGCCAAAAGCGGGTAAGCTGCGAATGACCGACTAAATATCAACAAAAGGTCTTCGGATGCAAGTGGGTGTGAATATCCCACCATACAAGTATGGTGGAGAGGAAGCTGTGAACAGCCGACCATAGTTTGCAAAAAGCGGGTGAGACAAGGTGCGAATGTCCAACCATACATGATCAAAACAGGGAGCGGAGGTGTTTGGCTGTGACAAGGTGTGAATGTCCACCCAAAATTAATGAAAAGCGGGCAAAAAGTAGGTTTGAATGCCCAACCATACATCATCAAAAGAAGGAGTCGATGTGTTCGGCTACAAGAAGGTTTGAATGTCCGAGCATAGTTTGTAAAAAGCGGGTAAGAAAAGGTTCGAATGCCCAAACATACACCATCAAAAGAGGGAGCGGAGGTGTTCCGCTGTAAGAAGGTGTGAATGTCCGACCATAGTTGGTAAAAAACGGGTAAGAAAAGGTTAAAATACCCGACTGTACACAATCAATAGGGGGAGCGGAGTTGTTCGGCTACAAGAAGGTGTGAAAGTCCAACAATGGTTTGTAAAAAGCTGGTAAGAAAAGGTTCGAATGCCCGAATATATACCATCAAAAGCGGAAGCGGAGGTGTTCGGCTGCAAGAAGGTGTGAACATCCGACCAAAGTTTTTAAAAAGCAGTTAAGAAAAGGTTCGAATATCCAACCAAACATAATCAAAAGCGGGAGCAGAGCTGTTCTACTGCAAGTAGGTGTGAATGTCCAGCCATAATTACTCACAAACGGGTAAGAAAAGGTAGTATTGCCAGACCATACATGATCAAAACAGGGAGCTGAGGTGGTTCAGCACCAAGGTGTGAATGTCTGACTATAGTTTGTAAAAAGCGGGTAAGATAAGGTGCGAATGCCCGACAACGTATAATCAAAAGAGGGAGCAGAGGTTTTCGGCTACAAGAAGGTTTGAATGTCCGACCATAGTTTGTAAAAAGCGGGTAAGAAAAGGTTCAAATGCCTGACTATACACCATCAAAAGCGGGAGCGGAGATGTTCCGCTGTAAGACGGTGTGAATGTCCGACCATAGTTGGTAAAAAGCGCGTAAGAAAAGGTTAAAATACCCGACTGTACACAATCAATAGCGGGAGCGGAGTTGTTCGGCTACAAGAAGGTGTGAAAGTCCAACCATCGTTTGTAAAAAGCTGGTAAGAAAAGGTTCGAATGCCCGAATATATACCATCAAAAGCGGGAGCAGAGGTGTTCAGCTGCAAGAAGGTCTGAATGTCCACCAATAATTACTGAAAAATGGGTAAGAAAAGGTGCGAATGCCCAACCATACATCATCAAAAGCAGGAGTGGATGTGTTCGGCTACAAGAAGGTTTGAATGTCCGACCAAAGTTTGTAAAAAGCAGGTAAGAAAAGGTGAAAATACCCGACTGTACACAATCAAAAGAGGGAGCGGAGTTGTTCAGCAACAAAGAGTGAAAGTCTGACCATGGTTTGTAAAAAGTGGGTAAGAAAAGGTTTGTATGCCCGAATGTACAACATCAAAAGCAGAAGCGGAGGTGTTCGGCTGCTTGAAAGTTTGAACAAAAATTAACAAAAGCGGGAGGAGAGGTCTTCGGATTAGAGTGGTCGAAATTTCCAACCATAATCTATAAAATGCGGTGAAAAAAAAAGGTGTGAAGGAATGAATTTTATAGCAAAATCCGAAATCATGCATAACTCCGCAAAAGGAACGTATTGCTCAATCAAAGGGATGCTTCTTTCTCATTCAGGGTAATATGAGGAACTTTATGCTTGATACATTTTAGACATGGATAACTATGAAGGACAAAGCAATTTTAACTTGGTTTGAGCAAAGCAATTCATTTTATAGGAAAATCCGAAATCGTGCAGGACTCATGAAAGTAAGCTTATTCTCGGATTCCTGATCCTCCAGTGTTGCTCTTTCCTATACTGCAAAATACAGCCTTGTTCTTTGTTGAAATCGATATAGACATTGATAAATATGAAGGACAAAGCAGTTTCCACTTTGTTTGAGTGAAGGAATTAATTTTATAGCAAAATCCCAAATCATGCAGAACGTATGAAAATAAGCTTGTTTTCGGATTCCTGATCCTTCAGTGTTGCTATTTCTTCTACTGCAAAATACAATGTTGTTCTTTGTTGAAGTAAATCTAGACATTGATAAATATGAAGGACAAAGCAATTTTAACTTGGTTTGAGCAAAGCAATTCATTTTATAGGAAAATCCGAAATCGTGCAGGACTCATGAAAGTAAGCTTATTCTCGGATTCCTGATCCTCCAGTGTTGCTCTTTCCTATACTGCAAAATAAAGCCTTGTTCTTTGTTGAAATCGATATAGACATTGATAAATATGAAGGACAAAGCAGTTTTAACATAGTTTGAGTAAAGGAATTCATTTTATACATAAAATCCCAAATCATGCAGAACGTATGAAAATAAGCTTATTCTCGGATTCCTGATCCTTCAGTGTTGCTCTTTCTACTACTGCAAAATACAATGTTGTTCTTTGATGAAGTAAATCTAGACATTGATAAGTATGAAGGACAAAGCAGTTTTCACTTGGTTTGAGTGAAGGAATTCATTTCATACATAAAATCCCAAATCATGCAGAACGTATGAAAAGAAGCTTATTCTCGGATTCCTGATCCTTCAGTGTTGCTTTTTCTTCTACTGCAAAATACAATGTTGTTCTTTGTTGAAGTCGATCTAGACATTGATAAACATGAAGGACAAAGCAGTTTTAACATAGTTTGAGTGAAGGCATTCATTTATAGTAAAATCAATAATCGTGCAGAACTCATGAAAATAAGCTTATTCTCGGATTCCTAAAACTTTTGATTTGCTCTTTCTTTACTGCAAAGTACAATGTTGTTCTTTGTTGAAGTCGATCTAGACATTGATAAATATGAAGGACAAAGCATTTTTCACTTGGTTTGAGTGAAGGATTTGCAGCTGAAAACCTCCCGCTCCCGCTTTTGATTGTGTATAGTCGGGCTTTCGAGCCTTTTCTTACCCGGTTTTTACAAACTATAGTCAGACATTCACACCTTGCAGCTGAACCACCTCAGCTCCCTGTTTTGATCATGTATGGTCTGGATATACTAGCTTTTCTTACCCGTTTGTGAGTAATTATGGCTGGACATTCACACCTACTTGCAGTCGAACAGCTCTGCTCCCACTTTTGATGGTATATATTCGGGCATTCGAACCTTTTCTTAACTGCTTTTTGCAAACTTTGGTCGGACGTTCACACCTTGCAGCCGAACACCTCCGCTTCCGCTTTTGATGGTATATATTCGGGCATTTGAACCTTTTCTTAGCAGCTTTTTACAAACCATGGTTGAACTTTCACACCTTCTTGTAGCCGAAAACCTCCGCTCCCGCTTTTGATGGTGTATAGTCAGGCATTTGAACCTTTTCTTACCCGCTTTTTACAAACCATGGTCAGACTGTCACACATTCTTGTAGCCAAACACCTCCTCTCCCGCTATTGATTGTGTACAGTCGGGTATTTTAACCTTTTCTTTCCCACTTTTTACCAACTATGGTCGGACATTCACACCTTCTTACAGCGGAACACCTCCGCTCCCTCTTTTGATGGTGTATGTTTGGGCATTCGAACCTCTTCTTACCCGCTTTTTACAAACTATGCTCGGACATTCAAACCTTCTTGTAGCCGAACACATCCACTCCTGCTTTTGATGATGTATGGTTGGGCATTCAAACCTACTTGTTGCCCGCTTTTCATTAATTTTGGGTGGACATTCACACCTTGTCACAGCCAAACACCTCCGCTCCCTGTTTTGATCATGTATGGTTGGACATTCGCACCTTTTCTCACCCGCTTTTTGCCAACTATAGTCGGCTGTTCACAGCTTCCTCTCCACCATACTTGTATGGTGGGATATTCACACCCACTTGCATCCGAAGACCTTTTGTTGATATTTAGTCGGTCATTCGCAGCTTACCCGCTTTTGGCAAACTATGGCCTTCATGCAGCCAAACACCTCTGATCTCGCTTTTGATGATGTAAGGTTGGGCATTCAGACCTTGCTTCACCTGCTTTTCACCAAATATAGTCGGACATTCACACCTTCTTGCAGCCGAACACTTCCGCTCCACCTTTTAGTGTTCTATCACACCTTTTTTTTCACCGCATTTTATAGATTATGGTTGGAAATTCTCAACCACTCTCATCCGAAGACCTCTCCTCCCGCTTTTGTTAATATATTTGAACTTTAGTCGGACATTCACACCTTCTTGCAGCTGAACCACCTCCGCTCCCGCTATTGATTGTGTACAGTCGGGTATTTTAACCTTTTCTTACCCGCTTTTTACCAAATATGGTCGGACATTCACACCGTCTTACAGCGGAACACCTCTGCTCCCGCTTTTGATGGTGTATAGTCAGGCATTTGAACCTTTTCTTACCCGCTTTTTACAAACTATGATCGGACATTCAAACCTTCTTGTAGCCGAAAACCTCCGCTCCCTCTATTGATTATACATTGTTGGGCATTGCACCTTATTTACAAACTATAGTCAGACATTCACACCTTGCAGCTGAGCCACCTCAGCTCCCTGTTTTGATAGTGTATGTTTGGGCATTCGAACCTATTCTTACCCCCTTTTTACAAACTATGCTCGGAGATTCACACCTACTCACAGCCGAACAACTCCGCTCCCGCATTTGATGATGTCTTGTCTGGCATTCTAGTCTCTTCTAAAACATTTTTCAGCAATTATGGTCGGACATTCACACCTACTCACAGCCGAACACTTCCGCTCCCGTATTTGATGGTGTATAGCCGGGCATTCTCACCCTTTCTCATCAGCTTTTTGCAAATTATGATCTGACATTCACACCTACTTGCAGTCGAACAGCTCTGCTCCCGCTTTTGATTATGTTTGGTTGGATATTCGAAACTTTTCCTAACTGCTTTTTACAAACTTTGGTCGGACGTTCACACCTTCTTGCAGCCAAACACATCCACTTCCACTTTTGATGGTATATATTCGGGCATTCGAACCTTTTCTTACCCGCTTTTTACAAACCGTGGTCGGACTTTCAAACCTTCTTGTAGCCAAACAACTCCGCTCCCGCTATTGATTGTGTACAGTCGGGTATTTTAACCTTTTCTTACCCGCTTTTTACCAACTATGGTCGGACATTTACACCTTCTTACAGCGGAACACCTCCGCTCCCTCTTTTGATGGTCTATGTTCGGGCATTCGAACCTTTTCTTACCCGCTTTTTACAAACTATGGTCGGACATTCAAACCTTCTTGTAGCCGAACACATCCACTCCTGCTTTTGATGATGTATGGTTTGGCATTCGCACCCTTTTTTTACCCATTTTTCAGGAATTTTGGGTGGACATTCAGACCTTCTTGCAGCCGAAAACCTCCGCTCCCTCTTTTGATCATACATTGTCGGGCATTCGCACCTTATCTTACCCGCTTTTTACAAACTATAGTCAGACATTCACACCTTGCAGCTGAACCACCTCCGCTCCCTGTTTTGATCATGTATGGTCTGGCAATACTACCTTTTCTTACCCGTTTGTGAGTAATTAATCCCAAAATATTGAGCATAAAATAAGTCTTTATGCTGATGATGTATTACTTTTCCTTCAGAACTCACAGACGTCTCTCAGTCACACGATCACACTCATAAATAAATTCTCAGCACTTTCTGACTACTCTATCAACTGGTCTAAGACCACAGTTCTGCCCATTAACTGTAGGGTCCATAATATACCTGCGATCACTTTACAGTCAGGAAATATTAGATATTTAGGCATAAACATTTCCTCCAGGCTCTCAGAGCTAACAAAGCTAAATTATGTGCAATTATTAAAGACAGTAGAGGACGATCTCTCGTTGGAAGTCCTTACCTATATCACTTATGGGGAGAGTTACATCCATTAAAATGATGATACTACCAAAAGTTAACTATTTGTTCTCAATGATCCCCATAAAACCATCTGCTACTTGGTTTAAGTCACTAGATTCATGCATCTCCAAATTTCTGTGGAAAAACAAACCACCACGTATTAGTTTAAAAACCCTACAGAAGACCAAGGACAGTGGTGGATTAGATTTACCTCATTTTCAGCACTATTCCTTAGACAATAGGTTACAATATATATCAAAATGGTTTAAATCTTGTTGTTGTCACAGTTCCCAGAGACGTTGTAATCGTTGAGGATTCTATATTCACCCCCTCATTAGAGGCACGTAATGCAGATTGAAGACACTGAATCTTCTTCTCTGTTCATTGCTGGCATCATTCCCAGCATCGTAAGTGCTCTCCTTCATCATGGTTACATGCTGCCATTCCGACATCTCGCCATTCCGACATGGGTCTCCAATTGTCGGAATGGCGACACTTAATTTTTTATCAAACGTCCCACCATTCCGACACTTTTTTCCTCCTATGGTCGGAATGGCGGTATGTTTTTTGTTTTTTTTAACATACCGCCATTCCGACAGTTCCTTTTAATAGCCTATTTTTTACCCAAAACATTTTGCACTAATGATATGCCGGCGCAAATACGCCCTAAAGTTTGGCGCACAAGCTTTGCACATGCAGAGGCCACAGCCTCGCAAACAAACTTTAATAATCTATTATCAAAATCCCCTGAATTTCAAATATAAAAATACAGATCTTAATGTAACTCTGGCGAGACTGAAACTGATTACGCAGAAATACAGTGTCAGTGAGCTGTCACAGCAGCCAGCTGGAGCGGAGCTCTCCACAGAGCCCATGCATCTTTTGCACGCTGTCATCATATGCAAAAGTAATAATTGCAATTACAGATATCACGGCTACTGCACAGGACACAGTTGGGAGCACTCTGCCTTGCCTTGCCAATAGGAGAAGAGAGAAATGAAAGCATAGAACGTATAAAACACAACAAAATGCAGGAAAAACGTTTATTCATGTTATTCACGTGATTTATGAGTACTCACTCCAATTTTGGGAAGCGCGGATGGGTTTTGCGCATTTGGCACAAACACACAGCCGCAACGGTTGGAGCTTTATACAGCCTGTTGATATCTTAAGGACCTAACTGGTCACACCTGGGAGTAAATGTCATGTAGAGATTGTTTTTACATGACATTACAGCTGAACATATAGCTTTCATCCACAAACCAACGTGGGAGAGCCCGAAGACGCATGTGCCAGACGCACATAGGCATGCGTAAAACCACTTTTGACCACTTCATACTGTTTATTTGCTTTCTTTTAGTTAACTTTTGTTTCTTTTGGATTCTTGTGCGTGTTATGGAGCCGTTTTGGTCCATGTTTGTAAGCCTTTTTTTCCTGGATTAAATTTTCGGAAGTTGAAACAAGTGGCATTGGAGTGTGTGATTGAAAACCACCGCGGACTGCTTCTCCTCCTCCAGTTGCTGAGACTTTGTGTTTTTAATAACGCTTGTCTATAAACATGTGTTAAACATATAAATTGCATGAACAGAAAGAAGGGACTCACCTGTTGAGTAACACACATTTCCTTATACGGAAAGCCTTGTCGGAATGGTGGGACATTTGAACGTCAGAATAGCGGGATGTCGCAATGGTGGGATGTCGGAATGGTGGGACGTTTGCATGTCGGAATGGTGGTATGTCGGAATGGTGGGATGTCAGAATGGTGGGATGTCGGAATAGCGGGATGTCGGAATGGCGGGATTTCGGAATGGGTGTTGCCACCCCCTTCATCATATACACAGTTATTTATACATCACCTTCCACCATGAAGCGTTGTCCCTTTTTGTTTCTCTCTTTGTTCTTAAAATGCTGTTATGCATGTCTAAACCAATCCATTAAATTAGATCATTTTGGCAGTAAAGCGATCTACAATGTGCTTGGTCGCAAAGCTGCTCATCTGTGGTAAACAGCTCTTCAGAAAGGCATTCTTCAATTGATTTCACTAATTCTATGTAATAATTTTGTGATTTCCTACAAAACCACATCTGTCTGAGTATTTAATATTGTCTGGGTCCCGTTAAAACATGTATTTTTCCCATCTAATTCCTTGTTTGCTTTAAAACAAGTATTCCCCATTTTCTATCCCTTCAGTAGCCAACCAGTTTGTATGGAGTACACTGGAGCAACTTGACTGATCAGTAAAACACTGCTTTTGTTGTCACCGCAAGGCTTCCCCCGTCGGTTGTTTCACTGAGACACTACTGAGTAACTATAACTCAACACAGTTTATACACATAACATTCATATACATACTAACAAACAAACAAACAATTATTTATCGCAATTTTCTCATCTCTGTTTGAACGTACACCCAGGTAAATATTCCTGTAGTCTTCTCATACCGACTATGGACCCATTCATTGTTTAACTTCACTGTTTTGCAAATCCTAATTGAATATTACACATTGACATTGAACTTTACTTGATAAGCAGGTCTTCATTGCATTCAGCAGCCTATATGTGAGCATCTATGTGTAAGCTGTTCTTCTTTGCATTTATCAGCAGCAAGCAATTCTTCATTGCACATGCATATGAAAATAGTAAAACAATTCCAATGCGTTAGCGAAACCTTCTATATCAGGAGTGTCCATCATGATGCTGGGAATAGAACCTCTTTCCCAGAATAGTTCAACCTTCATTACTCAACTGATCATAACTCCGCAATGAGCACATTTCAAAGTATCATTCCTCTACATATATTCAAAAATCTGTGTAAATGTTTAATATTTCTTATATTTGTTGATGTCATTCTGTGTGCATGTGGCCTAAACCCAATCTCTGTGTGGCAATTTTAATTTAAACAAGTTGAACTCTGCCTCTGATCATTTAAAAAAGGTGTGTACCAATATCAACCTTTCTCAGGTAATTACTGATCCTACAAAACCAAAGAGATCCTTCAAGGTTGTCCCTGATTGGCTCAATCTTAACAAATCAAAGGTAGAAAATGTGCAGTATCTGAACTTGGTGTTAGTTATCACTGCTCAATAGCCTGTATCAGAATCGCAAAAATGAAAACATTAGGTCCACGCTTGGTATCCAGATCCTGAAACATCTCCACGAGCAGGCTTTTTTTTTTAACTGATCTGTTGAATAGTTATATGACACTGTTAAAATCCCAGATGAAGATCTAGCACTTGACCATTTTTGTAAATCTTCTAATTCCATAGTTGATAAACACGCCCCTTTTAAAAAGTATAGAACTTAGAACAGGTCTATCCCTGGCTTTCGGCAGAACTGTCTTCTTTACTTTTTTTTCCCCTTGTCCTGTTCCGCATTATGTCAGAAGAATTGTAGTCTGAATACCTTTGATGCCAAACAGATTTGTTTTGCCAAGGGAAGTTTTATAAATGTAAAGCTCCCCTTGATGCCCATTTATTTATTTCTGTTTACAATATATGACATGAACTGAACTGAACCGGACCGGGGGACAAGGAAAGAAGAAGAGGAAAGAAGAGGAAACAGAACAAAAATAGAAACAAAAACCAGACAACCAGCTGCTAGACCTGTAAAAAACAAAACAGACAACAATCCATGGCCTATGAGGGGAATCCAGCCTTAGCGCCACCAGGAGCACCTGAAAGCAGACAAGCAGAGAAAAAACAAACACACAAAGAAACAAAAACAAGCACAAGAAGCGGCAATCGCATACAACACAGCTGTGGATATAGATGACCTGAGACGACATGATAATACATCAACTGCTTAGTGACCATGCTACTGGACTAATGAATGTGTGTGTGTGTGTGTGAGAACATGCAACACCCATGGCACAGGACCTACATGATAACCGTGCTTAGTTATGAGTGTATAAGCGTACAGGGCCACAATCCACAGCCCCCCCCCAAGCAATCAGAAGCAGGCAGAGAGGGCCACAAGACCCAGGCCACCAGCAGCCTCCACAGAGCACAGAACCCAGGCAGCCCACTGCAGGGGCAACCACGCATCCACCCAGAAGACTGCAGAGGAAGCCCCCGGAAAGAGCCCCCATAAGCATAGGGCAGAGGCACTCCGGGAACCAGGGGCAACAGCCCACCGACCCCGCCAGGCCCCAGCCGCCCAGACATGGGCCGTGCACTGGACCTGGGCCCCAGGAGCCCGAGCGCCCCCAAACCCCCCGGCAGAGGCCCCACCCAATACCCAGGAGGGCCAAGCGCCCCAGACAGCCACAAAGTGGGTCAGCGCCTGCCCCAGCGCCCCTGGCCAAGTGCCCTGGGAGTCAAGACGTGCCCACAGGTGGGTGAAGTCGCGAGCAGTGGGGAGAGGCAACGCTGATGCCCCATCGGGAGAAACACAGGCAGGCCAAGCGACAGCAAGTCCCAGATCCAGGCCCAATCATTACCACACACACTTTCACGTCCCATACATCCACACATCCACACATCCTACCTCCCTCGACTCTGCTGGGGTGTATTGCAGCGGGCACACCAGGAGGCCAGCAACCCCCCAGCCACCACAGACCCGGAACCAGCAGAACAATTAATTAATCCTCCTGGCCCCTCCTGCCCCGAGCAGACACCAGGAAGCAGGGGTGTGCGAAGAAGACCCCTCCCCTCACCCTTCTGGCTCTTCAATATTTTCTAATAGTGAGCAATTAAAATTGAGGGGCAGCCAAACTTGTAGAACTGGGAGCGCGGCACTCTGGGCAGCCTACATACCCAAAGAGCCCCGCCCACCAGATGCCACTCAGTGTAACCACCCCCCCAAGACCTAATGTGTGTGTGTGAGTGTGTTTGATAAGTAGTAATGTCTAAGGTGTAATTAAAACAGGGGCAGGGAACTGCAGAGTGCAACCAAAGGGGACCACCTACGTGGCCCCATCCACTACACCCCACCGAACACACACGCCCCCAAAACCCTTCATGTGTGAGTGTGTGCTGTGTACAGGAGCCAGAAGGGAGAGGGGTATGGGGATATATACCGGGGGAGCTACTCTCCCCCAGAGAGGGCAGCCAGGGACTGGCTGCAATAGGCATCCCCGCTACCTGGGAGCCAACAATGGGCAGGAGGGCCTGATGTCCACCAGGCTCGGGGCCTGCAGCGACCATATTCCGGGAGCTACTGTACCCCCAGAAGGTACCCATCCCGCCCCACCCCACTCAACCCAACCCCACCCAGGAGGACCTCTACAAAAAACAAACAAACAAACCACCCGGTCACACCAGTCGCAGCAGCCCGGGCCTGAGACCCACCATCACCCAGCAACCCACCACCACTACTATGTGATAAAACTAATCAGAGGGGACCAGAGAGAATGAAATTCAGCCAATTGATGTTTTGAGGAGGCAGACATTGTTTCCATGCTAATATAATCTAAAAGAAAATTTCTAAACTGGTTAATACACAGATTGTTCTTTGCTTTCCAGTTCATGAGAATAGTTTTCTTTGCGATACATAACACTGTGACAACCATGTGTGCTGAGTTAATTTCCATGTTGATGTTGTCTAAGTCACCCAGTATGCACAGTGTGGGGCATGCAGGGATGCTACACTTTAGCCATGTTGATAGGTCCTCACAGACTTCAAGCCAGAACTTCTGGACAGGCGCACAAAACCACAAAGCGTGTGCATAATCATCAGGTGTGTTATCTGTGCAATGTGAGCAGATGTTTGAGTGTGTTAGACCCATCCTGAACATCCTTTGTCCTGTATAGTGTGTTCTATGAAGGATTTTGTATTGTATGAGCTGTAAATTAGGATTTCGAGTCTTTATGAAGGTGTTCAAACATATTTGTAGTTAGAAGCTATGACCAGAACTGATGGATAAATCTGCCTCCCATTTTGAGGATGGAAGAGACATTGTGTCATCTATCTTAGACAATAATTTATATATTTTTGATAGTAGTTTTGGGGTACAGCTGCTTAGAAATTCTGCTACCCTAGTCGGGGGTTGTAAGTCTGGTTGGTGGAGGATATATCCATCCATCCATCCATCATCTGCCGCTTATCCGGGGGTCGGGTCGCGGGGGCAGCAGCTTGAGCAGAGAAACCCAGACGTCTCTGTCCCCGGCCACTTCCTCCAGCTCTTCCGGGGGGACCCCGAGGCGTTCCCAGGCCAGCCGAGAGACATAGTCTCTCCAACGTGTCCTGGGTCTCCCCCGGGGTCTCCTCCCAGTGGGACGTGCCCGGAACACCTCCCCAGGGAGGCGCCCAGGGGGCATCCTAACCAGATGCCCGAGCCACCTCATCTGACTCCTCTCAATGCGGAGGAGCAGCGGTTCTACTCCGAGCCCCTCCCGGATGACTGAGCTTCTCACCCTATCTCTAAGGGAGAGCCCAGATACCCTGTGGAGGAAACCCATTTTGGCCGCTTGTATTCGCGATCTTGTTCTTTCGGTCACTACCCACAACTCGTGACCATAGGTGAGGATGGGAACGTAGATTGACCAGTAAGTAGAGAGCTTCGCCTTCTGGCTCAGCTCCCTCTTCACAACGACGGGTCGGTGCAGAGCCTGCAACACTGCAGGCGCCGCACCGATCCGCCCGTCAATCTCCCGCTCCATTCGTCCGTCACTCGTGAACAAGACCCCGAGATACTTGAACTCCTCCTCTTGGGGAAGGATCTCATTCCCGACCCGGAGAGAGCATTCCACCCTTTTCCGGCTGAGAACCATAGTCTCGGATTTGGAGGTGCTGATTCTCATCCCAGCCGCTTCACACTCGGCTGCGAATCACTCCAGTGAGAGCTGAAGGTCACGGCCTGACGACGCTAACAGAACCACATCATCTGCAAAAAGCAGAGACCCGATTCTGAGGTCGCCAAATGGGACACCCTCAACGCCCTGGCTCCGCCTAGAAATTCTGTCCATAAAAGTTAGGAACAGAATCGGTGACAAAGGGCAGCCCTGACGGAGTCCAACTCTCACCGGAAACGTATCCGACTTACTGCCGGCAATGCGGACCAAACTCTGGCACCGGTCATACAGAGACCGAACGGCCCCTATCAAGGGGTCCGGCACTCCATATTCCCGGAGCACCCCCCACAGGACTCCACGAGGGACACGGTCGAACGCTTTCTCCAAGTCCAAAAAACACATGTAGACTGGTTGGGCGAACTCCCATGCACCCTCCAGGATCCTGCCGAGGGTATAGAGCTGGTCCACTGTTCCACGGCCAGGACGAAAGCCACACTGCATCTCCTGAATCCGAGGCTCGATTATCCGACGGATTCTCCTCTCCAATACCCCCGAATAGACCTTACCAGGGAGGCTGAGGAGTGTGATACCCCTATAGTTGGAACACACCCTCCGGTCCCCCTTTTTAAAGAGGGGGACCACCACCCCAATCTGCCAGTCCAGAGGCACTGTCCCCGATGTCCACGCGATACTGCAGAGGCGTGTCAGCCAAGACAGCCCTACAACATCTAGAGCCTTGAGAAACTCAGGACGGACCTCATCCACCCCCGGGGCCTTGCCACCGAGGAACTTTTTAACCACCTTGGCAACCTCAGCCCCAGAAATGGGAGGCCCCGTCTCCGAGCTCTCCGACTCTGCCTCTTCCGAGCACGTGTTGGTAGGATTGAGGAGTTCCTCGAAGTACTCCCCCCACCGACTCACAACATCCCTAGTTGAGGTCAGCAAAGCCCCGTCCGCACTGTAAACAGTGTTGACTGTGAGCCGCTTCCCCCCCCTGAGACGCCGGATGGTGGACCAGAATCTTTTCGAGGCCGTCCGGAAATCGTTCTCCATGGTCTCACCGAACTCCTCCCAGGCCCGAGTTTTTGCCTCAGCAACAGGCAAAGCCGCGGCCCGTCTGGCCCGTCGGTACCTATCAGCTTCTTCCAGGGTCCCACTGGCCAAAAAGGCCCGATAGGACTCCTTCTTCAGCTTGACGGCTTCCCTCACCACTGGTGTCCACCAGCAGGTTCGAGGGTTGCCGCCACGACAGGCACCGACCACCTTACGGCCACAACTCCGACCAGCTGCCTCGGCAATGGAGTCACGGAACATGGCCCATTCAATGTCCCCCACCTCAAATATGGTTGAAGCTCTGCCGGAGGTGGGAGTTAAAGCTCCTTCTGACGGGGGATTCTGACAAACGCTCCCAGCAGACCCTCACAATACGTTTGGGCCTGCCAGGTCTGATCGGCATCCTCCCCCACCAGCGGAGCCAACTCACCACCAGGTGGTGATCAGTTGACAGCTCCGCCCCTCTCTTCACCCGAGTGTCCAGGACATACGGCCGCAAGTCCGATGATACAACCACAAAGTCGATCATCGAACTGCGGCCAAGGGTGTCCTGGTGCCAAGTGCACATATGGACACCCTTATGCCTGAACATGGTGTTCGTTATGGACAGTCTATGACTGGCACAGAAGTCCAACAACATAACACCACTCTGATTCAGATCGGGGGGGCCGTTCCTCCCAATCACACCCCTCCAGGTCTCACTGTCATTGCCCACGTGAGCATTGAAGTCCCCCAGCAGAATGAGGGAGTCTCCGGTAGGAGCATTCTCCAGTGCCTCCCCCAGAGACTCCAAAAAGGGTAGGTACTCTGAACTGCTGTTTGGCGCATAGGCACAAACAACAGTCAGGACTCGTCCCCCCACCCAAGGCGGAGGGAGGCTACCCTCTCGTTCACTGGGGTAAACCCCAATGTACTGGCACACAGCCGGGGGGCAATAAGTATGCCCACACCTGCTCTGCGCCTCTCACCACGGGCAACTCCAGAGTGGAAGAGAGTCCAACCCCTCTCAAGAGTACTGGTTCCAGATCCCAAGCCGTGCGTCGAGGTGAGTCCGACTATATCTAACGGTCTGATGAAGTTTCAACAATAAACAACAAACTTTGTATTATGAGAAAGAACCAGACTCATTCTTTAGGAATCCGAAAATAAGCTCTATTTTACGAGTTATGCACGAATTCGGATTCTCCTATAAAACGAATTCCTTAACTCAAACCAAGTTAAGACTGCTTTGTCCTTCATATTTATTCATGTCTAATCAAGTTTCAATGATAAACAACGTACTTTGTAGAATGAGAAAGAACTTCTTCAGCAATAAGCATCTCTCGACAAATGACGAAATACAGATTTTGCTATAAAATTAATTGCTATCAGACTGACTTAAAACTGTTTGTCTTCCTTATTTATCCACTTCAAATCAAGTTTCAACAATTAAAAAAATTTTGTAGTTTGAGAAAGAACAACTTAATCTTGAGCAATCAGTATAAAAAGAAGGTAAGCAAAGGTGCGAATGTCAAACCATACATGATCAAAACAGGGAGCGGAGGTGTTTGGCTGAGACAAGGTGTGAATGTCCACCCATAATTAATGAAAAGCGGGCAACAAGTAGGTTCGAATGCCCAACCATACATCATCAAAAGCAGGAGTGGATATGTTCGGCTACAAGAAGGTTTGAACGTCTGACCATAGTTTGTAAAAAGCGGGTAAGAAAAGGTTCGAATGCCCGAACATACACCATCAAAAGCAGGAGTGGATATGTTCGGCTACAAGAAGGTTTGAACGTCTGACCATAATTTGTAAAAAACGGGTAAGAAAAGGTTAAAATACCCGACTGTACACAATCAGTAGCGGGTGCGGAGTTGTTCGGCTACTAAAAGGTGTGAAAGTCCGACCATGGTTTGTAAAAAGCGGGTAAGAAAAGGTGCGAATGCCCGAAAATGTATGATCAAAAGAGGGAGAGGAGGTGTTCGGCTGCAAGAAGGTGTGAATGTACACCCATAATTACTGAAAAATGGGTAAGAAAAGGTGCGAATGCCTAACTATACATAATCAAAAGCAGGAGTGGATGTGTTCGGCTCCAAGAAGGGTTGAATGTCTGACCATAGTTTGTAAAAAGCAGGTAAGAAAAGGTTTGACTACCCGAATATACACCATCAAAAGAGGGAGCGGAGGTGTTCCGCTGTAAGAAGGTGTGAATGTCCGACCATAGTTGGTAAAAAGCGGGTAAGAAAAGGTTAAAATACCCGACTGTACACAATCAATAGCGGGAGCGGAGTTGTTCGGCTACTAAAAGATGTGAAAGTCCGACTATGGTTTGTAAAAAGCGGGTAAGAAAAGGTGCTAATGCCCGACAATGTATGATCAAAAGAGGGAGTGGAGGTTTTCGGCTGTAAGAAGGTCTGAATGTCCAACTATAATTTGTAAAAACCGGGTAAGAAAAGGCTTGAAAGCCCGACTATACACCATCATAAGCGGGAGAGGAGGTGTTCAGCTGCAAGAAGGTGTGAATGTCCATCCATAATTACTGAAAAATGGGTAAGAAAAGGTGCGAATGCCCAAACATACATCATTAAAAGCAGGAGTGGATGTGTTGGGCTACAAGAAGGTTTGAAAGTCCGACCATGGTTTGTAAAAAACGGGTAAGAAAAGGTGCGAATGCCCGACAACGTATGATCAAAAGAGGGAGCGGAGGTTTTTGGCTACAAGAAGGTTTGAATGTCCGACCATAGTTTGTAAAAAGCGGGTAAGAAAAGGTTCAAATGCCTGACAATACACCATCAAAAGCGGGAGCGGAGTTGTTCCGCTGTAAGACGGTGTAAATGTCCGACCATAGTTGGTCAAAAGCGGGTAAGAAAAGGTTAAAATACCCGACTGTACACAATCAATAGCGGTAGCGGAGTTGTTCGGCTACAAGAAGGTGTGAAAGTCCAACCATGGTTTGTAAAAAGCTGCTAAGAAAAGGTTCGAATGCCCGAATATATACCATCAAAAGCGGAAGCGGAGGTGTTCGGCTGCAAGAAGGTGTGAACGTCCGACCAAAGTTTGTAAAAAGCAGTTAAGAAAAGGTTCGAATATCCAACCAAACATAATCAAAAGCGGGAGCAGAGCTGTTCGACTGCAAGTAGGTGTGAATGTCCAGCCATAATTACTCACAAACGGGTAAGAAAAGGTAGTATTGCTAGACCATACATGATCAAAACAGGGAGCTGAGGTGGTTCAGCACCAAGGTGTGAATGTCTGACTATAGTTTGTAAAAAGCGGGTAAGATAAGGTGCGAATGCCCGACAATGTATGATCAAAAGAGGGAGCGGAGGTTTTTGGCTACAAGAAGGTTTGAATGTCCGACCATAGTTTGTAAAAAGCGGGTAAGAAAAGGTTCAAATGCCTGACTATACACCATCAAAAGCGGGAGCGGAGGTGTTCCGCTGTAAGAAGGTGTAAATGTCCGACCATAGTTGATAAAAAGCGGGTAAGAAAAGGTTAAAATACCCGACTGTACACAATAAATAGGGGGAGCGGAGTTGTTCGGCTACAAGAAGGTGTGAAAGTCCAACCATGGTTTGTAAAAAGCTGGTAAGAAAAGGTTCGAATGCCCGAATATTTACCATCAAAAGCGGAAGCGGAGGTGTTCGGCTGCAAGAAGGTGTGAACGTCCGACCAAAGTTTGTAAAAAGCAGTTAAGAAAAGGTTCGAATATCCAACCAAACATAATCAAAAGCGGGAGCAGAGCTGTTCGACTGCAAGTAGGTGTGAATGTCCAGCCATAATTACTCACAAACGGGTAAGAAAAGGTAGTATTGCCAGACCATACATGATCAAAACAGGGAGCGGAGGTGGTTCAGCTGCAAGGTGTGAATGTCTGACTATAGTTTGTAAAAAGCGGGTAAGATAAGGTGCGAATGCCCGACAATGTATGATCAAAAGAGGGAGCAGAGGTTTTCGGCTGCAAGAAGGTCTGAATGTCCACCCAAAATTCCTGAAAAATGGGTAAAAAATAGGTGCGAATGCCAAACCATACATCATCAAAAGCAGGAGTGGATGTGTTCGGCTACAAGAAGATTTGAATGTCCATCAATAATTGCTTTAAAACATGAAAGAAAATTTTCGAATATCAAACCGCACATGATCATAAGCGGGAGAGGAGTTGTTCAGCTGCAAGAAGGTGTGAATGTCCACCCATAATTACTGAAAAATGGGTAAGAAAAGGTGAAAATGCCCAACCATACATCATCAAAAGCAGGAGTGGATGTGTTCGGCTACAAGAAGGTTTGAATGTCCGACCATAGTTTGTAAAAAGCGGGTAAGAAAAGGTTCAAATGCCCAAACATACACCATCAAAAGAGGGAGAGGAGGTGTTCCGCTGTAAGAAGGTGTGAATGTCCGACCATAGTTGGTAAAAAACGGGTAAGAAAAGGTTAAAATACCCGACTGTACACAATCAATAGCGGGAGCGGATGTGTTTGGCTACAAGAATGTGTGACAGTCCGACCATGGTTTGTAAAAAACGGGTAAGAAAAGGTGCGAATGCCCGACAATGTATGATCAAAAGAGGGAGCGGAGGTTTTCGGCTACAAGGTTTGAATGTCCGACCATAGTTAGTAAAAAGCGGGTAAGAAAAGGTTCAAATGCCTGACTATACACCATCAAAAGCGGGAGCGGAGGTGTTCCGCTGTAAGACGGTGTGAATGTCCAACCATAGTTGGTAAAAAGCGGGTAAGAAAAGGTTAAAATACCTGACTGTACACAATCAATAGCGGGAGCGGAGTTGTTCGGCTACAAGAAGGTGTGAAAGTTCAACCATGGTTTGTAAAAAGCTGCTAAGAAAAGGTTCGAATGCCCGAATATATACCATCAAAAGCGGGAGCAGAGCTGTTCGACTGCAAGTAGGTGTGAATGTCCAGCCATAATTACTCACAAACGGGTAAGGAAAGGTAGTATTGCCAGACCATACATGATCAAAACAGGGAGCTGAGGTGGTTCAGCTGCAAGGTGTGAATGTCTGACTATAGTTTGTAAAAAGCGGGTAAGACAAGGTGCGAATGCCCGACAATGTATGATCAAAAGAGGGAGTGGAGGTCTTCGGCTGCAAGGTCTGAATGTCCAACCATAATTTCTAAAAACCGGGTAAGAAAAGGCTCGAAAGCCCGACTATACACAATCAAAAGCGGGAGCGGGAGGTTTTCAGCTGCAAATCCTTCACTCAAACCAAGTGAAAACTGCTTTGTCCTTCATATTTATCAATATCTAGATCGACTTCAACAAAGAACAACATTGTACTTTGCAGTAAAGAAAGAGCAAATCAAAAGTTTTAGGAATCCGAGAATAAGCTTATTTTCATGAGTTCTGCACGATTATTGATTTTACTATAAATGAATGCCTTCACTCAAACTATGTTAAAACTGCTTTGTCCTTCATATTTATCAATGTCTAGATTGACTTCAACAAAGAACAACACTGGATTTTGCAGTAGAAGAAAGAGCAACACTGAAGGATCAGTAATCCGAGAATAAGCTTATTTTCATACGTTCTGCATGATTTGGGATTTTATGTATAAAATGAATTCCTTCACTCAAACCAAGTTAAAACTGCTTTGTCCTTCATATTTATCAATGTCTAGATCGACTTCAACAAAGAACAACATTGTATTTTGCAGTAGAAGAAAAAGCAACACTGAAGGATCAGGAATCCGAGAATAAGCTTATTTTCATACGTTCTGCATGATTTGGGATTTTATGTATAAAATGAATTCCTTAACTCAAACCAAGTGAAAACTTCTTTGTCCTTCATATTTATCAATGTCTAGATTTACTTCAACAAAGAACAACATTGTATTTTGCAGTAGAAGAAATAGCAACACTGAAGGATCAGGAATCCGAAAACAAGCTTATTTTCATACTTTCTGCTTGATTTGGGATTTTGCTATCAAATTAATTCCTTCACTCAAACAAAGTGGAAACTGCTTTGTCCTTCATATTTATCAATGTCTATATCGATTTCAACAAAGAACAAGGCTGTATTTTGCAGTATAGGAAAGAGCAACACTGGAGGATCAGGAATCCGAGAATAAGCTTACTTTCATGAGTCCTGCACGATTTCGGATTTTCCTATAAAATGAATTGCTTTGCTCAAACCAAGTTAAAATTGCTTTGTCCTTCATAGTTATCCATGTCTAAAATGTATCAAGCATAAAGTTCCTCATATTACCCTGAATGACAAAGAAGCATCCCTTTGGTTGAGCAATACGTTCCTTTTGCGGAGTTATGCATGATTTCGGATTTTGCTATAAAATTCATTCCTATTGATTGTGTACAGTCGGGTGTTTTAACCTTTTCTTACCCGCTTTTTACCAACTATGGTCGGACATTCACACCGTCTTACAGCGGAACATCTCCGCTCCCGCTTTTGATGGTGTATAGTCAGGCATTTGAACCTTTTCTTACCCGCTTTTTACAAACTATGGTCGGACATTCAAACCTTCTTGTAGCCGAAAACCTCTGCTCCCTCTTTTGATTATACATTGTTGGGCATTCGCACCTTATTTACAAACTATAGTCAGACATTCACACCTTGCAGCTGAGCCACCTCAGCTCCCTGTTTTGATAGTGTATGTTCGGGCATTCGAACCTATTCTTACCCCCTTTTTACAAACTATGCTCGGAGATTCACACCTACTCACAGCCGAACAACTCCGCTCCCGCATTTGATGATGTCTTGTCCGGCATTTTAGTCTCTTCTAACACATTTTTCAGCAATTATGGTTGGACATTCACACCTACTCACAGCCGAACACTTCCGCTCCCGCATTTGATGGTGTATAGCCGGGCATTCTCACCCTTTCTCATCAGCTTTTTGCAAATTATGATCTGACATTCACACCTACTTGCAGTCGAACAGCTCTGCTCCCGCTTTTGATTATGTTTGGTTGGATATTCGAACCTTTTCTTAACTGCTTTTTACAAACTTTGGTCGGACGTTCACACCTTCTTGCAGCCGAACACATCCACTTCCACTTTTGATGGTATATATTCCCGGCATTCGAACCTTTTCTTACCCGCTTTTTACAAACCGTGGTCGGACTTTCACACCTTCTTGTAGCCAAACAACTCCGCTCCCGCTATTGATTGTGTACAGTCGGGTATTTTAACCTTTTCTTACCCGCTTTTTACCAACTATGGTCGGACATTTACACCTTCTTACAGCGGAACACCTCCGCTCCCTCTTTTGATGGTCTATGTTCGGGCATTCGAACCTTTTCTTACCCGCTTTTTACAAACTATGGTCGGACATTCAAACCTTCTTGTAGCCGAACACATCCACTCCTGCTTTTGATGATGTATGGTTGGGCATTTTCACCTTTTCTTACCCATTTTTCAGTAATTATGGGTGGACATTCACACCTTCTTGCAGCTGAACAACTCCTCTCCCGCTTATGATCATGTGCGGTTTGATATTCGAAAATTTTCTTTCATGTTTTAAAGCAATTATTGATGGACATTCAAATCTTCTTGTAGCCGAACACATCCACTCCTGCTTTTGATGATGCATGGTTTGGCATTCGCACCCTTTTTTTACCCATTTTTCAGGAATTTTGGGTGGACATTCAGACCTTCTTGCAGCCGAAAACCTCTGCTCCCTCTTTTGATCATACATTGTCGGGCATTCGCACCTTATCTTACCCGCTTTTTACAAACTATAGTCACACATTCACACCTTGCAGCTGAACCACCTCCGCTCCCTGTTTTGATCATGTATGGTCTGGCAATACTACCTTTTCTTACCCGTTTGTGAGTAATTATGGCTGGACATTCACACCTACTTGCAGTCGAACAGCTCTGCTCCCGCTTTTGATTATGTTTGGTTGGATATTCGAACCTTTTCTTAACTGCTTTTTACAAACTTTGGTCGGACGTTCACACCTTCTTGCAGCCGAACACCTCCGCTTCCGCTTTTGATGGTATATATTCGGGCATTCGAACCTTTTCTTACCAGCTTTTTACAAACCATGGTTGGACTTTCACACCTTCTTGTAGCCGAACAACTCCGCTCCCCCTATTGATTGTGTACAGTCGGGTATTTTAACCTTTTCTTACCCGCTTTTTACCAACTATGGTCGGACATTCACACCGTCTTGTAGCCAAAAACCTCCGCTCCCTCTTTTGATCATACATTGTCGGGCATTCGCACCTTATCTTACCCGCTTTTTACAAACTATAGTCAGACATTCACACCTTGGTGCTGAACCACCTCAGCTCCCTGTTTTGATCATGTATGGTCTGGCAATACTACCTTTTCTTACCCGTTTGTGAGTAATTATGGCTGGACATTCACACCTACTTGCAGTCGAAAAGCTCTGCTCCCGCTTTTGATTATGTTTGGTTGGATATTCGAACCTTTTCTTAACTGCTTTTTACAAACTTTGGTCGGACGTTCACACCTTCTTGCAGCCAAACACCTCCGCTTCCGCTTTTGATGGTATATATTCGGGCATTCGAACCTTTTCTTAGCAGCTTTTTACAAACCATGGTTGGACTTTCACACCTTCTTGTAGCCGAACAACTCCGCTTCCGCTATTGATTGTGTACAGTCGGGTATTTTAACCTTTTCTTACCCGCTTTTTACCAACTATGGTCGGACATTCACACCGTCTTACAGCGGAACACCTCCGCTCCCGCTTTTGATGGTGTATTGTCAGGCATTTGAACCTTTTCTTACCCGCTTTTTACAAACTATGGTCGGACATTCAAACCTTCTTGTAGCCAAAAACCTCCGCTCCCTCTTTTGATCATACATTGTCGGGCATTCGCACCTTTTCTTACCCGTTTTTTACAAACCATGGTCGGACTTTCAAACCTTCTTGTAGCCCAACACATCCACTCCTGCTTTTGATGATGTATGTTTGGGCATTCGCACCTTTTCTTACCCATTTTTCAGTAATTATGGGTGGACATTCACACCTTCTTGCAGCTGAACACCTCCTCTCCCGCTTATGATGGTGTATAGTCGGGCTTTCAAGCCTTTTCTTACCCGGTTTTTACAAATTATAGTTGGACATTCACACCTTCTTGCAGCTGAACAACTCCTCTCCCGCTTATGATCATGTGCGGTTTGATATTCGAAAATTTTCTTTCATGTTTTAAAGCAATTTTATTGATGGACATTCAAATCTTCTTGTAGCCGAACACATCCACTCCTGCTTTTGATGATGTATGGTTTGGCATTCGCACCCTTTTTTTACCCATTTTTCAGGAATTTTGGGTGGACATTCAGACCTTCTTGCAGCCGAAAACCTCCGCTCCCTCTTTTGATCATACATTGTCGGGCATTCGCACCGTATCTTACCCGCTTTTTACAAACTATAGTCAGACATTCACACCTTGCAGCTGAACCACCTCCGCTCCCTGTTTTGATCATGTATGGTCTGGCAATACTACCTTTTCTTACCCGTTTGTGAGTAATTAATCCCAAAATATTGAGCATAAAATAAGTCTTTATGCTGATGATGTATTACTTTTCCTTCAGAACTCACAGACGTCTCTCAGTCACACGATCACACTCATAAATAAATTCTCAGCACTTTCTGACTACTCTATCAACTGGTCTAAGACCACAGTTCCGCCCATTAACTGTAGGGTCCATAATATACCTGCGATCACTTTACAGTCAGGAAATATTAGCTATTTAGGCATAAACATTTCCTCCAGGCTCTCAGAGCTAACAAAGCTAAATTATGTGCAATTATTAAAGACAGTAGAGGACGATCTCTCGTTGGAAGTCCTTACCTATATCACTTATGGGGAGAGTTACATCCATTAAAATGATGATACTACCAAAAGTTAACTATTTGTTCTCAATGATCCCCATAAAACCATCTGCTACTTGGTTTAAGTCACTAGATTCATGCATCTCCAAATTTCTGTGGAAAAACAAACCACCACGTATTAGTTTAAAAACCCTACAGAAGACCAAGGACAGTGGTGGATTAGATTTACCTCATTTTCAGCACTATTCCTTAGACAATAGGTTACAATATATATCAAAATGGTTTAAACCTTGTTGTTGTCACAGTTCCCAGAGACGTTGTAATCGTTGAGGATTCTATATTCACCCCCTCATTAGAGGCACGTAATGCAGATTGATGACACTGAATCTTCTTCTCTGTTCATTGCTGGCATCATTCCCAGCATCGTAAGTGTTCGTGGCATTGTTAGCCTCTTCTTCTGGATCTTGATATCGAGAATCCTTTTGTATTTCTGGTTTGTCAGTCCTCTGTCTTCGTTCACCGGAGTCTTTGTCTTTTTGTCCTTGAGTTTGGTGATTTTTTCTTCTTTTGATGCCTTGACACAATGTGACAGGTGATACCACGTGGGAGATCCTGTAACTTGGACTGCTGTCCCTGTGCTGCGAAATGGCTGTGCTGCTCAAATGGTCTCTCCTTCATCATGGTTACATGCTGCCATTCCGACATCTCGCCATTCCGACATGGGTCTCCAATTGTCGGAATGGCGACACTTAATTTTTTATCAAACGTCCCACCATTCCGACACTTTTTTCCTCCTATGGTCGGAATGGCGGTATGTTTTTTGTTTTTTTTAACATACCGCCATTCCGACAGTTCCTTTTAATAGCCTATTTTTTACCCAAAACATTTTGCACTAATGATATGGCGGCGCAAATACGCCCTAAAGTTTGGCGCACAAGCTTTGCACATGCAGAGGCCACAGCCTCGCAAACAAACTTTAATAATCTATTATCAAAATCCCCTGAATTTCAAATATAAAAATACAGATATTAATGTAACTCTGGCGAGACTGAAACTGATTAAGCAGAAATACAGTGTTAGTGAGCTGTCACAGCAGCCAGCTGGAGCGGAGCTCTCCACAGAGCCCATGCGTCTTTTGCACGCTGTCATCATATGCAAAAGTAATAATTGCAATTACAGATATCACGGCTACTGCACAGGACACAGTTGCGAGCACTCTGCCTTGCCTTGCCAATAGGAGAAGAGAGAAATGACAGCATAGAACGTATAAAACACAACAAAATTCAGTAAAAACGTTTATTCATGTTATTCACGTGATTTATGAGTACTCACTCCAATTTTGGGAAGCGCGGATGGGCTTTGCGCATTTGGCACAAACACACAGCCGCAACGGTTGTAGCTTTATACAGCCTGTTGATATCTTAAGGACCTAACTGGTCACACCTGGGAGTAAATGTCATGTAGTGATTGTTTGTACATGACATTACAGCTGAACATATAGCTTTCATCCACAAACCAACGTGGGAGAGCCCGAAGACGCATGTGCCAGACGCACATAGGCATGCGTAAAACCAATTTTGACCACTTCATACTGTTTATTTGCTTTCTTTTAGTTAACTTTCGTTTCTTTTGGATTCTTGTGCGTGTTATGGAGCCGTTTTGGTCCATGTTTGTAAGCCTTTTTTTCCTGGATTAAATTTTCGGAAGTTGAAACAAGTGGCATTGGAGTGTGTGATTGAAAACCACCGCGGACTGCTTCTCCTCCTCCAGTTGCCGAGACTTTGTGTTTTTAATAACGCTTGTCTATAAACATGTGTTAAACATATAAATTGCATGAACAGAAAGAAGGGACTCACCTGTTGAGTAACACACATTTCCTTATACGGAAAGCCTTGTCGGAATGGTGGGACATTTGAACGTCAGAATAGCGGGATGTCGCAATGGTGGGATGTCGGAATGGTGGGACGTTTGCATGTCGGAATGGTGGTATGTCGGAATGGTGGTATGTCAGAATGGTGGGATGTCGGAATAGCGGGATGTCGGAATGGCGGGATTTCGGAATGGGTGTTGCCACCCCCTTCATCATTTACACAGTTATTTATACATCCCCTTCCACCATGAAGCGTTGTCCCTTTTTGTTTCTCTCTTTGTTCTTAAAATGCTGTTATGCATGTCTAAACCAATCCATTAAATTAGATCATTTTGGCAGTAAAGCGATCTACAATGTGCTTGGTCGCAAAGCTGCTCATCTGTGGTAAACAGCTCTTCAGAAAGGCATTCTTCAATTGATTTCACTAATTCTATGTAATAATTTTGTGATTTCCTACAAAACTACACTTCTTCTCCCATCTGTCTGAGTATTTAATATTGTCTGGGTCCCGTTAAAACATGTATTTTTCCCATCTAATTCCTTGTTTGCTTTAAAACAAGTATTCCCCATTTTCTATCCCTTCAGTAGCCAACCAGTTTGTATGGAGTACACTGGAGCAACTTGACTGATCAGTAAAACACTGCTTTTGTTGTCACCGCAAGGCTTCCCCCGTCGGTTGTTTCACTGAGACTACTGAGTAACTATAACTCAACACAGTTTATACACATAACATTCCTATGCATACTAACAAACAAACAAACAATTATTTATCGCAATTTTCTCATCTCTGTTTGAACGTACACCCAGGTAAATATTCCTGTAGTCTTCTCATACCGACTATGGACCCATTCATTGTTTAACTTCACTGTTTTGCAAATCCTAATTGAATATTACACATTGACATTGAACTTTACTTGATAAGCAGGTCTTCATTGCATTCAGCAGCCTATATGTGAGCATCTATGTGTAAGCTGTTCTTCTTTGCATTTATCAGCAGCAAGCAATTCTTCATTGCACATGCATATGAAAATAGTAAAACAATTCCAATGCGTTAGCGAAACCTTCTATATCAGGAGTGTCCATCATGATGCTGGGAATAAAACCTCTTTCCTAGAATAGTTCAACCTTCATTACTCAACTGATCATAACTCCGCAATGAGCACATTTCAAAGTATCATTCCTCTACATGAATTCAAAAATCTATGTGTAAATGTTTAATATTTCTTATATTTGTTGATGTCATTCTGTGTGCATGTGGCCTAAACCCAATCTCTGTGTGGCAATTTTAATTTAAACAAGTTGAACTCTGCCTCTGATCATTTAAAAAAGGTGTGTACCAATATCAACCTTTCTCAGGTAATTACTGATCCTACAAAACCAAAGAGATCCTTCAAGGTTGTCCCTGATTGGCTCAATCTTAACATATCAAAGTCAGAAAATCCGCAGTATCTGAACTTGGTGTTAGTTATCACTGCTCAATAGCCTGTATCAGAATTGCAAAAATGAAAACATTAGGTCCACGCTTGGTATCCAGATCCTGAAACATCTCCATGAGCAGGCTTTTTTTTAACTGATCTGTTAAAATCCCAGATGAAGATCTAGCACTTGACCATTTTTGTAAATCTTCTAATTCCATAGTTGATAAAAACGCCCATTTTAAAAAGTATAGAACTTAGAACAGGTCTATCCCTGGCTTTCGGCAGAACTGTCTTCTTTACTTTTTTTTCCCCTTGTCCTGTTCAGCATTATGTCAGAAGAATTGTAGTCTGAATACCTTTGATGCCAAACAGATTTGTTTTGCCAAGGGAAGTTTTATAAATGTAAAGCTCCCCTTGATGCCCATTTATTTATTTCTGTTTACAATATATGACATGAACTGAACTGAACCGGACCGGGGGACAAGGAAAGAAGAAGAGGAAAGAAGAGGAAACAGAACAAAAATAGAAACAAAAACCAGACAACCAGCTGCTACACCTGTAAAAAACAAAACAGACAACAATCCATGGCCTATGAGGGGAATCCAGCCTTAGCGCCACCAGGAGCACCTGAAAGCAGACAAGCAGAGAAAAAACAAACAAACAAACAAACAAGCACAAGAAGCGGCAATCGCATACAACACAGCTGTGGATATAGATGACCTGAGACGACATGATAATACATCAACTGCTTAGTGACCATGCTACTGGACTAATGAATGTGTGTGTGTGTGTGTGAGAACATTCAACACCCATGGCACAGGACCTACATGATAACCGTGCTTAGTTATGAGTGTATAAGCGTACAGGGCCACAATCCACAGCCCCCCCCCAAGCAATCAGAAGCAGGCAGAGAGGGCCACAAGACCCAGGCCACCAGCAGCCCCCACAGAGCACAGAACCCAGGCAGCCCACCGCAGGGGCAACCACGCATCCACCCAGAAGACTGCAGAGGAAGCCCCCGGAAAGAGCCCCCATAAGCATAGGGCAGAGGCACTCCGGGAACCAGGGGCAACAGCCCACCGACCCCGCCAGGCCCCAGCCGCCCAGACATGGGCCGTGCACTGGACCTGGGCCCCAGGAGCCCGAGCGCCCCCAAACCCCCCGGCAGAGGCCCCACCCAATACCCAGGAGGGCCAAGCGCCCCAGACAGCCACAAAGTGGGTCAGCGCCTGCCCCAGCGCCCCTGGCCAAGTGCCCTGGGAGTCAAGACGTGCCCACAGGTGGGTGAAGTCGCGAGCAGTGGGGAGAGGCAACGCTGATGCCCCATCGGGAGAAACACAGGCAGGCCAGGCGACAGCAAGTCCCAGATCCAGGCCCAATCATTACCACACACACTTTCACGTCCCATACATCCACACATCCACACATCCTACCTCCCTCGACTCTGCTGGGGTGTAGTGCAGCGGGCACACCAGGAGGCCAGCAACCCCCCAGCCACCACAGACCCCGAACCAGCAGAACAATTAATTAATCCTCCTGGCCCCTCCTGCCCCGAGCAGACACCAGGAAGCAGGGGTGTGCGAAGAAGACCCCTCCCCTCACCCTTCTGGCTCTTCAATATTTTCTAATAGTGAGCAATTAAAATTGAGGGGCAGCCAAACTTGTAGAACTGGGAGCGCGGCACTCTGGGCCGCCTACATACCCAAAGAGCCCCGCCCACCAGATGCCACTCAGTGTAACCACCCCCCAAGACCTAATGTGTGTGTGTGAGTGTGTTTGATAAGTAGTAATGTCTAAGGTGTAATTAAAACAGGGGCAGGGAACTGCAGAGTGCAACCAAAGGGGACCACCTACGTGGCCCCATCCACTACACCCCACCGAACAAACACGCCCCCAAAACCCTTCATGTGTGAGTGTGTGCTGTGTACAGGAGCCAGAAGGGAGAGGGGTATGGGGATATATACCGGGGGAGCTACTCTCCCCCAGAGAGGGCAGCCAGGGACTGGCTGCAATAGGCATCCCCGCTACCTGGGAGCCAACAATGGGCAGGAGGGCCTGATGTCCACCAGGCTCGGGGCCTGCAGCGACCATATTCCGGGAGCTACTGTACCCCCAGAAGGTACCCATCCCGCCCCACCCCACTCAACCCAACCCCACCCAGGAGGACCTCTACAAAAAACAAACAAACAAACCACCCGGTCACACCAGTTGCAGCAGCCCGGGCCTGAGACCCACCATCACCCAGCAACCCACCACCACCACTATGTGATAAAACTAATCAGAGGGGACCAGAGAGAATGAAATTCAGCCAATTGATGTTTTGAGGAGGCAGACATTGTTTCCATGCTAATATAATCTAAAAGAAAATTTCTAAACTGGTTTATACACAGATTGTTCTTCGCTTTCCAGTTCATGAGAATAGTTTTCTTTGCGATACATAACACTGTGACAACCATGTGTGCTGAGTTAATTTCCATGTTGATGTTGTCTAAGTCACCCAGTATGCACAGTGTGGGGCATGCAGGGATGCTACACTTTAGCAATGTTGATAGGTCCTCACAGACTTCAAGCCAGAACTTCTGGACAGGCGCAGAAAACCACAAAGCGTGTGCATAATCATCAGGTGTGTTATCTGTGCAATGTGAGCAGATGTTTGAGTGTGTTAGACCCATCCTGAACATCCTTTGTCCTGTATAGTGTGTTCTATGAAGGATTTTGTATTGTATGAGCTGTAAATTAGGATTTCGAGTCTTTATGAAGGTGTTCAAACATATTTGTGGTTAGAAGCTATGACCAGAACTGATGGATAAATCTGCCTCCCATTTTGAGGATGGAAGAGACATTGTGTCATCTATCTTAGACAATAATTTATATATTTTTGATAGTAGTTTTGGGGTACAGCTGCTTAGAAATTCTGCTACCCTAGTCGGGGGTTGTAAGTCTGGTTGGTGGAGGATATATCCATCCATCCATCCATCATCTGCCGCTTATCCGGGGGTCGGGTCGCGGGGGCAGCAGCTTGAGCAGAGAAACCCAGACGTCTCTGTCCCCGGCCACTTCCTCCAGCTCTTCCGGGGGGACCCCGAGGCGTTCCCAGGCCAGCCGAGAGACATAGTCTCTCCAACGTGTCCTGGGTCTCCCCCGGGTATAGAGCTGGTCCACTGTTCCAAAAGCCACACTGCATCTCCTGAATCCGAGGCTCGATTATCCGACGGATCCTCCTCTCCAATACCCCCGAATAGACCTTACCAGGGAGGCTGAAGAGTGTGATATCCCTATAGTTGGAACACACCCTCCGGTCCCCCTTTTTAAAGAGGGGGACCACCACCCCAATCTGCCAGTCCAGAGGCACTGTCCCCGATGTCCACGCGATACTGCAGCCAAGACAGCCCTACAACATCCAGAGCCTTGAGAAACTCAGGACGGACCTCATCCACCCCCGGGGCCTTGCCACCGAGGAACTTTTTAACCACCTCGGCAACCTCAGCCCCAGAAATGGGAGGCCCCGTCTCCGAGCTCTCCGACTCTGCCTCTTCCGAGCACGTGTTGGTAGGATTGAGGAGTTCCTCGAAGTACTCCCCCCACCGACTCACAACATCCCTAGTTGAGGTCAGCAAAGCCCCGTCCCCACTGTAAACAGTGTTGACTGTGAGCCGCTTCCCCCCCCTGAGACGCCGGATGGTGGACCAGAATCTTTTCGAGGCCGTCCGGAAATCGTTCTCCATGGTCTCACCGAACTCCTCCCAGGCCCGAGTTTTTGCCTCAGCAACCGCCGAAGCCGCGGCCCGTCTGGCCCGTCGGTACCTATCAGCTTCTTCCAGGGTCCCACTGGCCAAAAAGGCCCGATAGGACACCTTCTTAAGCTTGACGGCTTCCCTCACCACTGGTGTCCACCAGCAGGTTGGAGGGTTGCCGCCACGACAGGCACCGACCACCTTACGGCCACAACTCCGACCAGCTGCCTCGGCAATGGAGTCACGGAACATGGCCCATTTAATGTCCCCCACCTCAAATATGGTTGAAGCTCTGCCGGAGGTGGGAGTTAAAGCTCCTTCTGACGGGGGATTCTGACAAACGCTCCCAGCAGACCCTCACAATACGTTTGGGCCTGCCAGGTCTGATCGGCATCCTCCCCCACCAGCGGAGCCAACTCACCACCAGGTGGTGATCAGTTGACAGCTCCGCCCCTCTCTTCACCCGAGTGTCCAGGACATACGGCCGCAAGTCCGATGATACAACCACAAAGTCGATCATCGAACTGCGGCCAAGGGTGTCGGAATGCCCACACCTGCTCTGCGCCTCTCACCACGGGCAACTCCAGAGTGGAAGAGAGTCCAACCCCTCTCAAGAGTACTGGTTCCAGATCCCAAGCCGTGCGTCGAGGTGAGTCCGACTATATCTAACGGTCTGATGAAGTTTCAACAATAAACAACAAACTTTGTATTATGAGAAAGAACCAGACTCATTCTTTAGGAATCCGAAAATAAGCTCTATTTTATGAGTTATGCACGAATTCGGATTCTCCTATAAAACGAATTCCTTAACTCAAACCAAGTTAAGACTGCTTTTTCCTTCATATTTATTCATGTCTAATCAAGTTTCAATGATAAACAACGTTGTACTTTGTAGAATGAGAAAGAACTTCCTCAGCAATAAGCATCTCTCGACAAATGACGAAATACAGATTTTGCTATAAAATTAATTGCTATCAGCCTGACTTAAAACTGTTTGTCTTCCTTATTTATCCACTTCAAATCAAGTTTCAACAATTAAAAAAATTTTGTAGTTTGAGAAAGAAAAACTTAATCTTGAGCAATCAGTATAAAAAGAAGGTAAGCAAAGGTGCGAATGTCAAACCATACATGATCAAAACAGGGAGCGGAGGTGTTTGGCTGAGACAAGGTGTGAATGTCCACCCATAATTAATGAAAAGCGGGCAACAAGTAGGTTCGAATGCCCAACCATACATCATCAAAAGCAGGAGTGGATATGTTCGGCTACAAGAAGGTTTGAACGTCTGACCATAGTTTGTAAAAAGCGGGTAAGAAAAGGTTCGAATGCCCGAACATACACCATCAAAGGAGGGAGCGGAGGTGTTCCGCTGTAAGAAGGTGTGAATGTCCGACCATAGTTGGTAAAAAACGGGTAAGAAAAGGTTAAAATACCCGACTGTACACAATCAGTAGCGGGTGCGGAGTTGTTCGGCTACTAAAAGGTGTGAAAGTCCGACCATGGTTTGTAAAAAGCGGGTAAGAAAAGGTGCGAATGCCCGAAAATGTATGATCAAAAGCAGGAGTGGATGTGTTCGGCTACAAGAAGATTTGAATGTCCATCAATAATTGCTTTAAAACATGAAAGAAAATTTTCGAATATCAAACCGCACATGATCATAAGCGGGAGAGGAGTTGTTCAGCTGCAAGAAGGTGTGAATGTCCACCCATAATTACTGAAAAATGGGTAAGAAAAGGTGAAAATGCCCAACCATATATCATCAAAAGCAGGAGTGGATGTGTTCGGCTACAAGAAGGTTTGAATGTCCGACCATAGTTTGTAATAAGCGGGTAAGAAAAGGTTCGAATGCCCGAACATAGACCATCAAAAGAGGGAGCGGAGGTGTTCCGCTGTAAGAAGGTGTAAATGTCCGACCATAGTTGGTAAAAAGCGGGTAAGAAAAGGTTAAAATACCCGACTGTACACAATCAATAGCGGGAGCGGAGTTGTTTGGCTACAAGAAGGTGTGAAAGTCCGACCACGGTTTGTAAAAAGCGGGTAAGAAAAGGTTCGAATGCCCGAATATATACCATCAAAAGTGGAAGTGGATGTGTTCGGCTGCAAGAAGGTGTGAACGTCCGACCAAAGTTTGTAAAAAGCAGTTAAGAAAAGGTTCGAATATCCAACCAAACATAATCAAAAGCGGGAGCAGAGCTGTTCGACTGCAAGTAGGTCTGAATGTCAGATCATAATTTGCAAAAAGCTGATGAGAAAGGGTGAGAATGCCCGGCTATACACCATCAAATGCGGGAGCGGAAGTGTTCGGCTGTGAGTAGGTGTGAATGTCCGACCATAATTGCTGAAAAATGTGTTAGAAGAGACTAGAATGCCGGACAAGACATCATCAAATGCGGGAGCGGAGTTGTTCGGCTGTGAGTAGGTGTGAATCTCCGAGCATAGTTTGTAAAAAGGGGGTAAGAATAGGTTCGAATGCCCGAACATACACTATCAAAACAGGGAGCTGAGGTGGCTCAGCTGCAAGGTGTGAATGTCTGACTATAGTTTGTAAATAAGGTGCGAATGCCCAACAATGTATAATCAAAAGAGGGAGCGGAGGTTTTCGGCTACAAGAAGGTTTAAATGTCCGACCATAGTTTGTAAAAAGCGGGTAAGAAAAGGTTCAAGCGCCTGACTATACACCATCAAAAGCGGGAGCAGAGGTGTTCCGCTGTAAGACGGTGTGAATGTCCGACCATATTTGGTAAAAAGCGGGTAAGAAAAGGTTAAAATACCCGACTGTACACAATCAATAGCGGGAGATGAGCTGTTCAGCTGCAAGAAGGTGTGAATGTCCACCCATAATTACTGAAAAATGGGTAAGAAAAGTGCGAATGCCCAACCATACATTATCAAAAGCAGGTGTGAATGTCAGATCATAATTTGCAAAAAGCTGATGAGAAAGGGTGAGAATGCCCGACTATACACCATCAAATGCGGGAGCGGAGTTGTTCGGCTGTGAGTAAGTGTGAATCTCCGACCATAATTGCTGAAAAATGTGTTACAAAAGGTAAGAATGCCGGTCCATACATCATCAAAAGCGGGAGAGGTGGTGTTCGGCTGCAAGTAGGTGTGAATGTCCAGCCATAATTACTAACAAACGGGTAAGAAAAGATAGTATTGCCATACCATACATGATCAAAACAGGGAGCGGAGGTGGTTCAGCTGCAAGAAGGTGTGAATGTCCGACTAAAGTTCAAATATATTAACAAAAGCGGGAGGAGAGGTCTTCGGATGAGAGTGGTTGAGAATTTCCAAAAATAATCTATAAAATGCGGTGAAAAAAAAGGTGTGATAGAACACTAAAAGGATTGAGCGGAAGTGTTCGGCTGCAAGAAGGTGTGAATGTCCTACTATATTTGGTGAAAAGCAGGTGATGCAAGGTCTGAATGCCCAACCTTACATCATCAAAAGCGAGATCAGAGGTGTTTGGCTGCATGAAGGCCATAGTTTGCCAAAAGCGGGTAAGCTGCGAATGACCGAATAAATATCAACAAAAGGTCTTCGGATGCAAGTGGGTGTGAATATCCCACCATACAAGTATGGTGGAGAGGAAGCTGTGAACAGCCGACCATAGTTGGCAAAAAGCGGGTGAGAAAAGGTGCGAATGTCCAACCATACATGATCAAAACAGGGAGCGGAGGTGTTTGGCTGTGACAAGGTGTGAATGTCCACCCAAAATTAATGAAAAGCGGGCAACAAGTAGGTTTGAATGCCCAACCATACATCATCAAAAGCAGGAGTGGATGTGTTCGGCTACAAGAAGGTTTGAATGTCCGAGCATAGTTTGTAAAAAGCGGGTAAGAAAAGGTTCGAATGCCCGAACATACACCATCAAAAGAGGGAGAGGAGGTGTTCCGCTGTAAGAAGGTGTGAATGTCCGACCATAGTTGGTAAAAAACGGGTAAGAAAAGGTTAAAATACCCGACTGTACACAATCAATAGCGGGAGCGGATGTGTTTGGCTACAAGAATGTGTGACAGTCCGACCATGGTTTGTAAAAAACGGGTAAGAAAAGGTCCGAATGCCCGACAATGTATGATCAAAAGAGGGAGCGGAGGTTTTCGGCTACAAGAAGGATTGAATGTCCGACCATAGTTTGTAAAAAGCGGGTAAGAAAAGGTTCAAATGCCTGACTATACACCATCAAAAGCGGGAGCGGAGATGTTCCGCTGTAAGACGGTGTTAATGTCCGACCATAGTTGGTAAAAAGCGGGTAAGAAAAGGTTAAAATACCCGACTGTACACAATCAATAGGAATGAATTTTATAGCAAAATCCGAAATCATGCATAACTCCGCAAAAGGAACGTATTGCTCAACCAAAGGGATGCTTCTTTGTCATTCAGGGTAATATGAGGAACTTTATGCTTGATACATTTTAGACATGGATAACTATGAAGGACAAAGCAATTTTAACTTGGTTTGAGCAAAGCAATTCATTTTATAGGAAAATCCGAAATCGTGCAGGACTCATGAAAGTAAGCTTATTCTCGGATTCCTGATCCTCCAGTGTTGCTCTTTCCTATACTGCAAAATACAGCCTTGTTCTTTGTTGAAATCGATATAGACATTGATAAATATGAAGGACAAAGCAGTTTCCACTTTGTTTGAGTGAAGGAATTAATTTGATAGCAAAATCCCAAATCAAGCAGAACGTATGAAAATAAGCGTGTTTTCGGATTCCTGATCCTTCAGTGTTGCTATTTCTTCTACTGCAAAATACAATGTTGTTCTTTGTTGAAGTCAATCTAGACATTGATAAATATGAAGGACAAAGCAGTTTTAACATAGTTTGAGTAAAGGAATTCATTTTATACATAAAATCCCAAATCATGCAGAACGTATGAAAATAAGCTTATTCTCGGATTCCTGTTCCTTCAAGTGTTGCTCTTTCTACTACTGCAAAATACAATGTTGTTCTTTGTTGAAGTAAATCTAGACATTGATAAATATGAAGGACAAAGCAGTTTTCACTTGGTTTGAGTGAAGGAATTCATTTTATACATAAAATCCCAAATCATGCAGAACGTATGAAAATAAGCTTATTCTCGGATTCCTGTTCCTTCAAGTGTTGCTCTTTCTACTACTGCAAAATACAATGTTGTTCTTTGTTGAAGTAAATCTAGACATTGATAAATATGAAGGACAAAGCAGTTTTAACTTGGTTTGAGTGAAGGAATTCATTTTATACATAAAATCCCAAATCATGCAGAACGTATGAAAATAAGCTTATTCTCGGATTACTGATCCTTCAGTGTTGCTCTTTCTTCTACTGCAAAATCCAGTGTTTTTCTTTGTTGAAGTCAATCTAGACATTGATAAATATGAAGGACAAAGCAGTTTTAACATAGTTTGAGTGAAGGCATTCATTTATAGTAAAATCAATAATCGTGCAGAACTCATGAAAATAAGCTTATTCTCGGATTCCTAAAACTTTTGATTTGCTCTTTCTTTACTGCAAAGTACAATGTTGTTCTTTGTTGAAGTCGATCTAGACATTGATAAATATGAAGGACAAAGCAGTTTTCACTTGGTTTGAGTGAAGGATTTGCAGCTGAAAACCTCCCGCTCCCGCTTTTGATTGTGTATAGTCGGGCTTTCGAGCCTTTTCTTACCCGGTTTTTAGAAATTATGGTTGGACATTCAGACCTTGCAGCCGAAGACCTCCACTCCCTCTTTTGATCATACATTGTCGGGCATTCGCACCTTGTCTTACCCGTTTTTTACAAACTATAGTCAGACATTCACACCTTGCAGCTGAACCACCTCAGCTCCCTGTTTTGATCATGTATGGTCTGGCAATACTACCTTTTCTTACCCGTTTGTGAGTAATTATGGCTGGACATTCACACCTACTTGCAGTCGAACAGCTCTGCTCCCGCTTTTGATGGTATATATTCGGGCATTCGAACCTTTTCTTAACTGCTTTTTGCAAACTTTGATCGGACGTTCACACCGTTTGCAACCGAACATCTCCGCTTCCGCGTTTGATGGTATATATTCGGGCATTCAAACCTTTTCTTAGCAGCTTTTTACAAACCATGGTTGAACTTTCACACCTTCTTGTAGCCGAACAACTCCGCTCCCGCTTTTGATGGTGTATAGTCAGGCATTTGAACCTTTTCTTACCCGCTTTTTACAAACTATGGTCGGACATTCAAACCTTCTTGTAGCCGAAAACCTCCGCTCCCTCTTTTGATCATACTTTGTCGGGCATTCGCACCTTTTCTTACCCGTTTTTTTACAAACCATGGTCGGACTGTCACACATTCTTGTAGCCAAACACATCCGCTCCCGCTATTGATTGTGTACAGTCGGGTATTTTAACCTTTTCTTACCCGTTTTTTACCAACTATGGTCGGACATTCACACCTTCTTACAGCGGAACACCTCCGCTCCCTCTATTGATGGTGTATGTTTGGGCATTCGAACCTTTTCTTACCCGCTTTTTACAAACTATGCTCGGACATTTAAACCTTCTTGTAGCCGAACACATCCACTCCTGCTTTTGATGATGTATAGTTGGGCATTCAAACCTACTTGTTGCCCGCTTTTCATTAATTTTGGGTGGACATTCACACCTTGTCACAGCCAAACACCTCCGCTCCCTGTTTTGATCATGTATGGTTGGACATTCGCACCTTTTCTCACCCGCTTTTTGCCAACTATGGTCAGCTGTTCACAGCTTCCTCTCCACCATACTTGTATGGTGGGATATTCACACCCACTTGCATCCGAAGACCTTTTGTTGATATTTAGTCGGTCATTCGCAGCTTACCCGCTTTTGGCAAACTATGGCCTTCATGCAGCAAAACACCTCTGATCTCGCTTTTGATGATGTAAGGTTGGGCATTCAGACCTTGCTTCACCTGCTTTTCACCAAATATAGTCGGACATTCACACCTTCTTGCAGCCGAACACTTCCGCTCCACCTTTTAGTGTTCTATCACACCTTTTTTTTCACCGCATTTTATAGATTATGGTTGGAAATTCTCAACCACTCTCATCCGAAGACCTCTCCTCCCGCTTTTGTTAATAGTCGGACTTTAGTCGGACATTCACACCTTCTTGCAGCTGAACCACCTCCGCTCCCTGTTTTGATCATGTATGGTCTGGCAATACTACCTTTTCTTACCCGTTTGTTAGTAATTATGGCTGGACATTCACACCTACTTGCAGCCGAACACCACCTCTCCCGCTTTTGATGATGTATGGACCGGCATTCTTACCTTTGCTAACACATTTTTCAGCAATTATGGTCGGAGATTCACACTTACTCACAGCCGAACAACTCCGCTCCCGCATTTGATGGTGTATAGTCGGGCATTCTCACCCTTTCTCATCAGCTTTTTGCAAATTATGATCTGACATTCACACCTGCTTTTGATAATGTATGGTTTGGCATTCGCACCCTTTCTTACCAATTTTTCAGTAATTATGGGTGGACATTCACACCTTCTTGCAGCTGAACACCTCCTCTCCCGCTATTGATTGTGTACAGTCGGGTATTTTAACCTTTTCTTACCCGCTTTTTACCAAATATGGTCGGACATTCACACCGTCTTACAGCGGAACACCTCTGCTCCCGCTTTTGATGGTGTATAGTCAGGCATTTGAACCTTTTCTTACCCGCGTTTTACAAACTATGGTCGGACATTCAAACCTTCTTGTAGCCGAAAACCTCCGCTCCCTCTTTTGATTATACATTGTTGGGCAATCGCACCTTATTTACAAACTATAGTCAGACATTCACACCTTGCAGCTGAGCCACCTCAGCTCCCTGTTTTGATAGTGTATGTTCGGGCATTCGAACCTATTCTTACCCCCTTTTTACAAACTATGCTCGGAGATTCACACCTACTCACAGCCGAACAACTCCGCTCCCGCATTTGATGATGTCTTGTCCGGCATTCTAGTCTCTTCTAACACATTTTTCAGAAATTATGGTTGGACATTCACACCTACTCACAGCCGAACACTTCCGCTCCCGCATTTGATGATGTATAGCCGGGCATTCTCACCCTGTCTCATCAGCTTTTTGCAAATTATGATCTGACATTCACACCTACTTGCAGTCGAACAGCTCTGCTCCCGCTTTTGATTATGTTTGGTTGGATATTCGAACCTTTTCTTAACTGCTTTTTACAAACTTTGGTCGGACGTTCACACCTTCTTGCAGCCGAACACATCCACTTCCACTTTTGATGGTATATATTCGGGCATTCGAACCTTTTCTTACCCGCTTTTTACAAACCGTGGTCGGACTTTCACACCTTCTTGTAGCCAAACAACTCCGCTCCCGCTATTGATTGTGTACAGTCGGGTATTTTAACCTTTTCTTACCCGCTTTTTACCAACTATGGTCGGACATTTACACCTTCTTACAGCGGAACACCTCCGCTCCCTCTTTTGATGGTCTATGTTCGGGCATTCGAACCTTTTCTTACCCGCTTTTTACAAACTATGGTCGGACATTCAAACCTTCTTGTAGCCGAACACATCCACTCCTGCTTTTGATGATGTATGGTTGGGCATTTTCACCTTTTCTTACCCATTTTTCAGTAATTATGGGTGGACATTCACACCTTCTTGCAGCTGAACAACTCCTCTCCCGCTTATGATCATGTGCGGTTTGATATTCGAAAATTTTCTTTCATGTTTTAAAGCAATTATTGATGGACATTCAAATCTTCTTGTAGCTGAACACATCCACTCCTGCTTTTGATGATGTATGGTAACTTTTTCTTACCCGCTTTTTACTAACTATGGTCGGACATTCAAACCTTCTTGTAGCCAAAAACCTCCGCTCCCTCTTTTGATCATACATTGTCGGGCATTCGCACCTTATCTTACCCGCTTTTTACAAACTATAGTCAGACATTCACACCTTGCAGCTGAACCACCTCCGCTCCCTGTTTTGATCATGTATGGTCTGGCAATACTACCTTTTCTTACCCGTTTGTGAGTAATTAATCCCAAAATATTGAGCATAAAATAAGTCTTTATGCTGATGATGTATTACTTTTCCTTCAGAACTCACAGACGTCTCTCAGTCACACGATCACACTCATAAATAAATTCTCAGCACTTTCTGACTACTCTATCAACTGGTCTAAGACCACAGTTCTGCCCATTAACTGTAGGGTCCATAATATACCTGCGATCACTTTACAGTCAGGAAATATTAGATATTTAGGCATAAACATTTCCTCCAGGCTCTCAGAGCTAACAAAGCTAAATTATGTGCAATTATTAAAGACAGCAGAGGACGATCTCTCGTTGGAAGTCCTTACCTATATCACTTATGGGGAGAGTTACATCCATTAAAATGATGATACTACCAAAAGTTAACTATTTGTTCTCAATGATCCCCATAAAACCATCTGCTACTTGGTTTAAGTCACTAGATTCATGCATCTCCAAATTTCTGTGGAAAAACAAACCACCACGTATTAGTTTAAAAACCCTACAGAAGACCAAGGACAGTGGTGGATTAGATTTACTTCATTTTCAGCACTATTCCTTAGACAATAGGTTACAATATATATCAAAATGGTTTAAACCTTGTTGTTGTCACAGTTCCCAGAGACGTTGTAATCGTTGAGGATTCTATATTCACCCCCTCATTAGAGGCACGTAATGCAGATTGATGACACTGAATCTTCTTCTCTGTTCATTGCTGGCATCATTCCCAGCATCGTAAGTGTTCGTGGCATTGTTAGCCTCTTCTTCTGGATCTTGATATCGAGAATCCTTTTGTATTTCTGGTTTGTCAGTACTCTCTCTTCGTTCACCGGAGTCTTTGTCTTTTTGTCCTTGAGTTTGGTGATTTTTTCTTCTATTGATGCCTTGACACAATGTGACAGGTGATACCACGTGGGAGATCCTGTAACTTGGATTGCTGTCCCTGTGCTGCGAAATGGCTGTGCTGCTCAAATGGTCTCTCCTTCATCATGGTTACATTCTGCCATTCCGACATCTCGCCATTCCGACATGGGTCTCCAATTGTCGGAATGGCGACACTTAATTTTTTATCAAACGTCCCACCATTCCGACACTTTTTTCCTCCTATGGTCGGAATGGCGGTATGTTTTTTGTTTTTTTTAACATACCGCCATTCCGACAGTTCCTTTTAATAGCCTATTTTTTACCCAAAACATTTTGCACTAATGATATGCCGGCGCAAATACGCCCTAAAGTTTGGCGCACAAGCTTTGCACATGCAGAGGCCACAGCCTCGCAAACAAACTTTAATAATCTATTATCAAAATCCCCTGAATTTCAAATATAAAAATACAGATATTAATGTAACTCTGGCGAGACTGAAACTGATTAAGCAGAAATACAGTGTCAGTGAGCTGTCACAGCAGCCAGCTGGAGCGGAGCTCTCCACAGAGCCCATGCGTCTTTTGCATGCTGTCATCATATGCAAAAGTAATAATTGCAATTACAGATATCACGGCTACTGCACAGGACACAGTTGCGAGCACTCTGCCTTGCCTTGCCAATAGGAGAAGAGAGAAATGACAGCATAGAACGTATAAAACACAACAAAATGCAGTAAAAACGTTTATTCATGTTATTCACGTGATTTATGAGTACTCACTCCAATTTTGGGAAGCGCGGATGGGTTTTGCGCATTTGGCACAAACACACAGCCCCAACGGTTGTAGTTTTATACAGCCTGTTGATATCTTAAGGACCTAACTGGTCACACCTGGGAGTAAATGTCATGTAGAGATTGTTTTTACATGACATTACAGCTGAACATATAGCTTTCATCCACAAACCAACGTGGGAGAGCCCGAAGACGCATGTGCCAGACGCACATAGGCATGCGTAAAACCAATTTTGACCACTTCATACTGTTTATTTGCTTTCTTTTAGTTAACTTTCGTTTCTTTTGGATTCTTGTGCGTGTTATGGAGCCGTTTTGGTCCATGTTTGTAAGCCTTTTTTTCCTGGATTAAATTTTCGGAAGTTGAAACAAGTGGCATTGGAGTGTGTGATTGAAAACCACCGCGGACTGCTTCTCCTCCTCCAGTTGCCGAGACTTTGTGTTTTTAATAACGCTTGTCTATAAACATGTGTTAAACATATAAATTGCATGAACAGAAAGAAGGGACTCACCTGTTGAGTAACACACATTTCCTTATACGGAAAGCCTTGTCGGAATGGTGGGACATTTGAACGTCAGAATAGCGGGATATCGCAATGGTGGGATGTCGGAATGGTGGGACGTTTGCATGTTGGAATGGTGGTATGTCGGAATGGTGGTATGTCGGAATGGTGGGATGTCGGAATAGCGTGATGTCGGAATGGCGGGATTTCGGAATGGGTGTTGCCACCCCCTTCATCATATACACAGTTATTTATACATCACCTTCCACCATGAAGCGTTGTCCCTTTTTGTTTCTCTCTTTGTTCTTAAAATGCTGTTATGCATGTCTAAACCAATCCATTAAATTAGATCATTTTGGCAGTAAAGCGATCTACAATGTGCTTGGTCGCAAAGCTGCTCATCTGTGGTAAACAGCTCTTCAGAAAGGCATTCTTCAATTGATTTCACTAATTCTATGTAATCATTTTGTGATTTCCTACAAAACTACACTTCTTCTCCCATCTGTCTGAGTATTTAATATTGTCTGGGTCCCGTTAAAACATGTATTTTTCCCATCTAATTCCTTGTTTGCTTTAAAACAAGTATTCCCCATTTTCTATCCCTTCAGTAGCCAACCAGTTTGTATGGAGTACACTGGAGCAACTTGACTGATCAGTAAAACACTGCTTTTGTTGTCACCGCAAGGCTTCCCCCGTCGGTTGTTTCACTGAGACACTACTGAGTAACTATAACTCAATGCAGTTTATACACATAACATTCATATACATACTAACAAACAAACAATTATTCATCGCAATTTTCTCATCTCTGTTTGAACGTACACCCAGGTCAATATTCCTGTAGTCTTCTCATACCGACTATGGACCCATTCATTGTTTAACTTCACTGTTTTGCAAATCCTAATTGAATATTACACATTGACATTGAACTTTACTTGATAAGCAGGTCTTCATTGCATTCAGCAGCCTATATGTGAGCATCTATGTGTAAGATGTTCTTCTTTGCATTTATCAGCAGCAAGCAATTCTTCATTGCACATGCATATGAAAATAGTAAAACAATTCCAATGCGTTAGCGAAACCTTCTATATCAGGAGTGTCCATCATGATGCTGGGAATAGAACCTCTTTCCCAGAATAGTTCAACCTTCATTACTCAACTGATCATAACTCCGCAATGAGCACATTTCAAAGTATCATTCCTCTACATATATTCAAAAATCTATGTGTAAATGTTTAATATTTCTTATATTTGTTGATGTCATTCTGTGTGCATGTGGCCTAAACCCAATCTCTGTGTGGCAATTTCAATTTAAACAAGTTGAACTCTGCCTCTGATCATTTAAAAAAGGTGTGTACCAATATCAACCTTTCTCAGGTAATTACAGATCCTACAAAACCAAAGAGATCCTTCAAGGTTGTCCCTGATTGGCTCAATCTTAACAAATCAAAGGTAGAAAATCCGCAGTATCTGAACTTGGTGTTAGTTATCACTGCTCAATAGCCTGTATCAGAATTGCAAAAATGAAAACATTAGGTCCACGCTTGGTATCCAGATCCTGAAACATCTCCATGAGCAGGCTTTTTTTTAACTGATCTGTTGAATAGTTATATGACACTGTTAAAATCCCAGATGAAGATCTAGCACTTGACCATTTTTGTAAATCTTCTAATTCCATAGTTGATAAACACGCCCCTTTTAAAAAGTATAGAACTTAGAACAGGTCTATCCCTGGCTTTCGGCAGAACTGTCTTCTTTACTTTTTTTTCCCCTTGTCCTGTTCAGCATTATGTCAGAAGAATTGTAGTCTGAATACCTTTGATGCCAAACAGATTTGTTTTGCCAAGGGAAGTTTTATAAATGTAAAGCTCCCCTTGATGCCCATTTATTTATTTCTGTTTACAATATATGACATGAACTGAACTGAACCGGACCGGGGGACAAGGAAAGAAGAAGAGGAAAGAAGAGGAAACAGAACAAAAATAGAAACAAAAACCAGACAACCAGCTGCTACACCTGTAAAAAACCAAATAGACAACAATCCATGGCCTATGAGGGGAATCCAGCCTTAGCGCCACCAGGAGCACCTGAAAGCAGACAAGCAGAGAAAAAACAAACACACAAACAAACAAAAACAAGCACAAGAAGCGGCAATCGCATACAACACAGCTGTGGATATAGATGACCTGAGACGACATGATAATACATCAACTGCTTAGTGACCATGCTACTGGACTAATGAATGTGTGTGTGTGTGTGTGAGAACATGCAACACCCATGGCACAGGACCTACATGATAACCGTGCTTAGTTATGAGTGTATAAGCGTACAGGGCCACAATCCACAGCCCCCCCCCAAGCAATCAGAAGCAGGCAGAGAGGGCCACAAGACCCAGGCCACCAGCAGCCTCCACAGAGCACAGAACCCAGGCAGCCCACCGCAGGGGCAACCAAGCATCCACCCAGAAGACTGCAGAGGAAGCCCCCGGAAAGAGCCAGCAGAACAATTAATTAATCCTCCTGGCCCCTCCTGCCCCGAGCAGACACCAGGAAGCAGGGGTGTGCGAAGAAGACCCCTCCCCTCACCCTTCTGGCTCTTCAATATTTTCTAATAGTGAGCAATTAAAATTGAGGGGCAGCCAAACTTGTAGAACTGGGAGCGCGGCACTCTGGGCAGCCTACATACCCAAAGAGCCCCGCCCACCAGATGCCACTCAGTGTAACCACCCCCCCAAGACCTAATGTGTGTGTGTGAGTGTGTTTGATAAGTAGTAATGTCTAAGGTGTAATTAAAACAGGGGCAGGGAACTGCAGAGTGCAACCAAAGGGGACCACCTACGTGGCCCCATCCACTACACCCCACCGAACACACACGCCCCCAAAACCCTTCATATGTGAGTGTGTGCTGTGTACAGGAGCCAGAAGGGAGAGGGGTATGGGGATATATACCGGGGGAGCTACTCTCCCCCAGAGAGGGCAGCCAGGGACTGGCTGCAATAGGCATCCCCGCTACCTGGGAGCCAACAATGGGCAGGAGGGCCTGATGTCCACCAGGCTCGGGGCCTGCAGCGACCATATTCCGGGAGCTACTGTACCCCCAGAAGGTACCCATCCCGCCCCACCCCACTCAACCCAACCCCACCCAGGAGGACCTCTACAAAAAACAAACAAACAAACCACCCGGTCACACCAGTCGCAGCAGACAGGCCTGAGACCCACCATCACCCAGCAACCCACCACCACTACTATGTGATAAAACTAATCAGAGGGGACCAGAGAGAATGAAATTCAGCCAATTGATGTTTTGAGGAGGCAGACATTGTTTCCATGCTAATATAATCTAAAAGAAAATTTCTAAACTGGTTAATACACAGATTGTTCTTCGCTTTCCAGTTCATGAGAATAGTTTTCTTTGCGATACATAACACTGTGACAACCATGTATGCTGAGTTAATTTCCATGTTGATGTTGTCTAAGTCACCCAGTATGCACAGTGTGGGGCATGCAGGGATGCTACACTTTAGCCATGTTGATAGGTCCTCACAGACTTCAAGCCAGAACTTCTGGACAGGCGCAGAAAACCACAAAGCGTGTGCATAATCATCAGGTGTGTTATCTGTGCAATGTGAGCAGATGTTTGAGTGTGTTAGACCCATCCTGAACATCCTTTGTCCTGTATAGTGTGTTCTATGAAGGATTTTGTATTGTATGAGCTGTAAATTAGGATTTCGAGTCTTTATGAAGGTGTTCAAACATATTTGTAGATAGAAGCTATGACCAGAACTGATGGATAAATCTGCCTCCCATTTTGAGGATGGAAGAGACATTGTGTCATCTATCTTAGACAATAATTTATATATTTTTGATAGTAGTTTTGGGGTACAGCTGCTTAGAAATTCTGCTACCCTAGTCGGGGGTTGTAAGTCTGGTTGGTGGAGGATATATCCATCCATCCATCCATCATCTGCCGCTTATCCGGGGGTCGGGTCGCGGGGGCAGCAGCTTGAGCAGAGAAACCCAGACGTCTCTGTCCCCGGCCACTTCCTCCAGCTCTTCCGGGGGGACCCCGAGGCGTTCCCAGGCCAGCCGAGAGACATAGTCTCTCCAACGTGTCCTGGGTCTCCCCCGGGGTCTCCTCCCAGTGGGACGTGCCCGGAACACCTCCCCAGGGAGGCGCCCAGGGGGCATCCTAACCAGATGCCCGAGCCACCTCATCTGACTCCTCTCAATGCGGAGGAGCAGCGGTTCTACTCCGAGCCCCTCCCGGATGACTGAGCTTCTCACCCTATCTCTAAGGGAGAGCCCAGATACCCTGCGGAGGAAACCCATTTTGGCCGCTTGTATTCGCGATCTTGTTCTTTCGGTCACTACCCACAACTCATGACCATAGGTGAGGATGGGAACGTAGATTGACCAGTAAGTAGAGAGCTTCGCCTTCTGGCTCAGCTCCCTCTTCACAACGACGGGTCGGTGCAGAGCCTGCAACACTGCAGGCGCCGCACCGATCCGCCCGTCAATCTCCCGCTCCATTTGTCCGTCACTCGTGAACAAGACCCCGAGATACTTGAACTCCTCCTCTTGGGGAAGGATCTCATTCCCGACCCGGAGAGAGCATTCCGACCTTTTCCGGCTGAGAACCATAGTCTCGGATTTGGAGGTGCTGATTCTCATCCCAGCCGCTTCACACTCGGCTGCGAATCACTCCAGTGAGAGTTGAAGGTCACGGCCTGACGACGCTAACAGAACCACATCATCTGCAAAAAGCAGAGACCCGATTCTGAGGTCGCCAAATGGGACACCCTCAACGCCCTGGCTCCGCCTAGAAATTCTGTCCATAAAAGTTAGGAACAGAATCGGTGACAAAGGGCAGCCCTGACGGAGTCCAACTCTCACCGGAAACGTATCCGACTTACTGCCGGCAATGCGGACCAAACTCTGGCACCGGTCATACAGAGACCGAACGGCCCCTATCAAGGGGTCCGGCACTCCATATTCCCGGAGCACCCCCCACAGGACTCCACGAGGGACACCGTCGAACGCTTTCTCCAAGTCCACAAAACACATGTAGACTGGTTGGGCGAACTCCCATGCACCCTCCAGGATCCTGCCGAGGGTATAGAGCTGGTCCACTGTTCCACGGCCAGGACGAAAGCCACACTGCATCTCCTGAATCTGAGGCTCGATTATCCGACGGATCCTCCTCTCCAATACCCCCGAATAGACCTTACCAGGGAGGCTGAGGAGTGTGATACCCCTATAGTTGGAACACACCCTCCGGTCCCCCTTTTTAAAGAGGGGGACCACCACCCCAATCTGCCAGTCCAGAGGCACTGTCCCCGATGTCCACGCGATACTGCAGAGGCGTGTCAGCCAAGACAGCCCTACAACATCCAGAGCCTTGAGAAACTCAGGACGGACCTCATCCACCCCCGGGGCCTTGCCACCGAGGAACTTTTTAACCACCTCGGCAACCTCAGCCCCAGAAATGGGAGGCCCCGTCTCCGAGCTCTCCGACTCTGCCTCTTCCGAGCACGTGTTGGTAGGATTGAGGAGTTCCTCGAAGTACTCCCCCCACCGACTCACAACATCCCTAGTTGAGGTCAGCAAAGCCCCGTCCGCACTGTAAACAGTGTTGACTGTGAGCCGCTTCCCCCCCCTGAGACGCCGGATGGTGGACCAGAATCTTTTCGAGGCCGTCCGGAAATCGTTCTCCATGGTCTCACCGAACTCCTCCCAGGCCCGAGTTTTTGCCTCAGCAACCGCCAAAGCCGCGGCCCGTCTGGCCCGTCGGTACCTATCAGCTTCTTCCAGGGTCCCACTGGCCAAAAAGGCCCGATAGGACTCCTTCTTCAGCTTGACGGCTTCCCTCACCACTGGTGTCCACCAGCAGGTTGGAGGGTTGCCGCCACGACAGGCACCGACCACCTTACGGCCACAACTCCGACCAGCTGCCTCGGCAATGGAGTCACGGAACATGGCCCATTCAATGTCCCCCACCTCAAATATGGTTGAAGCTCTGCTGGAGGTGGGAGTTAAAGCTCCTTCTGACGGGGGATTCTGACAAACGCTCCCAGCAGACCCTCACAATACGTTTGGGCCTGCCAGGTCTGATCGGCATCCTCCCCCACCAGCGGAGCCAACTCACCACCAGGTGGTGATCAGTTGACAGCTCCGCCCCTCTCTTCACCCGAGTGTCCAGGACATACGGCCGCAAGTCCGATGATACAACCACAAAGTCGATCATCGAACTGCGGCCAAGGGTGTCCTGGTGCCAAGTGCACATATGGACACCCTTATGCCTGAACATGGTGTTCGTTATGGACAGTCTATGACTGGCACAGAAGTCCAACAACATAACACCACTCTGATTCAGATCAGGGGGGCCGTTCCTCCCAATCACACCCCTCCAGGTCTCACTGTCATTGCCCACGTGAGCATTGAAGTCCCCCAGCAGAATGAGGGAGTCTCCGGTAGGAGCATTCTCCAGTGCCTCCCCCAGAGACTCCAAAAAGGGTAGGTACTCTGAACTGCTGTTTGGCGCATAGGCACAAACAACAGTCAGGACTCGTCCCCCCACCCAAGGCGGAGGGAGGCTACCCTCTCGTTCACTGGGGTAAACCCCAATGTACTGGCACACAGCCGGGGGGCAATAAGTATGCCCACACCTGCTCTGCGCCTCTCACCACGGGCAACTCCAGAGTGGAAGAGAGTCCAACCCCTCTCAAGAGTACTGGTTCCAGATCCCAAGCCGTGCGTCGAGGTGAGTCCGACTATATCTAACGGTCTGATGAAGTTTCAACAATAAACAACAAACTTTGTATTATGAGAAAGAACCAGACTCATTCTTTAGGAATCCGAAAATAAGCTCTATTTTACGAGTTATGCACGAATTCGGATTCTCCTATAAAACGAATTCCTTAACTCAAACCAAGTTAAGACTGCTTTGTCCTTCATATTTATTCATGTCTAATCCATTTTCAATGATAAACAACGTACTTTGTAGAATGAGAAAGAACTTCTTCAGCAATAAGCATCTCTCGACAAATGACGAAATACAGATTTTGCTATAAAATTAATTGCTATCAGCCTGACTTAAAACTGTTTGTCTTCCTTATTTATCCACTTCAAATCAAGTTTCAACAATTAAAAAAATTTTGTAGTTTGAGAAAGAACAACTTAATCTTGAGCAATCAGTATAAAAAGAAGGTAAGCAAAGGTGCGAATGTCAAACCATACATGAACAAAACAGGGAGCAGAGGTGTTTGGCTGAGACAAGGTGTGAATGTCCACCCATAATTAATGAAAAGCGGGCAACAAGTAGGTTCGAATGCCCAACCATACATCATCAAAAGCAGGAGTGGATATGTTCGGCTACAAGAAGGTTTGAACGTCTGACCATAGTTTGTAAAAAACGGGTAAGAAAAGGTTAAAATACCCGACTGTACACAATCAGTAGCGGGTGCGGAGTTGTTCGGCTACTAAAAGGTGTGAAAGTCCGACCATGGTTTGTAAAAAGCGGGTAAGAAAAGGTGCGAATGCCCGAAAATGTATGATCAAAAGAGGGAGAGGAGGTGTTCGGCTGCAAGAAGGTGTGAATGTACACCCATAATTACTGAAAAATGGGTAAGAAAAGGTGCGAATGCCTAACTATACATAATCAAAAGCAGGAGTGGATGTGTTCGGCTCCAAGAAGGGTTGAATGTCTGACCATAGTTTGTAAAAAGCAGGTAAGAAAAGGTTTGACTGCCCGAATATACACCATCAAAAGAGGGAGCGGAGGTGTTCCGCTGTAAGAAGGTGTGAATGTCCGACCATAGTTGGTAAAAAGCGGGTAAGAAAAGGTTAAAATACCCGACTGTACACAATCAATAGCGGGAGCGGAGTTGTTCGGCTACTAAAAGATGTGAAAGTCCGACTATGGTTTGTAAAAAGCGGGTAAGAAAAGGTGCTAATGCCCGACAATGTATGATCAAAAGAGGGAGTGGAGGTTTTCGGCTGTAAGAAGGTCTGAATGTCCAACTATAATTTGTAAAAACCGGGTAAGAAAAGGCTTGAAAGCCCGACTATACACCATCATAAGCGGGAGAGGAGGTGTTCAGCTGCAAGAAGGTGTGAATGTCCACCCATAATTACTGAAAAATGGGTAAGAAAAGGTGCGAATGCCCAAACATACATCATCAAAAGCAGGAGTGGATGTGTTGGGCTACAAGAAGGTTTGAAAGTCCGACCATGGTTTGTAAAAAACGGGTAAGAAAAGGTGCGAATGCCCGACAACGTATGATCAAAAGAGGGAGCGGAGGTTTTTGGCTACAAGAAGGTTTGAATGTCCGACCATAGTTTGTAAAAAGCGGGTAAGAAAAGGTTCAAATGCCTGACAATACACCATCAAAAGCAGGAGCGGAGGTGTTCCGCTGTAAGACGGTGTAAATGTCCGACCATAGTTGGTAAAAAGCGGGTAAGAAAAGGTTAAAATACCCGACTGTACACAATCAATAGCGGTAGCGGAGTTGTTCGGCTACAAGAAGGTGTGAAAGTCCAACCATGGTTTGTAAAAAGCTGCTAAGAAAAGGTTCGAATGCCCGAATATATACCATCAAAAGCGGAAGCGGAGGTGTTCGGCTGCAAGAAGGTGTGAACGTCCGACCAAAGTTTGTAAAAAGCAGTTAAGAAAAGGTTCGAATATCCAACCAAACATAATCAAAAGCGGGAGCAGAGCTGTTCGACTGCAAGTAGGTGTGAATGTCCAGCCATAATTACTCACAAACGGGTAAGAAAAGGTAGTATTGCTAGACCATACATGATCAAAACAGGGAGCTGAGGTGGTTCAGCACCAAGGTGTGAATGTCTGACTATAGTTTGTAAAAAGCGGGTAAGATAAGGTGCGAATGCCCGACAATGTATGATCAAAAGAGGGAGCGGAGGTTTTTGGCTACAAGAAGGTTTGAATGTCCGACCATAGTTTGTAAAAAGCGGGTAAGAAAAGGTTCGAATGCCTGACTATACACCATCAAAAGCGGGAGCGGAGGTGTTCCGCTGTAAGACGGTGTAAATGTCCGACCATAGTTGATAAAAAGCGGGTAAGAAAAGGTTAAAATACCCGACTGTACACAATAAATAGGGGGAGCGGAGTTGTTCGGCTACAAGAAGGTGTGAAAGTCCAACCATGGTTTGTAAAAAGCTGGTGCGAAAAGGTTCGAATGCCCGAATATTTACCATCAAAAGCGGAAGCGGAGGTGTTCGGCTGCAAGAAGGTGTGAACGTCCGACCAAAGTTTGTAAAAAGCAGTTAAGAAAAGGTTCGAATATCCAACCAAACATAATCAAAAGCGGGAGCAGAGCTGTTCGACTGCAAGTAGGTGTGAATGTCCAGCCATAATTACTCACAAACGGGTAAGAAAAGGTAGTATTGCCAGACCATACATGATCAAAACAGGGAGCGGAGGTGGTTCAGCTGCAAGGTGTGAATGTCTGACTATAGTTTGTAAAAAGCGGGTAAGATAAGGTGCGAATGCCCGACAATGTATGATCAAAAGAGGGAGCAGAGGTTTTCGGCTGCAAGAAGGTCTGAATGTCCACCCAAAATTCCTGAAAAATGGCTAAAAAATAGGTACGAATGCCAAACCATACATCATCAAAAGCAGGAGTGGATGTGTTCGGCTACAAGAAGATTTGAATGTCCATCAATAATTGCTTTAAAACATGAAAGAAAATTTTCGAATATCAAACCGCACATGATCATAAGCGGGAGAGGAGTTGTTCAGCTGCAAGAAGGTGTGAATGTCCACCCATAATTACTGAAAAATGGGTAAGAAAAGGTGAAAATGCCCAACCATACATCATCAAAAGCAGGAGTGGATGTGTTCGGCTACAAGAAGGTTTGAATGTCCGACCATAGTTTGTAAAAAGCGGGTAAGAAAAGGTTCGAATGCCCGAACATAGACCATCAAAAGAGGGAGCGGAGGTGTTCCGCTGTAAGAAGGTGTAAATGTCCGACCATAGTTGGTAAAAAGCGGGTAAGAAAAGGTTAAAATACCCGACTGTAGACAATCAATAGCGGGAGCGGAGTTGTTTGGCTACAAGAAGGTGTGAAAGTCCGACCACGGTTTGTAAAAAGCGGGTAAGAAAAGGTTCGAATGCCCGAATATATACCATCAAAAGTGGAAGTGGATGTGTTCGGCTGCAAGAAGGTGTGAACGTCCGACCAAAGTTTGTAAAAAGCAGTCAAGAAAAGGTTCGAATATCCAACCAAACATAATCAAAAGCGGGAGCAGAGCTGTTCGACTGCAAGTAGGTGTGAATGTCAGATCATAATTTGCAAAAAGCTGATGAGAAAGGGTGAGAATGCCCGGCTATACACCATCAAATGCGGGAGCGGAAGTGTTCGGCTGTGAGTAGGTGTGAATGTCCAACCATAATTGCTGAAAAATGTGTTAGAAGAGACTAGAATGCCGGACAAGACATCATCAAATGCGGGAGCGGAGTTGTTCGGCTGTGAGTAGGTGTGAATCTCCGAGCATAGTTTGTAAAAAGGGGGTAAGAATAGGTTCGAATGCCCGAACATACACTATCAAAACAGGGAGCTGAGGTGGCTCAGCTGCAAGGTGTGAATGTCTGACTATAGTTTGTAAATAAGGTGCGAATGCCCAACAATGTATAATCAAAAGAGGGAGCGGAGGTTTTCGGCTACAAGAAGGTTTGAATGTCCGACCATAGTTTGTAAAAAGCGGGTAAGAAAAGGTTCAAGCGCCTGACTATACACCATCAAAAGCGGGAGCAGAGGTGTTCCGCTGTAAGAAGGTGTGAATGTCCAACCATATTTGGTAAAAAGTGGGTAAGAAAAGGTTAAAATACCCGACTGTACACAATCAATAGCGGGAGAGGAGGTTTTCAGCTGCAAGAAGGTGTGAATGTCCACCCATAATTACTGAAAAATGGGTAAGAAAAGGTGCGAATGCCCAACCATACATTATCAAAAGCAGGTGTGAATGTCAGATCATAATTTGCAAAAAGCTGATGAGAAAGGGTGAGAATGCCCGACTATACACCATCAAATGCGGGAGCGGAGTTGTTCGGATGTGAGTAAGTGTGAATCTCCGACCATAATTGCTGAAAAAAGTGTTAGAAAAGGTAAGAATGCCGGTCCATACATCATCAAAAGCGGGAGAGGTGGTGTTCGGCTGCAAGTAGGTGTGAATGTCCAGCCATAATTACTAACAAACGGGTGAGAAAAGGTAGTATTGCCATACCATACATGATCAAAACAGGGAGCGGAGGTGGTTCAGCTGCAAGAAGGTGTGAATGTCCGACTAAAGTTCAAATATATTAACAAAAGCGGGAGGAGAGGTCTTCGGATGAGAGTGGTTGAGAATTTCCAAAAATAATCTATAAAATGCGGTGAAAAAAAAGGTGTGATAGAACACTAAAAGGTGGAGCGGAAGTGTTCGGCTGCAAGAAGGTGTGAATGTCCTACTATATTTGGTGAAAAGCAGGTGACCTTACATCATCAAAAGCGAGATCAGAGGTGTTTGGCTGCATGAAGGCCATAGTTTGCCAAAAGCGGGTAAGCTGCGAATGACCGACTAAATATCAACAAAAGGTCTTCGGATGCAAGTGGGTGTGAATATCCCACCATACAAGTATGGTGGAGAGGAAGCTGTGAACAGCCGACCATAGTTGGCAAAAAGCGGGTGAGAAAAGGTGCGAATGTCCAACCATACATGATCAAAACAGGGAGCGGAGGTGTTTGGCTGTGACAAGGTGTGAATGTCCACCCAAAATTAATGAAAAGTGGGCAACAAGTAGGTTTGAATGCCCAACCATACATCATCAAAAGCAGGAGTGGATGTGTTCGGCTGTAAGAAGGTTTGAATGTCCGAGCATAGTTTGTAAAAAGCGGGTAAGAAAAGGTTCGAATGCCCAAACATACACCATCAAAAGAGGGAGAGGAGGTGTTCCGCTGTAAGAAGGTGTGAATGTCCGACCATAGTTGGTAAAAAACGGGTAAGAAAAGGTTAAAATACCCGACTGTACACAATCAATAGCGGGAGCGGATGTGTTTGGCTACAAGAATGTGTGACAGTCCGACCATGGTTTGTAAAAAACGGGTAAGAAAAGGTGCGAATGCCCGACAATGTATGATCAAAAGAGGGAGCGGAGGTTTTCGGCTACAAGAAGGTTTGAATGTCCGACCATAGTTTGTAAAAAGCGGGTAAGAAAAGGTTCAAATGCCTGACAATACACCATCAAAAGCAGGAGCGGAGGTGTTCCGCTGTAAGACGGTGTAAATGTCCGACCATAGTTGGTAAAAAGCGGGTAAGAAAAGGTTAAAATACCCGACTGTACACAATCAATAGCGGTAGCGGAGTTGTTCGGCTACAAGAAGGTGTGAAAGTCCAACCATGGTTTGTAAAAAGCTGCTAAGAAAAGGTTCGAATGCCCGAATATATACCATCAAAAGCGGAAGCGGAGGTGTTCGGCTGCAAGAAGGTGTGAACGTCCGACCAAAGTTTGTAAAAAGCAGTTAAGAAAAGGTTCGAATATCCAACCAAACATAATCAAAAGCGGGAGCAGAGCTGTTCGACTGCAAGTAGGTGTGAATGTCCAGCCATAATTACTCACAAACGGGTAAGAAAAGGTAGTATTGCTAGACCATACATGATCAAAACAGGGAGCTGAGGTGGTTCAGCACCAAGGTGTGAATGTCTGACTATAGTTTGTAAAAAGCGGGTAAGATAAGGTGCGAATGCCCGACAATGTATGATCAAAAGAGGGAGCGGAGGTTTTTGGCTACAAGAAGGTTTGAATGTCCGACCATAGTTTGTAAAAAGCGGGTAAGAAAAGGTTCGAATGCCTGACTATACACCATCAAAAGCGGGAGCGGAGGTGTTCCGCTGTAAGACGGTGTAAATGTCCGACCATAGTTGATAAAAAGCGGGTAAGAAAAGGTTAAAATACCCGACTGTACACAATAAATAGGGGGAGCGGAGTTGTTCGGCTACAAGAAGGTGTGAAAGTCCAACCATGGTTTGTAAAAAGCTGGTGCGAAAAGGTTCGAATGCCCGAATATTTACCATCAAAAGCGGAAGCGGAGGTGTTCGGCTGCAAGAAGGTGTGAACGTCCGACCAAAGTTTGTAAAAAGCAGTTAAGAAAAGGTTCGAATATCCAACCAAACATAATCAAAAGCGGGAGCAGAGCTGTTCGACTGCAAGTAGGTGTGAATGTCCAGCCATAATTACTCACAAACGGGTAAGAAAAGGTAGTATTGCCAGACCATACATGATCAAAACAGGGAGCGGAGGTGGTTCAGCTGCAAGGTGTGAATGTCTGACTATAGTTTGTAAAAAGCGGGTAAGATAAGGTGCGAATGCCCGACAATGTATGATCAAAAGAGGGAGCAGAGGTTTTCGGCTGCAAGAAGGTCTGAATGTCCACCCAAAATTCCTGAAAAATGGGTAAAAAATAGGTGCGAATGCCAAACCATACATCATCAAAAGCAGGAGTGGATGTGTTCGGCTACAAGAAGATTTGAATGTCCATCAATAATTGCTTTAAAACATGAAAGAAAATTTTCGAATATCAAACCGCACATGATCATAAGCGGGAGAGGAGTTGTTCAGCTGCAAGAAGGTGTGAATGTCCACCCATAATTACTGAAAAATGGGTAAGAAAAGGTGAAAATGCCCAACCATACATCATCAAAAGCAGGAGTGGATGTGTTCGGCTACAAGAAGGTTTGAATGTCCGACCATAGTTTGTAAAAAGCGGGTAAGAAAAGGTTCGAATGCCCGAACATAGACCATCAAAAGAGGGAGCGGAGGTGTTCCGCTGTAAGAAGGTGTAAATGTCCGACCATAGTTGGTAAAAAGCGGGTAAGAAAAGGTTAAAATACCCGACTGTAGACAATCAATAGCGGGAGCGGAGTTGTTTGGCTACAAGAAGGTGTGAAAGTCCGACCACGGTTTGTAAAAAGCGGGTAAGAAAAGGTTCGAATGCCCGAATATATACCATCAAAAGTGGAAGTGGATGTGTTCGGCTGCAAGAAGGTGTGAACGTCCGACCAAAGTTTGTAAAAAGCAGTCAAGAAAAGGTTCGAATATCCAACCAAACATAATCAAAAGCGGGAGCAGAGCTGTTTGACTGCAAGTAGGTGTGAATGTCAGATCATAATTTGCAAAAAGCTGATGAGAAAGGGTGAGAATGCCCGGCTATACACCATCAAATGCGGGAGCGGAAGTGTTCGGCTGTGAGTAGGTGTGAATGTCCAACCATAATTGCTGAAAAATGTGTTAGAAGAGACTAGAATGCCGGACAAGACATCATCAAATGCGGGAGCGGAGTTGTTCGGCTGTGAGTAGGTGTGAATCTCCGAGCATAGTTTGTAAAAAGGGGGTAAGAATAGGTTCGAATGCCCGAACATACACTATCAAAACAGGGAGCTGAGGTGGCTCAGCTGCAAGGTGTGAATGTCTGACTATAGTTTGTAAATAAGGTGCGAATGCCCAACAATGTATAATCAAAAGAGGGAGCGGAGGTTTTCGGCTACAAGAAGGTTTGAATGTCCGACCATAGTTTGTAAAAAGCGGGTAAGAAAAGGTTCAAGCGCCTGACTATACACCATCAAAAGCGGGAGCAGAGGTGTTCCGCTGTAAGAAGGTGTGAATGTCCAACCATATTTGGTAAAAAGTGGGTAAGAAAAGGTTAAAATACCCGACTGTACACAATCAATAGCGGGAGAGGAGGTTTTCAGCTGCAAGAAGGTGTGAATGTCCACCCATAATTACTGAAAAATGGGTAAGAAAAGGTGCGAATGCCCAACCATACATTATCAAAAGCAGGTGTGAATGTCAGATCATAATTTGCAAAAAGCTGATGAGAAAGGGTGAGAATGCCCGACTATACACCATCAAATGCGGGAGCGGAGTTGTTCGGATGTGAGTAAGTGTGAATCTCCGACCATAATTGCTGAAAAAAGTGTTAGAAAAGGTAAGAATGCCGGTCCATACATCATCAAAAGCGGGAGAGGTGGTGTTCGGCTGCAAGTAGGTGTGAATGTCCAGCCATAATTACTAACAAACGGGTAAGAAAAGGTAGTATTGCCATACCATACATGATCAAAACAGGGAGCGGAGGTGGTTCAGCTGCAAGAAGGTGTGAATGTTCGACTAAAGTTCAAATATATTAACAAAAGCGGGAGGAGAGGTCTTCGGATGAGAGTGGTTGAGAATTTCCAAAAATAATCTATAAAATGCGGTGAAAAAAAAGGTGTGATAGAACACTAAAAGGTGGAGCGGAAGTGTTCGGCTGCAAGAAGGTGTGAATGTCCTACTATATTTGGTGAAAAGCAGGTGACCTTACATCATCAAAAGCGAGATCAGAGGTGTTTGGCTGCATGAAGGCCATAGTTTGCCAAAAGCGGGTAAGCTGCGAATGACCGACTAAATATCAACAAAAGGTCTTCGGATGCAAGTGGGTGTGAATATCCCACCATACAAGTATGGTGGAGAGGAAGCTGTGAACAGCCGACCATAGTTGGCAAAAAGCGGGTGAGAAAAGGTGCGAATGTCCAACCATACATGATCAAAACAGGGAGCGGAGGTGTTTGGCTGTGACAAGGTGTGAATGTCCACCCAAAATTAATGAAAAGATGGCAACAAGTAGGTTTGAATGCCCAACCATACATCATCAAAAGCAGGAGTGGATGTGTTCGGCTGTAAGAAGGTTTGAATGTCCGAGCATAGTTTGTAAAAAGCGGGTAAGAAAAGGTTCGAATGCCCAAACATACACCATCAAAAGAGGGAGAGGAGGTGTTCCGCTGTAAGAAGGTGTGAATGTCCGACCATAGTTGGTAAAAAACGGGTAAGAAAAGGTTAAAATACCCGACTGTACACAATCAATAGCGGGAGCGGATGTGTTTGGCTACAAGAATGTGTGACAGTCCGACCATGGTTTGTAAAAAACGGGTAAGAAAAGGTGCGAATGCCCGACAATGTATGATCAAAAGAGGGAGCGGAGGTTTTCGGCTACAAGAAGGTTTGAATGTCCAACCATAGTTAGTAAAAAGCGGGTAAGAAAAGGTTCAAATGCCTGACTATACACCATCAAAAGCGGGAGCGGAGGTGTTCCGCTGTAAGACGGTGTGAATGTCCAACCATAGTTGGTAAAAAGCGGGTAAGAAAAGGTTAAAATACCTGACTGTACACAATCAATAGCGGGAGCGGAGTTGTTCGGCTACAAGAAGGTATGAAAGTTCAACCATGGTTTGTAAAAAGCTGCTAAGAAAAGGTTCGAATGCCCGAATATATACCATCAAAAGCGGGAGCAGAGCTGTTCGACTGCAAGTAGGTGTGAATGTCCAGCCATAATTACTCACAAACGGGTAAGGAAAGGTAGTATTGCCAGACCATACATGATCAAAACAGGGAGCTGAGGTGGTTCAGCTGCAAGGTGTGAATGTCTGACTATAGTTTGTAAAAAGCGGGTAAGACAAGGTGCGAATGCCCGACAATGTATGATCAAAAGAGGGAGTGGAGGTCTTCGGCTGCAAGGTCTGAATGTCCAACCATAATTTCTAAAAACTTGGTAAGAAAAGGCTCGAAAGCCCGACTATACACAATCAAAAGCGGGAGCGGGAGGTTTTCAGCTGCAAATCCTTCACTCAAACCAAGTGAAAACTGCTTTGTCCTTCATATTTATCAATGTCTAGATCGACTTCAACAAAGAACAACATTGTACTTTGCAGTAAAGAAAGAGCAAATCAAAAGTTTTAGGAATCCGAGAATAAGCTTATTTTCATGAGTTCTGCACGATTATTGATTTTACTATAAATGAATGCCTTCACTCAAACTATGTTAAAACTGCTTTGTCCTTCATATTTATCAATGTCTAGATTGACTTCAACAAAGAACAACACTGGATTTTGCAGTAGAAGAAAGAGCAACACTGAAGGATCAGTAATCCGAGAATAAGCTTATTTTCATACGTTCTGCGTGATTTGGGATTTTATGTATAAAATGAATTCCTTCACTCAAACCAAGTTAAAACTGCTTTGTCCTTCATATTTATCAATGTCTAGATCGACTTCAACAAAGAACAACATTGTATTTTGCAGTAGAAGAAAAAGCAACACTGAAGGATCAGGAATCCGAGAATAAGCTTATTTTCATACGTTCTGCATGATTTGGGATTTTATGTATAAAATGAATTCCTTCACTCAAACCAAGTGAAAACTTCTTTGTCCTTCATATTTATCAATGTCTAGATTTACTTCAACAAAGAACAACATTGTATTTTGCAGTAGAAGAAATAGCAACACTGAAGGATCAGGAATCCGAAAACAAGCTTATTTTCATACTTTCTGCTTGATTTGGGATTTTGCTATCAAATTAATTCCTTCACTCAAACAAAGTGGAAACTGCTTTGTCCTTCATATTTATCAATGTCTATATCGATTTCAACAAAGAACAAGGCTGTATTTTGCAGTATAGGAAAGAGCAACACTGGAGGATCAGGAATCCGAGAATAAGCTTACTTTCATGAGTCCTGCACGATTTCGGATTTTCCTATAAAATGAATTGCTTTGCTCAAACCAAGTTAAAATTGCTTTGTCCTTCATAGTTATCCATGTCTAAAATGTATCAAGCATAAAGTTCCTCATATTACCCTGAATGACAAAGAAGCATCCCTTTGGTTGAGCAATACGTTCCTTTTGCGGAGTTATGCATGATTTCGGATTTTGCTATAAAATTCATTCCTATTGATTGTGTACAGTCGGGTATTTTAACCTTTTCTTACCCGCTTTTTACCAACTATGGTCGGACATTCACACCGTCTTACAGCGGAACATCTCCACTCCCGCTTTTGATGGTGTATAGTCAGGCATTTGAACCTTTTCTTACCCGCTTTTTACAAACTATGGTCAGACATTCAAACCTTCTTGTAGCCGAAAAGCTCTGCTCCCTCTTTTGATTATACATTGTCGGGCATTCGTACCTTATCTTACCCGCTTTTTACAAACTATAGTTAGACATTCACACCTTGGTTCTGAACCACCTCAGCTCCCTGTTTTGATCATGTATGGTCTGGCAATACTACCTTTTCTTACCCGTTTGTGAGTAATTATGGCTGGACATTCACACCTACTTGCAGTCGAACAGCTCTGCTCCCGCTTTTGATTATGTTTGGTTGGATATTCGAACCTTTTCTTAACTGCTTTATACAAACTTTGGTCGGACGTTCACACCTTCTTGCAGCCGAACACTTACGCTTCCGCTTTTGATGGTATATATTCGGGCATTAGAACCTTTTCTTACCAGCTTTTTACCAACTATGGTCGGACATTCACACCGTCTTACAGCGGAACACCTCCGCTCCCCCTATTGATTGTGTACAGTCGGGTATTTTAACCTTTTCTTACCCGCTTTTTACAAACTATGGTCGGACATTCAAACCTTCTTGTAGCCAAAAACCTCCGCTCCCTCTTTTGATCATACATTGTCGGGCATTCGCACCTTTTCTTACCCGTTTTTTACAAACCATGGTCGGACTTTCACACATTCTTGTAGCCAAACACATCCGCTCCCGCTATTGATTGTGTACAGTCGGGTATTTTAACCTTTTCTTACCCACTTTTTACCAACTATGGTCGGACATTCACACCTTCTTACAGCGGAACACCTCCGCTCCCTCTTTTGATGGTGTATGTGTGGGCATTCGAACCTTTTCTTACCCGCTTTTTACAAACTATGCTCGGACATTCAAACCTTCTTGTAGCCGAACACATCCACTCCTTCTTTTGATGATGTATGCTTGGGCATTCAAACCTACTTTTTACCCGCTTTTCATTAATTTTGGGTTGACATTCATACCTTGTCACAGCCAAACACCTCCGCTCCCTGTTTTGATCATGTATGGTTGGACATTCGCACCTTTTCTCACCCGCTTTTTGCAAACTATGGTCGGCTGCTCACAGCTTCCTCTCCACCATACTTGTATGGTGGGATATTCACACCCACTTGCATCCGAAGACCTTTTGTTGATATTTAGTTGGTCATTCGCAGCTTACCCGCTTTTGGCAAACTATGGCCTTCTTGCAGCCAAACACCTCTGATCTCGCTTTTGATAATGTAAGGTTGGGCATTCAGACCTTGCTTCACCTGCTTTTCACCAAATATAGTCGGACATTAAAACCTTCTTGCAGCCGAACACTTCCGCTCCTCCTTTTAGTGTTCTATCACACCTTTTTTTCACCGAATTTTATAGATTATGGTTGGAAATTCTCAACCACTCTCATCCGAAGACCTCTCCTCCCGCTTTTGTTAATATATTTGAACTTTAGTCGGACATTCACACCTTCTTGCAGCTGAACCACCTCCGCTCCCTGTTTTGATCATGTATGGTCTGGCAATACTACCTTTTCTTACCCGTTTGTGAGTAATTATGGCTGGACATTCACACCTACTTGCAGCCGAACACCACCTCTCTCGCTTTTGATGATGTATGGACCGGCATTCTTACCTTTTCTAACACATTTTTCAGAAATTACGGTCGGAGATTCACACCTACTCACAGCCGAACAACTCCGCTCCCGCATTTGATGGTGTGCAGTCGGACATTCTCACCCTTTCTCATCAGCTTTTTGCAAATTATGATCTGACATTCACACCTACTTGCAGTCGAAAAGGTATGCTCCCGCTTTTGATTATGTTTGGTTGGATATTCAAACCTTTTCTTAACTGCTTTTTACAAACTTTGGTTGGACGTTCACACCTTCTTGTAGCCGAACACATCCACTCCTGCTTTTGATGATGTATGGTTGGGCATTCGCACCTTTTTTTTACCCATTTGTCAGGAATAATGGGTGGACATTCACACCTTCTTGCAGCTGAACACCTCCTCTCCCACTTATGATCATGTGCGGTTTGATTTTCGAAAATTTTCTTTCATGTTTTCTAGCAATTATTGATGTACATTTAGACCTTCTTGCAGCTGAACACCTCCGCTCCTGCTTTTGATCATACCTTGTCAGGCATTCGCACCATGTCTTACCCGCTTTTTACAAACTTTAGTCGAACATTTACACCTTTTTGCAGCCGAACACCACCTCTCTCGCTTTTGATGATGTATGTTCCGGCATTCTTTCCTTTTCTAACACATTTTTCAGCAATTATGGTCGGACATTCACACCTACTCAGAGCCGAACACCTCCGCTCCCGCATTTGATGGTGTATAGTCGGGCATTCTCACCCTTTCGCATCAGCTTTTTGCAAATTATGATCTGACATTCACACCTGCTTTTGATAATGTATGGTTGGGCATTCGCACCTTTTTTTACCCATTTTTCAGGAATTATGGGTGGACATTCACACCTTCTTGCAGCTGAACACCTCCTCTCCTTCTTATGATCATGTGCAGATGATATTCGAAAATTTTCTTTCATGTTTTAAAGCAATTATTGATGGACACTCAGACCTTCTTGCAGCTGAACCACTCTGCTCCCGCTTTTGATGGTGTATAGTCGGGCTTTCGAGCCTTTCCTTCCCGGTTTTGACAAATTATGGTTGGACATTCAGACCTTCTTGCAGCCGAACACCTCCGCTCCCTCTTTTGATCATACATTGTCGGGCATTCGAACCTTTTCTTACCAGCTTTTTACAAACCATGGTTGAACTTTCACACCTTCTTGTAGCCGAACAACTCCGCTCCCGCTATTGATTGTGTACAGTCAGGTATTTTAACCTTTTCTTACCCGCTTTTTACCAACTATGGTCGGACATTCACACCGTCTTACAGCGGAACACCTCCGCTCCCGCTTTTGATGGTGTATAGTCAGGCATTTGAACCTTTTCTTACCCGCTTTTTACAAACTATGGTCGGACATTCAAACCTTCTTGTAGCCGAAAACCTCTGCTCCCTCTTTTGATCATACATTGTCGGGCATTCGCACCTTTTCTTACCCGTTTTTTACAAACCATGGTCGGACTGTCACACATTCTTGTAGCCAAACACATCCGCTCCCGCTATTGATTGTGACAGTCGGGTATTTTAACCTTTTCTTACCCGTTTTTTACCAACTATGGTCGGACATTCACACCTTCTTACAGCGGAACACCTCCGCTCCCTCTTTTGATGGTGTATGTTTGGGCATTCGAACCTTTTCTTACCCGCTTATTACAAACTATGCTCGGACATTCAAACCTTCTTGTAGCCGAACACATCCACTACTGCTTTTGATGATGTATGGTTGGGCATTCAAACCTACTTGTTTCCCACTTTTCATTAATTTTGGGTGGACATTCACACCTTGTCACAGCCAAACACCTCCACTCCCTGTTTTGATCATGTATGGTTGGACATTCGCACCTTTTTTTCACCCGCTTTTGGCCAACTATGGTCGGCTTTTCACAGCTTCCTCTCCAACATACTTGTATGGTGGGATATTCACACCCAGTTGCATCCGAAGACCTTTTGTTGATATTTAGTCGGTCATTCGCAGCTTACCCGCTTTTGGCAAACTATGGCCTTCATGCAGCCAAACACCTCTGATCTCGCTTTTGATGATGTAAGGTTGGGCATTCAGACCTTGCTTCACCTGCTTTTCACCAAATATAGTAGGACATTCACACCTTCTTGCAGCCGAACACTTCCGCTCCACCTTTTAGTGTTCTATCACACCTTTTTTTCACCGCATTTTATAGATTATGGTTGGAAATTCTCAACCAATCTCATCCGAAGACCTCTCCTCCCGCTTTTGTTAATATATTTGAACTTTAGTCGGACATTCACACCTTCTTGCAGCTGAACCACCTCCGCTCCCTGTTTTGATCATATATGGTATGGCAATACTACCTTTTCCTACCCGTTTGTTAGTAATTATGGCTGGACATTCACACCTACTTGCAGCCGAACACCACCTCTCCCGCTTTTGATGATGTATGGACCGGCATTCTTACCTTTGCTAACACATTTTTCAGCAATTATGGTCGGAGATTCACACTTACTCACAGCCGAACAACTCGGCTCCCGCATTTGATGGTGTATAGTCGGGCATTCTCACCCTTTCTCATCAGCTTTTTTCAATTTATGATCTGACATTCACACCTGCTTTTGATAATGTATGGTTGGGCATTCGCACCTTTTCTTACCCATTTTTCAGTAATTATGGGTGGACATTCACACCTTCTTGCAGCTGAACACCTCCTCTCCCGCTATTGATTGTGTACAGTCGGGTATTTTAACCTTTTCTTACCCGCTTTTTACCAAATATGGTCGGACATTCACACCGTCTTACAGCGGAACACCTCCGCTCCCGCTTTTGATGGTGTATAGTCAGGCATTTGAACCTTTTCTTACCCGCTTTTTACAAACTATGGTCGGACATTCAAACCTTCTTGTAGCCGAAAACCTCCGCTCCCTCTTTTGATCATACATTGTCGGGCATTCGCACCTTTTCTTACCCGTTTTTTACAAACCATGGTCGGACTGTCACACATTCTTGTAGCCAAACACATCCGCTCCCGCTATTGATTGTGACAGTCGGGTATTTTAACCTTTTCTTACCCGTTTTTTACCAACTATGGTCGGACATTCACACCTTCTTACAGCGGAACACCTCCGCTCCCTCTTTTGATGGTGTATGTTTGGGCATTCGAACCTTTTCTTACCCGCTTATTACAAACTATGCTCGGACATTCAAACCTTCTTGTAGCCGAACACATCCACTACTGCTTTTGATGATGTATGGTTGGGCATTCAAACCTACTTGTTTCCCACTTTTCATTAATTTTGGGTGGACATTCACACCTTGTCACAGCCAAACACCTCCACTCCCTGTTTTGATCATGTATGGTTGGACATTCGCACCTTTTTTTCACCCGCTTTTGGCCAACTATGGTCGGCTTTTCACAGCTTCCTCTCCAACATACTTGTATGGTGGGATATTCACACCCAGTTGCATCCGAAGACCTTTTGTTGATATTTAGTCGGTCATTCGCAGCTTACCCGCTTTTGGCAAACTATGGCCTTCATGCAGCCAAACACCTCTGATCTCGCTTTTGATGATGTAAGGTTGGGCATTCAGACCTTGCTTCACCTGCTTTTCACCAAATATAGTAGGACATTCACACCTTCTTGCAGCCGAACACTTCCGCTCCACCTTTTAGTGTTCTATCACACCTTTTTTTCACCGCATTTTATAGATTATGGTTGGAAATTCTCAACCAATCTCATCCGAAGACCTCTCCTCCCGCTTTTGTTAATATATTTGAACTTTAGTCGGACATTCACACCTTCTTGCAGCTGAACCACCTCCGCTCCCTGTTTTGATCATATATGGTATGGCAATACTACCTTTTCCTACCCGTTTGTTAGTAATTATGGCTGGACATTCACACCTACTTGCAGCCGAACACCACCTCTCCCGCTTTTGATGATGTATGGACCGGCATTCTTACCTTTGCTAACACATTTTTCAGCAATTATGGTCGGAGATTCACACTTACTCACAGCCGAACAACTCGGCTCCCGCATTTGATGGTGTATAGTCGGGCATTCTCACCCTTTCTCATCAGCTTTTTTCAATTTATGATCTGACATTCACACCTGCTTTTGATAATGTATGGTTGGGCATTCGCACCTTTTCTTACCCATTTTTCAGTAATTATGGGTGGACATTCACACCTTCTTGCAGCTGAACACCTCCTCTCCCGCTATTGATTGTGTACAGTCGGGTATTTTAACCTTTTCTTACCCGCTTTTTACCAAATATGGTCGGACATTCACACCGTCTTACAGCGGAACACCTCCGCTCCCGCTTTTGATGGTGTATAGTCAGGCATTTGAACCTTTTCTTACCCGCTTTTTACAAACTATGGTCGGACATTCAAACCTTCTTGTAGCCGAAAACCTCCGCTCCCTCTTTTGATCATACATTGTCGGGCATTCGCACCTTTTCTTACCCGTTTTTTACAAACCATGGTCGGACTGTCACACATTCTTGTAGCCAAACACATCCGCTCCCGCTATTGATTGTGACAGTCGGGTATTTTAACCTTTTCTTACCCGTTTTTTACCAACTATGGTCGGACATTCACACCTTCTTACAGCGGAACACCTCCGCTCCCTCTTTTGATGGTGTATGTTTGGGCATTCGAACCTTTTCTTACCCGCTTATTACAAACTATGCTCGGACATTCAAACCTTCTTGTAGCCGAACACATCCACTACTGCTTTTGATGATGTATGGTTGGGCATTCAAACCTACTTGTTTCCCACTTTTCATTAATTTTGGGTGGACATTCACACCTTGTCACAGCCAAACACCTCCACTCCCTGTTTTGATCATGTATGGTTGGACATTCGCACCTTTTTTTCACCCGCTTTTGGCCAACTATGGTCGGCTTTTCACAGCTTCCTCTCCAACATACTTGTATGGTGGGATATTCACACACAGTTGCATCCGAAGACCTTTTGTTGATATTTAGTCGGTCATTCGCAGCTTACCCGCTTTTGGCAAACTATGGCCTTCATGCAGCCAAACACCTCTGATCTCGCTTTTGATGATGTAAGGTTGGGCATTCAGACCTTGCTTCACCTGCTTTTCACCAAATATAGTAGGACATTCACACCTTCTTGCAGCCGAACACTTCCGCTCCACCTTTTAGTGTTCTATCACACCTTTTTTTCACCGCATTTTATAGATTATGGTTGGAAATTCTCAACCAATCTCATCCGAAGACCTCTCCTCCCGCTTTTGTTAATATATTTGAACTTTAGTCGGACATTCACACCTTCTTGCAGCTGAACCACCTCCGCTCCCTGTTTTGATCATATATGGTATGGCAATACTACCTTTTCCTACCCGTTTGTTAGTAATTATGGCTGGACATTCACACCTACTTGCAGCCGAACACCACCTCTCCCGCTTTTGATGATGTATGGACCGGCATTCTTACCTTTGCTAACACATTTTTCAGCAATTATGGTCGGAGATTCACACTTACTCACAGCCGAACAACTCGGCTCCCGCATTTGATGGTGTATAGTCGGGCATTCTCACCCTTTCTCATCAGCTTTTTTCAATTTATGATCTGACATTCACACCTGCTTTTGATAATGTATGGTTGGGCATTCGCACCTTTTCTTACCCATTTTTCAGTAATTATGGGTGGACATTCACACCTTCTTGCAGCTGAACACCTCCTCTCCCGCTATTGATTGTGTACAGTCGGGTATTTTAACCTTTTCTTACCCGCTTTTTACCAAATATGGTCGGACATTCACACCGTCTTACAGCGGAACACCTCTGCTCCCGCTTTTGATGGTGTATAGTCAGGCGCTTGAACCTTTTCTTACCCGCTTTTTACAAACTATGGTCGGACATTCAAACCTTCTTGTAGCCGAAAACCTCCGCTCCCTCTTTTGATTATACATTGTTGGGCATTCGCACCTTATTTACAAACTATAGTCAGACATTCACACCTTGCAGCTGAGCCACCTCAGCTCCCTGTTTTGATAGTGTATGTTCGGGCATTCGAACCTATTCTTACCCCCTTTTTACAAACTATGCTCGGAGATTCACACCTACTCACAGCCGAACAACTCCGCTCCCGCATTTGATGATGTCTTGTCCGGCATTCTAGTCTCTTCTAACACATTTTTCAGCAATTATGGTTGGACATTCACACCTACTCACAGCCGAACACTTCCGCTCCCGCATTTGATGGTGTATAGCCGGGCATTCTCACCCTTTCTCATCAGCTTTTTGCAAATTATGATCTGACATTCACACCTACTTGCAGTCGAACAGCTCTGCTCCCGCTTTTGATTATGTTTGGTTGGATATTCGAACCTTTTCTTAACTGCTTTTTACAAACTTTGGTCGGACGTTCACACCTTCTTGCAGCCGAACACATCCACTTCCACTTTTGATGGTATATATTCCCGGCATTCGAACCTTTTCTTACCCGCTTTTTACAAACCGTGGTCGGACTTTCACACCTTCTTGTAGCCAAACAACTCCGCTCCCGCTATTGATTGTGTACAGTCGGGTATTTTAACCTTTTCTTACCCGCTTTTTACCAACTATGGTCGGACATTTACACCTTCTTACAGCGGAACACCTCCGCTCCCTCTTTTGATGGTCTATGTTCGGGCATTCGAACCTTTTATTACCCGCTTTTTACAAACTATGGTCGGACATTCAAACCTTCTTGTAGCCGAACACATCCACTCCTGCTTTTGATGATGTATGGTTGGGCATTTTCACCTTTTCTTACCCATTTTTCAGTAATTATGGGTGGACATTCACACCTTCTTGCAGCTGAACAACTCCTCTCCCGCTTATGATCATGTGCGGTTTGATATTCGAAAATTTTCTTTCATGTTTTAAAGCAATTGATGGACATTCAAATCTTCTTGTAGCCGAACACATCCACTCCTGCTTTTGATGATGCATGGTTTGGCATTCGCACCCTTTTTTTACCCATTTTTCAGGAATTTTGGGTGGACATTCAGACCTTCTTGCAGCCGAAAACCTCTGCTCCCTCTTTTGATCATACATTGTCGGGCATTCGCACCTTATCTTACCCGCTTTTTACAAACTATAGTCAGACATTCACACCTTGCAGCTGAACCACCTCCGCTCCCTGTTTTGATCATGTATGGTCTGGCAATACTACCTTTTCTTACCCGTTTGTGAGTAATTATGGCTGGACATTCACACCTACTTGCAGTCGAACAGCTCTGCTCCCGCTTTTGATTATGTTTGGTTGGATATTCGAACCTTTTCTTAACTGCTTTTTACAAACTTTGGTCGGACGTTCACACCTTCTTGCAGCCGAACACCTCCGCTTCCGCTTTTGATGGTATATATTCGGGCATTCGAACCTTTTCTTACCAGCTTTTTACAAACCATGGTTGGACTTTCACACCTTCTTGTAGCCGAACAACTCCGCTCCCCCTATTGATTGTGTACAGTCGGGTATTTTAACCTTTTCTTACCCGCTTTTTACCAACTATGGTCGGACATTCACACCGTCTTGTAGCCAAAAACCTCCGCTCCCTCTTTTGATCATACATTGTCGGGCATTCGCACCTTATCTTACCCGCTTTTTACAAACTATAGTCAGACATTCACACCTTGGTGCTGAACCACCTCAGCTCCCTGTTTTGATCATGTATGGTCTAGCAATACTACCTTTTCTTACCCGTTTGTGAGTAATTATGGCTGGACATTCACACCTACTTGCAGTCGAACAGCTCTGCTCCCGCTTTTGATTATGTTTGGTTGGATATTCGAACCTTTTCTTAACTGCTTTTTACAAACTTTGGTCGGACGTTCACACCTTCTTGCAGCCGAACACCTCCGCTTCCGCTTTTGATGGTATATATTCGGGCATTCGAACCTTTTCTTACCAGCTTTTTACAAACCATGGTTGGACTTTCACACCTTCTTGTAGCCGAACAACTCCGCTCCCCCTATTGATTGTGTACAGTCGGGTATTTTAACCTTTTCTTACCCGCTTTTTACCAACTATGGTCGGACATTCACACCGTCTTGTAGCCAAAAACCTCCGCTCCCTCTTTTGATCATACATTGTCGGGCATTCGCACCTTATCTTACCCGCTTTTTACAAACTATAGTCAGACATTCACACCTTGGTGCTGAACCACCTCAGCTCCCTGTTTTGATCATGTATGGTCTGGCAATACTACCTTTTCTTACCCGTTTGTGAGTAATTATGGCTGGATATTCATACCTACTTGCAGTCGAAAAGCTCTGCTCCCGCTTTTGATGGTATATATTCGGGCATTCGAACCTTTTCTTAGCAGCTTTTTACAAACCATGGTTGGACTTTCACACCTTCTTGTAGCCGAACAACTCCGCTTCCGCTATTGATTGTGTACAGTCGGGTATTTTAACCTTTTCTTACCCGCTTTTTACCAACTATGGTCGGACATTCACACCGTCTTACAGCGGAACACCTCCGCTCCCGCTTTTGATGGTGTATTGTCAGGCATTTGAACCTTTTCTTACCCGCTTTTTACAAACTATGGTCGGACATTCAAACCTTCTTGTAGCCAAAAACCTCCGCTCCCTCTTTTGATCATACATTGTCGGGCATTCGCACCTTTTCTTACCCGTTTTTTACAAACCATGGTCGGACTTTCAAACCTTCTTGTAGCCCAACACATCCACTCCTGCTTTTGATGATGTATGTTTGGGCATTCGCACCTTTTCTTACCCATTTTTCAGTAATTATGGGTGGACATTCACACCTTCTTGCAGCTGAACACCTCCTCTCCCGCTTATGATGGTGTATAGTCGGGCTTTCAAGCCTTTTCTTACCCGGTTTTTACAAATTATAGTTGGACATTCACACCTTCTTGCAGCTGAACAACTCCTCTCCCGCTTATGATCATGTACGGTTTGATATTCGAAAATTTTCTTTCATGTTTTAAAGCAATTATTGATGGACATTCAAATCTTCTTGTAGCCGAACACATCCACTCCTGCTTTTGATGATGTATGGTTTGGCATTCGCACCCTTTTTTTACCCATTTTTCAGGAATTTTGGGTGGACATTCAGACCTTCTTGCAGCCGAAAACCTCCGCTCCCTCTTTTGATCATACATTGTCGGGCATTCGCACCTTATCTTACCCGGTTTTTACAAACTATAGTCAGACATTCACACCTTGCAGCTGAACCACCTCCGCTCCCTGTTTTGATCATGTATGGTCTGGCAATACTACCTTTTCTTACCCGTTTGTGAGTAATTAATCCCAAAATATTGAGCATAAAATAAGTCTTTATGCTGATGATGTATTACTTTTCCTTCAGAACTCACAGACGTCTCTCAGTCACACGATCACACTCATAAATAAATTCTCAGCACTTTCTGACTACTCTATCAACTGGTCTAAGACCACAGTTCTGCCCATTAACTGTAGGGTCCATAATATACCTGCGATCACTTTACAGTCAGGAAATATTAGATATTTAGGCATAAACATTTCCTCCAGGCTCTCAGAGCTAACAAAGCTAAATTATGTGCAATTATTAAAGACAGTAGAGGACGATCTCTCGTTGGAAGTCCTTACCTATATCACTTATGGGGAGAGTTACATCCATTAAAATGATGATACTACCAAAAGTTAACTATTTGTTCTCAATGATCCCCATAAAACCATCTGCTACTTGGTTTAAGTCACTAGATTCATGCATCTCCAAATTTCTGTGGAAAAACAAACCACCACGTATTAGTTTAAAAACCCTACAGAAGACCAAGGACAGTGGTGGATTAGATTTACCTCATTTTCAGCACTATTCCTTAGACAATAGGTTACAATATATATCAAAATGGTTTAAACCTTGTTGTTGTCACAGTTCCCAGAGACGTTGTAATCGTTGAGGATTCTATATTCACCCCCTCATTAGAGGCACGTAATGCAGATTGATGACACTGAATCTTCTTCTCTGTTCATTGCTGGCATCATTCCCAGCATCGTAAGTGTTCGTGGCATTGTTAGCCTCTTCTTCTGGATCTTGATATCGAGAATCCTTTTGTATTTCTGGTTTTTCAGTACTCTCTCTTCGTTCACCGGAGTCTTTGTCTTTTTGTCCTTGAGTTTGGTGATTTTTTCTTCTTTTGATGCCTTGACACAATGTGACAGGTGATACCACGTGGGAGATCCTGTAACTTGGACTGCTGTCCCTGTGCTGCGAAATGGCTGTGCTGCTCAAATGGTCTCTCCTTCATCATGGTTACATGCTGCCATTCCGACATCTCGCCATTCCGACATGGGTCTCCAATTGTCGGAATGGCGACACTTAATTTTTTATCAAACGTCCCACCATTCCGACACTTTTTTCCTCCTATGGTCGGAATGGCGGTATGTTTTTTGTTTTTTTTAACATACCGCCATTCCGACAGTTCCTTTTAATAGCCTATTTTTTACCCAAAACATTTTGCACTAATTATATGGCGGCGCAAATACGCCCTAAAGTTTGGCGCACAAGCTTTGCACATGCAGAGGCCACAGCCTCGCAAACAAACTTTAATAATCTATTATCAAAATCCCCTGAATTTCAAATATAAAAATACAGATATTAATGTAACTCTGGCGAGACTGAAACTGATTAAGCAGAAATACAGTGTCAGTGAGCTGTCACAGCAGCCAGCTGGAGCAGAGCTCTCCACAGAGCCCATGCGTCTTTTGCACGCTGTCATCATATGCAAAAGTAATAATTGCAATTACAGATATCACGGCTACTGCACAGGACACAGTTGCGAGCACTCTGCCTTGCCTTGCCAATAGGAGAAGAGAGAAATGACAGCATAGAACGTATAAAACACAACAAAATTCAGTAAAAACGTTTATTCATGTTATTCACGTGATTTATGAGTACTCACTCCAATTTTGGGAAGCGCGGATGGCCTTTGCGCATTTGGCACAAACACACAGCCGCAACGGTTGTAGCTTTATACAGCCTGTTGATATCTTAAGGACCTAACTGGTCACACCTGGGAGTAAATGTCATGTAGTGATTGTTTTTACATGACATTACAGCTGAACATATAGCTTTCATCCACAAACCAACGTGGGAGAGCCCGAAGACGCATGTGCCAGACGCACATAGGCATGCGTAAAACCAATTTTGACCACTTCATACTGTTTATTTGCTTTCTTTTAGTTAACTTTCGTTTCTTTTGGATTCTTGTGCGTGTTATGGAGCCGTTTTGGTCCATGTTTGTAAGCCTTTTTTTCCTGGATTAAATTTTCGGAAGTTGAAACAAGTGGCATTGGAGTGTGTGATTGAAAACCACCGCGGACTGCTTCTCCTCCTCCAGTTGCCGAGACTTTGTGTATTTAATAACGCTTGTCTATAAACGTGTTAAACATATAAATTGCATGAACAGAAAGAAGGGACTCACCTGTTGAGTAACACACATTTCCTTATACGGAAAGCCTTGTCGGAATGGTGGGACATTTGAACGTCAGAATAGCGGGATGTCGCAATGGTGGGATGTCGGAATGGTGGGACGTTTGCATGTCGGAATGGTGGTATGTCGGAATGGTGGTATGTCAGAATGGTGGGATGTCGGAATAGCGGGATGTCGGAATGGCGGGATTTCGGAATGGGTGTTGCCACCCCCTTCATCATATACACAGTTATTTATACATCCCCTTCCACCATGAAGTGTTGTCCCTTTTTGTTTCTCTCTTTGTTCTTAAAATGCTGTTATGCATGTCTAAACCAATCCATTAAATTAGATCATTTTGGCAGTAAAGCGATCTACAATGTGCTTGGTCGCAAAGCTGCTCATCTGTGGTAAACAGCTCTTCAGAAAGGCATTCTTCAATTGATTTCACTAATTCTATGTAATAATTTTGTGATTTCCTACAAAACTACACTTCTTCTCCCATCTGTCTGAGTATTTAATATTGTCTGGGTCCCGTTAAAACATGTATTTTTCCCATCTAATTCCTTGTTTGCTTTAAAACAAGTATTCCCCATTTTCTATCCCTTCAGTAGCCAACCAGTTTGTATGGAGTACACTGGAGCAACTTGACTGATCAGTAAAACACTGCTTTTGTTGTCACCGCAAGGCTTCCCCCGTCGGTTTTTTCACTGAGACACTACTGAGTAACTATAACTCAACACAGTTTATACACATAACATTCCTATGCATACTAACAAACAAACAAACAATTATTTATCGCAATTTTCTCATCTCTGTTTGAACGTACACCCAGGTAAATATTCCTGTAGTCTTCTCATACCGACTATGGACCCATTCATTGTTTAACTTCACTGTTTTGCAAATCCTAATTGAATATTACACATTGACATTGAACTTTACTTGATAAGCAGGTCTTCATTGCATTCAGCAGCCTATATGTGAGCATCTATGTGTAAGATGTTCTTCTTTGCATTTATCAGCAGCAAGCAATTCTTCATTGCACATGCATATGAAAATAGTAAAACAATTCCAATGCGTTAGCGAAACCTTCTATATCAGGAGTGTCCATCATGATGCTGGGAATAAAACCTCTTTCCTAGGATAGTTCAACCTTCATTACTCAACTGATCATAACTCCGCAATGAGCACATTTCAAAGTATCATTCCTCTACATGTATTCAAAAATCTATCTGTAAATGTTTAATATTTCTTATATTTGTTGATGTCATTCTGTGTGCATGTGGCCTAAACCCAATCTCTGTGTGGCAATTTTAATTTAAACAAGTTGAACTCTGCCTCTGATCATTTAAAAAAGGTGTGTACCAATATCAACCTTTCTCAGGTAATTACTGATCCTACAAAACCAAAGAGATCCTTCAAGGTTGTCCCTGATTGGCTCAATCTTAACATAGCAAAGGTAGAAAATCCGCAGTATCTGAACTTGGTGTTAGTTATCACTGCTCAATAGCCTGTATCAGAATTGCAAAAATGAAAACATTAGGTCCACGCTTGGTATCCAGATCCTGAAACATCTCCATGAGCAGGCTTTTTTTTAACTGATCTGTTAAAATCCCAGATGAAGATCTAGCACTTGACCATTTTTGTAAATCTTCTAATTCCATAGTTGATAAAAACGCCCCTTTTAAAAAGTATAGAACTTAGAACAGGTCTATCCCTGGCTTTCGGCAGAACTGTCTTCTTTACTTTTTTTTCCCCTTGTCCTGTTCAGCATTATGTCAGAAGAATTGTAGTCCGAATACCTTTGATGCCAAACAGATTTGTTTTGCCAAGGGAAGTTTTATAAATGTAAAGCTCCCCTTGATGCCCATTTATTTATTTCTGTTTACAATATATGACATGAACTGAACTGAACCGGACCGGGGGACAAGGAAAGAAGAAGAGGAAAGAAGAGGAAACAGAACAAAAATAGAAACAAAAACCAGACAACCAGCTGCTACACCTGTAAAAAACCAAACAGACAACAATCCATGGCCTATGAGGGGAATCCAGCCTTAGCGCCACCAGGAGCACCTGAAAGCAGACAAGCAGAGAAAAAACAAACACACAAACAAACAAGCACAAGAAGCGGCAATCGCATACAACACAGCTGTGGATATAGATGACCTGAGACGACATGATAATACATCAACTGCTTAGTGACCATGCTACTGGACTAATGAATGTGTGTGTGTGTGTGTGAGAACATTCAACACCCATGGCACAGGACCTACATGATAACCGTGCTTAGTTATGAGTGTATAAGCGTACAGGGCCACAATCCACAGCCCCCCCCCAAGCAATCAGAAGCAGGCAGAGAGGGCCACAAGACCCAGGCCACCAGCAGCCCCCACAGAGCACAGAACCCAGGCAGCCCACCGCAGGGGCAACCACGCATCCACCCAGAAGACTGCAGAGGAAGCCCCCGGAAAGAGACCCCATAAGCATAGGGCAGAGGCACTCCGGGAACCAGGGGCAACAGCCCACCGACCCCGCCAGGCCCCAGCCGCCCAGACATGGGCCGTGCACTGGACCTGGGCCCCAGGAGCCCGAGCGCCCCCAAACCCCCCGGCAGAGGCCCCACCCAATACCCAGGAGGGCCAAGCGCCCCAGACAGCCACAAAGTGGGTCAGCGCCTGCCCCAGCGCCCCTGGCCAAGTGCCCTGGGAGTCAAGACGTGCCCACAGGTGGGTGAAGTCGCGATCAGTGGGGAGAGGCAACGCTGATGCCCCATCGGGAGAAACACAGGCAGGCCAGGCGACAGCAAGTCCCAGATCCAGGCCCAATCATTACCACACACACTTTCACGTCCCATACATCCACACATCCACACATCCTACCTCCCTCGACTCTGCTGGGGTGTAGTGCAGCGGGCACACCAGGAGGCCAGCAACCCCCCAGCCACCACAGACCCCGAACCAGCAGAACAATTAATTAATCCTCCTGGCCCCTCCTGCCCCGAGCAGACACCAGGAAGCAGGGGTGTGCGAAGAAGACCCCTCCCCTCACCCTTCTGGCTCTTCAATATTTTCTAATAGTGAGCAATTAAAATTGAGGGGCAGCCAAACTTGTAGAACTGGGAGCGCGGCACTCTGGGCCGCCTACATACCCAAAGAGCCCCGCCCACCAGATGCCACTCAGTGTAACCACCCCCCAAGACCTAATGTGTGTGTGTGAGTGTGTTTGATAAGTAGTAATGTCTAAGGTGTAATTAAAACAGGGGCAGGGAACTGCAGAGTGCAACCAAAGGGGACCACCTACGTGGCCCCATCCACTACACCCCACCGAACACACACGCCCCCAAAACCCTTCATGTGTGAGTGTGTGCTGTGTACAGGAGCCAGAAGGGAGAGGGGTATGGGGATATATACCGGGGGAGCTACTCTCCCCCAGAGAGGGCAGCCAGGGACTGGCTGCAATAGGCATCCCCGCTACCTGGGAGCCAACAATGGGCAGGAGGGCCTGATGTCCACCAGGCTTGGGGCCTGCAGCGACCATATTCCGGGAGCTACTGTACCCCCAGAAGGTACCCATCCCGCCCCACCCCACTCAACCCAACCCCACCCAGGAGGACCTCTACAAAAAACAAACAAACAAACCACCCGGTCACACCAGTCGCAGCAGCCCGGGCCTGAGACCCACCATCACCCAGCAACCCACCACCACCACTATGTGATAAAACTAATCAGAGGGGACCAGAGAGAATGAAATTCAGCCAATTGATGTTTTGAGGAGGCAGACATTGTTTCCATGCTAATATAATCTAAAAGAAAATTTCTAAACTGGTTAATACGCAGATTGTTCTTCGCTTTCCAGTTCATGAGAATAGTTTTCTTTGCGATACATAACACTGTGACAACCATGTGTGCTGAGTTAATTTCCATGTTGATGTTGTCTAAGTCACCCAGTATGCACAGTGTGGGGCATGCAGGGATGCTACACTTTAGCCATGTTGATAGGTCCTCACAGACTTCAAGCCAGAACTTCTGGACAGGCGCAGAAAACCACAAAGCGTGTGCATAATCATCAGGTGTGTTATCTGTGCAATGTGAGCAGATGTTTGAGTGTGTTAGACCCATCCTGAACATCCTTTGTCCTGTATAGTGTGTTCTATGAAGGATTTTGTATTGTATGAGCTGTAAATTAGGATTTCAAGTCTTTATGAAGGTGTTCAAACATATTTGTGGTTAGAAGCTATGACCAGAACTGATGGATAAATCTGCCTCCCATTTTGAGGATGGAAGAGACATTGTGTCATCTATCTTAGACAATAATTTATATATTTTTGATAGTAGTTTTGGGGTACAGCTGCTTAGAAATTCTGCTAATTCTGCTAATTCTGCAAGTCTGGTTGGTGGAGGATATATCCATCCATCCATCCATCATCTGCCGCTTATCCGGGGGTCGGGTCGCGGGGGCAGCAGCTTGAGCAGAGAAACCCAGACGTCTCTGTCCCCGGCCACTTCCTCCAGCTCTTCCGGGGGGACCCCGAGGCGTTCCCAGGCCAGCCGAGAGACATAGTCTCTCCAACGTGTCCTGGGTCTCCCCCGGGTATAGAGCTGGTCCACTGTTCCAAAAGCCACACTGCATCTCCTGAATCCGAGGCTCGATTATCCGACGGATCCTCCTCTCCAATACCCCCGAATAGACCTTACCAGGGAGGCTGAGGAGTGTGATATCCCTATAGTTGGAACACACCCTCCGGTCCCCCTTTTTAAAGAGGGGGACAACCACCCCAATCTGCCAGTCCAGAGGCACTGTCCCCGATGTCCACGCGATACTGCAGAGGCGTGTCAGCCAAGACAGCCCTACAACATCCAGAGCCTTGAGAAACTCAGGACGGACCTCATCCACCCCCGGGGCCTTGCCACCGAGGAACTTTTTAACCACCTCGGCAACCTCAGCCCCAGAAATGGGAGGCCCCGTCTCCGAGCTCTCCGACTCTGCCTCTTCCGAGCACGTGTTGGTAGGATTGAGGAGTTCCTCGAAGTACTCCCCCCACCGACTCACAACATCCCTAGTTGAGGTCAGCAAAGCCCCGTCCGCACTGTAAACAGTGTTGACTGTGAGCCGCTTCCCCCCCCTGAGACGCCGGATGGTGGACCAGAATCTTTTCGAGGCCGTCCGGAAATCGTTCTCCATGGTCTCACCGAACTCCTCCCAGGCCCGAGTTTTTGCCTCAGCAACCGCCGAAGCCGCGGCCCGTCTGGCCCGTCTGGCCCGTCGGTACCTATCAGCTTCTTCCAGGGTCCCACTGGCCAAAAAGGCCCGATAGGACTCCTTCTTCAGCTTGACGGCTTCCCTCACCACTGGTGTCCACCAGCAGGTTGGAGGGTTGCCGCCACGACAGGCACCGACCACCTTACGGCCACAACTCCGACCAGCTGCCTCGGCAATGGAGTCACGGAACATGGCCCATTCAATGTCCCCCACCTCAAATATGGTTGAAGCTCTGCCGGAGGTGGGAGTTAAAGCTCCTTCTGACGGGGGATTCTGACAAACGCTCCCAGCAGACCCTCACAATACGTTTGGGCCTGCCAGGTCTGATCGGCATCCTCCCCCACCAGCGGAGCCAACTCACCACCAGGTGGTGATCAGTTGACAGCTCCGCCCCTCTCTTCACCTGAGTGTCCAGGACATACGGCCCCAAGTCCGATGATACAACCACAAAGTCGATCATCGAACTGCGGCCAAGGGTGTCCTGGTGCCAAGTGCACATATGGACACCCTTATGCCTGAACATGGTGTTCGTTATGGACAGTCTATGACTGGCACAGAAGTCCAACAACATAACACCACTCTGATTCAGATCGGGGGGGCCGTTCCTCCCAATCACACCCCTCCAGGTCTCACTGTCATTGCCCACGTGAGCATTGAAGTCCCCCAGCAGAATGAGGGAGTCTCCGGTAGGAGCATTCTCCAGTGCCTCCCCCAGAGACTCCAAAAAGGGTAGGTACTCTGAACTGCTGTTTGGCGCATAGGCACAAACAACAGTCAGGACTCGTCCCCCCACCCAAGGCGGAGGGAGGCTACCCTCTCGTTCACTGGGGTAAACCCCAATGTACTGGCACACAGCCGGGGGGCAATAAGTATGCCCACACCTGCTCTGCGCCTCTCACCACGGGCAACTCCAGAGTGGAAGAGAGTCCAACCCCTCTCAAGAGTACTGGTTCCAGATCCCAAGCCGTGCGTCGAGGTGAGTCCGACTATATCTAACGGTCTGATGAAGTTTCAACAATAAACAACAAACTTTGTATTATGAGAAAGAACCAGACTCATTCTTTAGGAATCCGAAAATAAGCTCTATTTTATGAGTTATGCACGAATTCGGATTCTCCTATAAAACGAATTCCTTAACTCAAACCAAGTTAAGACTGCTTTGTCCTTCATATTTATTCATGTCTAATCAAGTTTCAATGATAAACAACGTTGTACTTTGTAGAATGAGAAAGAACTTCCTCAGCAATAAGCATCTCTCGACAAATGACGAAATACAGATTTTGCTATAAAATTAATTGCAATCAGCCTGACTTAAAACTGTTTGTCTTCCTTATTTATCCACTTCAAATCAAGTTTCAACAATTAAAAAAATTTTGTAGTTTGAGAAAGAACAACTTAATCTTGAGCAATCAGTATAAAAAGAAGGTAAGCAAAGGTGCGAATGTCAAACCATACATGATCAAAACAGGGAGCGGAGGTGTTTGGCTGAGACAAGGTGTGAATGTCCACCCATAATTAATGAAAAGCGGGCAACAAGTAGGTTCGAATGCCCAACCATACATCATCAAAAGCAGGAGTGGATATGTTCGGCTACAAGAAGGTTTGAATGTCCGACCATAGTTTGTAATAAGCGGGTAAGAAAAGGTTCGAATGACGAACATAGACCATCAAAAGAGGGAGCGGAGGTGTTCCGCTGTAAGAAGGTGTGAATGTCCGACCATAGTTGGCAAAAAACGGGTAAGAAAAGGTTAAAATACCCGACTGTACACAATCAATAGCGGGAGCGGATGTGTTTGGCTACAAGAAGGTTTGAACGTCTGACCATAGTTTGTAAAAAGCGGGTAAGAAAAGGTTCGAATGCCCGAACATACACCATCAAAGGAGGGAGCGGAGGTGTTCCGCTGTAAGAAGGTGTGAATGTCCGACCATAGTTGGTAAAAAACGGGTAAGAAAAGGTTAAAATACCCGACTGTACACCATCAGTAGCGGGTGCGGAGTTGTTCGGCTACTAAAAGGTGTGAAAGTCCGACCATGGTTTGTAAAAAGCGGGTAAGAAAAGGTGCGAATGCCCGAAAATGTATGATCAAAAGCAGGAGTGGATGTGTTCGGCTACAAGAAGATTTGAATGTCCATCAATAATTGCTTTAAAACATGAAAGAAAATTTTCGAATATCAAACCGCACATGATCATAAGCGGGAGAGGAGTTGTTCAGCTGCAAGAAGGTGTGAATGTCCACCCATAATTACTGAAAAATGGGTAATAAAAGGTGAAAATGCCCAACCATATATCATCAAAAGCAGGAGTGGATGTGTTCGGCTACAAGAAGGTTTGAATGTCCGACCATAGTTTGTAATAAGCGGGTAAGAAAAGGTTCGAATGACGAACATAGACCATCAAAAGAGGGAGCGGAGGTGTTCCGCTGTAAGAAGGTGTGAATGTCCGACCATAGTTGGCAAAAAACGGGTAAGAAAAGGTTAAAATACCCGACTGTACACAATCAATAGCGGGAGCGGATGTGTTTGGCTACAAGAATGTGTGACAGTCCGACCATGGTTTGTAAAAAACGGGTAAGAAAAGGTCCGAATGCCCGACAATGTATGATCAAAAGAGGGAGCGGAGTTGTTCGGCTACAAGAAGGTTTGAATGTCCGACCATAGTTTGTAAAAAGCGGGTAAGAAAAGGTTCAAATGCCTGACTATACACCATCAAAAGCGGGAGTGGAGGTGTTCCGCTGTAAGACGGTGTGAATGTCTGACCATAGTTGGTAAAAAGCGGGTAAGAAAAGGTTAAAATACCCGACTGTACACAATCAATAGCGGGAGCGGAGTTGTTCGGCTACAAGAAGGTGTGAAAGTCCAACCATGGTTTGTAAAAAACTGCTAAGAAAAGGTTCGAATGCCCGAATATATACCATCAAAAGCGGAAGCGGAGGTGTTCGGCTGCAAGAAGCTGTGAATGTCCGACCAAAGTTTGTAAAAAGCAGTTGAGAAAAGGTTCGAATATCCAACCAAACATAATCAAAAGCGGGAGCAGAGCTGTTCGACTGCAAGTAGGTGTGAATGTCCAGCCATAATTACTCACAAACGGGTAAGAAAAGGTAGTATTGCCAGACCATACATGATCAAAACAGGGAGCTGAGGTGGTTCAGCACCAAGGTGTGAATGTCTGACTATAGTTTGTAAAAAGCGGGTAAGCTGCGAATGACCGACTAAATATCAACAAAAGGTCTTCGGATGCAAGTGGGTGTGAATATCCCACCATACAAGTATGGTGGAGGGGAAGCTGTGAACAGCAACCCATAGTTTGTAAAAAGCGGGTGAGACAAGGTGCGAATGTCCAACCATACATGATCAAAACAGGGAGCGGAGGTGTTTGGCTGTGACAAGGTGTGAATGTCCACCCAAAATTAATGTCCGAGCATAGTTTGTAAAAAGCGGGTAAGAAAAGGTTCAAATGCCTGACTATACACCATCAAAAGCGGGAGCGGAGATGTTCCGCTGTAAGACGGTGTGAATGTCCGACCATAGTTGGTAAAAAGTGGGTAAGAAAAGGTTAAAATACCCGACTGTACACAATCAATAGCGGGAGCGGAGTTGTTTGGCTACAAGAAGGTGTGAAAGTCGTTTGCAGTCGTTTGTAAAAAGCTGGTAAAAAAAGGTTCGAATGCCCGAATATATACCATCAAAAGCGGAAGCGGTGTTCGGCTGCAAGAAGGTGTGAACGTCCGACCAAAGTTGGCAAAAAGCAGTAAAGAAAAGGTTCGAATATCCAAACATAATTAAAAGCGAGAAAGATTGTGTTCAGCTGCAAGTAGGTGTGAATATCCAGCCATAATTACTCACAAACGGGTAAGAAAATGTAGTATTGCCAGACCATACATGATCAAAACAGGGAGCGGAGGGGGTTTAGCTGCAAAAAGGGGTGAATGTCCAACTAAAGTTCAAATATATTAACAAAAGCGGGAGGAGAGGTCTTCGGATTAGAGTGGTTGAAATTTCCAACCATAATCTATAAAATGCGGTGAAAAAAAAAGGTGTGAAGGAATGAATTTTATAGCAAAATCTGAAATCATGCATAACTCCGCAAAAGGAACGTATTGCTCAACCAAAGGGTTGCTTCTTTCTCATTCAGGGTAATATGAGGAACTTTATGCTTGATACATTTTAGACATGGATAACTATGAAGGACAAAGCAATTTTAACTTGGTTTGAGCAAAGCAATTCATTTTATAGGAAAATCCGAAATCGTGCAGGACTCATGAAAGTAAGCTTATTCTCGGATTCCTGATCCTCCAGTGTTGCTCTTTCCTATACTGCAAAATACAGCCTTGTTCTTTGTTGAAATCGATATAGACATTGATAAATATGAAGGACAAAGCAGTTTCCACTTTGTTTGAGTGAAGGAATTAATTTTATAGCAAAATCCCAAATCAAGCAGAACGTATGAAAATAAGCGTGTTTTCGGATTCCTGATCCTTCAGTGTTGCTATTTCTTCTACTGCAAAATACAATGTTGTTCTTTGTTGAAGTAAATCTAGACATTGATAAATATGAAGGACAAAGCAGTTTTAACATAGTTTGAGTAAAGGAATTCATTTTATACATAAAATCCCAAATCATGCAGAACGTATGAAAATAAGCTTATTCTCGGATTCCTGTTCCTTCAAGTGTTGCTCTTTCTACTACTGCAAAATACAATGTTGTTCTTTGTTGAAGTAAATCTAGACATTGATAAATATGAAGGACAAAGCAGTTTTAACTTGGTTTGAGTGAAGGAATTCATTTTATACATAAAATCCCAAATCATGCAGAACGTATGAAAATAAGCTTATTCTCGGATTACTGATCCTTCAGTGTTGCTCTTTCTTCTACTGCAAAATCCAGTGTTTTTCTTTGTTGAAGTCAATCTAGACATTGATAAATATGAAGGACAAAGCAGTTTTAACATAGTTTGAGTGAAGGCATTCATTTATAGTAAAATCAATAATCGTGCAGAACTCATGAAAATAAGCTTATTCTCGGATTCCTAAAACTTTTGATTTGCTCTTTCTTTACTGCAAAGTACAATGTTGTTCTTTGTTGAAGTCGATCTAGACATTGATAAATATGAAGGACAAAGCAGTTTTCACTTGGTTTGAGTGAAGGATTTGCAGCTGAAAACCTCCCGCTCCCGCTTTTGATTGTGTATAGTCGGGCTTTCGAGCATTTTCTTACCCGGTTTTTAGAAATTATGGTTGGACATTCAGACCTTGCAGCCGAAGACCTCCACTCCCTCTTTTGATCATACATTGTCGGGCATTCGCACCTTGTCTTACCCGCTTTTTACAAACTATAGTCAGACATTCACACCTTGCAGCTGAACCACCTCAGCTCCCTGTTTTGATCATGTATGGTCTGGCAATACTACCTTTTCTTACCCGTTTGTGAGTAATTATGGCTGGACATTCACACCTACTTGCAGTCGAACAGCTCTGCTCCCGCTTTTGATGGTATATATTCGGGCATTCGAACCTTTTCTTAACTGCTTTTTGCAAACTTTGATCGGACGTTCACACCGTCTTGCAACCGAACATCTCCGCTTCCGCTTTTGATGGTATATATTCGGGCATTCGAACCTTTTCTTAGCAGCTTTTTACAAACCATGGTTGAACTTTCACACCTTCTTGTAGCCGAAAACCTCCGCTCCCTCTTTTGATCATACTTTGTCGGGCATTCGCACCTTTTCTTACCCGTTTTTTTACAAACCATGGTCGGACTGTCACACATTCTTGTAGCCAAACACATCCGCTCCCGCTATTGATTGTGTACAGTCGGATATTTTAACCTTTTCTTACCCGTTTTTTACCAACTATGGTCGGACATTCACACCTTCTTACAGCGGAACACCTCCGCTCCCTCTTTTGATGGTGTATGTTTGGGCATTCGAACCTTTTCTTACCCGCTTTTTACAAATTATGCTCGGACATTCAAACCTTCTTGTAGCCGAACACATCCACTCCTGCTTTTGATGATGTATGGTTGGGCATTCAAACCTACTTGTTGCCCGCTTTTCATTAATTTTGGGTGGACATTCACACCTTGTCACAGCCAAACACCTCCGCTCCCTGTTTTGATCATGTATGGTTGGACATTCGCACCTTTTCTCACCCGCTTTTTGCCAACTATGGTCGGCTGTTCACAGCTTCCTCTCCACCATACTTGTATGGTGGGATATTCACACCCACTTGCATCCGAAGACCTTTTGTTGATATTTAGTCGGTCATTCGCAGCTTACCCGCTTTTGGCAAACTATTGCCTTCATGCAGCCAAACACCTCTGATCTCGCTTTTGATGATGTAAGGTTGGGCATTCAGACCTTGCTTCACCTGCTTTTCACCAAATATAGTCGGACATTCACACCTTCTTGCAGCCGAACACTTCCGCTCCACCTTTTAGTGTTCTATCACACCTTTTTTTTCACCGCATTTTATAGATTATGGTTGGAAATTCTCAACCACTCTCATCCGAAGACCTCTCCTCCCGCTTTTGTTAATATATTTGAACTTTAGTCGGACATTCACACCTTCTTGCAGCTGAACCACCTCCGCTCCCTGTTTTGATCATGTATGGTCTGGCAATACTACCTTTTCTTACGCGTTTGTTAGTAATTATGGCTGGACATTCACACCTACTTGCAGCCGAACACCACCTCTCCCGCTTTTGATGATGTATGGACCGGCATTCTTACCTTTTCTCATCAGCTTTTTGCAAATTATGATCTGACATTCACACCTGCTTTTGATAATGTATGGTTTGGCATTCGCACCTTTTCTTACCAATTTTTCAGTAATTATGGGTGGACATTCACACCTTCTTGCAGCTGAACACCTCCTCTCCCGCTATTGATTGTGTACAGTCGGGTATTTTAACCTTTTCTTACCCGCTTTTTACCAAATATGGTCGGACATTCACACCGTCTTACAGCGGAACACCTCTGCTCCCGCTTTTGATGGTGTATAGTCAGGCATTTGAACCTTTTCTTACCCGCTTTTTACAAACTATGGTCGGACATTCAAACCTTCTTGTAGCCGAAAACCTCCGCTCCCTCTTTTGATTATACATTGTTGGGCATTCGCACCTTATTTACAAACTATAGTCAGACATTCACACCTTGCAGCTGAGCCACCTCAGCTCCCTGTTTTGATAGTGTATGTTCGGGCATTCGAACCTATTCTTACCCCCTTTTTACAAACTATGCTCGGAGATTCACACCTACTCACAGCCGAACAACTCCGCTCCCGCATTTGATGATGTCTTGTCCGGCATTCTAGTCTCTTCTAACACATTTTTCAGCAATTATGGTTGGACATTCACACCTACTCACAGCCGAACACTTCCGCTCCCGCATTTGATGGTGTATAGCCAGGCATTCTCACCCTGTCTCATCAGCTTTTTGCAAATTATGATCTGACATTCACACCTACTTGCAGTCGAACAGCTCTGCTCCCGCTTTTGATTATGTTTGGTTGGATATTCGAACCTTTTCTTAACTGCTTTTTACATACTTTGGTCGGACGTTCACACCTTCTTGCAGCCGAACACATCCACTTCCACTTTTGATGGTATATATTTGGGCATTCGAACCTTTTCTTACCCGCTTTTTACAAACCGTGGTCGGACTTTCACACCTTCTTGTAGCCAAACAACTCCGCTCCCGCTATTGATTGTGTACAGTCGGGTATTTTAACCTTTTCTTACCCGCTTTTTACCAACTATGGTCGGACATTTACACCTTCTTACAGCGGAACACCTCCGCTCCCTCTTTTGATGGTCTATGTTCGGGCATTCGAACCTTTTCTTACCCGCTTTTTACAAACTATGGTCGGACATTCAAACCTTCTTGTAGCCGAACACATCCACTCCTGCTTTTGATGATGTATGGTTGGGCATTTTCACCTTTTCTTACCCATTTTTCAGTAATTATGGGTGGACATTCACACCTTCTTGCAGCTGAACAACTCCTCTCCCGCTTATGATCATGTGCGGTTTGATATTCGAAAATTTTCTTTCATGTTTTAAAGCAATTATTGATGGACATTCAAATCTTCTTGTAGCTGAAAACATCCACTCCTGCTTTTGATGATGTATGGTAACCTTTTCTTACCCGCTTTTTACTAACTATGGTCGGACATTCAAACCTTCTTGTAGCCAAAAACCTCCGCTCCCTCTTTTGATCATACATTGTCGGGCATTCGCACCTTATCTTACCCGCTTTTTACAAACTATAGTCAGACATTCACACCTTGCAGCTGAACCACCTCCGCTCCCTGTTTTGATCATGTATGGTCTGGCAATACTACCTTTTCTTACCCGTTTGTGAGTAATTAATCCCAAAATATTGAGCATAAAATAAGTCTTTATGCTGATGATGTATTACTTTTCCTTCAGAACTCACAGACGTCTCTCAGTCACACGATCACACTCATAAATAAATTCTCAGCACTTTCTGACTACTCTATCAACTGGTCTAAGACCACAGTTCTGCCCATTAACTGTAGGGTCCATAATATACCTGCGATCACTTTACAGTCAGGAAATATTAGATATTTAGGCATAAACATTTCCTCCAGGCTCTCAGAGCTAACAAAGCTAAATTATGTGCAATTATTAAAGACAGTAGAGGACGATCTCTCGTTGGAAGTCCTTACCTATATCACTTATGGGGAGAGTTACATCCATTAAAATGATGATACTACCAAAAGTTAACTATTTGTTCTCAATGATCCCCATAAAACCATCTGCTACTTGGTTTAAGTCACTAGATTCATGCATCTCCAAATTTCTGTGGAAAAACAAACCACCACGTATTAGTTTAAAAACCCTACAGAAGACCAAGGACAGTGGTGGATTAGATTTACTTCATTTTCAGCACTATTCCTTAGACAATAGGTTACAATATATATCAAAATGGTTTAAACCTTGTTCTGGATCTTGATATCGAGAATCCTTTTGTATTTCTGGTTTGTCAGTACTCTCTCTTCGTTCACCGGAGTCTTTGTCTTTTTGTCCTTGAGTTTGGTGATTTTTTCTACTTTTGATGCCTTGACACAATGTGACAGGTGATACCACGTGGGAGATCCTGTAACTTGGATTGCTGTCCCTGTGCTGCGAAATGGCTGTGCTGCTCAAATGGTCTCTCCTTCATCATGGTTACATGCTGCCATTCCGACATCTCGCCATTCCGACATGGGTCTCCAATTGTCGGAATGGCGACACTTAATTTTTTATCAAACGTCCCACCATTCCGACACTTTTTTCCTCCTATGGTCGGAATGGCGGTATGTTTTTTGTTTTTTTTAACATACCGCCATTCCGACAGTTCCTTTTAATAGCCTATTTTTTACCCAAAACATTTTGCACTAATGATATGCCGGCGCAAATACGCCCTAAAGTTTGGCGCACAAGCTTTGCACATGCAGAGGCCACAGCCTCGCAAACAAACTTTAATAATCTATTATCAAAATCCCCTGAATTTCAAATATAAAAATACAGATATTAATGTAACTCTGGCGAGACTGAAACTGATTAAGCAGAAATACAGTGTCAGTGAGCTGTCACAGCAGCCAGCTGGAGCGGAGCTCTCCACAGAGCCCATGCGTCTTTTGCACGCTGTCATCATATGCAAAAGTAATAATTGCAATTACAGATATCACGGCTACTGCACAGGACACAGTTGCGAGCACTCTGCCTTGCCTTGCCAATAGGAGAAGAGAGAAATGACAGCATAGAACGTATAAAACACAACAAAATGCAGTAAAAACGTTTATTCATGTTATTCACGTGATTTATGAGTACTCACTCCAATTTTGGGAAGCGCGGATGGGTTTTGCGCATTTGGCACAAACACACAGCCCCAACGGTTGTAGCTTTATACAGCCTGTTGATATCTTAAGGACCTAACTGGTCACACCTGGGAGTAAATGTCATGTAGAGATTGTTTTTACATGACATTACAGCTGAACATATAGCTTTCATCCACAAACCAACGTGGGAGAGCCCGAAGACGCATGTGCCAGACGCACATAGGCATGCGTAAAACCAATTTTGACCACTTCATACTGTTTATTTGCTTTCTTTTAGTTAACTTTCGTTTCTTTTGGATTCTTGTGCGTGTTATGGAGCCGTTTTGGTCCATGTTTGTAAGCCTTTTTTTCCTGGATTAAATTTTCGGAAGTTGAAACAAGTGGCATTGGAGTGTGTGATTGAAAACCACCGCGGACTGCTTCTCCTCCTCCAGTTGCCGAGACTTTGTGTTTTCAATAACGCTTGTCTATAAACATGTGTTAAACATATAAATTGCATGAACAGAAAGAAGGGACTCACCTGTTGAGTAACACACATTTCCTTATACGGAAAGCCTTGTCGGAATGGTGGGACATTTGAACGTCAGAATAGCGGGATGTCGCAATGGTGGGATGTCGGAATGGTGGGACGTTTGCATGTCGGAATGGTGGTATGTCGGAATGGTGGTATGTCGGAATGGTGGGATGTCGGAATAGCGGGATGTCGGAATGGGTGTTGCCACCCCCTTCATCATATACACAGTTATTTATACATCACCTTCCACCATGAAGCGTTGTCCCTTTTTGTTTCTCTCTTTGTTCTTAAAATGCTGTTGTGCATGTCTAAACCAATCCATTAAATTAGATCATTTTGGCAGTAAAGCGATCTACAATGTGCTTGGTCGCAAAGCTGCTCATCTGTGGTAAACAGCTCTTCAGAAAGGCATTCTTCAATTGATTTCACTAATTCTATGTAATAATTTTGTGATTTCCTACAAAACTACACTTCTTCTCCCATCTGTCTGAGTATTTAATATTGTCTGGGTCCCGTTAAAACATGTATTTTTCCCATCTAATTCCTTGTTTGCTTTAAAACAAGTATTCCCCATTTTCTATCCCTTCAGTAGCCAACCAGTTTGTATGGAGTACACTGGAGCAACTTGACTGATCAGTAAAACACTGCTTTTGTTGTCACCGCAAGGCTGCCCCCGTCGGTTGTTTCACTGAGACACTACTGAGTAACTATAACTCAACACAGTTTATACACATAACATTCATATACATACTAACAAACAAACAAACAATTATTCATCGCAATTTTCTCATCTCTGTTTGAACGTACACCCAGGTCAATATTCCTGTAGTCTTCTCATACCGACTATGGACCCATTCATTGTTTAACTTCACTGTTTTGCAAATCCTAATTGAATATTACACATTGACATTGAACTTTACTTGATAAGCAGGTCTTCATTGCATTCAGCAGCCTATATGTGAGCATCTATGTGTAAGATGTTCTTCTTTGCATTTATCAGCAGCAAGCAATTCTTCATTGCACATGCATATGAAAATAGTAAAACAATTCCAATGCGTTAGCGAAACCTTCTATATCAGGAGTGTCCATCATGATGCTGGGAATAGAACCTCTTTCCCAGAATAGTTCAACCTTCATTACTCAACTGATCATAACTCCGCAATGAGCACATTTCAAAGTATCATTCCTCTACATATATTCAAAAATCTATGTGTAAATGTTTAATATTTCTTATATTTGTTGATGTCATTCTGTGTGCATGTGGCCTAAACCCAATCTCTGTGTGGCAATTTTAATTTAAACAAGTTGAACTCTGCCTCTGATCATTTAAAAAAGGTGTGTACCAATATCAACCTTTCTCAGGTAATTACAGATCCTACAAAACCAAAGAGATCCTTCAAGGTTGTCCCTGATTGGCTCAATCTTAACAAATCAAAGGTAGAAAATCCGCAGTATCTGAACTTGGTGTTAGTTATCACTGCTCAATAGCCTGTATCAGAATTGCAAAAATGAAAACATTAGGTCCACGCTTGGTATCCAGATCCTGAAACATCTCCATGAGCAGGCTTTTTTTTAACTGATCTGTTGAATAGTTATATGACACTGTTAAAATCCCAGATGAAGATCTAGCACTTGACCATTTTTGTAAATCTTCTAATTCCATAGTTGATAAACACGCCCCTTTTAAAAAGTATAGAACTTAGAACAGGTCTATCCCTGGCTTTCGGCAGAACTGTCTTCTTTACTTTTTTTTCCCCTTGTCCTGTTCAGCATTATGTCAGAAGAATTGTAGTCTGAATACCTTTGATGCCAAACAGATTTGTTTTGCCAAGGGAAGTTTTATAAATGTAAAGCTCCCCTTGATGCCCATTTATTTATTTCTGTTTACAATATATGACATGAACTGAACTGAACCGGACCGGGGGACAAGGAAAGAAGAAGAGGAAAGAAGAGGAAACAGAACAAAAATAGAAACAAAAACCAGACAACCAGCTGCTACACCTGTAAAAAACCAAACAGACAACAATCCATGGCCTATGAGGGGAATCCAGCCTTAGCGCCACCAGGAGCACCTGAAAGCAGACAAGCAGAGAAAAAACAAACACACAAACAAACAAAAACAAGCACAAGAAGCGGCAATCGCATACAACACAGCTGTGGATATAGATGACCTGAGACGACATGATAATACATCAACTGCTTAGTGACCATGCTACTGGACTAATGAATGTGTGTGTGTGTGTGTGAGAACATGCAACACCCATGGCACAGGACCTACATGATAACCGTGCTTAGTTATGAGTGTATAAGCGTACAGGGCCACAATCCACAGCCCCCCCCCAAGCAATCAGAAGCAGGCAGAGAGGGCCACAAGACCCAGGCCACCAGCAGCCCCCACAGAGCACAGAACCCAGGCAGCCCACCGCAGGGGCAACCACGCATCCACCCAGAAGACTGCAGAGGAAGCCCCCGGAAAGAGCCCCCATAAGCATAGGGCAGAGGCACTCCGGGAACCAGGGGCAACAGCCCACCGACCCCGCCAGGCCCCAGCCGCCCAGACATGGGCCGTGCACTGGACCTGGGCCCCAGGAGCCCGAGCGCCCCCAAACCCCCCGGCAGAGGCCCCACCCAATACCCAGGAGGGCCAAGCGCCCCAGACAGCCACAAAGTGGGTCAGCGCCTGCCCTAGCGCCCCTGGCCAATTGCCCTGGGAGTCAAGACGTGCCCACAGGTGGGTGAAGTCGCGAGCAGTGGGGAGAGGCAACGCTGATGCCCCATCGGGAGAAACACAGGCAGGCCAAGCGACAGCAAGTCCCAGATCCAGGCCCAATCATTACCACACACACTTTCACGTCCCATACATCCACACATCCTACCTCCCTCGACTCTGCTGGGGTGCAGTGCAGCGGGCACACCAGGAGGCCAGCAACCCCCCAGCCACCACAGACCCCGAACCAGCAGAACAATTAATTAATCCTCCTGGCCCCTCCTGCCCCGAGCAGACACCAGGAAGCAGGGGTGTGCGAAGAAGACCCCTCCCCTCACCCTTCTGGCTCTTCAATATTTTCTAATAGTGAGCAATTAAAATTGAGGGGCAGCCAAACTTGTAGAACTGGGAGCGCGGCACTCTGGGCCGCCTACATACCCAAAGAGCCCCGCCCACCAGATGCCACTCAGTGTAACCACCCCCCAAGACCTAATGTGTGTGTGTGAGTGTGTTTGATAAGTAGTAATGTCTAAGGTGTAATTAAAACAGGGGCAGGGAACTGCAGAGTGCAACCAAAGGGGACCACCTACGTGGCCCCATCCACTACACCCCACCGAACACACACGCCCCCAAAACCCTTCATGTGTGAGTGTGTGCTGTGTACAGGAGCCAGAAGGGAGAGGGGTATGGGGATATATACCGGGGGAGCTACTCTCCCCCAGAGAGTGCAGCCAGGGACTGGCTGCAATAGGCATCCCCGCTACCTGGGAGCCAACAATGGGCAGGAGGGCCTGATGTCCACCAGGCTCGGGGCCTGCAGCGACCATATTCCGGGAGCTACTGTACCCCCGGAAGGTACCCATCCCGCCCCACCCCACTCAACCCAACCCCACCCAGGAGGACCTCTACAAAAAACAAACAAACAAACCACCCGGTCACACCAGTCGCAGCAGCCCGGGCCTGAGACCCACCATCACCCAGCAACCCACCACCACCACTATGTGATAAAACTAATCAGAGGGGACCAGAGAGAATGAAATTCAGCCAATTGATGTTTTGAGGAGGCAGACATTGTTTCCATGCTAATATAATCTAAAAGAAAATTTCTAAACTGGTTAATACACAGATTGTTCTTCGCTTTCCAGTTCATGAGAATAGTTTTCTTTGCGATACATAACACTGTGACAACCATGTGTGCTGAGTTAATTTCCATGTTGATGTTGTCTAAGTCACCCAGTATGCACAGTGTGGGGCATGCAGGGATGCTACACTTTAGCCATGTTGATAGGTCCTCACAGACTTCAAGCCAGAACTTCTGGACAGGCGCAGAAAACCACAAAGCGTGTGCATAATCATCAGGTGTGTTATCTGTGCAATGTGAGCAGATGTTTGAGTGTGTTAGACCCATCCTGAACATCCTTTGTCCTGTATAGTGTGTTCTATGAAGGATTTTGTATTGTATGAGCTGTAAATTAGGATTTCGAGTCTTTATGAAGGTGTTCAAACATATTTGTGGTTAGAAGCTATGACCAGAACTGATGGATAAATCTGCCTCCCATTTTGAGGATGGAAGAGACATTGTGTCATCTATCTTAGACAATAATTTATATATTTTTGATAGTAGTTTTGGGGTACAGCTGCTTAGAAATTCTGCTACCCTAGTCGGGGGTTGTAAGTCTGGTTGGTGGAGGATATATCCATCCATCCATCCATCATCTGCCGCTTATCCGGGGGTCGGGTCGCGGGGGCAGCAGCTTGAGCAGAGAAACCCAGACGTCTCTGTCCCCGGCCACTTCCTCCAGCTCTTCCGGGGGGACCCCGAGGCGTTCCCAGGCCAGCCGAGAGACATAGTCTCTCCAACGTGTCCTGGGTCTCCCCCGGGGTCTCCTCCCAGTGGGATGTGCCCGGAACACCTCCCCAGGGAGGCGCCCAGGGGGCATCCTAACCAGATGCCCGAGCCACCTCATCTGACTCCTCTCAATGCGGAGGAGCAGCGGTTCTACTCCGAGCCCCTCCCGGATGACTGAGCTTCTCACCCTATCTCTAAGGGAGAGCCCAGACACCCTGCGGAGGAAACCCATTTCGGCCGCTTGTATTCGCGATCTTGTTCTTTCGGTCACTACCCACAACTCGTGACCATAGGTGAGGATGGAAACGTAGATTGACCAGTAAGTAGAGAGCTTCGCCTTCTGGCTCAGCTCCCTCTTCACAACGACGGGTCGGTGCAGAGCCTGCAACACTGCAGGCGCCGCACCGATCCGCCCGTCAATCTCCCGCTCCATTCGTCCGTCACTCGTGAACAAGACCCCGAGATACTTGAACTCCTCCTCTTGGGGAAGGATCTCATTCCCGACCCGGAGAGAGCATTCCAACCTTTTCCGGCTGAGAACCATAGTCTCGGATTTGGAGGTGCTGATTCTCATCCCAGCCGCTTCACACTCGGCTGCGAATCACTCCAGTGAGAGCTGAAGGTCACGGCCTGACGACGCTAACAGAACCACATCATCTGCAAAAAGCAGAGACCCGATTCTGAGGTCGCCAAATGGGACACCCTCAACGCCCTGGCTCCGCCTAGAAATTCTGTCCATAAAAGTTAGGAACAGAATCGGTGACAAAGGGCAGCCCTGACGGAGTCCAACTCTCACCGGAAATGTATCCGACTTACTGCCGGCAATGCGGACCAAACTCTGGCACCGGTCATACAGAGACCGAACGGCCCCTATCAAGGGGTCCGGCACTCCATATTCCCGGAGCACCCCCCACAGGACTCCACGAGGGACACGGTCGAACGCTTTCTCCAAGTCCACAAAACACATGTAGACTGGTTGGGCGAACTCCCATGCACCCTCCAGGATCCTGTCGAGGGTATAGAGCTGGTCCACTGTTCCACGGCCAGGACGAAAGCCACACTGCATCTCCTGAATCCGAGGCTCGATTATCCGACGGATCCTCCTCTCCAATACCCCCGAATAGACCTTACCAGGGAGGCTGAGGAGTGTGATACCCCTATAGTTGGAACACACCCTCTGGTCCCCCTTTTTAAAGAGGGGGACCACCACCCCAATCTGCCAGTCCAGAGGCACTGTCCCCCATGTCCACGCGATACTGCAGAGGCGTGTCAGCCAAGACAGCCCTACAACATCCAGAGCCTTGAGAAACTCAGGACGGACCTCATCCACCCCCGGGGCCTTGCCACCGAGGAACTTTTTAACCACCTCGGCAACCTCAGCCCCAGAAATGGGAGGCCCCGTCTCCGAGCTCTCCGACTCTGCCTCTTCCGAGCACGTGTTGGTAGGATTGAGGAGTTCCTCGAAGTACTCCCCCCACCGACTCACAACATCCCTAGTTGAGGTCAGCAAAGCCCCGTCCGCACTGTAAACAGTGTTGACTGTGAGCCGCTTCCCCCCCCTGAGACGCCGGATGGTGGACCAGAATCTTTTCGAGGCCGTCCGGAAATCGTTCTCCATGGTCTCACCGAACTCCTCCCAGGCCCGAGTTTTTGCCTCAGCAACCGCCGAAGCCGCGGCCTGTCTGGCCCGTCGGTACCTATCAGCTTCTTCCAGGGTCCCACTGGCCAAAAAGGCCCGATAGGACTCCTTCTTCAGCTTGACGGCTTCCCTCACCACTGGTGTCCACCAGCAGGTTCGAGGGTTGCCGCCACGACAGGCACCGACCACCTTACAGCCACAACTCCGACCAGCTGCCTCGGCAATGGAGTCACGGAACATTCAATGTCCCCCACCTCAAATATGGTTGAAGCTCTGCCGGAGGTGGGAGTTAAAGCTCCTTCTGACGGGGGATTCTGACAAACGCTCCCAGCAGACCCTCACAATACGTTTGGGCCTGCCAGGTGTGATCGGCATCCTCCCCCACCAGCGGAGCCAACTCACCACCAGGTGGTGATCAGTTGACAGCTCCGCCCCTCTCTTCACCCGAGTGTCCAGGACATACGGCCGCAAGTCCGATGATACAACCACAAAGTCGATCATCGAACTGCGGCCAAGGGTGTCCTGGTGCCAAGTGCACATATGGACACCCTTATGCCTGAACATGGTGTTCGTTATGGACAGTCTATGACTGGCACAGAAGTCCAACAACATAACACCACTCTGATTCAGATCGGGGGGGCCGTTCCTCCCAATCACACCCCTCCAGGTCTCACTGTCATTGCCCACGTGAGCATTGAAGTCCCCCAGCAGAATGAGGGAGTCTCCGGTAGGAGCATTCTCCAGTGCCTCCCCCAGAGACTCCAAAAAGGGTAGGTACTCTGAACTGCTGTTTGGCGCATAGGCACAAACAACAGTCAGGACTCGTCCCCCCACCCAAGGCGGAGGGAGGCTACCCTCTCGTTCACTGGGGTAAACCCCAATGTACTGGCACACAGCCGGGGGGCAATAAGTATGCCCACACCTGCTCTGCGCCTCTCACCACGGGCAACTCCAGAGTGGAAGAGAGTCCAACCCCTCTCAAGAGTACTGGTTCCAGATCCCAAGCCGTGCGTCGAGGTGAGTCCGACTATATCTAACGGTCTGATGAAGTTTCAACAATAAACAACAAACTTTGTATTATGAGAAAGAACCAGACTCATTCTTTAGGAATCCGAAAAGAAGCTCTATTTTACGAGTTATGCACGAATTCGGATTCTCCTATAAAACGAATTCCTTAACTCAAACCAAGTTAAGACTGCTTTGTCCTTCATATTTATTCATGTCTAATCAAGTTTCAATGATAAACAACGTTGTACTTTGTAGAATGAGAAAGAACTTCTTCAGCAATAAGCATCTCTCGACAAATGACGAAATACAGATTTTGCTATAAAATTAATTGCTATCAGCCTGACTTAAAACTGTTTGTCTTCCTTATTTATCCACTTCAAATCAAGTTTCAACAATTAAAAAAATTTTGTAGTTTGAGAAAGAACAACTTAATCTTGAGCAATCAGTATAAAAAGAAGGTAAGCAAAGGTGCGAATGTCAAACCATACATGATCAAAACAGGGAGCGGAGGTGTTTGGCTGAGACAAGGTGTGAATGTCCACCCATAATTAATGAAAAGCGGGCAACAAGTAGGTTCGAATGCCCAACCATACATCATCAAAAGCAGGAGTGGATATGTTCGGCTACAAGAAGGTTTGAACGTCTGACCATAATTTGTAAAAAGCGGGTAAGAAAAGGTTCGAATGCCCGAACATACACCATCAAAGGAGTGAGCGGAGGTGTTCCGCTGTAAGAAGGTGTGAATGTCCGACCATAGTTGGTAAAAAACGGGTAAGAAAAGGTTAAAGTACCCGACTGTACACAATCAGTAGCGGGTGCGGAGTTGTTCGGCTACTAAAAGGTGTGAAAGTCCGACCAAGGTTTGTAAAAAGCGGGTAAGAAAAGGTGCGAATGCCCGAAAATGAATGATCAAAAGAGGGAGCGGAGGTGTTCGGCTGCAAGAAGGTGTGAATGTACACCCATAATTACTGAAAAATGGGTAAGAAAAGGTGCGAATGCCCAACTATACATAATCAAAAGCAGGAGTGGATGTGTTCGGCTCCAAGAAGGGTTGAATGTCTGACCATAGTTTGTAAAAAGCAGGTAAGAAAAGGTTTGACTGCCCGAACATACACCATCAAAAGAGGGAGCGGAGGTGTTCCGCTGTAAGAAGGTGTGAATGTCCGACCATAGTTGGTAAAAAGCGGGTAAGAAAAGGTTAAAATACCGGACTGTACACAATCAATAGCGGGAGCGGAGTTGTTCGGCTACTAAAAAATGTGAAAGTCCGACTATGGTTTGTAAAAAGCGGGTAAGAAAAGGTGCTAATGCCCGACAATGTATGATCAAAAGAGGGAGTGGAGGTTTTCGGCTGTAAGAAGGTCTGAATGTCCAACTATAATTTGTAAAAACCGGGTAAGAAAAGGCTTGAAAGCCCAACTATACACCATCATAAGCGGGAGAGGAGGTGTTCAGCTGCAAGAAGGTGTGAATGTCCACCCATAATTACTGAAAAATGGGTAAGAAAAGGTGCGAATGCCCAAACATACATCATCAAAAGCAGGAGTGGATGTGTTGGGCTACAAGAAGGTTTGAAAGTCCGACCATGGTTTGTAAAAAACGGGTAAGAAAAGGTGCGAATGCCCGACAATGTATGATCAAAAGAGGGAGCGGAGGTTTTTGGCTACAAGAAGGTTTGAATGTCCGACCATAGTTTGTAAAAAGCGGGTAAGAAAAGGTTCAAATGCCTGACAATACACCATCAAAAGCGGGAGCGGAGGTGTTCCGCTGTAAGACGGTGTGAATGTCCGACCATAGTTGGTAAAAAGCGGGTAAAAAAAGGTTAAAATACCCGACTGTACACAATCAATAGCGGGAGCGGAGTTGTTCGGCTACAAGAAGGTGTGAAAGTCCAACCATGGTTTGTAAAAAGCTGCTAAGAAAAGGTTCGAATGCCCTAATATATACCATCAAAAGTGGAAGCGGAGGTGTTCGGCTGCAAGAAGCTGTGAACGTCCGACCAAAGTTTGTAAAAAGCAGTTAAGAAAAGGTTCGAATATCCAACCAAACATAATCAAAAGCGGGAGCAGAGCTGTTCGACTGCAAGTAGGTGTGAATGTCCAGCCATAATTACTCACAAACGGGTAAGAAAAGGTAGTATTGCCAGACCATACATGATCAAAACAGGGAGCTGAGGTGGTTCAGCACCAAGGTGTGAATGTCTGACTATAGTTTGTAAAAAGCGGGTAAGATAAGGTGCGAATGCCCGACAATGTATGATCAAAAGAGGGAGCGGAGGTTTTTGGCTACAAGAAGGTTTGAATGTCCGACCATAGTTTGTAAAAAGCGGGGAAGAAAAGGTTCAAATGCCTGACTATACACCATCAAAAGCGGGAGCGGAGTTGTTCCGCTGTAAGACGGTGTGAATGTCCGACCATAGTTGATAAAAAGCGGGTAAGAAAAGGTTAAAATACCCGACTGTACACAATAAATAGGGGGAGCGGAGTTGTTCGGCTACAAGAAGGTGTGAAAGTCCAACCATGGTTTGTAAAAAGCTTGTAAGAAAAGGTTCGAATGCCCGAATATATACCATCAAAAGCGGAAGCGGAGGTGTTCGGCTGCAAGAAGGTGTGAACGTCCGACCAAAGTTTGTAAAAAGCAGTTAAGAAAAGGTTCGAATATCCAACCAAACATAATCAAAAGCGGGAGCAGAGCTGTTCGACTGCAAGTAGGTGTGAATGTCCAGCCATAATTACTCACAAACGGGTAAGAAAAGGTAGTATTGCCAGACCATACATGATCAAAACAGGGAGCGGAGGTGGTTCAGCTGCAAGGTGTGAATGTCTGACTATAGTTTGTAAAAAGCGGGTAAGATAAGGTGCGAATGCCCGACAATGTATGATCAAAAGAGGGAGCAGAGGTTTTCGGCTGCAAGAAGGTCTTAATGTCCACCCAAAATTCCTGAAAAATGGGTAAAAATAGGTGCGAATGCCAAACCATACATCATCAAAAGCAGGAGTGGATGTGTTCGGCTACAAGAAGATTTGAATGTCCATCAATAATTGCTTTAAAACATGAAAGAAAATTTTCGAATATCAAACCGCACATGATCATAAGCGGGAGAGGAGTTGTTCAGCTGCAAGAAGGTGTGAATTTCCACCCATAATTACTGAAAAATGGGTAAGAAAAGGTGAAAATGCCCAACCATACATCATCAAAAGCAGGAGGGGATGTGTTCCGCTACAAGAAGGTTTGAATGTCCGACCATAGTTTGTAAAAAGCGGATAAGAAAAGGTTCGAATGCCCGAATATAGACCATCAAAAGAGGGAGCGGAGGTGTTCCGCTGTAAGAAGGTGTAAATGTCCGACTATAGTTGGTAAAAAGCGGGTAAGAAAAGGTTAAAATACCCGACTGTACACAATCAATAGTGGGAGCGGAGTTGTTTGGCTACAACAAGGTGTGAAAGTCCGACCACGGTTTGTAAAAAGCGGGTAAGAAAAGGTTCGAATGCCCAAATATATACCATCAAAAGTGGAAGTGGATGTGTTCGGCTGCAAGAAGGTGTGAACGTCCGACCAAAGTTTGTAAAAAGCAGTTAAGAAACGGTTCGAATATCCAACCAAACATAATCAAAAGCGGGAGCAGAGCTGTTCGACTGCAAGTAGGTGTGAATGTCAGATCATAATTTGCAAAAAGCTGATGAGAAAGGGTGAGAATGCCCGGCTATACACCATCAAATGCGGGAGCGGAAGTGTTCGGCTGTGAGTAGGTGTGAATGTCCGACCATAATTGCTGAAAAATGTGTTAGAAGAGACTAGAATGCCGGACAAGACATCATCAAATGCGGGAGCGGAGTTGTTCGGCTGTGAGTAGGTGTGAATCTCCGAGCATAGTTTGTAAAAAGGGGGTAAGAATAGGTTCGAATGCCCGAACATACACTATCAAAACAGGGAGCTGAGGTGGCTCAGCTGCAAGGTGTGAATGTCTGACTATAGTTTGTAAATAAGGTGCGAATGCCCAACAATGTATAATCAAAAGAGGGAGCGGAGGTTTTCGGCTACAAGAAGGTTTGAATGTCCGACCATAGTTTGTAAAAAGCGGGTAAGAAAAGGTTCAAGCGCCTGACTATACACCATCAAAAGCGGGAGCAGAGGTGTTCCGCTGTAAGACGGTGTGAATGTCCGACCATATTTGGTAAAAAGTGGGTAAGAAAAGGTTAAAATACCCGACTGTACACAATCAATAGCGGGAGAGGAGGTGTTCAGCTGCAAGAAGGTGTGAATGTCCACCCATAATTACTGAAAAATGGGTAAGAAAAGGTGCGAATGCCCAACCATACATTATCAAAAGCAGGTGTGAATGTCAGATCATAATTTGCAAAAAGCTGATGAGAAAGGGTGAGAATGCCCGACTATACACCATCAAATGCGGGAGCGGAGTTGTTCGGCTGTGAGTAAGTGTGAATCTCCGACCATAATTGCTGAAAAATGTGTTAGAAAAGGTAAGAATGCCGGTCCATACATCATCAAAAGCGGGAGAGGTGGTGTTCGGCTGCAAGTAGGTGTGAATGTCCAGCCATAATTACTAACAAACGGGTAAGAAAAGGTAGTATTGCCATACCATACATGATCAAAACAGGAGCGGAGGTGGTTAAGCTGCAGAAGGGTATATGGGTAGTGTGAATGTCCGACTAAAGTTCAATATATTAACAAAAGCGGGAGGAGAGGTCTTCGGATGAGAGTGGTTGAGAATTTCCAAAAATAATCTATAAAATGCGGTGAAAAAAAAGGTGTGATAGAACACTAAAAGGTGGAGCGGAAGTGTTCGGCTGCAAGAAGGTTTGAATGTCCTACTATATTTGGTGAAAAGCAGGTGATGCAAGGTCTGAATGCCCAACCTTACACCATCAAAAGCGGGAGCGGAGGTGTTCCGCTGTAAGACGGTGTGAATGTCCAACCATAGTTGGTAAAAGCGGGTAAGAAAAGGTTAAAATACCTGACTGTACACAATCAATAGCGGGAGCGGAGTTTTTCGGCTACAAGAAGGTGTGAAAGTTCAACCATAGTTTGTAAAAAGCTGCTAAGAAAAGGTTCGAATGCCCGAATATATACCATCAAAAGCGGAAGCGGAGGTGTTCGCTGCAAGAAGGTGTGAACGTCCGACCAAAGTTTGCAAAAAGCAGTTAAGAAAAGGTTCGAATGCCCGAATATATACCATCAAAAGCGGGAGCAGAGCTGTTCGACTGCAAGTAGGTGTGAATGTCCAGCCATAATTACTCAAAAACGGGTAAGGAAAGGTAGTATTGCCAGACCATACATGATCAAAACAGGGAGCTGAGGTGGTTCAGCTGCAAGGTGTGAATGTCTGACTATAGTTTGTAAAAAGCGGGTAAGACAAGGTGCGAATGCCCGACAATGTATGATCAAAAGAGGGAGTGGAGGTCTTCGGCTGCAAGGTCTGAATGTCCAACCATAATTTCTAAAACCGGGTAAGAAAAGGCTCGAAAGCCCGACTATACACAATCAAAAGCGGGGAGCGGGAGGTTTTCAGCTGCAAATCCTTCACTCAAACCAAGTGAAAACTGCGTTGTCCTTCATATTTATCAATGTCTAGATCGACTTCAACAAAGAACAACATTGTACTTTGCAGTAAAGAAAGAGCAAATCAAAAGTTTTAGGAATCCGAGAATAAGCTTATTTTCATGAGTTCTGCACGATTATTGATTTTACTATAAATGAATGCCTTCACTCAAACTATGCTAAAACTGCTTTGTCCTTCATATTTATCAATGTCTAGATTGACTTCAACAAAGAAAAACACTGGATTTTGCAGTAGAAGAAAGAGCAACACTGAAGGATCAGTAATCCGAGAATAAGCTTATTTTCATACGTTCTGCATGATTTGGGATTTTATGTATAAAATGAATTCCTTCACTCAAACCAAGTTAAAACTGCTTTGTCCTTCATATTTATCAATTTCTAGATTGACTTCAACAAAGAACAACATTGTATTTTGCAGTAGAAGAAAAAGCAACACTGAAGGATCAGGAATCCGAGAATAAGCTTATTTTCATACGTTCTGCATGATTTGGGATTTTATGTATAAAATGAATTCTTTCACTCAAACCAAGTAAAAACTTCTTTGTCCTTCATATTTATCAATGTCTAGATTTACTTCAACAAAGAACAACATTGTATTTTGCAGTAGAAGAAATAGCAACACTGAAGGATCAGGAATCCGAAAACAAGCTTATTTTCATACGTTCTGCTTGATTTGGGATTTTGCTATAAAATTAATTCCTTCACTCAAACAAAGTGGAAACTGCTTTGTCCTTCATATTTATCAATGTCTATATCGATTTCAACAAAGAACAAGGCTGTATTTTGCAGTATAGGAAAGAGCAACACTGGAGGATCAGGAATCCGAGAATAAGCTTACTTTCATGAGTCCTGCACGATTTCGGATTTTCCTATAAAATGAATTGCTTTGCTCAAACCAAGTTAAAATTGCTTTGTCCTTCATAGTTATCCATGTCTAAAATGTATCAAGCATAAAGTTCCTCATATTACCCTGAATGAGAAAGAAGCATCCCTTTGGTTGAGCAATACATTCCTTTTGCGGAGTTATGCATGATTTCGGATTTTGCTATAAAATTAATTCCTATTGATTGTGAACAGTCGGGTATTTTAACCTTTTCTTACCCGCTTTTTACCAACTATGGTCGGACATTCACACCGTCTTACAGCGGAACATCTCCACTCCCACTTTTGATGGTGTATAGTCAGGCATTTGAACCTTTTCTTACCCGCTTTTTACAAACTATGGTCGGACATTCAAACCTTCTTGTAGCCGAAAACCTCTGCTCCCTCTTTTGATTATACATTGTCAGGCATTCGCACCTTATCTTACCCGCTTTTTACAAACTATAGTCAGACATTCACACCTTGGTGCTTAACCACCTCAGCTCCCTGTTTTGATCATGTATGGTCTGGCAAAACTACCCTTTATTACCCGTTTGTGAGTAATTATGGCTGGACATTCACACCTACTTGCAGTCGAACAGCTCTGCTCCCGCTTTTGATTTTGTTTGGTTGGATATTCGAACCTTTTCTTAACTGCTTTTTACAAACTTTGGTCGGACGTTCACACCTTCTTGCAGCCGAACACCTCCGCTTCCGCTTTTGATGGTATATATTCGGGCATTCGAACCTTTTCTTAGCAGCTTTTTACAAACCATGGTTGGACTTTCACACCTTCTTGTAGCCGAACAACTCCGCTCCCGCTATTGATTGTGTACAGTCGGGTATTTTAACCTTTTCTTACCCACGTTTTACCAACTATGGTCGGACATTCACACCTTCTTACAGCGGAACACCTCCGCTCCCTCTTTTGATGGTGTATGTTTGGGCATTCGAACCTTTTCTTACCCGCTTTTTACAAACTTTGGTCGGACATTCAAACCTTCTTGTAGCCAAAAACCTCCGCTCCCTCTTTTGATCATACATTGTCGGGCATTCGCACCTTTTCTTACCCGTTTTTTACAAACCATGGTCGGACTTTCACACATTCTTGTAGCCAAACACATCCGCTCCCGCTATTGATTGTGTAGAGTCGGGTATTTTAACCTTTTCTTACCCACTTTTTACCAACTATGGTCGGACATTCACACCGTCTTACAGCGGAACACCTCCGCTCCCTCCTTTGATGGTGAATGTTCGGGCATTCGAACCTTTTCATGGCCTCATTCATGTACTCATTCTTCAGTAATCCGAAAATAAGCTCTATTTTACGAGTTATGCACGAATTCGGATTCTCCTATAAAACGAATTCCTTAACTCAAACCAAGTTAAGACTGCTTTTGTCCTTCATATTAATTCATGTCTAATCAAGTTTCAATGATAAACAACGTTGTACTTTGTAGAATGAGAAAGAACTTCTTCAGCAATAAGCATCTCTCGACAAATGACGAAATACAGATTTAGCTATAAAATTAATTGCAATCAGTCTGACTTAAAACTGTTTGTCTTCCTTATTTATCCACTTCAAATCAAGTTTCAACAATTAAAAAAATTTTGTATTTTGAGAAAGAACAACTTAATCTCGAGCAATCAGTATAAAAATAGGGTAAGCAAAGGTGCGAATGTCAAACCATACATGATCAAGACAGGGAGCGGAGGTGTTTGGCTGCGACAAGGTGTGAATGTCCACCCATAATTAATGAAAAGCGGGCAACAAGTAGGTGCGAATGCCCAACCATACCTCATCAAAAGCAGGAGTGGATATGTTCGGCTACAAGAAGGTTTGAACGTCTGACCATAGTTTGTAAAAAGCGGGTAAGAAAAGGTTCGAATGCCCGAACATTCACCATCAAAGGAGGGAGCGGAGGTGTTCGGCTGTAAGAAGGTGTGAATGTCCGACCATAGTTGGTAAAAAGCGGGTAAGGAAAGGTTAAAATACCCGACTGTACACAATCAACAGCGGGAACGGAGTTGTTCGGCTACTAAAAGATGTGAAAGTCTGACTATTGTTTGTAAAAAGCGGGTAAGAAAAGGTGCTAATGCCCGACAATGTATGATCAAAAGAGGGAGTGGAGGTTTAAGGCTGTAAGAAGGTCTGAATGTCCAACTATAATTTTTAAAAACCGTGGAAGAAAAGGCTTGAAAGCCCGACTATACACCATCATAAGCGGGAGAGGAGGTGTTCAGCTGCAAGAAGGTGTGAATGTCCACCCATAATTACTGAAAAATGGGTAAGAAAAGGTGCGAATGCCCAAACATACATCATCAAAAGCAGGAGTGGATGTGTTGGGCTACAAGAAGGTTTGAAAGTCCGACCATGGTTTGTAAAAAACGGGTAGGAAAAGGTGCGAATGCCCGACAATGTATGATCAAAAGAGGGAGCGGAGGTTTTTGGCTACAAGAAGGTTTGAATGTCCGACCATAGTTTGTAAAAAGCAGGTAAGAAAAGGTTCGAATGCCCAAACATACACCATCAAAAGAGGGAGCGGAGGTGTTCCGCTGTAAGAAGGTGTCAATGTCCGACCATAGTTGGTAAAACGTGGGTAAGAAAAGGTTAAAATACCCGACTGTACACAATCAATAGCGGGAGCGGAGTTGTTCGGCTACAAGAAGGTGTGAAAGTCCAACCATGGTTTGTAAAAAGCTGCTAAGAAAAGGTTCGAATGCCCGAATATATACCATCAAAAGCGGAAGCGGAGGTGTTCGGCTGCAAGAAGGTGTGAACGTCCGACCAAAGTTTGTAAAAAGCAGTTAAGAAAAGGTTCGAATATCCAACCAAACATAATCAAAAGCGGGAGCAGAGCTGTTCGACTGCAAGTAGGTGTGAATGTCCAGCCATAATTACTCACAAACGGGTAAGAAAATTTAGTATTGCCAGACCATACATGATCAAAACAGGGAGCTGAGGTGGTTCAGCACCAAGGTGTGAATGTCTGACTATAGTTTGTAAAAAGCGGGTAAGATTAGGTGCGAATGCCCGACAATGTATAAATGTCCGACCATAGTTTGTAAAAAGCGGGTAAGAAAAGGTTCAAATGCCTGACTATACACCATCAAAAGCGCGGAGCGGAGGTGTTCCGCTGTAAGACGGTGTGAATGTCCGACCATAGTTGGTAAAAAGCGGGTAAGAAAAGGTTAAAATACCCGACTGTACACAATCAATAGTGGGAGCGGAGTTGTTCGGCTACAAGAAGGTGTGAAAGTCCAACCATGGTTTGTAAAAAGCTGGTAAGAAAAGGTTCGAATGCCCGACAATGTATGATCAAAAGAGGGAGCGGAGGTGTTCGGCTGCAAGAAGGTCTGAATGTCCAACCATAATTTGTAAAAACCGGGAAGGAAAGGCTCGAAAGCCCGACTATACACCATCAAAAGCGGGAGCAGAGTGGTTCAGCTGCAAGAAGTTCTGAGTGTCCATCAATAATTGCTTTAAAACATGAAAGAAAATTTTCGAATATCATCCGCACATGATCATAAGAAGGAGAGGAGGTGTTCAGCTGCAAGAAGGTGTGAATGTCCACCCATAATTCCTGAAAAATGGGTAAAAAAAGGTGCGAATGCCCAACCATACATTATCAAAAGCAGGTGTGAATGTCAGATCATAATCTGCAAAAAGCTGATCCGAAAGGGTGAGAATGCCCGACTATACACCATCAAATGCGGGAGCGGAGGTGTTCGGCTCTGAGTAGGTGTGAATGTCCGACCATAATTGCTGAAAAATGTGTTAGAAAAGGAAAGAATGCCGGACCATACATCATCAAAAGCGAGAGAGGTAGTGTTCGGCTACAAAAAGGTGTAAATGTTCGACTAAAGTTTGTAAAAAGCGGGTAAGACATGGTGCGAATGCCTGACAAGGTATGATCAAAAGCAGGAGCAGAGGTGTTCAGCTGCAAGAAGGTCTAAATGTCCATCAATAATTGCTAGAAAACATGAAAGAAAATTTTCGAAAATCAAACCGCACATGATCATAAGTGGGAGAGGAGGTGTTCAGCTGCAAGAAGGTGTGAATGTCTATCCATTATTCCTGACAAATGGGTAAAAAAAAGGTGCGAATGCCCAACCATACATCATCAAAAGCAGGAGTGGATGTGTTCGGCTACAAGAAGGTGTGAACGTCCAACCAAAGTTTGTAAAAAGCAGTTAAGAAAAGGTTTGAATATCCAACCAAACATAATCAAAAGCGGGAGCATAGCTTTTCGACTGCAAGTAGGTGTGAATGTCAGATCATAATTTGCAAAAAGCTGATGAGAAAGGGTGAGAATGTCCGACTGCACACCATCAAATGCGGGAGCGGAGTTGTTCGGCTGTGAGTAGGTGTGAATCTCCGACCGTAATTTCTGAAAAATGTGTTAGAAAAGGTAAGAATGCCGGTCCATACATCATCAAAAGCGATAGAGGTGGTGTTCGGCTGCAAGTAGGTGTGAATGTCCAGCCATAATTACTCACAAACGGGTAAGAAAAGGTAGTATTGCCAGACCATACATGATCAAAACAGGGAGCGGAGGTGGTTCAGCTGCAAGAAGGTGTGAATGTCCGACTAAAGTTCAAATATATTAACAAAAGCGGGAGGAGAGGTCTTCAGATGAGAGTGGTTGAGAATTTCCAACCATAATCTATAAAATTCGGTGAAAAAAAGGTGTGATAGAACACTAAAAGGTGGAGCGGAAGTGTTCGGCTGCAAGAAGGTGTGAATGTCCGACTATATTTGGTGAAAAGCAGGTGAAGCAAGGTCTGAATGCCCAACCTTACATTATCAAAAGCGAGATCAGAGGTGTTTGGCTGCAAGAAGGCCATAGTTTGCCAAAAGCGGGTAAGCTGCGAATGACCAACTAAATATCAACAAAAGTGGGGGCGGAGGTCTTCGGATGCAACTGAGTGTGAACATCCCACCATACAAGTATGGTGGAGAGGAAGCTGTGAACAGCCGACCATAGTTTGCAAAAAGCGGGTGAGAAAAGGTGCGAATGTCCAACCATACATGACCAAAACAGGGAGCGGAGGTGTTTGGCTGTGACAAGGTGTGAATGTCCACCCAAAATTAATGAAAAGCGGGTAAAAAGTAGGTTTGAATGCCCAAGCATACATCATCAAAAGAAGGAGTTGATGTGTTCGGCTACAAGAAGGTTTGAATGTCCGACCATAGTTTGTAAAAAGCGGGAAAGAAAAGGTTCGAATGCCTGACTATACACCATCAAAAGCGGGAGCAGAGTGGTTCAGCTGCAAGAAGGTCTTAGTGTCCATCAATAATTGCTTTAAAACATGAAAGAAAATTTTCGAATATCATCCGCACATGATCATAAGAAGGAGAGGAGGTGTTCAGCTGCAAGAAGGTGTGAATGTCCACCCATAATTCCTGAAAAATGGGTAAAAAAAGGTGCGAATGCCCAACCATACATTATCAAAAGCAGGTGTGAATGTCAGATCATAATCTGCAAAAAGCTGATGCGAAAGGGTGAGAATGCCCGACTATACACCATCAAATGCGGGAGCGGACGTGTTCGGCTCTGAGTAGGTGTGAATGTCCGACCATAATTGCTGAAAAATGTGTTAGAAAAGGAAAGAATGCCGGACCATACATCATCAAAAGCGAGAGAGGTGGTGTTCGGCTGCAAAAAGGTGTAAATGTTCGTCTAAAGTTTGTAAAAAGCGGGTAAGACATGGTGCGAATGCCTGACAAGGTATGATCAAAAGCAGGAGCGGAGGTGTTCAGCTGCAAGAAGGTCTAAATGTCCATCAATAATTTCTAGAAAACATGAAAGAAAATTTTCGAAAATCAAACTGCACATGATCATAAGTGGGAGAGGAGGTGTTCAGCTGCAAGAAGGTGTGAATGTCCACCCATTATTCCTGACAAATGGGTAAAAAAAAGGTGCGAATGCCCAACCATACATCATCAAAAGCAGGAGTGGATGTGTTCGGCTACAAGAAGGTGTGAACGTCCAACCAAAGTTTGTAAAAAGCAGTTAAGAAAAGGTTTGAATATCCAACCAAACATAATCAAAAGCGGGAAAATAGCTTTTCGACTGCAAGTAGGTGTGAATGTCAGATCATGATTTGCAAAAAGCTGATGTGAAAGGGTGAGAATGTCCGACTGCACACCATCAAATGCGGGAGCGGAGTTGTTCGGCTGTGAGTAGGTGTGAATCTCCGACTGTAATTTCTGAAAAATGTGTTAAAAAAGGTAAGAATGCCGGTCCATACATCATCAAAAGCGAGAGAGGTGGTGTTCGGCTGCAAGTAGGTGTGAATGTCCAGCCATAATTACTCACAAACGGGTAAGAAAAGGTAGTATTGCCAGACCATACATGATCAAAACAGGGAGCGGAGGTGGTTCAGCTGCAAGAAGGTGTGAATGTCCGACTAAAGTTCAAATATATTAACAAAAGCGGGAGGAGAGGTCTTCAGATGAGAGTGGTTGAGAATTTCCAACCATAATCTATAAAATTCGGTGAAAAAAAGGTGTGATAGAACACTAAAAGGTGGAGCGGAAGTGTTCGGCTGCAAGAAGGTGTGAATGTCCGACTATATTTGGTGAAAAGCAGGTGAAGCAAGGTCTGAATGCCCAACCTTACATTATCAAAAGCGAGATCAGAGGTGTTTGGCTGCAAGAAGGCCATAGTTTGCCAAAAGCGGGTAAGCTGCGAATGACCAACTAAATATCAACAAAAGTGGGGGCGGAGGTCTTCGGATGCAACTGGGTGTGAACATCCCACCATACAAGTATGGTGGAGAGGAAGCTGTGAACAGCCGACTATAGTTTGCAAAAAGCGGGTGAGAAAAGGTGCGAATGTCCAACCATACATGACCAAAACAGGGAGCGGAGGTGTTTGGCTGTGACAAGGTGTGAATGTCCACCCAAAATTAATGAAAAGCGGGTAAAAAGTAGGTTTGAATGCCCAAGCATACATCATCAAAAGAAGGAGTTGATGTGTTCGGCTACAAGAAGGTTTGAATGTCCGACCATAGTTTGTAAAAAGCGGGTAAGAAAAGGTTCAAATGCCTGACTATACACCATCAAAAGCGGGAGCAGAGTGGTTCAGCTGCAAGAAGGTCTTAGTGTCCATCAATAATTGCTTTAAAACATGAAAGAAAATTTTCGAATATCATCCGCACATGATCATAAGGAGGAGAGGAGGTGTTCAGCTGCAAGAAGGTGTGAATGTCCACCCATAATTCCTGAAAAATGGGTAAAAAAAGGTGCGAATGCCCAACCATACATTATCAAAAGCAGGTGTGAATGTCAGATCATAATCTGCAAAAAGCTGATGCGAAAGGGTGAGAATGCCCGACTATACACCATCAAATGCGGGAGCGGAGGTGTTCGGCTCTTAGTAGGTGTGAATGTCCGACCATAATTGCTGAAAAATGTGTTAGAAAAGGAAAGAATGCCGGACCATACATCATCAAAAGCGAGAGAGGTGGTGTTCGGCTGCAAAAAGGTGTAAATGTTCGTCTAAAGTTTGTAAAAAGCGGGTAAGACATGGTGCGAATGCCTGACAAGGTATGATCAAAAGCAGGAGCGGAGGTGTTCAGCTGCAAGAAGGTCTAAATGTCCATCAATAATTTCTAGAAAACATGAAAGAAAATTTTCGAAAATCAAACCGCACATGATCATAAGTGGGAGAGGAGGTGTTCAGCTGCAAGAAGGTGTGAATGTCCACCCATTATTCCTGACAAATGGGTAAAAAAAAGGTGCGAACGCCCAACCATACATCATCAAAAGCAGGAGTGGATGTGTTCGGCTACAAGAAGGTGTGAACGTCCAACCAAAGTTTGTAAAAAGCAGTTAAGAAAAGGTTTGAATATCCAACCAAACATAATCAAAAGCGGGAGCATAGCTTTTCGACTGCAAGTAGGTGTGAATGTCAGATCATAATTTGCAAAAAGCTGATGAGAAAGGGTGAGAATGTCCGACTGTACACCATCAAATGCGGGAGCGGAGTTGTTCGGCTGTGAGTAGGTGTGAATCTCCGACTGTAATTTCTGAAAAATGTGTTAGAAAAGGTAAGAATGCCGGTCCATACATCATCAAAAGCGAGAGAGGTGGTGTTCGGCTGCAAGTAGGTGTGAATGTCCAGCCATAATTACTCACAAACGGGTAAGAAAAGGTAGTATTGCCAGACCATAGATGATCAAAACAGGGAGCGGAGGTGGTTCAGCTGCAAGAAGGTGTGAATGTCCGACTAAAGTTCAAATATATTAACAAAAGCGGGAGGAGAGGTCTTCAGATGAGAGTGGTTGAGAATTTCCAACCATAATCTATAAAATTCGGTGAAAAAAAGGTGTGATAGAACACTAAAAGGTGGAGCGGAAGTGTTCGGCTGCAAGAAGGTGTGAATGTCCGACTATATTTGGTGAAAAGCAGGTGAAGCAAGGTCTGAATGCCCAACCTTACATTATCAAAAGCGAGATCAGAGGTGTTTGGCTGCAAGAAGGCCATAGTTTGCCAAAAGCGGGTAAGCTGCGAATGACCAACTAAATATCAACAAAAGTGGGGGCGGAGGTCTTCAGATGCAACTGGGTGTGAACATCCCACCATAAAAGTATGGTGGAGAGGAAGCTGTGAACAGCCAACCATAGTTTGCAAAAAGCTGGTGAGAAAAGGTGCGAATGTCCAACCATACATGATCAAAACAGGGAGCGGAGGTGTTTGGCTGTGACAAGGTGTGAATGTCCACCCAAAATTAATGAAAAGCGGGTAAAAAGTAGGTTTGAATGCCCAAGCATACATCATCAAAAGAAGGAGTTGATGTGTTCGGCTACAAGAAGGTTTGAATGTCCGAGCATAGTTTGTAAAAAGCGGGTAAGAAAAGGTTTGAATGCCCGAACATACACCATCAAAGGAGGGAGCGGAGGTGTTCCGCTGTAAGAAGGTGTGAATGTCCGACCATAGTTGGTAAAAAGTGGGTAAGAAAAGGTTAAAATACCCGACTGTACACAATCAATAGCGGGAGCGGATGTGTTTGGCTACAAGAATGTGTGAAAGTCCGACCATGGTTTGTAAAAAGCTGGTAAGAAAAGGTTCGAATGCCCGAATATATACCATCAAAAGCGGAAGCGGAAGTGTTCGGCTGCAAGAAGGTGTGAACGTCCGACCAAAGTTTGTAAAAAGCAGTTAAGAAAAGGTTCGAATATCCAACCAAACATAATCAAAAGCGGGAGCAGAGCTGTTCGACTGCAAGTAGGTGTGAATGTCCAGCCATAATTACTCAAAAACGGGTAAGAAAAGGTAGTATTGCCAGACCATACATGATCAAAACAGGGAGCTGAGGTGGTTCAGCACCAAGGTGTGAATGTCTGACTATAGTTTGTAAAAAGCGGGTAAGATAAGGTGCGAATGCCCGACAACGTATAATCAAAAGAGGGAGCAGAGGTTTTCGGCTACAAGAAGGTTTGAATGTCCGACCATAGTTTGTAAAAAGCGGGTAAGAAAAGGTTCAAATGCCTGACTATACACCATCAAAAGCGGGAGCAGAGATGTTCCGCTGTAAGACGGTGTGAATGTCCAACCATAGTTGGTAAAAAGTGGGTAAGAAAAGGTTAAAATATCCGACTGTACACAATCAATAGCGGGAGCGGATGTGTTTGGCGACAAGAATGTGTGAAAGTCCGACCATGGTTTGTAAAAAACAGTCGGCCATTCTCACTCTTTCTCATCAGCTTTTTGCAAATTATGATCTGACATTCACACCTACTTGCAGTCGAAAAGCTATGCTCCCGCTTTTGATTATGTTTGGTTGGATATTCAAACCTTTTCTTAACTGCTTTTTACAAACTTTGGTTGGACGTTCACACCTTCTTGTAGCCGAACACATCCACTCCTGCTTTTGATGATGTATGGTTGGGCATTCGCACCTTTTTTTTACCCATTTGTCAGGAATAATGGGTGGACATTCACACCTTCTTGCAGCTGAACACCTCCTCTCCCACTTATGATCATGTGCGGTTTGATTTTCGAAAATTTTCTTTCATGTTTTCTAGCAATTATTGATGGACATTTAGACCTTCTTGCAGCTGAACACCTCCGCTCCTGCTTTTGATCATACCTTGTCAGGCATTCGCACCATGTCTTACCCGCTTTTTACAAACTTTAGTCGAACATTTACACCTTTTTGCAGCCGAACACCACCTCTCTCGCTTTTGATGATGTATGGTCCGGCATTCTTTCCTTTTCTAACACATTTTTCAGCAATTATGGTCGGACATTCACACCTACTCAGAGCCGAACACCTCCGCTCCCGCATTTGATGGTGTATAGTCGGGCATTCTCACCCTTTCGCATCAGCTTTTTCAAGATTATGATCTGACATTCACACCTGCTTTTGACAATGTATGGTTGGGCATTCGCACCTTTTTTACCCATTTTTCAGGAATTATGGGTGGACATTCACACCTTCTTGCAGCTGAACACCTCCTCTCCTTCTTATGATCATGTGCGGATGATATTTGAAAATTTTCTTTCATGTTTTAAAGCAATTATTGATGGACACTCAGACCTTCTTGCAGCTGAACCACTCTGCTCCCGCTTTTGATGGTGTATAGTCGGGCTTTCGAGCCTTTCCTTCCCGGTTTTTACAAATTATGGTTGGACATTCAGACCTTCTTGCAGCCGAACACCTCCGCTCCCTCTTTTGATCATACATTGTCGGGCATTCGAACCTTTTCTTACCAGCTTTTTACAAACCATGGTTGGACTTTCACACCTTCTTGTAGCCGAACAACTCCGCTCCCGCTATTGATTGTGTACAGTCGGGTATTTTAACCTTTTCTTACCCGCTTTTTACCAACTATGGTCGGACATTCACACCGTCTTACAGCGGAACACCTCCGCTCCCGCTTTTGATGGTGTATAGTCAGGCATTTGAACCTTTTCTTACCCGCTTTTTACAAACTATGGTCGGACATTCAAACCTTCTTGTAGCCAAAAACCTCCGCTCCCTCTTTTGATCATACATTGTCGGGCATTCGCACCTTATCTTACCCGCTTTTTACAAACTATAGTCAGACATTCACACCTTGGTGCTGAACCACCTCAGCTCCCTGTTTTGATCATGTATGGTCTGGCAATACTACCTTTTCTTACCCGTTTGTGAGTAATTATGGCTGGACATTCACACCTACTTGCAGTCGAACAGCTCTGCTCCCGCTTTTGATTATGTTTGGTTGGATATTCGAACCTTTTCTTAACTGCTTTTTACAAACTTTGGTCGGACGTTCACACCTTCTTGCAGCCGAACACCTCCGCTTCCGCTTTTGATGGTATATATTCGGGCATTCGAACCTTTTCTTAGCAGCTTTTTACAAACCATGGTTGGACTTTCACACCTTCTTGTAGCCGAACAACTCCGCTCCCGCTATTGATTGTGTACAGTCGGGTATTTTAACCTTTTCTTACCCGCTTTTTACCAACTATGGTCGGACATTCACACCATCTTACACCGGAACACCTCCGCTCCCGCTTTTGATGGTGTATTGTCAGGCATTTGAACCTTTTCTTACCCGCTTTTTACAAACTATGGTCGGACATTCAAACCTTCTTGTAGCCAAAAACCTCCGCTCCCTCTTTTGATCATACATTGTCGGGCATTCGCACCTTTTCTTACCCGTTTTTTAAAAACCATGGTCGGACTTTCAAACCTTCTTGTAGCCCAACACATCCACTCCTGCTTTTGATGATGTATGTTTGGGCATTCGCACCTTTTCTTACCCATTTTTCAGTAATTATGGGTGAACATTCACACCTTCTTGCAGCTGAACACCTCCTCTCCCGCTTATGATGGTGTATAGTCGGGCTTTCAAGCCTTTTCTTACCCGGTTTTTACAAATTATAGTTGGACATTAAGACCTTCTTACAGCCGAAAACCTCCACTCCTTCTTTTGATCATACATTGTCGGGCATTAGCACCTTTTCTTACCCGCTTTTTACAAACCACAGTCGGACTTTCACATTTTTTAGTAGCCGAACAACTCCGCTCCCGCTATTGATTGTGTACAGTCGGGTATTTTAACCTTTTCTTACCCGCTTTTTACCAACTATGGTCGGACATTCACACCTTCTTGGAGCCGAACACATCCACTCCTGCTTTTGATTATGTATAGTTAGGCATTCGCACCTTTTCTTACGCATTTTTCAGTAATTATGGGTGTACATTCACACCTTCTTGCAGCCGAACACCTCCGCTCCCTCTTTTGATCATACATTTTCGGGCATTCGCACCTTTTCTTACCCGCTTTTTACAAACCATGGTCGGACTTTCACACCTTTTAGTAGCCGAACAACTCCGCACCCGCTACTGATTGTGTACAGTCGGGTACTTTAACCTTTTCTTACCCGTTTTTTACCAACTATGGTCGGACATTCACACCTTCTTACAGCGGAACACCTCCGCTCCCTCCTTTGATGGTGTATGTTCGGGCATTCGAACCTTTTCTTACCCGCTTTTTACAAACTATGGTCAGACGTTCAAACCTTCTTGTAGCCGAACATATCCACTCCTGCTTTTGATGATGTATGGTTGGGCATTCGAACCTACTTGTTGCCCGCTTTTCATTAATTATGGGTGGACATTCACACCTTGTCTCAGCCAAACACCTCCGTTCCCTGTTTTGATCATGTATGGTTTGACATTCGCACCTTTGCTTACCTTCTTTTTATACTGATTGCTCAAGATTAAGTTGTTCTTTCTCAAACTACAAAATTTTTTTAATTGTTGAAACTTGATTTGAAGTGGATAAATAAGGAAGACAAACAGTTTTAAGTCAGGCTGATAGCAATTAATTTTATAGCAAAATCTGTATTTCGTCATTTGTCGAGAGATGCTTATTGCTGAAGAAGTTCTTTCTCATTCTACAAAGTACAACGTTGTTTATCATTGAAACTTGATTAGACATGAATAAATATGAAGGACAAAGCAGTCTTAACTTGGTTTGAGTTAAGGAATTCGTTTTATAGGAGAATCCGAATTCGTGCATAACTCGTAAAATAGAGCTTATTTTCGGATTCCTAAAGAATGAGTCTGGTTCTTTCTCATAATACAAAGTTTGTTGTTTATTGTTGAAACTTCATCAGACCGTTAGATATAGTCGGACTCTCCTCGACGCACGGCTTGGGATCTGGAACCAGTACTCTTGAGAGGGGTTGGACTCTCTTCCACTCTGGAGTTGCCCGTGGTGAGAGGCGCAGAGCAGGTGTGGGCATACTTATTGCCCCCCGGCTGTGTGCCAGTACATTGGGGTTTACCCCAGTGAACGAGAGGGTAGCCTCCCTCCGCCTTGGGTGGGGGGACGAGTCCTGACTGTTGTTTGTGCCTATGCGCCAAACAGCAGTTCAGAGTACCTACCCTTTTTGGAGTCTCTGGGGGAGGCACTGGAGAATGCTCCTACCGGAGACTCCCTCATTCTGCTGGGGGACTTCAATGCTCACGTGGGCAATGACAGTGAGACCTGGAGGGGTGTGATTGGGAGGAACGGCCCCCCCCGATCTGAATCAGAGTGGTGTTATGTTGTTGGACTTCTGTGCCAGTCATAGACTGTCCATAACGAACACCATGTTCAGGCATAAGGGTGTCCATATGTGCACTTGGCACCAGGACACCCTTGGCCGCAGTTCGATGATCGACTTTGTGGTTGTATCATCGGACTTGCGGCCGTATGTCCTGGACACTCGGGTGAAGAAAGGGGCGGAGCTGTCAACTGATCACCACCTGGTGGTGAGTTGGCTCCGCTGGTGGGGGAGGATGCCGATCAGACCTGGCAGGCCCAAACGTATTGTGAGGGTCTGCTGGGAGCGTTTGTCAGAATCCCCCGTCAGAAGGAGCTTTAACTCCCACCTCCGGCAGAGCTTCAACCATATTTGAGGTGGGGGACATTGAATGTTCCGTGACTCCATTGCCGAGGCAGCTGGTCGGAGTTGTGGCCGTAAGGTGGTCGGTGCCTGTCGTGGCGGCAACCCTTGAACCTGCTGGTGGACACCAGTGGTGAGGGAAGCCGTCAAGCTGAAGAAGGAGTCCTATCGGGCCTTTTTGGCCAGTGGGACCCTGGAAGAAGCTGATAGGTACCGACGGGCCAGACGGGCCGCGGCTTCGGCGGTTGCTGAGGCAAAAACTCGGGCCTGGGAGGAGTTCGGTGAGACCATGGAGAACGATTTCCGGACGGCCTCGAAAAGATTCTGGTCCACCATCCGGCGTCTCAGGGGGGGGAAGCGGCTCACAGTCAACACTGTTTACAGTGAGGACGGGGCTTTGCTGACCTCAACTAGGGATGTTGTGAGTCGGTGGGGGGAGTACTTCGAGGAACTCCTCAATCCTACCAACATGTGCTCGGAAGAGGCAGAGTCGGAGAGCTCGGAGACGGGGCCTCCCATTTCTGGGGCTGAGGTTGCCGAGGTGGTTAAAAAGTTCCTCGGTGGCAAGGCCCCGGGGGTGGATGAGGTCCGTCCTGAGTTTCTCAAGGCTCTGGATGTTGTAGGGCTGTCTAGGCTGACACGCCTCTGCAGTATCGCGTGGACATCGGGGACAGTGCCTCTGGACTGGCAGATTGGGGTGGTGGTCCCCCTCTTTAAAAAGGGGGACCGGAGGGTGTGTTCCAACTATAGGGGTATCACACTCCTCAGCCTCCCTGGTAAGGTCTATTCGGGGGTATTGGAGAGGAGGATCCGTCGGATAATCGAGCCTCGGATTCAGGAGATGCAGTGTGGCTTTCGTCCTGGCCGTGGAACAGTGGACCAGCTCTATACCCTCGGCAGGATCCTGGAGGGTGCATGGGAGTTCGCCCAACCAGTCTACATGTGTTTTGTGGACTTGGAGAAAGCGTTCGACCGTGTCCCTCGTGGAGTCCTGTGGGGGGTGCTCCGGGAATATGGAGTGCCGGACCCCTTGATAGGGGCCGTTCGGTCTCTGTATGACCGGTGCCAGAGTTTGGTCCGCATTGCCGGCAGTAAGTCGGATACGTTTCCGGTGAGAGTTGGACTCCGTCAGGGCTGCCCTTTGTCACCGATTCTGTTCCTAACTTTTATGGACAGAATTTCTAGGCGGAGCCAGGGCGTTGAGGGTGTCCCATTTGGCGACCTCAGAATCGGGTCTCTGCTTTTTGCAGATGATGTGGTTCTGTTAGCGTCGTCAGGCCGTGACCTTCAGCTCTCACTGGAGTGATTCGCAGCCGAGTGTGAAGCGGCTGGGATGAGAATCAGCACCTCCAAATCCGAGACTATGGTTCTCAGCCGGAAAAGGGTGGAACGCTCTCTTCGGGTCGGGAATGAGATCCTTCCCCAAGAGGAGGAGTTCAAGTATCTCGGGGTCTTGTTCACGAGTGACGGACGAATGGAGCGGGAGATTGACGGGCGGATCGGTCCAGCGCCTGCAGTGTTGCAGGCTCTGCACCGACCCGTCGTTGTGAAGAGGGAGCTGAGCCAGAAGGCGAAGCTCTCTACTTACTGGTCAATCTACGTTCCCATCCTCACCTATGGTCACGAGTTGTGGGTAGTGACCGAAAGAACAAGATCGCGAATACAAGCGGCCGAAATGGGTTTCCTCCGCAGGGTGTCTGGGCTCTCCCTTAGAGATAGGGTGAGAAGCTCAGTCATCCGGGAGGGGCTCGGAGTAGAACCGCTGCTCCTCCGCATTGAGAGGAGTCAGATGAGGTGGCTCGGGCATCTGGTTAGGATGCCCCCTGGGCGCCTCCCTGGGGAGGTGTTCCGGGCACGTTCCACTGGGAGGAGAAACCGGGGGAGACCCAGGACACGTTGGAGAGACTATGTCTCTCGGCTGGCCTGGGAACGCATCGGGGTCCCCCCGGAAGAGCTGGAGGAAGTGGCCGGGGACAGAGACGTCTGGGTTTCTCTGCTCAAGCTGCTGCCCCCGCGACCCCACCCCCGGATAAGCGGCAGATGATGGATGGATGGATGGATATATCCTCCACCAACCAGACTTACAACCCCCGACTAGGGTAGCAGAATTTCTAAGCAGCTGTACCCCAAAACTACTATCAAAAATATATAAATTATTGTCTAAGATAGATGACACAATGTCTCTTCCATCCTCAAAATGGGAGGCAGATTTATCCATCAGTTCTGGTCATAGCTTCTAACCACAAATATGTTTTAACACCTTCATAAAGACTCGAAATCCTAATTTACAGCTCATACAATACAAAATCCTTCATAGAACACACTATACAGGACAAAGGATGTTCAGTATGGGTCTAACACACTCAAACATCTGCTCACATTGCACAGATAACACACCTGATGATTATGCACACGCTTTGTGGTTTTCTGCGCCTGTCCAGAAGTTCTGGCTTGAAGTCTGTGAGGACCTATCAACATGGCTAAAGTGTAGCATCCCTGCATGCCCCACACTGTGCATACTGGGTGACTTAGACAATATCAACATGGAAATTAACTCAGCACACATGGTTGTCACAGTGTTATGTATCGCAAAGAAAACTATTCTCATGAACTGGAAAGCGAAGAACAATCTGTGTATTAACCAGTTTAGAAATTTTCTTTTAGATTATATTAGCATGGAAACAATGTCTGCCTCCTCAAAACATCAATTGGCTGAATTTCATTCTCTCTGGTCCCCTCTGATTAGTTTTATCACATAGTGGTGGTGGTGGGTTGCTGGGTGATGGTGGGTCTCAGGCCCGGGCTGCTGCGACTGGTGTGACCGGGTGGTTTGTTTGTTTGTTTTTTGTAGAGGTCCTCCTGGGTGGGGTTGGGTTGAGTGGGGTGGGGCGGGATGGGTACCTTCTGGGGGTACAGTAGCTCCCGGAATATGGTCGCTGCAGGCCCCGAGCCTGGTGGACATCAGGCCCTCCTGCCCATTGTTGGCTCCCAGGTAGCGGGGATGCCTATTGCAGCCAGTCCCTGGCTGCCCTCTCTGGGGGAGAGTAGCTCCCCCGGTATATATCCCCATACCCCTCTCCCTTCTGGCTCCTGTACACAGCACACACTCACACATGAAGGGTTTTGGGGGCGTGTGTGTTCGGTGGGGTGTAGTGGATGGGGCCACGTAGGTGGTCCCCTTTGGTTGCACTCTGCAGTTCCCTGCCCCTGTTTTAATTACACCTTAGACATTACTACTTATCAAACACACTCACACACACACATTAGGTCTTGGGGGGTGGTTACACTGAGTGGCATGTGGTGGGCGGGGCTCTTTGGGTATGTAGGCGGCCCAGAGTGCCGCGCTCCCAGTTCTACAAGTTTGGCTGCCCCTCAATTTTAATTGCTCACTATTAGAAAATATTGAAGAGCCAGAAGGGTGAGGGGAGGGGTCTTCTTCGCACACCCCTGCTTCCTGGTGTCTGCTCGGGGCAGGAGGGGCCAGGAGGATTAATTAATTGTTCTGCTGGTTCGGGGTCTGTGGTGGCTGGGGGGTTGCTGGCCTCCTGGTGTGCCCGCTGCACTGCACCCCAGCAGAGTCGAGGGAGGTAGGATGTGTGGATGTGTGGATGTATGGGACGTGAAAGTGTGTGTGGTAATGATTGGGCCTGGATCTGGGACTTGCTGTCGCCTGGCCTGCCTGTGTTTCTCCCGATGGGGCATCAGCGTTGCCTCTCCCCACTGCTCGCGACTTCACCCACCTGTGGGCACGTCTTGACTCCCAGGGCACTTGGCCAGGGGCGCTGGGGCAGGCGCTGACCCACTTTGTGGCTGTCTGGGGCGCTTGGCCCTCCTGGGTATTGGGTGGGGCCTCTGCCGGGGGGTTTGGGGGCGCTCGGGCTCCTGGGGCCCAGGTCCAGTGCACGGCCCATGTCTGGGCGGCTGGGGCCTGGCGGGGTCGGTGGGCTGTTGCCCCTGGTTCCCGGAGTGCCTCTGCCCTATGCTTATGGGGGCTCTTTCCGGGGGCTTCCTCTGCAGTCTTCTGGGTGGATGCGTGGTTGCCCCTGCGGTGGGCTGCCTGGGTTCTGTGCTCTGTGGGGGCTGCTGGTGGCCTGGGTCTTGTGGCCCTCTCTGCCTGCTTCTGATTGCTTGGGGGGGGGCTGTGGATTGTGGCCCTGTACGCTTATACACTCATAACTAAGCACGGTTATCATGTAGGTCCTGTGCCATGGGTGTTGCATGTTCTCACACACACATTCATTAGTCCAGTAGCATGGTCACTAAGCAGTTGATGTATTATCATGTCGTCTCAGGTCATCTATATCCACAGCTGTGTTGTATGCGATTGCCGCTTCTTGTGCTTGTTTTTGTTTGTTTGTGTGTTTGTTTTTTCTCTGCTTGTCTGCTTTCAGGTGCTCCTGGTGGCGCTAAGGCTGGATTCCCCTCATAGGCCATGGATTGTTGTCTGTTTTGTTTTTTACAGGTGTAGCAGCTGGTTGTCTGGTTTTTGTTTCTATTTTTGTTCTGTTTCCTCTTCTTTCCTCTTCTTCTTTCCTTGTCCCCCGGTCCGGTACAGTTCAGTTCATGTCATATATTGTAAACAGAAATAAATAAATGGGCATCAAGGGGAGCTTTACATTTATAAAACTTCCCTTGGCTAAACAAATCTGTTTGGCATCAAAGGTATTCAGACTACAATTCTTCTGACATAATGCTGAACAGGACAAGGGGAAAAAAAAGTAAAGAAGACAGTTCTGCCGAAAGCCAGGGATAGACCTGTTCTAAGTTCTATACTTTTTAAAAGGGGCGTGTTTATCAACTATGGAATTAGAAGATTTACAAAAATGGTCAAGTGCTAGATCTTCATCTGGGATTTTAACAGTGTCATATAACTATTCAACAGATCAGTTAAAAAAAAGCCTGCTCATGGAGATGTTTCAGGATCTGGATACCAAGCGTGGACCTAATGTTTTCATTTTTGCAATTCTGATACAGGCTATTGAGCAGTGATAACTAACACCAAGTTCAGATACTGCGGATTTTCTACCTTTGATTTTGTTAAGATTGAGCCAATCAGGGACAACCTTGAAGGATCTCTTTGGTTTTGTAGGATCTGTAATTACCTGAGAAAGGTTGATATTGGTACACACCTTTTTTAAATGATCAGAGGCAGAGTTCAACTTGTTTAAATTAAAATTGCCACACAGAGATTGGGTTTAGGCCACATGCACACAGAATGACATCAACAAATATAAGAAATATTAAACATTTACACATAGATTTTTGAATATATGTAGAGGAATGATACTTTGAAATGTGCTCATTGCGGAGTTATGATCAGTTGAGTAATGAAGGTTGAACTATTCTGGGAAAGAGGTTCTATTCCCAGCATCATGATGGACACTCCTGATATAGAAGGTTTCGCTAACGCATTGGAATTGTTTTACTATTTTCATATGCATGTGCAATGAAGAATTGCTTGCTGCTGATAAATGCAAAGAAGAACATCTTACACATAGATGCTCACATATAGGCTGCTGAATGCAATGAAGACCTGCTTATCAAGTAAAGTTCAATGTCAATGTGTAATATTCAATTAGGATTTGCAAAACAGGGAAGTTAAACAATGAATGGGTCCATAGTCGGTATGAGAAGACTACAGGAATATTGACCTGGGTGTACGTTCAAACAGAGATGAGAAAATTGCGATGAATAATTGTTTGTTTGTTTGTTAGTATGTATATGAATGTTATGTGTATAAACTGTGTTGAGTTATAGTTACTCAGTAGTGTCTCAGTGAAACAACCGACGGGGGAAGCCTTGCGGTGACAACAAAAGCAGTGTTTTACTGATCAGTCAAGTTGCTCCAGTGTACTCCATACAAACTGGTTGGCTACTGAAGGGATAGAAAATGGGGAATACTTGTTTTAAAGCAAACAAGGAATTAGATGGGAAAAATACATGTTTTAACGGGACCCAGACAATATTAAATACTCAGACAGATGGGAGAAGAAGTGTAGTTTTGTAGGAAATCACAAAATGATTACATAGAATTAGTGAAATCAATTGAAGAATGCCTTTCTGAAGAGCTGTTTACCACAGATGAGCAGCTTTGCGACCAAGCACATTGTAGATCGCTTTACTGCCAAAATGATCTAATTTAATGGATTGGTTTAGACATGCATAACAGCATTTTAAGAACAAAGAGAGAAACAAAAAGGGACAACGTTTCATGGTGGAAGGTGATGTATAAATAACTGTGTATATGATGAAGGGGGTGGCAACACCCATTCCGAAATCCCGCCATTCCGACATCCCGCTATTCCGACATCCCACCATTCCGACATCCCACCATTCCGACATACCACCATTCCGACATGCAAACGTCCCACCATTCCGACATCCCACCATTGCGACATCCCGCTATTCTGACGTTCAAATGTCCCACCATTCCGACAAGGCTTTCCGTATAAGGAAATGTGTGTTACTCAACAGGTGAGTCCCTTCTTTCTGTTCATGCAATTTATATGTTTAACACATGTTTATAGACAAGCGTTATTAAAAACACAAAGTCTCGGCAACTGGAGGAGGAGAAGCAGTCCGCGGTGGTTTTCAATCACACACTCCAATGCCACTTGTTTCAACTTCCGAAAATTTAATCCAGGAAAAAAAGGCTTACAAACATGGACCAAAACGGCTCCATAACACGCACAAGAATCCAAAAGAAACGAAAGTTAACTAAAAGAAAGCAAATAAACAGTATGAAGTGGTCAAAATTGGTTTTACGCATGCCTATGTGCGTCTGGCACATGCGTCTTCGGGCTCTCCCACGTTGGTTTGTGGATGAAAGCTATATGTTCAGCTGTAATGTCATGTAAAAACAATCTCTACATGACATTTAGTCCCAGGTGTGACCAGTTAGGTCCTTAAGATATCAACAGGCTGTATAAAGCTACAACCGTTGCGGCTGTGTGTTTGTGCCAAATGCGCAAAACCCATCCGCGCTTCCCAAAATTGGAGTGAGTACTCATAAATCCCGTGAATAACATGAATAAACGTTTTTACTGCATTTTGTTGTGTTTTATACGTTCTATGCTGTCATTTCTCTCTTCTCCTATTGGCAAGGCAAGGCAGAGTGCTCGCAACTGTGTCCTGTGCAGTAGCCGTGATATCTGTAATTGCAATTATTACTTTTGCATATGATGACAGCGTGCAAAAGACGCATGGGCTCTGTGGAGAGCTCCGCTCCAGCTGGCTGCTGTGACAGCTCACTGACACTGTATTTCTGCTTAATCAGTTTCAGTCTCGCCAGAGTTACATTAATATCTGTATTTTTATATTTGAAATTCAGGGGATTTTGATAATAGATTATTAAAGTTCGTTTGCGAGGCTTTGGCCTCTGCATGTGCAAAGCTTGTGCGCCAAACTTTAGGGCGTATTTGCGCCGGCATATCATTAGTGCAAAATGTTTTGGGTAAAAAATAGGCTATTAAAAGGAACTGTCGGAATGGCGGTATGTTAAAAAAAACAAAAAACATACCGCCATTCCGACCATAGGAGGAAAAAAGTGTCGGAATGGTGGGACGTTTGATAAAAAAATTAAGTGTTGAACAGAGGTGTTCCGCTGTAAGACGGTGTGAATGTCCGACCATATTTGGTAAAAAGCGGGTAAGAAAAGGTTAAAATACCCGACTGTACACAATCAATAGCGGGAGAGGAGGTGTTCAGCTGCAAGAAGGTGTGAATGTCCACCCATAATTACTGAAAAATGGGTAAGAAAAGGTGCGAATGCCAAACCATACATTATCAAAAGCAGGTGTGAATGTCAGATCATAATTTGCAAAAAGCTGATGAGAAAGGGTGAGAATGCCCGACTATACACCATCAAATGCGGGAGCGGAGTTGTTCGGCTGTGAGTAAGTGTGAATCTCCGACCATAATTGCTGAAAAATGTGTTAGAAAAGGTAAGAATGCCGGTCCATACATCATAAAAAGCGGGAGAGGTGGTGTTCGGCTGCAAGTAGGTGTGAATGTCCAGCCATAATTACTAACAAACGGGTAAGAAAAGGTAGTATTGCCAGACCATACATGATCAAAACAGGGAGCGGAGGTGGTTCAGCTGCAAGAAGGTGTGAATGTCCGACTAAAGTTCAAATATATTAACAAAAGCGGGAGGAGAGGTCTTCGGATGAGAGTGGTTGAGAATTTCCAACCATAATCTATAAAATGCGGTGAAAAAAAAGGTGTGATAGAACACTAAAAGGTGGAGCGGAAGTGTTCGGCTGCAAGAAGGTGTGAATGTCCGACTATATTTGGTGAAAAGCAGGTGAAGCAAGGTCTGAATGCCCAACCTTACATCATCAAAAGCGAGATCAGAGGTGTTTGGCTGCAAGAAGGCCATAGTTTGCCAAAAGCGGGTAAGCTGCGAATGACCGACTAAATATCAACAAAAGGTCTTCGGATGCAAGTGGGTGTGAATATCCCACCATACAAGTATGGTGGAGAGGAAGCTGTGAACAGCCGACCAGCCGAGAGCCGACCAAAAAGCGGGTGAGAAAAGGTGCGAATGTCCAACCATACATGATCAAAACAGGGAGCGGAGGTGTTTGGCTGTGACAAGGTGTGAATGTCCACCCAAAATTAATGAAAAGCGGGCAAAAAGTAGGTTTGAATGCCCAACCATACATCATCAAAAGCAGGAGTGGATGTGTTCAGCTACAAGAAGGTTTGAATGTCCGAGCATAGTTTGTAAAAAGCGGGTAAGAAAAGGTTCGAATGCCCAAACATACACCATCAAAAGAGGGAGCGGAGGTGTTCCGCTGTAAGAAGGTGTGAATGTCCGACCATAGTTGGTAAAAAACGGGTAAGAAAAGGTTAAAATACCCGACTGTACACAATCAATAGCGGGAGCGGATGTGTTTGGCTACAAGAATGTGTGACAGTCCAACCATGGTTTGTAAAAAACGGGTAAGAAAAGGTGCGAATGCCCGACAATGTATGATCAAAAGAGGGAGCGGAGGTTTTCGGCTACAAGAAGGTTTGAATATCCGACCATAGTTTGTAAAAAGCGGGTAAGAAAAGGTTCAAATGCCTGACTATACACCATCAAAAGCGGGAGCGGAGGTGTTCGGCTACAAGAAGGTGTGAAAGTTCAACCATGGTTTGTAAAAAGCTGCTAAGAAAAGGTTCGAATGCCCGAATATATACCATCAAAAGCGGAAGCGGAGATGTTCGGTTGCAAGACGGTGTGAACGTCCGATCAAAGTTTGCAAAAAGCAGTTAAGAAAAGGTTCGAATGCCCGAATATATACCATCAAAAGCGGGAGTGTGAATGTCCAGCCATAATTACTCACAAACGGGTAAGAAAAGGTAGTATTGCCAGACCATACATGATCAAAACAGGGAGCTGAGGTGGTTCAGCTGCAAGGTGTGAATGTCTGACTATAGTTTGTAAAAAGCGGGTAAGACAAGGCTCGAAAGCCCGACTATACACAATCAAAAGCGGGAGCGGGAGGTTTTCAGCTGCAAATCCTTCACTCAAACCAAGTGAAAACTGCTTTGTCCTTCATATTTATCAATATCTAGATCGACTTCAACAAAGAACAACATTGTACTTTGCAGTAAAGAAAGAGCAAATCAAAAGTTTTAGGAATTCGAGAATAAGCTTATTTTCATGAGTTCTGCACGATTATTGATTTTAATATAAATGAATGCCTTCACTCAAACTATGTTAAAACTGCTTTGTCCTTCAGATTTATCAATGTCTAGATTTACTTCAACAAAGAAAAACACTGGATTTTGCAGTAGAAGAAAGAGCAACACTGAAGGATCAGTAATCCGAGAATAAGCTTATTTTCATACATTCTGCATAATTTGGGATTTTATGTATAAAATGAATTCCTTCACTCAAACCAAGTTAAAACTGCTTTGTCCTTCATATTTATCAATGTCTAGATTTACTTCAACAAAGAACAACATTGTATTTTGCAGTAGTAGAAAGAGCAACACTTGAAGGAACAGGAATCCGAGAATAAGCTTATTTTCATACGTTCTGCATGATTTGGGATTTTATGTATAAAATGAATTCCTTCACTCAAACCAAGTGAAAACTGCTTTGTCCTTCATATTTATCAATGTCTAGATTTACTTCAACAAAGAACAACATTGTATTTTGCAGTAGTAGAAAGAGCAACACTTGAAGGAACAGGAATCCGAGAATAAGCTTATTTTCATACGTTCTGCATGATTTGGGATTTTATGTATAAAATGAATTCCTTTACTCAAACTATGTTAAAACTGCTTTGTCCTTCATATTTATCAATGTCTAGATTGACTTCAACAAAGAACAACATTGTATTTTGCAGTAGAAGAAATAGCAACACTGAAGGATCAGGAATCCGAAAACACGCTTATTTGCATACGTTCTGCTTGATATGGGATTTTGCTATAAAATTAATTCCTTCACTCAAACAAAGTGGAAACTGCTTTGTCCTTCATATTTATCAATGTCTATATCGATTTCAACAAAGAACAAGGCTGTATTTTGCAGTATAGGAAAGAGCAACACTGGAGGATCAGGAATCCGAGAATAAGCTTACTTTCATGAGTCCTGCACGATTTCGGATTTTCCTATAAAATGAATTGCTTTGCTCAAACCAAGTTAAAATTGCTTTGTCCTTCATAGTTATCCATGTCTAAAATGTATCAAGCATAAAGTTCCTCATATTACCCTGAATGAGAAAGAAGCATCCCTTTGGTTGAGCAATACGTTCCTTTTGCGGAGTTATGCATGATTTCAGATTTTGCTATAAAATTCTTTCCTTCACACCTTTTTTTTTCACCGCATTTTATAGATTATGTTTGGAAATTTCAACCACTCTAATCCGAAGACCTCTCCTCCCGCTTTTGTTAATATATTTGAACTTTAGTTGGACATTCACCCCTTTTTGCAGCTAAACCACCTCCGCTCCCTGTTTTGATCATGTATGGTCTGGCAATGCTACATTTTCTTACCCGTTTGTGAGTAATTATGGCTGGATATTCACACCTACTTGCAGCTGAACACAATCTCTCTCGCTTTTAATTATGTTTGGATATTCGAACCTTTTCTTTACTGCTTTTTGCCAACTTTGGTCGGACGTTCACACCTTCTTGCAGCCGAACACCTCCGCTTCCGCTTTTGATGGTATATATTCGGGCATTCGAACCTTTTCTTACCAGCTTTTTACAAACCATGGTTGGACTTTCACACCTTCTTGTAGCCGAACAACTCCGCTCCCCCTATTGATTGTGTACAGTCGGGTATTTCAACCTTTTCTTACCCACTTTTTACCAACTATGGTCGGACATTCACACCTTCTTACAGCGGAACACCTCCGCTCCCTCTTTTGATGGTGTATGTTTGGGCATTCGAACCTTTTCTTACCCGCTTTTTACAAACTATGCTCGGACATTCAAACCTTCTTGTAGCCGAACACATCCACTCCTGCTTTTGATTATGTATAGTTGGGCATTCGCACCTTTTCTTACCCATTTTTCAGTAATTATGGGTGTACATTCACACCTTCTTGCAGCCGAACACCTCCGCTCCCGCTTTTGATCATACATTTTCGGGCATTCGCACCTTTTCTTACCCGCTTTTTACAAACCATGGTCGGACTTTCACATCTTTTAGTAGCCGAACAACTCCGCTCCCGCTATTGATTGTGTACAGTCGGGTATTTTAACCTCCTTCTTTTGATGATGTATGCTTGGGCATTCAAACCTACTTTTTGTCCGCTTTTCATTAATTTTGGGTGGACATTCACACCTTGTCACAGCCAAACACCTCCGCTCCCTGTTTTGATCATGTATGGTTGGACATTCGCACCTTGTCTCACCCGCTTTTTGCAAACTATGGTCGGCTGTTCACTGCTTCCTCTCCACCATACTTGTATGGTGGGATATTCACACCCACTTGCATCCGAAGACCTTTTGTTGATATTTAGTCGGTCATTCGCAGCTTACCCGCTTTTTACAAACTATAGTCAGACATTCACACCTTGGTGCTGAACCACCTCAGCTCCCTGTTTTGATCATGTATGGTCTGGCAATACTACCTTTTCTTACCCGTTTGTGAGTAATTATGGCTGGACATTCACACCTACTTGCAGTCGAACAGCTCTGCTCCCGCTTTTGATTATGTTTGGTTGGATATTCGAACCTTTTCTTAACTGCTTTTTACAAACTTTGGTCGGACGTTCACACCTTCTTGCAGCCGAACACCTCCGCTTCCGCTTTTGATGGTATATTGTCAGGCATTTGAACCTTTTCTTACCCGCTTTTTACAAACCATGGTCGGACATTCAAACCTTCTTGTAGCCAAAAACCTCCGCTCCCTCTTTTGATCATACATTGTCGGGCATTCGCACCTTTTGTTACCCGTTTTTTACAAACCATGGTCGGACTTTCAAACCTTCTTGTAGCCCAACACATCCACTCCTGCTTTTGATGATGTATGTTTGGGCATTCGCACCTTTTCTTACCCATTTTTCAGTAATTATGGGTGGACATTCACACCTTCTTGCAGCTGAACACCTCCTCTCCCGCTTATGATGGTGTATAGTCGGGCTTTCAAGCCTTTTCTTACCCGGTTTTTACAAATTATAGTTGGACATTCAGACCTTCTTACAGCCGAAAACCTCCACTCCCTCTTTTGATCATACATTGTCGGGCATTAGCACCTTTTCTTACCCTCTTTTTACAAACCATAGTCGGACTTTCACATCTTTTAGTAGCCGAACAACTCCGCTCCCGCTATTGATTGTGTACAGTCGGGTATTTTAACCTTTTCTTACCCGCTTTTTACCAACTATGGTCGGACATTCACACCTTCTTACAGCGGAACACCTCTGCTCCATCTTTTGATGGTGTATGTTCGGGCAGTCAAACCTTTTCTTACCTGCTTTTTACAAACTATGGTCAGACATTCAACCCTTCTTGGAGCCGAACACATCCACTCCTGCTTTTGATTATGTATAGTTGGGCATTCGCACCTTTTCTTACCCATTTTTCAGTAATTATGGGTGTACATTCACACCTTCTTGCAGCCGAACACCTCCGCTCCCTCTTTTGATCATACATTTTCGGGCATTCGCACCTTTTCTTACCCGCTTTTTACAAACCATGGTCGGACTTTCACACCTTTTAGTAGCCGAACAACTCCGCTCCCGCTATTGATTGTGTACAGTCGGGTATTTTAACCTTTTCTTACCCGCTTTTTACCAACTATGGTCGGACATTCACACCGTCTTACAGCGGAACATCTCCGCTCCCGCTTTTGATGGTGTATAGTCAGGCATTTGAACCTTTTCTTACCCGCTTTTTACAAACTATGGTCGGACATTCAAACCTTCTTGTAGCCGAAAACCTCTGCTCCCTCTTTTGATTATACATTGTCGGGCATTCGCACCTTATCTTACCCGCTTTTTACAAACTATAGTCAGACATTCACACCTTGGTGCTGAACCACCTCAGCTCCCTGTTTTGATCATGTATTGTCTGGCAATACTACCTTTTCTTACCCGTTTGTGAGTAATTATGGCTGGACATTCACACCTACTTGCAGTCGAACAGCTCTGCTCCCGCTTTTGATTATGTTTGGTTGGATATTCGAACCTTTTCTTAACTGCTTTTTACAAACTTTGGTCGGACGTTCACACCTTCTTGCAGCCGAACACCTCCGCTTCCGCTTTTGATGGTATATATTCGGGCATTCGAACCTTTTCTTAGCAGCTTTTTACAAACCATGGTTGGACTTTTACACCTTCTTGTAGCCGAACAACTCCGCTCCCCCTATTGATTGTGTACAGTCGGGTATTTTAACCTTTTCTTACCCACTTTTTACCAACTATGGTCGGACATTCACACCTACTCAGAGCCGAACACATCCACTCCTTCTTTTGATGATGTATGCTTGGGCATTCAAACCTACTTTTTGCCCGCTTTTCATTAATTTTGGGTGGACATTCACACTTTGTCACAGCCAAACACCTCCGCTCCCTGTTTTGATCATGTACGGTTGGACATTCGCACCTTGTCTCACCCGCTTTTTGCAAACTATGGTCGGCTGTTCACAGCTTCCTCTCCACCATACTTGTATGGTGGGATGTTCACACCCAGTTGCATCCGAAGACCTCCGCCCCCAATTTTGTTGATATTTAGTTGGTCATTCGCAGCTTACCCGCTTTTGGCAAACTATGGCCTTCTTGCAGCCAAACACCTCTGATCTCGCTTTTGATAATGTAAGGTTGGGCATTCAGACCTTGCTTCACCTGCTTTTCACCAAATATAGTCGGACATTCACACCTTCTTGCAGCCGAACACTTCCGCTCCACCTTTTAGTGTTCTATCACACCTTTTTTTCACCGAATTTTATAGATTATGGTTGGAAATTCTCAACCACTCTCATCCGAAGACCTCTCCTCCCGCTTTTGTTAATATATTTGAACTTTAGTCGGACATTCACACCTTCTTGCAGCTGAACCACCTCCGCTCCCTGTTTTGATCATGTATGGTCTGGCAATACTACCTTTTCTTACCCGTTTGTGAGTAATTATGGCTGGACATTCACACCTACTTGCAGCCGAACACCACCTCTCTCGCTTTTGATGATGTATGGACCGGCATTCTTACCTTTTCTAACACATTTTTCAGAAATTACAGTCGGAGATTCACACCTACTCACAGCCGAACAACTCCGCTCCCGCATTTGATGGTGTGCAGTCGGACATTCTCACCCTTTCTCATCAGCTTTTTGCAAATTATGATCTGACATTCACACCTACTTGCAGTCGAAAAGCTATGCTCCCGCTTTTGATTATGTTTGGTTGGATATTCAAACCTTTTCTTAACTGCTTTTTACAAACTTTGGTTGGACGTTCACACCTTCTTGTAGCCGAACACATCCACTCCTGCTTTTGATGATGTATGGTTGGGCATTCGCACCTTTTTTTTACCCATTTGTCAGGAATAATGGGTGGACATTCACACCTTCTTGCAGCTGAACACCTCCTCTCCCACTTATGATCATATGCGGTTTGATTTTCGAAAATTTTCTTTCATGTTTTCTAGCAATTATTGATGGACATTTAGACCTTCTTGCAGCTGAACACCTCCGCTCCTGCTTTTGATCATACCTTGTCAGGCATTCGCACCATGTCTTACCCGCTTTTTACAAACTTTAGTCGAACATTTACACCTTTTTTCAGCCGAACACCACCTCTCTCGCTTTTGATGATGTATAGTCGGGCATTCTCACCCTTTCTCATCAGCTTTTTGCAAATTATGATCTGACATTCACACCTGCTTTTGATAATGTATGGTTGGGCATTCGCACCTTTTTTTACCCATTTTTCAGGAATTATGGGTGGACATTCACACTTTCTTGCAGCTGAACACCTCCTCTCCTTCTTATGATCATGTGCGGATGATATTCGAAAATTTTCTTTCATGTTTTAAAGCAATTATTGATAGACAATCAGACCTTCTTGCAGCTGAACCACTCTGCTCCCGCTTTTGATGGTGTATAGTCGGGCTTTCGAGCCTTTCCTTCCCGGTTTTTACAAATTATGGTTGGACATTCAGACCTTCTTGCAGCCGAACACCTCCGCTCCCTCTTTTGATCAAACATTGTCGGGCATTAGCACCTTTTCTTACCCGCTTTTTACAAACCATAGTCGGACTTTCACATCTTTTAGTAGCCGAACAACTCCGCTCCCGCTATTGATTGTGTACAGTCGGGTATTTTAACCTTTTCTTACCCACTTTTTACCAACTATGGTCGGACATTCACACCTTCTTACAGCGGAACACCTCCGCTCCCTCTTTTGATGGTGTATGTTCGGGCAGTCAATCCTTTTCTTACCTGCTTTTTACAAACTATGGTCAGACATTCAACCCTTCTTGGAGCCGAACACATCCACTCCTGCTTTTGATTATGTATAGTTGGGCATTCGCACCTTTTCTTACCCATTTTTCAGTAATTATGGGTGTACATTCACACCTTCTTGCAGCCGAACACCTCCGCTCCCGCTTTTGATCATACATTTTCGGGCATTCGCACCTTTTCTTACCCGCTTTTTACAAACCATGGTCGGACTTTCACACCTTTTAGTAGCCGAACAACTCCGCACCCGCTACTGATAGTGTACATTCGGGTATTTTAACCTTTTCTTACCCGTTTTTTACCAACTATGGTCGGACATTCACACCTTCTTACAGCGGAACACCTCCGCTCCCTCCTTTGATGGTGTATGTTCGGGCATTCGAACCTTTTCTTACCCGCTTTTTACAAACTATGGTCAGACGTTCAAACCTTCTTGTAGCCGAACATATCCACTCCTGCTTTTGATGATGTATGGTTGGGCATTCGAACCTACTTGTTGCCCGCTTTTCATTAATTATGGGTGGACATTCACACCTTGTCTCAGCCAAACACCTCCGCTCCCTGTTTTGATCATGTATGGTTTGACATTCGCACCTTTGCTTACCCTCTTTTTATACTGATTGCTCAAGATTAAGTTGTTCTTTCTCAAACTACAACATTTTTTTAATTGTTGAAACTTGATTTGAAGTGGATAAATAAGGAAGACAAATAGTTTTAAGTCAGGCTGATAGCAATTAATTTTATAGCAAAGTCTGTATTTCGTCATTTGTCGAGAGATGCTTATTGCTGAAGAAGTTCTTTCTCATTCTACAAAGTACAACGTTGTTTATCATTGAAACTTGATTAGACATGAATAAATATGAAGGACAAAGCAGTCTTAACTTGGTTTGAGTTAAGGAATTCGTTTTATAGGAGAATCCGAATTCGTGCATAACTCGTAAAATAGAGCTTATTTTCGGATTCCTGAAGAATGAGTCTGGTTCTTTCTCATAATACAAAGTTTGTTGTTTATTGTTGAAACTTCATCAGACCGTTAGATATAGTCGGACTCTCCTCGACGCACGGCTTGGGATCTGGAACCAGTACTCTTGAGAGGGGTTGGACTCTCTTCCACTCTGGAGTTGCCCGTGGTGAGAGGCGCAGAGCAGGTGTGGGCATACTTATTGCCCCCCGGCTGTGTGCCAGTACATTGGGGTTTACCCCAGTGAACGAGAGGGTAGCCTCCCTCCGCCTTTGGGTGGGGGGACGAGTCCTGACTGTTGTTTGTGCCTATGCGCCAAACAGCAGTTCAGAGTACCTACCCTTTTTGGAGTCTCTGGGGGAGGCACTGGAGAATGCTCCTACCGGAGACTCCCTCATTCTGCTGGGGGACTTCAGTGCTCACGTGGGCAATGACAGTGAGACCTGGAGGGGTGTGATTGGGAGGAACGGCCCCCCCGATCTGAATCAGAGTGGTGTTATGTTGTTGGACTTCTGTGCCAGTCATAGACTGTCCATAACGAACACCATGTTCAGGCATAAGGGTGTCCATATGTGCACTTGGCACCAGGACACCCTTGGCCGCAGTTCGATGATCGACTTTGTGGTTGTATCATCGGACTTGCGGCCGTATGTCCTGGACACTCGGGTGAAGAGAGGGGCGGAGCTGTCAACTGATCACCACCTGGTGGTGAGTTAGCTCCGCTGGTGGGGGAGGATGCCGATCAGACCTGGCAGGCCCAAACGTATTGTGAGGGTCTGCTGGGAGCGTTTGTCGGAATCCCCCGTCAGAAGGAGCTTTAACTCCCACCTCCGGCAGAGCTTCAACCATATTTGAGGTGGGGGACATTGAGTCCAAATGGGCCATGTTCCGTGACTCCATTGCCGAGGCAGCTGGTCGGAGTTGTGGCCGTAAGGTGGTCGGTGCCTGTCGTGGCGGCAACCCTCGAACCTGCTGGTGGACACCAGTGGTGAGGGAAGCCGTCAAGCTGAAGAAGGAGTCCTATCGGGCCTTTTTGGCCAGTGGGACCCTGGAAGAAGCTGATAGGTACCGACGGGCCAGACGGGCCACGGCTTCGGCGGTTGCTGAGGCAAAAACTCGGGCCTGGGAGGAGTTCGGTGAGACCATGGAGAACGATTTCCGGACGGCCTCGAAAAGATTCTGGTCCACCATCCGGCGTCTCAGGGAAGCGGCTCACAGTCAACACTGTTTACAATGGGGACGGGGCTTTGCTGACCTCAACTAGGGATGTTGTGAGTCGGTGGGGGGAGTACTTCGAGGAACTCCTCAATCCTACCAACACGTGCTCGGAAGAGGCAGAGTCGGAGAGCTCGGAGACGGGGCCTCCCATTTCTGGGGCTGAGGTTGCCGAGGTGGTGAAAAAGCTCCTCGGTGGCAAGGCCCCGGGGGTGGATGAGGTCCGTCCTGAGTTTCTCAAGGCTCTGGATGTTGTAGGGCTGTCTTGGCTGACACGCCTCTGCAGTATCGCGTGGACATCGGGGACAGTGCCTCTGGACTGGCAGATTGGGGTGGTGGTCCCCCTCTTTAAAAAGGGGGACCGGAGGGTGTGTTCCAACTATAGGGGTATCACACTCCTCAGCCTCCCTGGTAAGGTCTATTCGGGGGTATTGGAGAGGAGGATCCGTCGGATAATCGAGCCTCGGATTCAGGAGATGCAGTGTGGCTTTCGTCCTGGCCGTGGAACAGTGGACCAGCTCTATACCCTCGGCAGGATCCTGGAGGGTGCATGGGAGTTCGCCCAACCAGTCTACATGTGTTTTGTGGACTTGGAGAAAGCGTTCGACCGTGTCCCTTGTGGAGTCCTGTGGGGGGTGCTCCGGGAATATGGAGTGCCGGACCCCTTGATAGGGGCCGTTCGGTCTCTGTATGACCGGTGCCAGAGTTTGGTCCGCATTGCCGGCAGTAAGTCGGATACGTTTCCGGTGAGAGTTGGACTCCGTCAGGGCTGCCCTTTGTCACCGATTCTGTTCCTAACTTTTATGGACAGAATTTCTAGGCGGAGCCAGGGCGTTGAGGGTGTCCCATTTGGCGACCTCAGAATCGGGTCTCTGCTTTTTGCAGATGATGTGGTTCTGTTAGCGTCGTCAGGTCGTGACCTTCAGCTCTCACTGGAGTGATTCGCAGCCGTGTGTGAAGCGGCTGGGATGAGAATCAGCACCTCCAAATCCGAGACTATGGTTCTCAGCTGGAAAAGGGTGGAATGCTCTCTCCGGGTCGGGAATGAGATCCTTCCCCAAGAGGAGGAGTTCAAGTATCTCGGGGTCTTGTTCACGAGTGACGGACGAATGGAGCGGGAGATTGACGGGCGGATCGGTGCGGCGCCTGCAGTGTTGCAGGCTCTGCACCGACCCGTCGTTGTGAAGAGGGAGCTGAGCCAGAAGGCGAAGCTCTCTACTTACTGGTCAATCTACGTTCCCATCCTCACCTATGGTCACGAGTTGTGGGTAGTGACCGAAAGAACAAGATCGCGAATACAAGCGGCCGAAATGGGTTTCCTCCGCAGGGTGTCTGGGCTCTCCCTTAGAGATAGGGTGAGAAGCTCAGTCATCCGGGAGGGGCTCGGAGTAGAACCGCTGCTCCTCCGCATTGAGAGGAGTCAGATGAGGAGTCAGATGAGGAGACCCCGGGGGAGACCCAGGACACGTTAGAGAGACTATGTCTCTCGGCTGGCCTGGGAACGCCCCGGGGTCCCCCCGGAAGAGCTGGAGGAAGTGGCCGGGGACACAGACGTCTGGGTTTCTCTGCTCAAGCTCCTGCCCCCGCGACCCGACCCCCGGATAAGCGGCAGATGATGGATGGATGGATGGATATATCCTCCACCAACCAGACTTACAACCCCCGACTAGGGTAGCAGAATTTCTAAGCATCTGTACCCCAAAACTACTATCAAAAATATATAAATTATTGTCTAAGATAGATGACACAATGTCTCTTCCATCCTCAAAATGGGAGGCAGATTTATCCATCAGTTCTGGTCATAGCTTCTAACCACAAATATGTTTGAACACCTTCATAAAGACTCGAAATCCTAATTTACAGCTCATACAATACAAAATCCTTCATAGAACACACTATACAGGACAAAGGATGTTCAGGATGGGTCTAACACACTCAAACATCTGCTCACATTGCACAGATAACACACCTGATGATTATGCACACGCTTTGTGGTTTTCTGCGCCTGTCCAGAAGTTCTGGCTTGAAGTCTGTGAGGACCTATCAACATGGCTAAAGTGTAGCATCCCTGCATGCCCCACACTGTGCATACTGGGTGACTTAGACAACATCAACATGGAAATTAACTCAGCACACATGGTTGTCACAGTGTTATGTATCGCAAAGAAAACTATTCTCATGAACTGGAAAGCGAAGAACAATCTGTGTATTAACCAGTTTAGAAATTTTCTTTTAGATTATATTAGCATGGAAACAATGTCTGCCTCCTCAAAACATCAATTGGCTGAATTTCATTCTCTCTGGTCCCCTCTGATTAGTTTTATCACATAGTGGTGGTGGTGGGTTGCTGGGTGATGGTGGGTCTCAGGCCCGGGCTGCTGCGACTGGTGTGACCGGGTGGTTTGTTTGTTTGTTTTTTGATGTTGTTTGTTTGTTTTTTGTAGAGGTCCTCCTGGGTGGGGTTGGGTTGAGTGGGGTGGGGCGGGATGGGTACCTTCTGGGGGTACAGTAGCTCCCGGAATATGGTCGCTGCAGACCCCGAGCCTGGTGGACATCAGGCCCTCCTGCCCATTGTTGGCTCCCAGGTAGCGGGGATGCCTATTGCAGCCAGTCCCTGGCTGCCCTCTCTGGGGGAGAGTAGCTCCCCCGGTATATATCCCCATACCCCTCTCCCTTCTGGCTCCTGTACACAGCACACACTCACACATGAAGGGTTTTGGGGGCGTGTGTGTTCGGTGGGGTGTAGTGGATGGGGCCACGTAGGTGGTCCCCTTTGGTTGCACTCTGCAGTTCCCTGCCCCTGTTTTAATTACACCTTAGACATTACTACTTATCAAACACACTCACACACACACATTAGGTCTTGGGGGGTGGTTACACTGAGTGGCATCTGGTGGGCGGGGCTCTTTGGGTATGTAGGCTGCCCAGAGTGCCACGCTCCCAGTTCTACAAGTTTGGCTGCCCCTCAATTTTAAATGCTCACTATTAGAAAATATTGAAGAGCCAGAAGGGTGAGGGGAGGGGTCTTCTTCGCACACCCCTGCTTCCTGGTGTCTGCTCGGGGCAGGAGGGGCCAGGAGGATTAATTAATTGTTCTGCTGGTTCGGGGTCTGTGGTGGCTGGGGGGTTGCTGGCCTCCTGGTGTGCCCGCTGCACTACACCCCAGCAGAGTCGAGGGAGGTAGGATGTGTGGATGTGTGGATGTATGGGACGTGAAAGTGTGTGTGGTAATGATTGGGCCTGGATCTGGGACTTGCTGTCGCCTGGCCTGCCTGTGTTTCTCCCGATGGGGCATCAGCTTTGCCTCTCCCCACTGCTCGCGACTTCACCCACCTGTGGGCACGTCTTGACTCCCAGGGCACTTGGCCAGGGGCGCTGGGGCAGGCGCTGACCCACTTTGTGGCTGTCTGGGGCGCTTGGCCTTCCTGGGTATTGGGTGGGGCCTCTGCCGGGGGGTTTGGGGGCGCTCGGGCTCCTGGGGCCCAGGTCCAGTGCACGGCCCATGTCTGGGCGGCTGGGGCCTGGCGGGGTCGGTGGGCTGTTACCCCGTGTTCCCGGAGTGCCTCTGCCCTATGCTTATGGGGGCTCTTTCCGGGGGCTTCCTCTGCAGTCTTCTGGGTGGATGCGTGGTTGCCCCTGCGGTGGGCTGCCTGGGTTCTGTGCTCTGTGGGGGCTGCTGGTGGCCTGGGTCTTGTGGCCCTCTCTGCCTGCTTCTGATTGCTTGGGGGGGGGGGGGGCTGTGGATTGTGGCCCTGTACGCTTATACACTCATAACTAAGCACGGTTATCATGTAGGTCCTGTGCCATGGGTGTTGCATGTTCTCACACACACACACACACATTCATTAGTCCAGTAGCATGGTCACTAAGCAGTTGATGTATTATCATGTCGTCTCAGGTCATCTATATCCACAGCTGTGTTGTATGCGATTGCCGCTTCTTGTGCTTGTTTTTGTTTGTTTGTGTGTTTGTTTTTTCTCTGCTTGTCTGCTTTCAGGTGCTCCTGGTGGCGCTAAGGCTGGATTCCCCTCATAGGCCATGGATTGTTGTCTGTTTTGTTTTTTACAGGTGTAGCAGCTGGTTGTCTGGTTTTTGTTTCTATTTTTGTTCTGTTTCCTCTTCTTTCCTCTTCTTCTTTCCTTGTCCCCCGGTCCGGTTCAGTTCAGTTCATGTCATATATTGTAAACAGAAATAAATAAATGGGCATCAAGGGGAGCTTTACATTTATAAAACTTCCCTTGGCAAAACAAATCTGTTTGGCATCAAAGGTATTCAGACTACAATTCTTCTGACATAATGCTGAACAGGACAAGGGGAAAAAAAAGTAAAGAAGACAGTTCTGCCGAAAGCCAGGGATAGACCTGTTCTAAGTTCTATACTTTTTAAAAGGGGCGTGTTTATCAACTATGGAATTAGAAGATTTACAAAAATGGTCAAGTGCTAGATCTTCATCTGGGATTTTAACAGTGTCATATAACTATTCAACAGATCAGTTAAAAAAAAGCCTGCTCATGGAGATATTTCAGGATCTGGATACCAAGCGTGGACCTAATGTTTTCATTTTTGCAATTCTGATACAGGCTATTGAGTAGTGATAACTAACACCAAGTTCAGATACTGCGGATTTTCTACCTTTGATTTGTTAAGATTGAGCCAATCAGGGACAACCTTGAAGGATCTCTTTGGTTTTGTCGGATCAGTAATTACCTGAGAAAGGTTGATATTGGTACACACCTTTTTTAAATGATCAGAGGCAGAGTTCAACTTGTTTAAATTAAAATTGCCACACAGAGATTGGGTTTAGGCCACATGCACACAGAATGACATCAACAAATATAAGAAATATTAAACATTTACAGATAGATTTTTGAATACATGTAGAGGAATGATACTTTGAAATGTGATCATTGCGGAGTTATGATCAGTTGAGTAATGAAGGTTGAACTATTCTAGGAAAGAGGTTCTATTCCCAGCATCATGATGGACACTCCTGATATAGAAGGTTTCGCTAACGCATTGGAATTGTTTTACTATTTTCATATGCATGTGCAATGAATTGCTTGCTGCTGATAAATGCAAAGAAGAACAGCTTACACATAGATGCTCACATATAGGCTGCTGAATGCAATGAAGACCTGCTTATCAAGTAAAGTTCAATGTCAATGTGTAATATTCAATTAGGATTTGCAAAACAGTGAAGTTAAACAATGAATGGGTCCATAGTCGGTATGAGAAGACTACAGGAATATTTACCTGGGTGTACGTTCAAACAGAGATGAGAAAATTGCGATAAATAATTGTTTGTTTGTTTGTTAGTATGTATAGGAATGTTATGTGTATAAACTGTGTTGAGTTATAGTTACTCAGTAGTGTCTCAGTGAAACAACCGACGGGGGAAGCCTTGCGGTGACAACAAAAGCAGTGTTTTACTGATCAGTCAAGTTGCTCCAGTGTACTCCATACAAACTGGTTGGCTACTGAAGGGATAGAAAATGGGGAATACTTGTTTTAAAGCAAACAAGGAATTATATGGGAAAAATACATGTTTTAACGGGACCCAGCCAATATTAAATACTCAGACAGATGGGAGAAGAAGTGTAGTTTTGTAGGAAATCACAAAATTATTACATAGAATTAGTGAAATCAATTTAAGAATGCCTTTCTGAAGAGCTGTTTACCACAGATGAGCAGCTTTGCGACCAAGCACATTGTAGATCGCTTTACTGCCAAAATGATCTAATTTAATGGATTGGTTAAGACATGTATAACAGCATTTTAAGAACAAAGAGAGAAACAAAAAGGGACAACGCTTCATGGTGGAAGGTGATGTATAAATAACTGTGTATATGATGAAGGGGGTGGCAACACCCATTCCGAAATCCCGCCATTCCGACATCCCGCTATTCCGACATCCCACCATTCCGACATCCCACCATTCCGACATACCACCATTCCGACATGCAAACGTCCCACCATTCCGACATCCCACCATTGCGACATCCCGCTATTCTGACGTTCAAATGTCCCACCATTCCGACAAGGCTTTCCGTATAAGGAAATGTGTGTTACTCAACAGGTGAGTCCCTTCTTTCTGTTCATGCAATTTATATGTTTAACACATGTTTATAGACAAGCGTTATTAAAAACACAAAGTCTCGGCAACTGGAGGAGGAGAAGCAGTCCGCGGTGGTTTTCAATCACACACTCCAATGCCACTTGTTTCAACTTCCGAAAATTTAATCCAGGAAAAAAAGGCTTACAAACATGGACCAAAACGGCTCCATAACACGCACAAGAATCCAAAAGAAACGAAAGTTAACTAAAAGAAAGCAAATAAACAGTATGAAGTGGTCAAAATTGGTTTTACGCATGCCTATGTGCGTCTGGCACATGCGTCTTCGGGCTCTCCCACGTTGGTTTGTGGATGAAAGCTATATGTTCAGCTGTAATGTCATGTAAAAACAATCTCTACATGACATTTACTCCCAGGTGTGACCAGTTAGGTCCTTAAGATATCAACAGGCTGTATAAAGCTACAACCGTTGCGGCTGTGTGTTTGTGCCAAATGCGCAAAGCCCATCCGCGCTTCCTAAAATTGGAGTGAGTACTCATAAATCACGTGAATAACATGAATAAACGTTTTTACTGAATTTTGTTGTGTTTTATACGTTCTATGCTGTCATTTCTCTCTTCTCCTATTGGCAAGGCAAGGCAGAGTGCTCGCAACTGTGTCCTGTGCAGTAGCCGTGATATCTGTAATTGCAATTATTACTTTTGCATATGATGACAGCGTGCAAAAGACGCATGGGCTCTGTGGAGAGCTCCGCTCCAGCTGGCTGCTGTGACAGCTCACTGACACTGTATTTCTGCTTAATCAGTTTCAGTCTCGCCAGAGTTACATTAATATCTGTATTATTATATTTGAAATTCAGGGGATTTTGATAATAGATTATTAAAGTTTGTTTGCGAGGCTGTGGCCTCTGCATGTGCAAAGCTTGTGCGCCAAACTTTAGGGCGTATTTGCGCCGGCATATCATTAGTGCAAAATGTTTTGGGTAAAAAATAGGCTATTAAAAGGAACTGTCGGAATGGCGGTATGTTAAAAAAAACAAAAAACATACCGCCATTCCGACCATAGGAGGAAAAAAGTGTCGGAATGGTGGGACGTTTGATAAAAAATTAAGTGTCGCCATTCCGACAATTGGAGACCCATGTCGGAATGGCGAGATGTCGGAATGGCAGCATGTAACCATGATGAAGGAGAGACCATTTGAGCAGCACAGCCATTTCGCAGCACAGGGACAGCAGTCCAAGTTACAGGATCTCCCACGTGGTATCACCTGTCACATTGTGTCAAGGCATCAAAAGAAGAAAAAATCACCAAACTCAAGGACAAAAAGACAAAGACTCCGGTGAATGAAGACAGAGGACTGACAAACCAGAAATACAAAAGGATTCTCGATATCAAGATCCAGAAGAAGAGGCTAACAATGCCACGAACACTTACGATGCTGGGAATGATGCCAGCAATGAACAGAGAAGAAGATTCAGTGTCATCAATCTGCATTACGTGCCTCTAATGAGGGGGTGAATATAGAATCCTCAACGATTACAACGTCTCTGGGAACTGTGACAACAACAAGGTTTAAACCATTTTGATATATATTGTAACCTATTGTCTAAGGAATAGTGCTGAAAATGAGGTAAATCTAATCCACCACTGTCCTTGGTCTTCTGTAGGGTTTTTAAACTAATACGTGGTGGTTTGTTTTTCCACAGAAATTTGGAGATGCATGAATCTAGTGACTTAAACCAAGTAGCAGATGGTTTTATGGGGATCATTGAGAACAAATAGTTGACTTTTGGTAGTATCATCATTTTAATGGATGTAACTCTCCCCATAAGTGATATAGGTAAGGACTTCCAACGAGAGATCGTTCTCTACTGTCTTTAATAATTGCACATAATTTAGCTTTGTTAGCTCTGAGAGCCTGGAGGACATGTTTATGCCTAAATATCTAATATTTCCTGACTGTAAAGTGATCGCAGGTATATTATGGACCCTACAGTTAATGGGCAGAACTGTGGTCTTAGACCAGTTGATAGAGTAGTCAGAAAGTGCTGAGAATTTATTTATGAGTGTGATCGTGTGACTGAGAGACGTCTGTGAGTTCTGAAGGAAAAGTAATACATCATCAGCATAAAGACTTATTTTATGCTCAATATTTTGGGATTAATTACTCACAAACGGGTAAGAAAAGGTAGTATTGCCAGACCATACATGATCAAAACAGGGAGCGGAGGAGGTTCAGCTGCAAGGTGTGAATGTCTGACTATAGTTTGTAAAAAGCGGGTAAGAAAAGGTTAAAATACCCGACTGTACACAATCAATAGCGGAAGCGGATGTGTTTGGCTACAAGAATGTGTGAAAGTCCGACCATGGTTTGTAAAAAACGGGTAAGAAAAGGTGCGAATGCCCGACAATGTATGATCAAAAGAGGGAGCGGAGGTTTTCGGCTACAAGAAGGTTTGAATGTCCGACCATAGTTTGTAAAAAGCGGGTAAGAAAAGGTTAAAATACCCGACTGTACACAATCAATAGCGGGAGCGGATGTGTTTGGCTACAAGGATGTGTGAAAGTCCGACCATGGTTTGTAAAAAACGGGTAAGAAAAGGTGCGAATGCCCGACAATGTATGATCAAAAGAGGGAGCGGAGGTTTTTGGCTACAAGAAGGTTTGAATGTCCGACCATAGTTTGTAAAAAGCGGGTAAGAAAAGGTTCAAATGCCTGACTATAAACCATCAAAAGCGGGAGCGGAGGTGTTCCGCTGTAAGACGGTGTGAAAGTTCAACCATGGTTTGTAAAAAGCTGCTAAGAAAAGGTTCGAATGCCCGAATATATACCATCAAAAGCGGGAGCAGAGCTGTTCGACTGCAAGTAGGTTTGAATGTCCAGCCATAATTACTCACAAACGGGTAAGAAAAGGTAGTATTGCCAGACCATACATGATCAAAACAGGGAGCTGAGGTGGTTCAGCTGCAAGGTGTGAATGTCTGACTATAGTTTGTAAAAAGCGGGTAAGACAAGGTGCGAATGCCCGACAATGTATGATCAAAACAGGGAGTGGAGGTCTTCGGCTGCAAGGTCTGAATGTCCAACCATAATTTCTAAAAACCGGGTAAGAAAAGGCTCGAAAGCCCGGTTTTCAGCTGCAAATCCTTCACTCAAACCAAGTGAAAACTGCTTTGTCCTTCATATTTATCAATGTCTAGATCGACTTCAACAAAGAACAACGTACTTTGCATTTAAGAAAGATCAAATCAAAAGTTTTAGGAATCCGAGAATAAGCTTATTTTCATGAGTTCTGCACGATTATTGATTTTACTATGAATGAATGCCTTCACTCAAACTATGTTAAAACTGCTTTGTCCTTCATATTTATCAATGTCTAGATTGACTTCAACAAAGAACAACACTGGATTTTGCAGTAGAAGAAAGAGCAACACTGAAGGATCAGTAATCCGAGAATAAGCTTATTTTCATACGTTCTGCATGATTTGGGATTTTATGTATAAAATGAATTCCTTCACTCAAACCAAGTTAAAACTGCTTTGTCCTTCATATTTATCAATGTCTAGATCGACTTCAACAAAGAACAACATTGTATTTTGCAGTAGAAGAAAAAGCAACACTGAAGGATCAGGAATCCGAGAATAAGCTTCTTTTCATACGTTCTGCATGATTTGGGATTTTATGTATAAAATGAATTCCTTCACTCAAACCAAGTGAAAACTGCTTTGTCCTTCATATTTATCAATGTCTAGATTGACTTCAACAAAGAACAACATTGTATTTTGCAGTAGAAGAAATAGCAACACTGAAGGATCAGGAATCTGAAAACAAGCTTATTTTCATACGTTCTGCTTGATTTGGGATTTTGCTATAAAATTAATTCCTTCACTCAAACAAAGTGGAAACTGCTTTGTCCTTCATATTTATCAATGTCTATATCGATTTCAACAAAGAACAAGGCTGTATTTTGCAGTATAGGAAAGAGCAACACTGGAGGATCAGGAATCCGAGAATAAGCTTACTTTCATGAGTCCTGCACGATTTCGGATTTTCCTATAAAATGAATTGCTTTGCTCAAACCAAGTTAAAATTGCTTTGTCCTTCATAGTTATCCATGTCTAAAATGTATCAAGCATAAAGTTCCTCATATTACCCTGAATGAGAAAGAAGCATCCCTTTGGTTGAGCAATACGTTCCTTTTGCGGAGTTATGCATGATTTCGGATTTTGCTATAAAATTCATTCCTTCACACCTTTTTTTCACCGCATTTTATAGATTATGGTTGGAAATTTCAACCACTCTAATCCGAAGACCTCTCCTCCCGCTTTTGTTAATATATTTGAACTTTAGTTGGACATTCACCCCTTTTTGCAGCTGAACCACCTCCGCTCCCTGTTTTGATCATGTATGGTCTGGCAATACTACCTTTTCTTACCCGTTTGTTAGTAATTATGGCTGGACATTCACACCTACTTGCAGCCGAACACCACCTCTCCCGCTTTTGATGATGTATGGACCGGCATTCTTACCTTTTCTAACACATTTTTCAGCAATTATGGTCGGAGATTCACACTTACTCACAGCCGAACAACTCCGCTTCCGCATTTGATGGTGTATAGTCGGGCATTCTCACCCTTTCTCATCAGCTTTTTGCAAATTATGATCTGACATTCACACCTGCTTTTGATAATGTATGGTTTGGCATTCGCACCTTTTCTTACCCATTTTTCAGTAATTATGGGTGGACATTCACACCTTCTTGCAGCTGAACACCTCCTCTCCCACTATTGATTGTGTACAGTCGGGTATTTTAACCTTTTCTTTCCCGCTTTTTACCAAATATGGTCGGACATTCACACCGTCTTACAGCGGAACACCTCTGCTCCCGCTTTTGATGGTGTATAGTCAGGCGCTTGAACCTTTTCTTACCCGCTTTTTACAAACTATGGTCGGACATTCAAACCTTCTTGTAGCCGAAAACCTCCGCTCCCTCTTTTGATTATACATTGTTGGGCATTCGCACCTTATTTACAAACTATAGTCAGACATTCACACCTTGCAGCTGAGCCACCTCAGCTCCCTGTTTTGATAGTGTATGTTCGGGCATTCGAACCTATTCTTACCCCCTTTTTACATACTATGCTCGGAGATTCACACCTACTCACAGCCGAACAACTCCGCTCCCGCATTTGATGATGTATTGTCCGACATTCTAGTCTCTTCTAACACATTTTTCAGCAATTATGGTCGGACATTCACACCTACTCACAGCCAAACACTTCCGCTCCAGCATTTGATGGTGTATAGCCGGGCATTCTCACCCTTTCTCATCAGCTTTTTGCAAATTATGATCTGACATTCACACCTACTTGCAGTCGAACAGCTCTTTTCCCGCTTTTGATTATGTTTGGTTGGATATTCGAACCTTTTCTTAACTGCTTTTTACAAACTTTGGTCGGACGTTCACACCTTCTTGCAGCCGAACACATCCACTTCCACTTTTGATGGTATATATTCGGGCATTCGAACCTTTTCTTACCCGCTTTTTACAAACCGTGGTCGGACTTTCACACATTCTTGTAGCCAAACAACTCCGCTCCCGCTATTGATTGTGTACAGTCGGGTATTTTAACCTTTTCTTACCCGCTTTTTACCAACTATGGTCGGACATTTACACCTTCTTACAGCGGAACACCTCCGCTCCCTCTTTTGATGGTCTATGTTCGGGCATTCGAACCTTTTCTTACCCGCTTTTTACAAACTATGGTCGGACATTCAAACCTTCTTGTAGCCGAACACATCCACTCCTGCTTTTGATGATGTATGGTTGGGCATTTTCACCTTTTCTTACCCATTTTTCAGTAATTATGGGTGGACATTCACACCTTCTTGCAGCTGAACAACTCCTCTCCCGCTTATGATCATGTGCGGTTTGATATTCGAAAATTTTCTTTCATGTTTTAAAGCAATTATTGATGGACATTCAAATCTTCTTGTAGCCGAACACATCCACTCCTGCTTTTGATGATGTATGGTTTGGCATTCGCACCCTTTTTTTACCCATTTTTCAGGAATTTTGGGTGGACATTCAGACCTTCTTGCAGCCGAAAACCTCCGCTCCCTCTTTTGATCATACATTGTCGGGCATTCGCACCTTATCTTACCCGCTTTTTACAAACTATAGTCAGACATTCACACCTTGCAGCTGAACCACCTCCGCTCCCTGTTTTGATCATGTATGGTCTGGCAATACTACCTTTTCTTACCCGTTTGTGAGTAATTAATCCCAAAATATTGAGCATAAAATAAGTCTTTATGCTGATGATGTGTTACTTTTCCTTCAGAACTCACAGACGTCTCTCAGTCACACGATCACACTCATAAATAAATTCTCAGCACTTTCTGACTACTCTATCAACTGGTCTAAGACCACAGTTCTGCCCATTAACTGTAGGGTCCATAATATACCTGCGATCACTTTACAGTCAGGAAATATTAGATATTTAGGCATAAACATTTCCTCCAGGCTCTCAGAGCTAACAAAGCTAAATTATGTGCAATTATTAAAGACAGTAGAGGACGATCTCTCGTTGGAAGTCCTTACCTATATCACTTATGGGGAGAGTTACATGATGATACTACCAAAAGTTAACTATTTGTTCTCAATGATCCCCATAAAACCATCTGCTACTTGGTTTAAGTCACTAGATTCATGCATCTCCAAATTTCTGTGGAAAAACAAACCACCACGTATTAGTTTAAAAACCCTACAGAAGACCAAGGAGAGTGGTGGATTAGATTTACTTCATTTTCAGCACTATTCCTTAGACAATAGGTTACAATATATATCAAAATGGTTTAAACCTTGTTGTTGTCACAGTTCCCAGAGACGTTGTAATCGTTGAGGATTCTATATTCACCCCCTCATTAGAGGCACGTAATGCAGATTGATGACACTGAATCTTGTCGGAATGGCGACACTTAATTTTTTATCAAACGTCCCACCATTCCGACAGTTCCTTTTAATAGCCTATTTTTTACCCAAAACATTTTGCACTAATTATATGCCGGCGCAAATACGCCCTAAAGTTTGGCGCACAAGCTTTGCACATGCAGAGGCCACAGCCTCGCAAACAAACTTTAATAATCTATTATCAAAATCCCCTGAATTTCAAATATAAAAATACAGATATTTATGTAACTCTGGCGAGACTGAAACTGATTAAGCAGAAATACAGTGTCAGTGAGCTGTCACAGCAGCCAGCTGGAGCGGAGCTCTCCACAGAGCCCATGCGTCTTTTGCACGCTGTCATCATATGCAAAAGTAATAATTGCAATTACAGATATCACGGCTACTGCACAGGACACAGTTGCGAGCACTCTGCCTTGCCTTGCCAATAGGAGAAGAGAGAAATGACAGCATAGAACGTATAAAACACAACAAAATTCAGTAAAAACGTTTATTCATGTTATTCACGTGATTTATGAGTACTCACTCCAATTTTGGGAAGCGCGGATGGGCTTTGCGCATTTGGCACAAACACACAGCCGCAACGGTTGTAGCTTTATACAGCCTGTTGATATCTTAAGGACCTAACTGGTCACACCTGGGAGTAAATGTCATGTAGAGATTGTTTTTACATGACATTACAGCTGAACATATAGCTTTCATCCACAAACCAACGTGGGAGAGCCCGAAGACGCATGTGCCAGATGCACATAGGCATGCGTAAAACCAATTTTGACCACTTCATACTGTTTATTTGCTTTCTTTTAGTTAACTTTCGTTTCTTTTGGATTCTTGTGCGTGTTATGGAGCCGTTTTGGTCCATGTTTGTAAGCCTTTTTTTCCTGGATTAAATTTTCGGAAGTTGAAACAAGTGGCATTGGAGTGTGTGATTGAAAACCACCGCGGACTGCTTCTCCTCCTCCAGTTGCCGAGACTTTGTGTTTTTAATAACGCTTGTCTATAAACATGTGTTAAACATATAAATTGCATGAACAGAAAGAAGGGACTCACCTGTTGAGTAACACACATTTCCTTATACGGAAAGCCTTGTCGGAATGGTGGGACATTTGAACGTCAGAATAGCGGGATGTCGCAATGGTGGGATGTCGGAATGGTGGGACGTTTGCATGTCGGAATGGTGGTATGTCGGAATGGTGGGATGTCGGAATGGTGGGATGTCGAAATAGCGGGATGTCGGAATGGCGGGATTTCGGAATGGGTGTTGCCACCCCCTTCATCATATACACAGTTATTTATACATCACCTTCCACCATGAAGCGTTGTCCCTTTTTGTTTCTCTCTTTGTTCTTAAAATGCTGTTATGCATGTCTTAACCAATCCATTAAATTAGATCATTTTGGCAGTAAAGCGATCTACAATGTGCTTGGTCGCAAAGCTGCTCATCTGTGGTAAACAGCTCTTCAGAAAGGCATTCTTAAATTGATTTCACTAATTCTATGTAATAATTTTGTGATTTCCTACAAAACTACACTTCTTCTCCCATCTGTCTGAGTATTTAATATTGTCTGGGTCCCGTTAAAACATGTATTTTTCCCATCTAATTCCTTGTTTGCTTTAAAACAAGTATTCCCCATTTTCTATCCCTTCAGTAGCCAACCAGTTTGTATGGAGTACACTGGAGCAACTTGACTGATCAGTAAAACACTGCTTTTGTTGTCACCGCAAGGCTTCCCCCGTCGGTTGTTTCACTGAGACACTACTGAGTAACTATAACTCAACACAGTTTATACACATAACATTCCTATACATACTAACAAACAAACAAACAATTATTTATCGCAATTTTCTCATCTCTGTTTGAACGTACACCCAGGTAAATATTCCTGTAGTCTTCTCATACCGACTATGGACCCATTCATTGTTTAACTTCTCTGTTTTGCAAATCCTAATTGAATATTACACATTGACATTGAACTTTACTTGATAAGCAGGTCTTCATTGCATTCAGCAGCCTATATGTGAGCATCTATGTGTAAGCTGTTCTTCTTTGCATTTATCAGCAGCAAGCAATTCTTCATTGCACATGCATATGAAAATAGTAAAACAATTCCAATGCATTAGCGAAACCTTCTATATCAGGAGTGTCCATCATGATGCTGGGAATAGAACCTCTTTCCCAGAATAGTTCAACCTTCATTACTCAACTGATCATAACTCCGCAATGAGCACATTTCAAAGTATCATTCCTCTACATATATTCAAAAATCTATGTGTAAATGTTTAATATTTCTTATATTTGTTGATGTCATTCTGTGTGCATGTGGCCTAAACCCAATCTCTGTGTGGCAATTTTAATTTAAACAAGTTGAACTCTGCCTCTGATGATTTAAAAAAGGTGTGTACCAATATCAACCTTTCTCAGGTAATTACTGATCCTACAAAACCAAAGAGATCCTTCAAGGTTGTCCCTGATTGGCTCAATCTTAACAAATCAAAGGTAGAAAATCCGCAGTATCTGAACTTGGTGTTAGTTATCACTGCTCAATAGCCTGTATCAGAATTGCAAAAATGAAAACATTAGGTCCACGCTTGGTATCCAGATCCTGAAACATCTCCATGAGCAGGCTTTTTTTTAACTGATCTGTTGAATAGTTATATGACACTGTTAAAATCCCAGATGAAGATCTAGCACTTGACCATTTTTGTAAATCTTCTAATTCCATAGTTGATAAACACGCCCCTTTTAAAAAGTATAGAACTTAGAACAGGTCTATCCCTGGCTTTCGGCAGAACTGTCTTCTTTACTTTTTTTTCCCCTTGTCCTGTTCAGCATTATGTCAGAAGAATTGTAGTCTGAATACCTTTGATGCCAAACAGATTTGTTTTGCCAAGGGAAGTTTTATAAATGTAAAGCTCCCCTTGATGCCCATTTATTTATTTCTGTTTACAATATATGACATGAACTGAACTGAACCGGACCGGGGGACAAGGAAAGAAGAAGAGGAAAGAAGAGGAAACAGAACAAAAATAGAAACAAAAACCAGACAACCAGCTGCTACACCTGTAAAAAACAAAACAGACAACAATCCATGGCCTATGAGGGGAATCCAGCCTTAGCGCCACCAGGAGCACCTGAAAGCAGACAAGCAGAGAAAAAACAAACACACAAACAAACAAAAACAAGCACAAGAAGCGGCAATCGCATACAACACAGCTGTGGATATAGATGACCTGAGACGACATGATAATACATCAACTGCTTAGTGACCATGCTACTGGACTAATGAATGTGTGTGTGTGTGTGTGAGAACATGCAACACCCATGGCACAGGACCTACATGATAACCGTGCTTAGTTATGAGTGTATAAGCGTACAGGGCCACAATCCACAGCCCCCCCCCCCCAAGCAATCAGAAGCAGGCAGAGAGGGCCACAAGACCCAGGCCACCAGCAGCCCCCACAGAGCACAGAACCCAGGCAGCCCACCGCAGGGGCAACCACGCATCCACCCAGAAGACTGCAGAGGAAGCCCCCGGAAAGAGCCCCCATAAGCATAGGGCAGAGGCACTCCGGGAACCAGGGGCAACAGCCCATCGACCCCGCCAGGCCCCAGCCGCCCAGACATGGGCCGTGCACTGGACCTGGGCCCCAGGAGCCCGAGCGCCCCCAAACCCCCCGGCAGAGGCCCCACCCAATACCCAGGAGGGCCAAGCGCCCCAGACAGCCACAAAGTGGGTCAGCGCCTGCCCCAGCGCCCCTGGTCAAGTGCCCTGGGAGTCAAGACGTGCCCACAGGTGGGTGAAGTCGCGAGCAGTGGGGAGAGGCAACGCTGATGCCCCATCGGGAGAAACACAGGCAGGCCAGATCCAGGCCCAATCATTACCACACACACTTTCACGTCCCATACATCCACACATCCACACATCCTACCTCCCTCGACTCTGCTGGGGTGTAGTGCAGCGGGCACACCAGGAGGCCAGCAACCCCCCAGCCACCACAGACCCCGAACCAGCAGAACAATTAATTAATCCTCCTGGCCCCTCCTGCCCCGAACAGACACCAGGAAGCAGGGGTGTGCGAAGAAGACCCCTCCCCTCACCCTTCTGGCTCTTCAATATTTTCTAATAGTGAGCAATTAAAATTGAGGGGCAGCCAAACTTGTAGAACTGGGAGCGCGGCACTCTGGGCCGCCTACATACCCAAAGAGCCCCGCCCACCAGATGCCACTCAGTGTAACCACCCCCCAAGACCTAATGTGTGTGTGTGAGTGTGTTTGATAAGTAGTAATGTCTAAGGTGTAATTAAAACAGGGGCAGGGAACTGCAGAGTGCAACCAAAGGGGACCACCTACGTGGCCCCATCCACTACACCCCACCGAACACACACGCCCCCAAAACCCTTCATGTGTGAGTGTGTGCTGTGTACAGGAGCCAGAAGGGAGAGGGGTATGGGGATATATACCGGGGGAGCTACTCTCCCCCAGAGAGGGCAGCCAGGGACTGGCTGCAATAGGCATCCCCGCTACCTGGGAGCCAACAATGGGCAGGAGGGCCTGATGTCCACCAGGCTCGGGGTCTGCAGCGACCATATTCCGGGAGCTACTGTACCCCCAGAAGGTACCCATCCCGCCCCACCCCACTCAACCCAACCCCACCCAGGAGGACCTCTTCAAAAAACAAACAAACAACATCAAAAAACAAACAAACAAACCACCCGGTCACACCAGTCGCAGCAGCCCGGGCCTGAGACCCACCATCACCCAGCAACCCACCACCACCACTATGTGATAAAACTAATCAGAGGGGACCAGAGAGAATGAAATTCAGCCAATTGATGTTTTGAGGAGGCAGACATTGTTTCCATGCTAATATAATCTAAAAGAAAATTTCTAAACTGGTTAATACACAGATTGTTCTTCGCTTTCCAGTTCATGAGAATAGTTTTCTTTGCGATACATAACACTGTGACAACCATGTGTGCTGAGTTAATTTCCATGTTGATGTTGTCTAAGTCACCCAGTATGCACAGTGTGGGGCATGCAGGGATGCTACACTTTAGCCATGTTGATAGGTCCTCACAGACTTCAAGCCAGAACTTCTGGACAGGCGCAGAAAACCACAAAGCGTGTGCATAATCATCAGGTGTGTTATCTGTGCAATGTGAGCAGATGTTTGAGTGTGTTAGACCCATCCTGAACATCCTTTGTCCTGTATAGTGTGTTCTATGAAGGATTTTGTATTGTATGAGCTGTAAATTAGGATTTCGAGTCTTTATGAAGGTGTTCAAACATATTTGTGGTTAGAAGCTATGACCAGAACTGATGGATAAATCTGCCTCCCATTTTGAGGATGGAAGAGACATTGTGTCATCTATCTTAGACAATAATTTATATATTTTTGATAGTAGTTTGGGGGTACAGATGCTTAGAAATTCTGCTACCCTAGTCGGGGGTTGTAAGTCTGGTTGGTGGAGGATATATCCATCCATCCATCATCTGCCGCTTATCCGGGGGTCGGGTCGCGGGGGCAGCAGCTTGAGCAGAGAAACCCAGACGTCTCGGTCCCCGGCAACTTCCTCCAGCTCTTCCGGGGGGACCCCGAGGCGTTCCCAGGCCAGCCGAGAGACATAGTCTCTCCAACGTGTCCTGGGTCTCCCCCGGGGTCTCCTCCCAGTGGGACGTGCCCGGAACACCTCCCCAGGGAGGCGCCCAGGGGGCATCCTAACCAGATGCCCGAGCCACCTCATCTGACTCCTCTCAATGCGGATGAGCAGCGGTTCTACTCCGAGCCCCTCCCGGATGACTGAGCTTCTCACCCTATCTCTAAGGGAGAGCCCAGACACCCTGCGGAGGAAACCCATTTCGGCCGCTTGTATTCGCGATCTTGTTCTTTCGGTCACTACCCACAACTCGTGACCATAGGTGAGGATGGGAACGTAGATTGACTAGTAAGTAGAGAGCTTCGCCTTCTGGCTCAGCTCCCTCTTCACAACGACGGGTCGGTGCACAGCCTGCAACACTGCAGGCGCCGCACCGATCCGCCCGTCAATCTCCCGCTCCATTCGTCCGTCACTCGTGAACAAGACCCCGAGATACTTGAACTCCTCCTCTTGGGGAAGGATCTCATTCCCGACCCGAAGAGAGCATTCCACCCTTTTCCGGCTGAGAACCATAGTCTCGGATTTGGAGGTGCTGATTCTCATCCCAGCCGCTTCACACTCAGCTGCGAATCACTCCAGTGAGAGCTGAAGGTCACGGCCTGACGACGCTAACAGAACCACATCATCTGCAAAAAGCAGAGACCCGATTCTGAGGTCGCCAAATGGGACACCCTCAACGCCCTGGCTCCGCCTAGAAATTCTGTCCATAAAAGTTAGGAACAGAATCGGTGACAAAGGGCAGCCCTGACGGAGTCCAACTCTCACCGGAAACGTATCCGACTTACTGCCGGCAATGCGGACCAAACTCTGGCACCGGTCATACAGAGACCGAACGGCCCCTATCAAGGGGTCCGGCACTCCATATTCCCGGAGCACCCCCCACAGGACTCCACGAGGGACACGGTCGAACGCTTTCTCCAAGTCCACAAAACACATGTAGACTGGTTGGGCGAGCTCCCATGCACCCTCCAGGATCCTGCCGAGGGTATAGAGCTGGTCCACTGTTCCACGGCCAGGACGAAAGCCACACTGCATCTCCTGAATCCGAGGCTCGATTATCCGACGGATCCTCCTCTCCAATACCCCCGAATAGACCTTACCAGGGAGGCTGAGGAGTGTGATACCCCTATAGTTGGAACACACCCTCCGGTCCCCCTTTTTAAAGAGGGGGACCACCACCCCAATCTGCCAGTCCAGAGGCACTGTCCCCGATGTCCACGCGATACTGCAGAGGCGTGTCAGCCAAGAAAGCCCTACAACATCCAGAGCCTTGAGAAACTCAGGACGGACCTCATCCACCCCCGGGGCCTTGCCACCGAGGAGCTTTTTAACCAACTCGGCAACCTCAGCCCCAGAAATGGGAGGCCCCGTCTCCAAGCTCTCCGACTCTCCAAGTACTCCCCCCACCGACTCACAACATCCCTAGTTGAGGTCAGCAAAGCCCCGTCCCCACTGTAAACAGTGTTGACTGTGAGCCGCTCCCCCCCCCTGAGACGCCGGATGGTGGACCAGAATCTTTTTGAGGCCGTCCGGAAATCATTCTCCATGGTCTCACCGAACTCCTCCCAGGCCCGAGTTTTTGCCTCAGCAACCGCCGAAGCCGTGGCCCGTCTGGCCCGTCGGTACCTATCAGCTTCTTCCAGGGTCCCACTGGCCAAAAAGGCCCGATAGGACTCCTTCTTCAGATTGACGGCTTCCCTCACCACTGGTGTCCACCAGCAGGTTGGAGGGTTGCCGCCACGACAGGCACCGACCACCTTACGGCCACAACTCCGACCAGCTGCCTCGGCAATGGAGTCACGGAACATGGCCCATTCAATGTCCCCCACCTCAAATATGGTTGAAGCTCTGCCGGAGGTGGGAGTTAAAGCTCCTTCTGACGGGGGATTCTGACAAACGCTCCCAGCAGACCCTCACAATACGTTTGGGCCTGCCAGGTCTGATCGGCATCCTCCCCCACCAGCGGAGCCAACTCACCACCAGGTGGTGATCAGTTGACAGCTCCGCCCCTCTCTTCACCCGAGTGTCCAGGACATACGGCCGCAAGTCCGATACAACCACAAAGTCGATCATCGAACTGCGGCCAAGGGTGTCCTGGTGCCAAGTGCACATATGGACACCCTTATGCCTGAACATGGTGTTCGTTATGGACAGTCTATGACTGGCACAGAAGTCCAACAACATAACACCACTCTGATTCAGATCGGGGGGGCCGTTCCTCCCAATCACACCCCTCCAGGTCTCACTGTCATTGCCCACGTGAGCATTGAAGTCCCCCAGCAGAATGAGGGAGTCTCCGGTAGGAGCATTCTCCAGTGCCTCCCCCAGAGACTCCAAAAAGGGTAGGTACTCTGAACTGATGTTTGGCGCATAGGCACAAACAACAGTCAGGACTCGTCCCCCCCACCCAAGGCGGAGGGAGGCTACCCTCTCGTTCACTAGGGTAAACCCCAATGTACTGGCACACAGCCGGGGGGCAATAAGTATGCCCACACCTGCTCTGCGCCTCTCACCATGGGCAACTCCAGAGTGGAAGAGAGTCCAACCCCTCTCAAGAGTACTGGTTCCAGATCCCAAGCCGTGCGTCGAGGAGAGTCCGACTATATCTAACGGTCTGATGAAGTTTCAACAATAAACAACAAACTTTGTATTATGAGAAAGAACCAGACTCATTCTTCAGGAATCCGAAAATAAGCTCTATTTTACGAGTTATGCACGAATTCGGATTCTCCTATAAAACGAATTCCTTAACTCAAACCAAGTTAAGACTGCTTTGTCCTTCATATTTATTCATGTCTAATCAAGTTTCAATGATAAACAACGTTGTACTTTGTAGAATGAGAAAGAACTTCTTCAGCAATAAGCATCTCTCGACAAATGACGAAATACAGATTTTGCTATAAAATTAATTGCTATCAGCCTGACTTAAAACTGTTTGTCTTCCTTATTTATCCACTTCAAATCAAGTTTCAACAATTAAAAAAATTTTGTAGTTTGAGAAAGAACAACTTAATCTTGAGCAATCAGTATAAAAAGAGGGTAAGCAAAGGTGCGAATGTCAAACCATACATGATCAAAACAGGGAGCGGAGGTGTTTGGCTGAGACAAGGTGTGAATGTCCACCCATAATTAATGAAAAGCGGGCAACAAGTAGGTTCGAATGCCCAACCATACATCATCAAAAGCAGGAGTGGATATGTTCGGCTACAAGAAGGTTTGAATGTCTGACCATAGTTTGTAAAAAGCGGGTAAGAAAAGGTTCGAATGCCCGAACATACACCATCAAAGGAGGGAGCGGAGGTGTTCCGCTGTAAGAAGGTGTGAATGTCCGACCATAGTTGGTAAAAAACGGGTAAGAAAAGGTTAAAATACCCGACTGTACACAATCAGTAGCGGGTGCGGAGTTGTTCGGATACTAAAAGGTGTGAAAGTCCGACCATGGTTTGTAAAAAGCGGGTAAGAAAAGGTGCGAATGCCCAAAAATGTATCATCAAAAGAGGGAGCGGAGGTGTTCGGCTGCAAGAAGGTGTGAATGTACACCCATAATTACTGAAAAATGGGTAAGAAAAGGTGCGAATGCCCAAAAATGTATCATCAAAAGAGGGAGCGGAGGTGTTCGGCTCCAAGAAGGGTTGAATGTCTGACCATAGTTTGTAAAAAGCAGGTAAGAAAAGGTTTGACTGCCCGAACATACACCATCAAAAGAGGGAGCGGAGGTGTTCCGCTGTAAGGTGTGAATGTCCGACCATAGTTGGTAAAAAGCGGGTAAGAAAAGGTTAAAATACCCGACTGTACACAATCAATAGCGGGAGCGGAGTTGTTCGGCTACTAAAAGATGTGAAAGTCCGACTATGGTTTGTAAAAAGCGGGTAAGAAAAGGTGCTAATGCCCGACAATGTATGATCAAAAGAGGGAGCGGAGGTTTTCGGTTACAAGAAGGTTTGAATGTCCGACCATAGTTTGTAAAAAGCGGGTAAGAAAAGGTTCAAATGCCTGACTATACACCATCAAAAGCGGGAGCGGAGGTGTTCCGCTGTAAGACGGTGTGAATGTCCGACCATAGTTGGTAAAAAGCGGGTAAGAAAAGGTTAAAATACCTGACTGTACACAATCAATAGCGGGAGCGGAGTTGTTCGGCTACAAGAAGATGTGAAAGTTCAACCATGGTTTGTAAAAAGCTGCTAAGAAAAGGTTCGAATGCCCGAATATATACCATCAAAAGCGGGAGCAGAGCTGTTCGACTGCAAGTAGGTGTGAATGTCCAGCCATAATTACTCAAAAACGGGTAAGGAAAGGTAGTATTGCCAGACCATACATGATCAAAACAGGGAGCTGACGTGGTTCAGCTGCAAGGTGTGAATGTCTGACTATAGTTTGTAAAAAGCGGGTAAGACAAGGTGCGAATGCCCGACAATGTATGATCAAAAGAGGGAGTGGAGGTCTTCGGCTGCAAGGTCTGAATGTCCAACCATAATTTCTAAAAACCGGGTAAGAAAAGGCTCGCAAGCCCGACTATACACAATCAAAAGCGGGAGCGGGAGGTTTTCAGCTGCAAATCCTTCACTCAAACCAAGTGAAAACTGCGTTGTCCTTCATATTTATCAATGTCTAGATCGACTTCAACAAAGAACAACTTTGTACTTTGCAGTAAAGAAAGAGCAAATCAAAAGTTTTAGGAATCCGAGAATAAGCTTATTTTCATGAGTTCTGCACGATTATTCATTTTACTATAAATGAATGCCTTCACTCAAACTATGTTAAAACTGCTTTGTCCTTCATATTTATCAATGTCTAGATTGACTTCAACAAAGAACAACACTGGATTTTGCAGTAGAAGAAAGAGCAACACTGAAGGATCAGTAATCCGAGAATAAGCTTATTTTCATACGTTCTGCATGATTTGGGATTTTATGTATAAAATGAATTCCTTCACTCAAACCAAGTTAAAACTGCTTTGTCCTTCATATTTATCAATGTCTAGATCGACTTCAACAAAGAACAACATTGTATTTTGCAGTAGAAGAAATAGCAACACTGAAGGATCAGGAATCCGAAAACAAGCTTATTTTCATACGTTCTGCTTGATTTGGGATTTTGCTATAAAATTAATTCCTTCACTCAAACAAAGTGGAAACTGCTTTGTCCTTCATATTTATCAATGTCTATATCGATTTCAACAAAGAACAAGGCTTTATTTTGCAGTATAGGAAAGAGCAACACTGGAGGATCAGGAATCCGAGAATAAGCTTACTTTCATGAGTCCTGCACGATTTCGGATTTTCCTATAAAATGAATTGCTTTGCTCAAACCAAGTTAAAATTGCTTTGTCCTTCATAGTTATCCATGTCTAAAATGTATCAAGCATAAAGTTCCTCATATTACCCTTTGGTTGAGCAATACGTTCCTTTTGCGGAGTTATGCATGATTTCGGATTTTGCTATAAAATTCATTACTTCACACCTTTTTTTTTTCACCGCATTTTATAGATTATGGTTGGAAATTCTCAACCACTCTAATCCGAAGACCTCTCCTCCCGCTTTTGTTAATATATTTGAACTTAAGTTGGACATTCACCCCTTTTTGCAGCTAAACCACCTCCGCTCCCTGTTTTGATCATGTATGGTCTGGCAATACTACATTTTCTTACCCGTTTGTGAGTAATTATGGCTGGATATTCACACCTACTTGCAGCTGAACACAATCTCTCTCGCTTTTAATTATGTTTGGATATTCGAACCTTTTCTTTACTGCTTTTTGCGAACTTTGGTCGGACGTTCACACCTTCTTGCAGCCGAACACCTCCGCTTCCGCTTTTGATGGTATATATTCGGGCATTCGAACCTTTTCTTACCAGCTTTTTACAAACGATGGTTGGACTTTCACACCTTCTTGTAGCCGAACAACTCCGCTCCCGCTATTGATTGTGTACAGTCGGGTATTTTAACCTTTTCTTACCCACTTTTTACCAACTATGGTCGGACATTCACACCGTCTTACAGCGGAACCTCTCCGCTCCCACTTTTGATGGTGTATAGTCAGGCATTTGAACCTTTTCTTACCCGCTTTTTACAAACTATGGTCGGACATTCAAACCTTCTTGTAGCCGAAAACCTCTGCTCCCTCTTTTGATTATACATTGTCGGGCATTAGCACCTTATCTTACCCGCTTTTTACAAACTATAGTCAGACATTCACACCTTGGTGCTGAACCACCTCAGCTCCCTGTTTTGATCATGTATGGTCTGGCAATACTACCTTTTCTTACCCGTTTGTGAGTAATTATGGCTGGACATTCACACCTACTTGCAGTCGAACAGCTCTGCTCCCGCTTTTGATTATGTTTGGTTGGATATTCGAACCTTTTCTTAACTGCTTTTTACAAACTTTGGTCGGACGTTCACACCTTCTTGCAGCCGAACACATCCACTTCCACTTTTGATGGTATATATTCGGGCATTCGAACCTTTTCTTACCCGCTTTTTACAAACCTTTGTCGGACTTTCACACCTTCTTGTAGCCAAACAACTCCGCTCCCGCTATTGATTGTGTACAGTCGGGTATTTTAACCTTTTCTTACCCGCTTTTTACCAACTATGGTCGGACATTTACACCTTCTTACAGCGGAACACCTCCGCTCCCTCTTTTGATGGTCTATGTTCGGGCATTGGAACCTTTTCTTACCCGCTTTTTACAAACTATGGTCGGACATTCAAACCTTCTTGTAGCCGAACACATCCACTCCTGCTTTTGATGATGTATGGTTGGGCATTTTCACCTTTTCTTACCCATTTTTCAGTAATTATGGGTGGACATTCACACCTTCTTGCAGCTGAACAACTCCTCTCCCGCTTATGATCATGTGCGGTTTGATATTCGAAAATTTTCTTTCATGTTTTAAAGCAATTATTGATGGACATTCAAATCTTCTTGTAGCCGAACACATCCACTCCTGCTTTTGATGATGCATGGTTTGGCATTCGCACCCTTTTTTTACCCATTTTTCAGGAATTTTGGGTGGACATTCAGACCTTCTTGCAGCCGAAAACCTCCGCTCCCTCTTTTGATCATACATTGTCGGGCATTCGCACCTTATCTTACCCGGTTTTTACAAACTATAGTCAGAAATTCACACCTTGCAGCTGAACCACCTCCGCTCCCTGTTTTGATCATGTATGGTCTGGCAATACTACCTTTTCTTACCCGTTTGTGAGTAATTAATCCCAAAATATTGAGCATAAAATAAGTCTTTATGCTGATGATGTATTACTTTTCCTTCAGAACTCACAGACGTCTCTCAGTCACACGATCACACTCATAAATAAATTCTCAGCACTTTCTGACTACTCTATCAACTGGTCTAAGACCACAGTTCTGCCCATTAACTGTAGGGTCCATAATATACCTGCGATCACTTTACAGTCAGGAAATATTAGATATTTAGGCATAAACATTTCCTCCAGGCTCTCAGAGCTAACAAAGCTAAATTATGTGCAATTATTAAAGACAGTAGAGGACGATCTCTCGTTGGAAGTCCTTACCTATATCACTTATGGGGAGAGTTACATCCATTAAAATGATGATACTACCAAAAGTTAACTATTTGTTCTCAATGATCCCCATAAAACCATCTGCTACTTGGTTTAAGTCACTAGATTCATGCATCTCCAAATTTCTGTGGAAAAACAAACCACCACGTATTAGTTTAAAAACCCTACAGAAGACCAAGGACAGTGGTGGATTAGATTTACCTCATTTTCAGCACTATTCCTTAGACAATAGGTTACAATATATATCAAAATGGTTTAAACCTTGTTGTTGTCACAGTTCCCAGAGACGTTGTAATCGTTGAGGATTCTATATTCACCCCCTCATTAGAGGCACGTAATGCAGATTGATGACACTGAATCTTCTTCTCTGTTCATTGCTGGCATCATTCCCAGCATCGTAAGTGTTCGTGGCATTGTTAGCCTCTTCTTCTGGATCTTGATATCGAGAATCCTTTTGTATTTCTGGTTTGTCAGTACTCTCTCTTCGTTCACCGGAGTCTTTGTCTTTTTGTCCTTGAGTTTGGTGATTTTTTCTTCTTTTGATGCCTTGACACAATGTGACAGGTGATACCACGTGGGAGATCCTGTAACTTGGACTGCTGTCCCTGCGCTGCGAAATGGCTGTGCTGCTCAAATGGTCTCTCCTTCATCATGGTTACATGCTGCCATTCCGACATCTCGCCATTCCGACATGGGTCTCCAATTGTCGGAATGGCGACACTTTTATCAAACGTCCCACCATTCCGACACTTTTTTCCTCCTATGGTCGGAATGGCGGTATGTTTTTTTTTTTTTTTAACATACCGCCATTCCGACAGTTCCTTTTAATAGCCTATTTTTTACCCAAAACATTTTGCACTAATGATATGGCGGCGCAAATACGCCCTAAAGTTTGGCGCACAAGCTTTGCACATGCAGAGGCCACAGCCTCGCAAACAAACTTTAATAATCTATTATCAAAATCCCCTGAATTTCAAATATAAAAATACAGATATTAATGTAACTCTGGCGAGACTGAAACTGATTAAGCAGAAATACAGTGTCAGTGAGCTGTCACAGCAGCCAGCTGGAGCGGAGCTCTCCACAGAGCCCATGCGTCTTTTGCACGCTGTCATCATATGCAAAAGTAATAATTGCAATTACAGATATCACGGCTACTGCACAGGACACAGTTGCGAGCACTCTGCCTTGCCTTGCCAATAGGAGAAGAGAGAAATGACAGCATAGAACGTATAAAACACAACAAAATTCAGTAAAAACGTTTATTCATGTTATTCACGTGATTTATGAGTACTCACTCCAATTTTGGGAAGCGTGGATGGGCTTTGCGCATTTGGCACAAACACACAGCCGCAACGGTTGTAGCTTTATACAGCCTGTTGATATCTTAAGGACCTAACTGGTCACACCTGGGAGTAAATGTCATGTAGAGATTGTTTTTACATGACATTACAGCTGAACATATAGCTTTCATCCACAAACCAACGTGGGAGAGCCCGAAGACGCATGTGCCAGACGCACATAGGCATGCGTAAAACCAATTTTGACCACTTCATACTGTTTATTTGCTTTCTTTTAGTTAACTTTCGTTTCTTTTGGATTCTTGTGCGTGTTATGGAGCCGTTTTGGTCCATGTTTGTAAGCCTTTTTTTCCTGGATTAAATTTTCGGAAGTTGAAACAAGTGGCATTGGAGTGTGTGATTGAAAACCACCGCGGACTGCTTCTCCTCCTCCAGTTGCCGAGACTTTGTGTTTTTAATAACGCTTGTCTATAAACATGTGTATATTAATATATATAAATTGCATGAACAGAAAGAAGGGACTCACCTGTTGAGTAACACACATTTCCTTATACGGAAAGCCTTGTCGGAATGGTGGGACATTTGAACGTCAGAATAGCGGGATGTCGCAATGGTGGGATGTCGGAATGGTGGGACGTTTGCATGTCGGAATGGTGGTATGTCGGAATGGTGGTATGTCGGAATGGTGGGATGTCGGAATAGCGGGATGTCGGAATGGCGGGATTTCGGAATGGGTGTTGCCACCCCCTTCATCATATACACAGTTATTTATACATCCCCTTCCACCATGAAGCGTTGTCCCTTTTTGTTTCTCTCTTTGTTCTTAAAATGCTGTTATGCATGTCTAAACCAATCCATTAAATTAGATCATTTTGGCAGTAAAGCGATCTACAATGTGCTTGGTCGCAAAGCTGCTCATCTGCTGTAAACAGCTCTTCAGAAAGGCATTCTTCAATTGATTTCACTAATTCTATGTAATAATTTTGTGATTTCCTACAAAACTACACTTCTTCTCCCATCTGTCTGAGTATTTAATATTGTCTGGGTCCCGTTAAAACATGTATTTTTCCCATCTAATTCCTTGTTTGCTTTAAAACAAGTATTCCCCATTTTCTATCCCTTCAGTAGCCAACCAGTTTGTATGGAGTACACTGGAGCAACTTGACTGATCAGTAAAACACTGCTTTTGTTGTCACCGCAAGACTTCCCCCGTCGGTTGTTTCACTGAGACACTACTGAGTAACTATAACTCAACACAGTTTATACACATAACATTCCTATACATACTAACAAACAAACAAACAATTATTTATCGCAATTTTCTCATCTCTGTTTGAACGTACACCCAGGTAAATATTCCTGTAGTCTTCTCATACCGACTATGGACCCATTCATTGTTTAACTTCACTGTTTTGCAAATCCTAATTGAATATTACACATTGACATTGAACTTTACTTGATAAGCAGGTCTTCATTGCATTCAGCAGCCTATATGTGAGCATCTATGTGTAAGCTGTTCTTCTTTGCATTTATCAGCAGCAAGCAATTCTTCATTGCACATGCATATGAAAATAGTAAAACAATTCCAATGCGTTAGCGAAACCTTCTATATCAGGAGTGTCCATCATGATGCTGGGAATAAAACCTCTTTCCTAGAATAGTTCAACCTTCATTACTCAACTGATCATAACTCCGCAATGAGCACATTTCAAAGTATCATTCCTCTACATGTATTCAAAAATCTATGTGTAAATGTTTAATATTTCTTATATTTGTTGATGTCATTCTGTGTGCATGTGGCCTAAACCCAATCTCTGTGTGGCAATTTTAATTTAAACAAGTTGAACTCTGCCTCTGATCATTTAAAAAAGGTGTGTACCAATATCAACCTTTCTCAGGTAATTACTGATCCTACAAAACCAAAGAGATCCTTCAAGGTTGTCCCTGATTGGCTCAATCTTAACATATCAAAGGTAGAAAATCCGCAGTATCTGAACTTGGTGTTAGTTATCACTGCTCAATAGCCTGTATCAGAATTGCAAAAATGAAAACATTAGGTCCACGCTTGGTATCCAGATCCTGAAACATCTCCATGAGCAGGCTTTTTTTTAACTGATCTGTTGAATAGTTATATGACACTGTTAAAATCCCAGATGAAGATCTAGCACTTGACCATTTTTGTAAATCTTCTAATTCCATAGTTGATAAACACGCCCCTTTTAAAAAGTATAGAACTTAGAACAGGTCTATCCCTGGCTTTCGGCAGAACTGTCTTCTTTACTTTTTTTTCCCCTTGTCCTGTTCAGCATTATGTCAGAAGAATTGTAGTCTGAATACCTTTGATGCCAAACAGATTTGTTTTGCCAACTGGTTTTATAAATGTAAAGCTCCCCTTGATGCCCATTTATTTCTGTTTACAATATATGACATGAACTGAACTGAACCGGACCGGGGGACAAGGAAAGAAGAAGAGGAAAGAAGAGGAAACAGAACAAAAATAGAAACAAAAACCAGACAACCAGCTGCTACACCTGTAAAAAACAAAACAGACAACAATCCATGGCCTATGAGGGGAATCCAGCCTTAGCGCCACCAGGAGCACCTGAAAGCAGACAAGCAGAGAAAAAACAAACACACAAACAAACAAAAACAAGCACAAGAAGCGGCAATCGCATACAACACAGCTGTGGATATAGATGACCTGAGACGACATGATAATACATCAACTGCTTAGTGACCATGCTACTGGACTAATGAATGTGTGTGTGTGTGTGTGTGAGAACATGCAACACCCATGGCACAGGACCTACATGATAACCGTGCTTAGTTATGAGTGTATAAGCGTACAGGGCCACAATCCACAGCCCCCCCCCCCAAGCAATCAGAAGCAGGCAGAGAGGGCCACAAGACCCAGGCCACCAGCAGCCCCCACAGAGCACAGAACCCAGGCAGCCCACTGCAGGGGCAACCACGCATCCACCCAGAAGACTGCAGAGGAAGCCCCCGGAAAGAGCCCCCATAAGCATAGGGCAGAGGCACTCCGGGAACCAGGGGTAACAGCCCACCGACCCCGCCAGGCCCCAGCCGCCCAGACATGGGCCGTGCACTGGACCTGGGCCCCAGGAGCCCGAGCGCCCCCAAACCCCCCGGCAGAGGCCCCACCCAATACCCAGGAGGGCCAAGCCCCCCAGACAGCCACAAAGTGGGTCAGCGCCTGCCCCAGCGCCCCTGGCCAAGTGCCCTGGGAGTCAAGACGTGCCCACAGGTGGGTGAAGTCGCGAGCAGTGGGGAGAGGCAACGCTGATGCCCCATCGGGAGAAACACAGGCAGGCCAGGCGACAGCAAGTCCCAGATCCAGGCCCAATCATTACCACACACACTTTCACGTCCCATACATCCACACATCCACACATCCTACCTCCCTCGACTCTGCTGGGGTGTAGTGCAGCGGGCACACCAAGGGGCCAGCAGCCCCCCAGCCACCACAGACCCTGAACCAGTAGAATAATTAATTCCTCCTGGCCACTCCTGCCCGAGCTGCAACCAGGAAGCAGGGGTGTGACCAACCTTGTAGAACTGGTAGCGCGGCCCTCTGGGCAGCCTACATACCCAATGAGCCCCGCCAACCAGATGCCATTCGGTGCAACCACCCCGCAAGACCTAATGTGTGTGTGTGTGTTTGATAAGTAGTGATGTCTAAGGTGTAATTAAAACAGGGGCGGGGAACTGCAGAGTGCAGCCAAGGGGACCACCTACGTGACCCCATCCACTACACCCCACAGAACACACACACCCCCAAAACCCTTCATGTGTGAGTGTGTGCTGTGTACAGGAGCCAAAAGGGAGAGTGGTATGGGGATATATACCGGGGCAGCTACTCTCCCCCGGAGAGGGCAGCCAGGGACTGGCTGCAATAGGCACCCCCGCTACCTGGGACCCAACACAGGCCAGACTCGGGGCCTGCAGCAACCATATTCCGGGAGCTACTGTACTCCCAGAAGGTACCCACCCCGCCCCACCCCACTCAACCCAACCCCACCCCACCCCGGAGGACCTCTACAAACAAACAAACAAACAACAACAAATAAACCACCCGGTCACACCAGACGCAGCATTCTGGGCCTGAGACCCACCATCACCCAGGCCCCCCCCCAACAGGGGATAAGCACCCCCCCCCACCGCACGCCCCAACACCCTTAAGATAACAACCACCTGCGGACACCCTGGAGGTCCCAGAGCAACAAGCCTTGCACCAGGACCTGCACCAACCCACCCATACTGTGGCATGTCCAGGGCAACCTAACCCCCCGGGCGCAAGGCAGCGCCCAGCCACCAGGGCCCAGGCCCAGTGCCACCACTCACGCCAGAGCGGCCCGGCCACCCGGTACAGAGCCAGCAGCCACCACCCCAAGGCACCTAAGGGACCCCGCCCCACACCGCAAGACATCCCCACCCGCAAGCCCCCAAAACTGACTTCCAAGCCCGACACACATATTAATATAGTGTTCAGCTGTACAGCTCTCTGGTTGCTGTGGCTGTTTTTAAATGTGCCATGAAAACAAACCTTGACTTGACTTGTTTTGACTCAGACTTACTGCAGCTGTCTTTAAATTTCTTTTAGAGTTTTCTTCTTCAAGAAACTCATTGGTGATATCTGACTCTCGTTGTGCCTTTTATTGCCGTGTTTTTGTTAATTTCCTAATAATCTAACTCACTTTTAAGCTTTATATAAAGCACGTTGCTGCTCTGTTAAGATAACAGATCCATTGATTCATAGATCTGCTGCAGTTAAATAGTTAAATGGTTTAATGAGATCAATTATAAATACTGATGATAAATATTAACTCAGAATTGGTGAAAATAAGCAGAGGAGAAGTATTTAGATCAGCTAAATTTTAAGTCATGTTACTGTGATCTCTAACACAATAAAGGCTAACCTTTAATGCTTTAAGATGGTAAGAAACTGTCTGACACCTATCTGCCTGACCTTGCTGTTAAATCCCGATATTTTCTAATATGTCATATGGTCTGACTGTCCGGTCTCAGACCTGCTTCAGGTGGAAATCATAAAGTCTCAATTTGTAGAACATCTTTTGTTCAGGCAGTTTTTCAATTAAAGGATCAGAGATTTAAATGCTATGTTTGTTTGTCTGACTTTTTAAGAGAGCTGTTAAATCTTAATTCAACAACAAACTGGTTCTAATGTTTAGTTTTAAACAGTCTGTTCTTCCTGGATTTATTTTGGACATTGTATTGCTTCTTATCTCTTCACTGTAATACTTGCATTGAAAAGCGGTTTTCAGATTGTCCATTCAATGTCGTATTCCTCCCATTCAAATTTATTTAAAAATAAATAAATTATTGAATTGATGATAAATGCTCTAGTAAAAACTTCCATTATCATTGTAAATTTTTTGACTAAATAACTATATGTAACTCTGGTACTCTTTAAGTACAGGCCCATGATCAATCAGAATCTGTCCTCACTCTCAGGGCTGAATGGGGTAAGAAGGAAGCAGGGTTGGGATGAGATAATCTTAGGGTGAGAGCATTTATGACAAAGCTATCTAAACTTTTCTTTTCCAATTACACATGTCCACATGTACAGCCTAAGCTGTTTATGCTGAATCTGTATAAATGGTCAGTTTTTTATTTTGCTAAATGGCATGCTTCTGTTATTGAGTGTGATGTTAGGAAGATGTGTCTTATCTGCTAGTGTAGTAGGATGTGTCCCTGGAAAAGATGACGTTGTGTCTGGCACGTGCTGTGGTAGAGGTGCAGAGGACTGCGTCTGAATAGAGAATTTAACTTCTCCAAAAAAAATACTGACAGTCTTTAAGAAATGTTACTGTTTTTTTTTCCATCTTTTTCTGCCCTTGCTCTCTGCAATAAACCTACCTCCTTTAGCTTTGCTGTTGCTTGATTCCTACTGCCTGTTGCTTGTTTTGAAAACATAGAGAAATCACTCAGTTGCGGTGGCGCACTTTCAAACCCTCCAAACATTCCTTTCCCTTGCATTTCTCTCGTCCAATTTACAAATCTATCTGTCTCTCTTTTTTCGTCTTCTCTTGGAACTTTTTTCTGCCATCTCGTCAACGTGTCAAATAATACCGACCCCAATGAGCCGGGTTTACATGTTTTCCACTTATCAACAAAGGTTTGTGACATATTCAGGTATTTCACGTGTTAATCAGAATGGGTGAATGGTGCAATGCCCGAGTGTTGGACCCGACCAAGAAGCTTCTACACAGAATCTTTTACTCTCGCTGGGGGTTCTCCCAGTCTCTTCACTCGTTTTAATTCACAAAACCCTGTAACACCCTAACTAAATTCCCCTTTATTTTCTAGTCCAATGCCCCCTTTTACAGAACTACTTGAGATCTGTGTCAGTGTAGGAATTCTCCAGCAGTCTCTATTGCTAGATACACTTCCACTAACACAGTAAAATATCAACCAAGTAGCAAACCACCCCACATTTTCATGAAAAATAACCAACTTAGCCCTGTGTCCTTATGCAGAGATAAACACTTAGTGTATCGCCTGTTCACAACAACTGCAGAACCATCGCCGCTTGTGGAAGAGAAAAAAAAAAAAAAAAAAAACCAGACACACCGCCGATTGTGGATTTTACAGTCCAAGCACCAAATGCGTAGTAATAACAGACACACCGCCGATTGCGGATTTTACAGTCCAAGTGCCAATTGCACAGAGATTACTTACGCCGCCTATTGTGAAGTAATACAGACCCACCGCCGATTGCAGATAAAGGTCTAAGCGCCCTTGTGCACAGAAATTACTCACGTCGCCTGTTGTGCAGTAATGCAGACCCACCGCCGATTGCGGATTTTACGGTCCAAGTGCCAATTGCACAGACATTACTCACGCCGCCAATTGCGGACTAACAGACCCCCGCCCATTGGCATCTACTTCCTATTCAGTTTAGAAGACAGGATGAATTTTATGTCTTTTATTTGGCCAAATTGTACTAAACTAGGACACATATGACTCTCCCTATGTGAGACTATGTGTTTATACTTTACATGTGACCACCTAGTAAACCTGTAGACACAAATTTTGTGCTTTTGATTTAGTGATCGGAGGACATCCTAATTCAGACAATTTAGTTTAGAATGACCAATGTGCAGAAATTTCACATATCCTGATACAAGAGGTTTTCTGCTCACCTTGTGTTTTAGGCGCCTTGAATTGTCTGAAGAAGGGTCCCCTCCAACCAGCTCCGGAAGTCCTCGATCGGACACGGTCTCAGAGTCAGCCAATCCGGGTCACGGCACCAATTGTTAGCCCGATTTTTTCATTGGAAGCCCAAGAATAAGCTGGAGAAATGGTTTATTAAAACAGTATTTATTAGTGGTCACAAGTAGAGTATATTGCAGCGCTGGACTCGGAGTGCCAGAGCTCCCGCAGGAAATCCGTCAGGCCGAGACCCGTTATCCGGAAACATGTCATATTTATATTCAGCTTTATCTCACAGAAGTTGTATTCACACTTGTCAGAGTATAATTGGCCAGTTTTGATGGCATGATCAGGCCAGCTGCTGTCCTTGTTGTGTTCTTTGGATGTGATAAACAATGTGTGTGTATGTGTGAGTGCTGTTTTAGGTGTCTAATGTACCAGACCTATCTGCCCTAATAGAGATGTTTTGTCTGACCCAGTTGTTTATGTCATTCTAAGGTCTTGGACCATTTAAGGTCATCTGTTGTGCAGTATGAGCAGAGTGCAAAAGTACCAGCTAGGAACATAGGTTATTTAGTAAAATACAGAATATGAATTTATAATGTCTAAGAACAAAGCCAATTATAACAGTGTTATGTATCGCAAAGAAAACTATTCTCATGAACTGGAAAGCGAAGAACAATCTGTGTAATAACCAGTTTAGAAATGTTCTTTTAGATTATATTAGCATGGAAACAATGTGTGCCTCCTCAAAACATCAATTGGCTGAATTTCATTCTCTCTGGTCCCCACTGATTAGGTTTATCACATAGTGGTGGTGGGTTGCTGTCCCGTCGCTCTGGGCGGTTGGGTGTGTGCTGGGGGGGGGCTGTGTGGCTTCGGGCGTCTGGTGGTCTCTCGGGTCGTGAGGACGGGTTTGGTCATTTCTGGAGGGCACTGTGTGTCGGGCTTGGAGGGCAGTTTTGGGGGCTTGCGGGTGGGGCTGTCTTGCGGTGTGGGGCAGGGTACCTTAGGGGCCTTGGGGTGGTGACTGCTGGCTCTGTACCGGGTGTCCGGGCCGCTCTGGCGTGGGTGGTGGTGCTGGGCCTGGGCCCTGGTGGCTGGGCGATGCCTTGCGCCCGGGGGGGCTGGGTTGCCCTGGACATGCCACAGTATGGGTGGGTTGGTGCAGGTCCTGGTGCCAGGCTTGTTGCTCTGGGACCTCCAGGGTGTCCGCAGGTGGTTGTTATCTTTTGGGTGTTGGGGCGTATGGTGTGGGGGGGGGGGTGCTTTTACCCTATTGGGGGGGGGGGGGGGGGGGGGGGGCTCAGGCCCGGGCTGCTGCGGCTGGTGTGACCGGGTGGTTTGTTTGTTGATGTTTGTTTGTTTGTTTGTAGAGGTCCTCCGGGGTGGGGTGGGGTTGGGTTTAGTGGGGTGGGGCGGGGTGGGTACCTTCTGGGGGTACAGTAGCTCCCGGAATATGGTCGCTGCAGGCCCCGAGCCTGGTGGACATCAGGCCCTCCTGCCCTGTGTTGGGTCCCAGGTAGCAGGGGTGCCTATTGCAGCCAGTCCCTGGCTGCCTTCTCCGGGGAGAGTAGCTGCCCCGGTGTATATCCCCATACCCCTCTCCCTTTTGGCTCCTGTACACAGCACACACTCACACATGAAGGGTTTTGGGGGCGTGTGTGTTCTGTGGGTTGTAGTGGATGGGGCCACGTAGGTCCCCTTGGCTGCACTCTGCAGTTCCCGCCCCTGTTTTAATTACACCTTAGACATCATTACTTATCAAACACACACACACACACATTAGGTCTTGGCGGGTGGTTGCAGTGAATGGCATCTGGTGGGCGGGGCTCTTTGGGTATGTAGGCTGCCCAGAGGGCCGCGCTCCCAGTTCTACAAGGTTGGCTGCCCCTCAATTTTAATCGCTCACTATTAGAAAATATTTAAGAGCCAGAAGGGTGAGGGGAGGGGTCTTCTCACACCCCTGCTTCCTGGTTGCTGCTCGGGCAGGAGTGGCCAGGAGGAATTCATTATTCTGCTGGTTCAGGTTCTGTGGTGGCTGGGGGGCTGCTGGCCCCCTGGTGTGCCCGCTGCGCTACACCCCAGCGGAGTCAAGGGAGGGAGGACGTGTGGATGTATGGGACGTGAAAGTGTGTGTGGTGATGATTGGGCCTGGGTCTGGGACTTGCTGTCGCCTGGCCTGCCTGTGCTTCTCCCAATGGGGGGGCGGCGTTGCCTCTCCCCACTGCTCGCGACCTCACCCACCTGTGGGCACGTCTTGACTCCCAGGGCACTTGGCCAGGGGCGCTGGAGCAGGCGCTGACCCACTGTGTGGCTGTCTGGGGCGCTTGGCCCTCCCGGGTATTGGGTGTGGCCTCTAACGGGGGGTTTTGGGGCGCTCGGGCTCCTGGGGCCTCTCTGCACGGCCCATGTCTGGGCGGCTGGGGCCTGGTGGGGTCGGTGGGCTATTGCCACTGGCTCCCGGGGGGCCTCTGCCCTATGCTTATGGGGGCTCTGTCCGGGGGCTTCCTCTGCTGTCTACTGGGTGTATGCGTGGTTTTCTCTGTGGTGGGCATCCTGGGTTCTGTGCTCCGTGGGGGCTGCTGGTGGCCTGGGTCTTGTGGCCCTCTCTGCCTGCTTCTGATTGCTTGGGGGGGCTGTGGATTGTGGCCGTGTACACTTATACACTCATAACTAAGCACGGTTATCATGTAGGTCCTGTGCCATGGGTGTTGCATGTTCTCACACACACTTACAACACACTTTCATTAGTCCAGTAGCAGTTGATGTATTACCATGTCGCCTCAGGTCATCTATATCCACAGTTGAGTTGTATACGATTGCCACTACTTGTGCTTGTTTTTGTTTGTTTGTGTGTTTGTTTGTTTTTTTTCTCTGCTTGTCTGCTTTCAGGTGCTCCTGGTGGCGCTAAGGCTGGATTCGCAACAGAGACCATGGGTTATTGTCTGTTTTGTTTTTTTACAGGTGTAGCAGCTGGTTGTCTGGTTTTTGTTTCTATTTTTGTTCTGTTTCCTCTTCTTTCCTCTTCTTCTTTCCTTGTCCCCTGTTCCGGTTCAGTTCTATCACATGTTATATATTGTAAACAGAAATAAATAAATGGGCATCAAGGGGAGCTTTACATTTGTAAAACTTCCCTTGGCAAAGAAAATCTGTTTGGCATAAAAGTATTCACAATTCTGCTGCCATAATGCTGAACAGAACAAGGGAAAAAAAAGTGAAGGAATTCATTTTACAGCAAAATCCTGAATCGTGCATAACTCCTCATAAGGAGTGTATTGCTCAAAACATAAGTGTGGTTCTTTCTCATACAAGGTTATAAAAAGAAGTTTATACTTGAAACCAGCTTAGACATGGATAAATAAGAAGGACAAAGCAGTTTTAACTTGGTTTGAGTGAAGCAATTCATTTTATGGCAATATCTGAAATCTTGACTATCTCCTTAAAATAAAGCGAATTTCGGATTCCAGAAGAACAAGTGTGGTTCTTTCTCATAGAAGGTAATATAAAGAAGTCTATACTTGAAACCAGCGTAGACGTGGATAAATAAGAAGGACAAAGCAGTTTTAACTTGGTTTAAGTGAAGGAATTGATTTTACAGCAAAATCCTAAATCGTCCATAACTCCTCATAAGGAGTGTATTGCTCAAACATAAGTGTGGTTCTTTCTCATGCAAGGTTATAATAATAAGTTTATGTTTGAAACGAGCTTAAGCGTGGACAAATATGAAGGACAAAGCAGTTTTAACTTGGTTTGAGTGAAGCAATTCATTTTATGGCAATATCTAAAATCTTGACTATCTCCTTAAAAGAAAACGAATTTCGGATTCCAGAAGAACAAGTGTGGTTCTTTCTCATAGAAGGTAATATAAAGAAGTTTATACTTGAAACCAGCTTAGCAGAGTCCCTCCATCTTTCCTCTTCTATGATTCAAGCAAAAGTGTTTTGACTCTGGTACTAGTCTTTCCCATAATATTAACTGGTGAGAAGCACCTTTTATGTTCCTTCCCATAACAAGGAATGGGGAGAGAAGCACCTTTTCCCATAACATTGAATGTTCCTTCCCATAATAATGAATGGTGAGAAAAGGGCCTTTTCTCATAACATTGTGTGATCAGCAAGCATAAACAACATAAATAGCTGGAGCACCATTTTGTCGGGAGACAACTCTGAGCGATCTTCCCGACAGGTTGTGTGGATTTGTGCGGACTTGTCTCTATCTTGCAAGAAATAAATGTTTTGTGTTTATCGTATCCAGCGACTCTGAGCCTAATTTTAAGAGAATTTTTCTAACATAATGGTCCTTCGAGCCGGATTCTAAGTCCTTTCCACCTTCCAGAATCGGAGCTGAAACCATGCACGGGGGAGTCCAGGATTCCTAACTGAAGTCCTCTCAGCACAGTTTCTGATAGAGGCCGGCTGCCACTGGCTGGAGGAAAGGTGACAGGATCTATTTTTGAATCAGTGGACAGACTCGCTGGATTCTTCGTTGTTTAACTTACCAGTGGATTTATGGTAAGGAACCCTTTGTATTACTATTGTTGGTTGGAAATAGTGTGATAATTAGGGAAATTTTTGATTAATTAACTAGCAATTGATTGAAAACTGGAGGCCTTTAAATAGATTGAGTCGTTGCTATTTTCCTAAGAATATACTATTTCGAATGCAACCTAGTAAATAAGCCTTTTAACTGGTAACTGTGTAAAAGTTATGTTGGATCACTCACAAATGAAGCAGTCAGAAAAAGTAAGCCTTTTAACTGGTAACCGTGTGTAGGTTGTGTTGGATTAACCCATAAAAGAAGCAGTCAGAAAAGGTCATCCTTTTAACTGGTAACTGTGTATAGGATTAACCCATAAAAACCTAATTAGCGGTCAGAAAAGGTCATCTTTTTAACTGGTAACTGTGTGTAAATTGTGCTGGATTAACCCATAAAAGAAGCAGTCAGAAAAGGTCAGCTTTTTAACTGGTAACTGTGTATAGGATTAACCCATGAAAACATAATAGCAGTCAGAAAAGGTGAAGCAAAGGAAAAAAGCCTTTTAACTGGTAACTGTATGTTGTATTGGATAACCCACAAATGAAACGGTCAGAAAAGGTTAGCCTTTTAACTGGTAAACATGTGTAGTGGTGGGATTAACCAAGGACAACAAAAATGCAGTCAGAAAAGGTTAGTCCATAGTCTGTGTGAGAAGACTACAGGAATAAATAACTCCGCGCCGCGTGTTAGAAACAGAATCTTTCTTAAGAGAGTTTGCGATGAAAGATCGCAAGTTTTAAATCCATGTTAGTTTTTGTTAGTGTTATACGTCTGATCGTTTGTTTGTTAAATGGCCTGATTGTTGAATCGTTTGTTTGTGAAATTAATTTGTTTGTTTGTTAAAGGGGCTGGTTGTTGAATTGTTTGTTTGTTAAATTGTTTTTTTTCCTTCTTTGCTGCAGTGTTGTTTTATTTGCTATGTATGTATAAGAGTGAAACAGCTGCTGGTGTGTGATGTTGCTGCTGGTGACGGCAGAAAAATGTGTTATTGACTAATTGAGTTGAAGTGAACATTGGAATCTGGTTGTTGCTCGTGACATAGCGACAGAAGTAGTGTTTCATTCAATAGTACTCACAATAACTCCACCGAAAATTGATTAGCTGCAAGAGGAGAGTATGGGAAATATCTTTTTTAAAGCTAACCAGGAGTTAAGTGGGAGTGCTAAAATCATGTTTCAGAAAAAAACAGATAATATTGAATACTTAGAGAGATGAGAAAATAAATTTGGGTTTGAGGGAGAATTGAACATGGTAAAATTGCCCAATCCTAGAGAAGGGGAATACAAAAGTAATGTACAAAGTAAATCTAGTTTAAAAAAGCACAACAAAAAAAAGAACAACAAGGATTAGAGCTAGACATTTGTACAAGTTTGTGTATTAAGATTTAGCAGCTCTCTTAAAGAGATCTCAGACAAACAAACAGATCATTTCAAATCTTTACTCATTTCACAGGAAAAACTGTCTGAGCAAAAGATGTTTTACAAGCTGAGATTTTTATCATTTCCATATCAAACCTGCCATTCTTAGGCAAAGTCCTAGGAAAAGTTGTATACCAACAGCTTTCTGACTTTTTCCTGTCTAACAATGCTTTTGATACTTTCCTCTCATAGTCTTGGTTTTATGTGTTTAACTGAGAGATGAAACAACAAGACAAGACGAGAGTGGGGAGGGTAAAACATTTATTTTTGTCCTTAATTCGAGCATGTGTCATTTAAAAATGGAGATAAAATTATCTTAAATACTTTGTCTTACCGCAGAATGATTTTATTGATGATTTTACTGAATTTCTTTAAATTGTGTGCACTGCTGTTGACTGTTTAGTCATAACAGGGGACTTGAAGGTGCACATGGATGTAGCCCATAATAAGCAAGCTAAAGAACTCACTGCTTTCCTTGAAATGTTTGGTCTAACTCAGCGTGTGACTTTGCATAGATGAAGAGAGAGTCATTTTTCTGAAATCATAAAAAAAAAAAAACTGCAGTAACAACTCTCATGTCTTGCTTGCTACAGTAAACAGATTAACAAACCCTCCAGGTTGCATTTAGAACTCATTTCTACATATAAGGGTAATGAAGTTGGAATATTCTTTAATGACAAAGTTCAAGGCATTAAAAATGAAATACTTTCCACCTGAAGCAGGTCTGAGACCAGACAGTCAGACCTTTCAGGTGCAGATGATTTTCAAGCCAAACTTAAACATTTTCTAAATTTGAGATTAGCTCTTCTGAAAAAAAATCATAAGTTTATCAGAAACATAAGCTGGAAATAGAGAATTTAACATATTAATGTTAAGTAATGCTATGGTTAAGTAATGCTTCATTACTTCTGATTGACTAACTTCCCTAAAACTTATGAATTTATGAGCTTAGGAACTGACATCATATTCATCAGAGATTAAAGCATTTGTCTCACAGAATGGGAACCAAAAGAGTATTAGTATATATATACATATATATATATATATAATATATTTATATATATTTTATATATAAAATATATATTTTTTAAAAACCAACACAGCAATGAAATATGCTATGTGAGTCAGATATCAAACAATAGTTTTCTTAAGGAGAAATTTAAAGACAGCTGCAATAAATCAGCGTAATATATGGAGTAATATATTAATACTATAAGCAGTTTCTAAGCCTGCAGATGAATATTAATTAAATTAAACAGAAAGGTTGTGCATGTGTGTTCAACAGGTGCCAAACTAGATGGGTCAAATGCAGAGAGTAATTTTGTAACATGACAATAAACAGTCATCTTAATGTGTTTGCACAGCAATGGAATAAAGAGGGAAAGCAGAGGAGCACTCTAACAACAAAAAGAAAAGGAAGAAAGGACTAAACTTTTTGTTGGAAGGGAGAGAAGCAACTATTTAGGTGATGAGGGAAAGCAAAAACACAGATCACAACAGGAGCAGTGACAGAGAAGGAGAGACAGAGCAGGAGGAGATACATGTCGGCTGTGTGGAAGGAGGGGGCATTGGGCGACTGCAGGAGCAAGAGTAAGATAGAGGAAGATTTTGGGAGTCAGTTATGACTAGATAAGAAAAAAACAGGAGCTGTAACCAGGATAGAAGCAGAAAAGCCAGAAAAAGTGTTAAACTTAGAGGGAATTGAACTTATCTTATAGTATGACATCAAACCTGAGATTAGATTGAATGTTTCCGGGACGGAGGTAACTTTTCTATGCGACACAGGTGCAAAACGAACTGTAATCCATCCTGATGACATACCGGGAGTTGAGGAATCCAAAGAAATTATTTGTGTCAAATCAGCAAATGGTAAGAGCCATCCTGAGCGTTTATCAAAACTCTTGACAGTAACAGATACACGGAGTGGAGTAAGTGCTGATTGTCAAGTTTTCTTGTCCACTCTGTGTCCCTGTAACTTACTGGGAAGGGATTTACTCCATTTATTGAAGCTAAGAATAGTTCCAGAAGAAAAAGGGTTAACTGTAGTTCGAATGAAGTCCGCTCAAACAATGATTCAGCATGAGACCACCTTCATACTGGTATAGTTTGGATCTTGTGTCTACAGGCCCCAGCGCTATCACGCTTCCTCTCCTTAAGAAGGCAAAAGAACACGTCTCAGGAAAGCTCACCCTCAGGTCACCACATGAAGTACACTGTACTGTGTATTACAAATATACTCAAGGGGAGGACATATTTAATTTTTTAAACAAATGAGAAAGTTAAAACGTGCTGAAGTTAAAACACTTATACTGGAATAAAGAGGGTTGTTGTGCAGTCAGCTGCTTACTCTCCCACAGCATGAGAAAGTTTTTAAGATCATGGAATGCACCCCATATGTCACTCTCCAAACCCACAGATGACCACTGGAGGCGTTTAGGTGTGTTTGTGACTGCATGTGAAGAAGCCTCAGATTGGGAGGAGGTGGATCCAGGAATAGAGTATTCTGAGAAACTGGATGCATATACTAGTCCATTAAATTGGACCATGGATGCAAAACCAAATGTACACTTACAAGGACAGATCTGGAAGAATAAAGGTGCCATTTACTATGAAATGTAGAACTTATACTGCCAAAGAGTTTGTTTAAATATGCTTCAGTATCGAGCCATGGAGCACGGCATGTCTCTACAGGAGGGCTGGTAGCAATAATGAACAAGGTTTTTGCAGTGTATGGTTTTATTTATAATAAAATCATAATATCATAATATGATAATGAAGAATTTTTGTCTAACATGTCAAATATGTGCAAATATGATCCATACATATGGCCTAGGACCGGGACGAGGACAGTTCCCGAGGCCGGAGGACCCTTTTCAACACGTTTGTATGGATTTAATTGAATTAAATAAAGGGGTCTCCCTGGTGATTAGTGATGTTTTACCAAATGAAGTGAAGTATTTCCAAATGCACAGGCAGATGTACCCTCAACACTGGTGAATTAAATATTACCTAGATTTGGAATTCCTGAAAAAATCTACAGTGATAACAGGGACGCACTTTGTAAACAATATTATCTTCCTGATGGCGAAGAACTTAAAAGCAAAAAAGGATCTCAGAAACCACTCTGCATATCATCCACAATCAGCAGGTTTGCTGGAAAGACACAATTGAATAATTAGGTCAAGAGAGACTGGGAAGAATTGGGTTTACTGTTTACCACTAGTAGTCCTAAACATGCATATTACTCTAACTAGCACAGGATTAACTCCATTTGAGATAATGTATAATGTATGACCATTTTTACAACCACAGTTAAAACTATTCACCGGACATGATGAAGAAAGAGAAGAAACCTTAGCAGGATACATGGTTAAAATGTTAACAAGTAGAGAGATCTCTTCTGTCTAGTGTCTGTTCCAGGTGACCCTTTGGAGGAATCTCTAAAACCTGGAGACTGGATCCTCATCAAAGTGATAAAGAAAGATAACTGCTCCAGCCCAAGGTGGGAAGGTCCATATCAGGTACTGCTTACAGAAACCACAGCAGCTAAACTAATATATCCTGGATGCACTTATCACACTGTAAACTAGTAAGGCCACGACCTGCAGAAGTAGGGAAAGATTAGTTACCCACCACCGTTCTCTGAGGCATAAGTCTGACTACAAAGGGGAATTCTCTCAACAGGAGGGGGTTCGTCTCAACCTCAGTGAAGAAAACAACGGCTAAAACGAGAACATAGGGTGTGGCTAAAATAAGACAGGGATAGACAGACAGCAGCCGTGGCATCCATTTAAATTACCAGGATTTGTAGGTTAAAAGGAACCAGTTGTGTATTGTTAATCATTATTCTTATTATCGTATTCCTAATTCTATGGGATTAAGCACAGATTAATAAAAAACTAAAAGATAATGCACTACAATGAATCACATGGACACAGACTGACCACAGAGATAGGAGGTCCCTCAGGTCCAACAGACAACTTGTCAACCTATTTTTTTGTTGCAGGAATAGATGGGGTGGCTGACATTGACTTATGCTCAATTATTTTATGTAAAGACAACCAAAAAGCCCATGTGTATTCTGAAAAGTACATATGTGAAATGTATGTTAATACAAGATTTCTGAAGAATCGCCTGTGTATCAGTTGGAATTTTGTTAGAATGTATACAGATTGACAAAATATCCAATCTAATTGTATTGAATGTGCTAAAGCCAGCAGTTAAGAAAATAGACAACTGCCCTCAGCGTTGGCTTATACGGGTAATTTATATATGTTTCATCCACAGGGGTACAGGTAAGAATGTGGGTACACTCATGTCACATAATTGTCAAGAATCCATCTATTGTCACTCAGGACGCAGGTAACTACTCAGCATCTTGGTTTCGGAACCAAACTTCCATGAGAGCAGACCTCTGGTGGCTGTGTGGGGATATGAAACTGAGGTCCGTCCTTCTGCCTGACTGGCAGCTGCACAATAGCCCAACTACTGATGCCTTTCCGTCTGTTCCCTGAGGGGGACTTTAAGGCCTTGGGTGAGAAGCTGCAATGTCTCAAGCATTTAACTGTGTCTGGAGGTTCATTTGACAACAGAGTGTACCTGGATAGCATTGGAATTCTGAGTCCCAGATGAATTTAAAGCTAGAAATCAAGTAACTACAGACTTTGAATCTTTTCTTTTCTGGTGGGCAACAATAAAAAAAAATGTTTATTGGATAAATTACATCTACAAGGCATTGCTGAACAATTAAAATGTTTGGAACTTTATCCTGTTCCTTTATTCCTAACAATACTTCCGCAGATGGCAGAATCACAAAGAGGGACTCGCATCACTCTCTTTTATCCACATGTGTACAAAAGGGTGGACGGCGAAGCTAAGCGCTCCACCCCAACTGAATGAAAAGCTGATTTGAAGAGTTCATTCCACCAAGACTGAAAAGGAAATGTCACCCATGAAATCAACAATGCTTTTAGGGACTTCTATAAAACCTTATATTCATCACAAAATGAACCATCAGACAGTAACATAGATCAGTTTCATAGATCATAGACTATTCTACCGTCAACAACCTGGAAACCACAATAGTCTCTCTAGATGCAGAAAAAGTATTTGATCGAGTGAACTGGACATTTTTATTTGCAGCATTAAACAAATTCGGGTTTGGGTCACACTTCATCAACTGGATAAGGATATTATATAGCTCCCCAAATGCAAGTGTCAGGACTAATGATCAAACTTCTCCAAGCTTCAGTCTGCAGAGAGGTACAAGACAGGGTTGCCCACTTTCTCCCTCACTTTTTGCTATTTTCATCGAACCTTTAGCAGCTGCTATCAGACAAGATAGAAATATTAAAGGCATCCAACCCCAAAATATTGAGCATAAAATAAGTCTTTATGCTGATGATGTATTACTTTTCCTCCAGAACTCACAGACGTCTCTCACTCACACGATCACACTCATAAATAAATTCTCAGCACTTTCTGACTACTCTATCAATTGGTCTAAGACCACAGTTCTGCCCATTAACTGTACGGTCCAGAATATACCTGCGATCACTTTACAGTCAGGAAATATTAGATATTTAGGCATAAACATTTCCTCCAGGCTCTCAGAGCTAACAAAGCTAAATTATGTGCAATTATTAAAGACAGTAGAGGACGATCTCTCTCGTTGGAAGTCCTTACCTATATCACTTATGGGGAGAGTTACAACCATTAAAATGATGATACTACCAAAAGTTAACTATTTGTTCTCAATGATCCCCATAAAACCATCTGCTACTTGGTTTAAGTCACTAGATTCATGCATCTCCAAATTTCTGTGGAAAAACAAACCACCACGTATTAGTTTAAAAATGCTACAGAAAACCAAGGAAAGTGGTGGATTAGATTTACCTAATTTTCAGCACTATTCCTTAGCCAATAGGTTACAGTATATATCATAATGGTTTACACCTAGCCCAATAGATGAACCATGGATAAATATAAAACAAGCATTGTGTGATAATCTGGAAATCTCTTACCTACCTCTTATTAGTCAAAACGTAAAAAATCACAAATGTTTTAAAAGCATTAACATCAGCACCTCTCTGACAGCTTGGTGGGAATTTCTTAAAATAACAAAGTCTTCACTTGTCCCGTGTAAGCTTACACCCATCTGGAACAATCCTGACATCCTGCAAAACAAAAAAATGCCAAACTGTATTCTGTGGAAGATCAAAGGAATCAAACATCTGGAACATATAATCCAAAATGGAAATTTTATTTCATTTGATGAGCTCATATCACAACATGAGATAGGCAGCAATAAATTCCTAGAATATCAACAACTTAAGTCTATAATAACAAAGAAATGTATCCTCCACCAACCAGACTTACAACTCCCGATTAGGGTAGCAGAATTTCTAAGCAGCTGCACCCCAAAACTACTATCAAAAATATATAAATTATTGTCTAAGATAGATGACACAATGTCTCTACAATCCTCAAAATGGGAGGCAGAATTATCTATTAGTTCTAGTCATAGCTTCTGGCCACAAACATGTTTGAACACCTTTAGAATGACTCGAAATCCTAATTTACAGCTCATACAATACAAAATTCTTCATAGAACACACTATAAAGGACAAAGGATGTTCAGGATGGGTCTAACACACTCAAACTTCTGCTCACATTGCACAAATAACACACCTGATGATTATGCACACGCTTTGTGGTTTTGTGCGCCTGTCCAGAAGTTCTGGTTTGAAGTCTGTACGGATCTATCAACATGGCTAAAGTGTAGCATTCCTGCATGCCCTACACTGTGCATACTGGGTGACTTAGACAACATCAACATGGAAATGAACTCAGCACACATGGTCCTCACAGTGTTGTTAGCCCGATTTTTTCATTGGAAGCCCAAGAATAAGCTGGAGAAATTGTTTATTAAAAAAGTATTTATTAGTGGTCACAAGTAGAGTATATTGCAGCGCTGGACTCGGAGTGCCAGAGCTCCCGCAGGAAATCCGTCAGGCCGAGCCCCGTTATCCGGAAACATGTCATATTTCTTGTCAGAGTATAATTGGCCAATTTTGAGTGGCATGATCAGGCCAGCTGCTGTCCTTGTTGTGTTCTTTGGATGTGATAAACAATGTGTGTGTATGTGTGAGTGCTGTTTTAGGTGTCTAATGTACCAGACTCTCTGCCCTAATAGAGATGTTTTGTCTGACCCAGTTGTTTATGTCATTCTAAGGTCTTGGACCATTTAAGGTCATCTGTTGTGCAGTATGAGCAGAGTGGAAAAGTAACAGCTAGGAACATAGATTATTTAGTAAAATACAGAAAATGAATTTATAATTTCTAAGAACAAAGCCAATTATAACAACTCCCCCTTTTGACATGATTTAATCATGTCATCTAAATGAGGTAGGAATGTTATATTCTGTATTGTGTGAAACCTGTTAGCGGCAGCCAACTTAGCAGGTCCCCAAACATCAAGTGGCCAACTACCTTGAGGTGCAGCACAACCAGACAGGAGATTCTTGTTATCCCCCTTTTGATATAACTTCATTATGTGAGCTGTTATGTGTAAGCTGTTCTTCTTTGCAATTATCAGCAGCAAGCAAGTTTTCATTGCATATGCATGTGTAAAATAATTGTAATGCATTAGCTAAACCTTTCTGTATCAGGAATGTTTATCATGATGCTGGGAACAGAACCTCTTTCCCAGAATAGTTCAACCTTCATTACTCAACTGATCATAACTCTGCAATGAGCACATTTCTTAAAAGCTATAAGTATCACGCCTGTACGTGTATGAAAGGAATAAATTAGTAAATGTTTCAATATGTCTTAAAATTAGTGTGTGTATGTGGCCCCAAACCCAATCTCTGTGTAGAATCTTAGTTCATTTTGGCCCAAAACTATATGTGGTTTAAGCAGTGGCAAGACCCTGCTCACCCATAAGTACCATTACAACACATAACAATAATTAACTAAGCTACAACAATTCATAAAATATTGAAACTCAAAAAGTGCTTAAGGCAATTAACATTACCATCAGGATCGTCCACTGTTTGCAGCGAATAGGAGCGAAAAACCCGATGGCTGATATCCGGGAAAATTCTCCTATGGCCCCATTCCCCCTTGGCGACCGACCACTTAATTACCTTTCAGTGCCTAAGGTCCCGCTCCGAACAGCCAATTCACACCAATGGCAGTGGACATATGTATGAATTCCTATGATTAGTCATTGGTCTACTTTAAATCATTAAACTAAAGAGGAACATCACAAAACACAAAACAATACAGTACAGACATTTAAACATGATGTGAATATGAAGATATGACCCTGTTGAGAACAGATGAGTAATGATAGATGTAGTGTAAAAAACTAACAATTTCTTTTGAGTGAAAATTTTATGATAACATTGTGCAGAGTGGTGTAGTGCAGCTCAGTCTCTTGTGGTCCAATCCTGTCACTGCTTGGTGTTTGGTTTTCCTTCTGGCTGAACCTCAGTTCAGCAGTCTGAGCTAACTAGGAAGGAGAGGTTACCAGCACTTCACTTCCACAAAGGGGTCTTTACCACCCGTTTTCCCTAACTAATCTTTTTCTTTGGGACAATTAAGGAGATAATTCAGATTATTTTGTTGACAGTGGTTGAAGGTTGTGTGGTTGTTCAACCATTATCTTGGCATGATGATCGTGCCTCCCAGAATTTCAGACTGACGTTTTGTCAGTCACTTGGCTGTGAGTCCTGTAGAGGTTCTGCTGCAGATGCAGTTAATTTAAGCTGTGGATGAATGTTAGCAGGAGAGAGAACTGAGCAGCACAACATGTCATTTTCACAATGTTTTATATTCAGGAATTGCCTTTTAACAGGTTCAATCCCAGTATTCATTGGTCGACAAATTAAGTTTTCATATGAACCCCAAACAAAAACAAATAAATAAACCGAAAAAAATAAAAAATAAATAAATGAAATGAAAAACAAAACAACTGGCCAGTTGATAGAAAACATGTTTTAGGACAGTACCTTTAGACTCACCAACCTGCTGTACAGCATTAATGTGAAATCCAGTACCATCAACCTTTTCTGTGGAAAAAACTTCAAACCATTTAGAGAACACAGCAAGACAAAGACAAAACACAAGACAACATAGAACAAAAGACAAAAGGAAAAATTTGAGAAGTGTTAGTAAACTATGATTAATTGTTGTATCTCCAGCCCCCCGATGAGACTTAGTCTCATCCGTATGTTAGTTCTGCTGAACTCTTCCACTGCAGTTTCTGCTCCTGTGTTGCTGCTGCAGGACAGAAATATTTGTGGTTAGAGTTCATTTTGGGAGCAGCACAGCATCAAGAAAGCAGCCATTTCTTCTCAATGAGTAACTGATTAACCTTTTTGGGATAAATATTGTCTGTCCTCTTAATTCAGCTCAGAGTGCTTTTGATAAAATTTCAGCACGATCTACTTAATTCTCACTTGTTACTTTATACTAAATTCTATTTAATTCTTACCAGTGGCTGTGTTTCGTGATGCTGAGCCATCCACAGACAGTTCAGGATCAGCATTAAGTTTTTTCTGCTCCATTTGAATTAGAAACACTTCATGGGGTACCAACAGTGTGACATCAGAGTTTCTTATAACATCACATGATACAATAACATATTTCCATACAAATTAGAATCAAAGACAAAGGTTTATTCTATTTTTCTATTTGTCTCAATTCCTCATTTATTTATTTTTTAGATGAGCCATGTGGCCTTGTGCTGCTAACTTTTTCCTTAGCAGTGCCACAGCATCGTGCTTGTGTTCAGATCTTTGGTTGGTTATTGATCACTGTTATCTTGCATGCATGCTTTGACCTAAGGGCCCAGATTCTTGATATTATTTTGTAATATTTTTTTTTATTTATTTTTTCCTCATAACAGTTTTGGAATGTTAGCTAAATTGTTCAGGATCATTCTTGTTTTTTCTTGACATGAATTAGGCCTTTAATCGTGCAGTTCAAAGCTCTGTGCTTTACCTTACTTCGAGCAGCTCTGCCTCAGTTTATTATGTTTTACTTAATCTTTACTTCTTCCTTCCAGTATGTGTGGATGTATGTGGGTGTATGTGTACGTATAGATGTGCGTGTGTGTGTGTGTGTGTATGTGTGTCTATATGTGGCCTTGGGTTTCACTGCTTTGTTTTATTTTCTTCTATCATTTTCTTCTATGAAAAGTGTTATGAAAATAAAGTTTGATTGATTGATTCATTGATTGATTGCACCAGATTAAACAACTTGGGTCATTTCCCATGTAAATTCTCGAATGAACCAGAACACATGATTAAAACTGTTCTCACAGAACATTTTATTCATCCCATTCATATCTTTTTCATTTGACCAACATGTCATGACTGAGCACAGATCGGATTGTACCTTGTATCTTGTTTCTCAATAAATTGTAATTGAAGTGGGTTGTTGCCATTTTCCAGAGATCTTTTAGTCACCTGGTGTGGAGTGGTGGGAAGAGAGGGTGTGTCCAGATTACTGTTGTAGTTCTTTGTAACTTGAGCTTTTAATGTCTGACTTTCACACAGGAGAGGTGTGAAAATTAGTTATTGTAACCTTTATTGTTTCTGCTACTGTGGTTCTACAGTCTAGTCTCCACAGTGGTGTTTTCCTTTGGTTTCATCGTCAGTGGTCCGTTCAGTCTCTGATAGAGTTTTAGTCCCCGTAGTCTAGTCTTTGTCAGCAGGTGAGGTTCCTAAGTCAGTCCGGACCTCAGTTAATGTTCTTTCGGTAGGATCTTGAGCCTGAGTACAGTGATCCTTGTGGATCCAGTTACTCAGTCTATTCTCAGTAAACCATACCTTTACACAATGTGTTGTAGCTTCTGCGTCCTGTCCATATAGGAGAGGACCAGTTAAGTTTGTTCACTTTCCTGGTCCTGTTCCTTGGTGAGTATTTCTGTAACCTGCTGAGATATACTCATCACCGTGTTATTCAGTTGTTTAACATTCACACAAGTTTCCATACTGTAGTACAACAAGGGGTGAGCCTGTTGGTGCAGTTGTAAATGGACAGGGTGTTTCCTCCCTGGCATGACCTCATGTGAGACAACATGACAACATTCATGGTGGCATTTGGAGTAAATCTTAGGCTAACACAATACGTAGAGCTTCAGCCCAGGTTAACTGTGTGTCTGCACAGACTTCTGTTCGGCCTTTTTGATGGTTCTATTTGCTCTTTTCACTAGTCCTTGTAAAGCTGGGTGAGAGACTGCACCGAGCTTATGTGTAATCCCAAACAATTTTTCCACTTCTCCTAGTTCTTCATTGGAGAAGTGAGTACCATTATCTGATCTTATCACTTCTGGTACCCCAAATCTTGGAATAATTTCTGTTGTAAGCCATTTAATGACTTCTTTTCCTTTTTCGGTTTTAGTAGGTGTGGCTTCTACCCATCTAGAAAAGGGAGCTACACACACTAGAAGAAATAGTTTACCTTCAGTCCTGTTCGCTGCTCCCATGTCAGTAAACTCAAATACTATCTGTTTCCAAGGGGCATCAGGTACTGGGAAACTACCTAGTCCTGCTTTGAGATTGAACAGCTTGCAAATTTCACAAGATTGCACAAAATATTTTATTGTGTCTTTTAGGTGGGCGTGCCACCAGTGTTGTGAAATGAGCGCTGTTACTTTTGAGCTAGCACAGTGAGCTCTACTGTGTGCTTCTTGACATAGCAAATTTAGTAGTCCAGTTGGAGCTACTATTTTGCCTTCATGATTCCAGCAGCGTCCTGTGGAATCTTTTTTTTTTCATTCCATGCTTGCTTTTCAGATGGTGCCGCTGCTTCGTGAAGTTCTTTAATGTTTTCTAAACATAATTCTCGTTGTGATTTTTCCTCCAATGTTTTCTGAGACATCTGGTTAAATGCAGTATACCCTGCTTTTGTTTTTGCTGCCTTATCTGCCGCATTGTTGCCTCTCGCTACTCTCCCATCTCCCTTTTGATGTCCTCTGCACTCGACTCTAGCAACTTGTTTTGGTTCAAGTATGGCATAATATAGTTCGAGTAATTGATTCAAGTGTTTAACCGGGGTGCCTGCTGAGGTCACAAAGCCTTTCCTTTTCCAGTGACACATGTCTGGTTTAGAGGCATGTCTTTAACTGTAAACACTGTTTTTATTTCACTAATTTATTCAATGTTTATTGTTAGATTAATTAATATTTATCTGCAGGGTTAGAATTTGCTAATAGTATTAATATAGTGTTCAGCTGTACAGCTCTCTGGTTGCTGTGGCTGTTTTTAAATGTGCCATGAAAACAAACCTTGACTTGACTTGTTATGACTCAGACTTACTGCAGCTGTCTTTAAATTTCTTTTAGAGTTTTCTTCTTCAAGAAACTCATTGGTGATATCTGACTCTCGTTGTGCCTTTTATTGCCGTGTTTTTGTTTATTTCCTAATAATCTAACTCACTTTAAACCTTTATATAAAGCACGTTGCTGCTCTGTTAAGATAACAGATCCATTGATTCATAGATCTGCTGCAGTTAAATAGTTAAATGGTTTAATGAGATCAATTATAAATACTGATGATAAATATTAACTCAGAATTGGTGAAAATAAGCAGAGGAGAAGTATTTAGATCAGCTAAATTTTAAGTCATGTTACTGTGATCTCTAACACAATAAAGGCTAACCTTTAATGCTTTAAGATGGTAAGAAACTGTCTGACACCTATCTGCCTGACCTTGCTGTTAAATCCCGATATTTTCTAATATGTCATATGGTCTGACTGTCCGGTCTCAGACCTGCTTCAGGTGGAAATCATAAAGTCTCAATTTGTAGAACATCTTTTGTTCAGGCAGTTTTTCAATTAAAGGATCAAAGATTTAAATGCTATGTTTGTTTGTCTGACTTTTTAAGAGAGCTGTTAAATCTTAATTCAACAACAAACTGGTTCTAATGTTTAGTTTTAAACAGTCTGTTCTTCCTGGATTTATTTTGGACATTGTATTGCTTCTTATCTCTTCACTGTAATACTTGCATTGAAAAGCGGTTTTCAGATTGTCCATTCAATGTGGTATTTCTCCCATTCAAATTTATTTAAAAATAAATTAATTATTGAATTGATGATAAATGCTCTAGTAAAAACTTCCATTATCATTGTAAATTTTTTGACTAAATAACTATATGTAACTCTGGTACTCTTTAAGTACAGGCCCATGATCAATCAGAATCTGTCCTCACTCTCAGGGCTTAATGGGGGAAGAAGGAAGCAGGGTTGGGATGAGATAATCTTAGGGTGAGAGCATTTATGACAAAGCTATCTAAACTTTTCTTTTCCAATTACACATGTCCACATGTACAGCCTAAGCTGTTTATGCTGAATCTGTATAAATGGTCATTTTTTTATTTTGCTAAATGGCATGCTTCTGTTATTGAGTGTGATGTTAGGAAGATGTGTCTTATCTGCTAGTGTAGTAGGATGTGTCCCTGGAAAAGATGACGTTGTGTCTGGCACGTGCTGCGGTAGAGGTGCAGAGGACTGCGTCTGAATAGAGAATTTAACTTCTCCAAAAAAAATACTGACAGTCTGCAAGAAATGTTACTGTTTTTTTTCCGTCTTTTTCTGCCCTTGCTCTCTGCAATAAACCTGCCTCTTTTAGCTTTGCTGTTGCTTGATTCCTACTGCCTGTTGCTTGTTTTGAAAACATAGAGAAATCACTCAGTTGCGGTGGCGCACTTTCAAACCCTCCAAACATTCCTTTCCCTTGCATTTCTCTCGTCCAATTTACAAATCTATCTGTCTCTCTTTTTTCGTCTTCTCTTGGAACTTTTTTCTGCCATCTCGTCAACGTGTCAAATAATACCGACCCCAATGAGCCGGGTTTACATGTTTTCCACTTATCCAATGTCCACTTAGCACAGACATTACTCACGCCGCCAATTGCCGACTAACAGACCCCCGCCCATTGGCATCTACTTCCTATTCAGTTTAGAAGACAGGATGAATTTTGTGTCTTTTATTTAGCCAAATTGTACTAAACTAGGACACATATGACTCTCCCTATGTGAGACTATGTGTTTATACTTTACATGTGACCACCTAGTAAACCTGTAGACACAAATTTTGTGCTTTTGATTTAGTGATCGGAGGACATTCTAATTCAGACAATTTAGTTTAGAATGACCAATGTGCAGAAATTTCACATATCCTGATACAAGAGGTTTTCTGCTCACCTTGTTATTTAGGCACCTTGAATTGTCTGAAGAAGGGTCCCCTCCAACCAGCTCCGGAAGTCCTCGATCGGACTTGTGAAGTTGTATTCACACTTGTCAGAGTATAATTGGCCAGTTTTGAGTGGCATGATCAGGCCAGCTTCTGTCCTTGTTGTGTTCTTTGGATATGATAAACAATGTGTGTGTATGAGTGACTGCTGTTTTAGGTGTCTAATGTACCAGACCTATCTGCCCTAATAGAGATGTTTTGTCTGACCCAGTTGTTTATGTCATTCTAAGGTCTTGGACCATTTAAGATAATCTGTTGTGCAGTATGAGCAGAGTGGAAAAGTACCAGCTAGGAACATAGGTTATTTAGTAAAATACAGAATATGAATTTATAATGTCTAAGAACAAAGCCAATTATAACAGTGTTATGTATCGCAAAGAAAACTATTCTCATGAACTGGAAAGCGAAGAACAATCTGTGTATTAACCAGTTTAGAAATGTTCTTTTAGATTATATTAGCATGGAAACAATGTGTGCCTCCTCAAAACATCAATTGGCTGAATTTCATTCTCTCTGGTCCCCGCTGATTAGGTTTATCACATAGTGGTGGTGGGTTGCTGTCCCATCACTCTGGGCGGTTGGATGTGTTCTGTGGGGGGGCTGTGTGGCTTCGGGCGTCTGGTGGTCTCTCGGGTCGTGAGGACCGGGTTGGTCTGGGCGGGCTGGGTTGCCCTGGACATGCCACAGTATGGGTGGGTTGGTGCAGGTACTGGTGCCAGGCTTGTTGCTCTGGGACCTCCAGGGTGTCCGCAGGTAGTTGTTATCTTTAGGCTGTTAGGGCGTGCGGTGGGGGGGGTGCTTTTCCCCTGTTGGGGGGGGCCTGGGTGATGGTGGGTCTCAGGCCCAGGCTGCTGCGTCCGGTGTGGCCGGGTGGTTTGTTTGTTGTTGTTTGTTTGTTTGTTTGTAGAGGTCCTCCGGGGTGGGGTTGGGTTGGGTTGAGTGGGGTGGGGTGGGGTGGGTACCTTCCGGGGGTACAGTAGCTCCCGGAATATGGTCGCTGCAGGCCCCGAGCCTGGTGGACATCAGGCCCTCCTGCCCTGTGTTGGGTCCCAGGTAGCGGGGGTGCCTATTGCAGCCAGTCCCTGGCTGCCTTCTCCGGGGGAGAGTAGCTGCCCCGGTGTATATCCCCATACCCCTCTCTCTTTTGGCTCCTGTACACAGCACACACTCACACATGAAGGGTTTTGGGGGCGTGTGTGTTCTGTGGGGTGTAGTGGATGGGGTCACGTAGGTGGTCCCCTGGGCTGCACTCTGCAGTTCCCCGCCCCTGTTTTAATTACACCTTAGACATCACTACTTATCACACACACACACACATTAGGTCTTGGCGGGTGGTTGCAGTGAATGGCATCTGGTGGGCGGGGCTCTTTGGGTATGTAGGCTGCCCAGAGGGCTGCACTCCCAGTTCTACAAGGTTGGCTGCCCCTCAATTTTAATCGCTCACTATTAGAAAATATTGAAGAGCCAGAAGGGTGAGGGGAGGGGTCTTCTCACACCCCTGCTTCCTGGTTTCTGGTCGGGCAGGAGTGGCCAGGAGGAATTAATTATTCTGCTGGTTCAGGGTCTGTGGTGGCTGGGGGGCTGCTGGCCCCCTGGTGTGCCCGCTGCGCTACACCCCAGCGGAGTCAAGGGAGGGAGGACGTGTGGTGATGATTGGGCCTGGGTCTGGGACTTGCTGTCGCCTGGCCTGCCTGTGCTTCTCCCAATGGGGGGGTGGCGTTGCTGCTCCCCACTGCTCGCGACTTCACCCACCTGTGGGCACGCCTTGACTCCATGGGCACTTGGCCAGGGGCGCTGGGGCAGGCACTGACCCACTGCGTGGCTGTCTGGGGCGCTTGGCCCTCCCGGGTATTGGGTGGGGCCTCTGCCGGGGGGTTTTGGGGCGCTCGGGCTCCTGGGGTCCGGTGCACGGACCATGTCTGGGCGGCTTGGTCCTGGTGGGGTCGGTGGGCTGTTGCCCCTGGCTCCCGGGGGGCCTCTGCCCTATGCTTATGGGGGCTCTGTCCGGGGGCTTCCTCTGCTGTCTACTGGGTGGATGCGTGGTTGTCGCTGCGGTGGGCATCCTGGGTTCTGTGCTCCGTGGGGGCTGCTGGTGGCCTGGGTCTTGTGGCCCTCTCTGCCTGCTTCTGATTGCTTGGGGGGGCTGTAGATTGTGGCCGTGTACACTTATACACTCTAACTAACACATAACTAAGCACGGTTAATGTAGGTCCTGTGCCATGGGTGTTGCATGTTCTCACACACACACACAACACACATTAGTCCAGTAGCAGTTCATGCATTACCATGTCGCCTCAGGTCATCTATATGCGATTGCCACTACTTGTGCTTGTTTTTGTTCGTTTGTGTGTTTGTTTGTTTTTTTCTCTGCTTGTCTGCTTTCAGGTGCTCCTGGTGGCGCTAAGGCTGGATTCGCAACAGAGACCATGGATTATTGTCTGTTTTGTTTTTTTACAGGTGTAGCAGCTGGTTGTCTGGTTTTTGTTTCTATTTTTGTTCTGTTTCCTCTTCTTTCTTCTTCTTGTTTCCTTGTCCCCCCTTCCGGTTCAGTTCTATTACATGTTATATATTGTAAACAGAAATAAATAAATGGGCATCAAGGGGAGCTTTACATTTGTAAAAATTCCCTTGGCAAAGGAAATCTGTTTGGCATAAAAGGTATTCACAATTCTGCTGCCATAATGCTGAACAGAACAAGGGAAAAAAAGTGAAGGAATTCATTTTACAGCAAAATCCTGAATCGTGCATAACTCCTCATAAGGAGTGTATTGCTCAAACATAAGTGTGGTTCTTTCTCATATAAGGTAATATAAAGAAGTTTATACTTAAAACCAGCGTAGACATGGATAAATAAGAAGGACAACGCAGTTTTAACTTGGTTTGAGTGAAGGAATTAATTTTACAGCAAAATCCTGAATCGTGCATAACTCCTCATAAGGAGTGTATTGCTCAAACATAAGTGTGGTTCTTTCTCATATAAGGTAATATAAATAAGTTTATACTTGAAACCAGCTTAGACATGGATAAATAAGAAGGACAAAGCAGTTTTAACTTGGTTTGAGTGAAGGAATTCATTTTACAGCAAAATCCTGAATCGTGCATAACTCCTCATAAGGAGTGCATTGCTCAAACATAAGTGTTGTTGTTTCTCATACAAGGTTATAAAAAGAAGTTTATGTTTGAAACCAACTTAAACTTGGACAAATATGAAGGACAAAGCAGTTTTAACTTGGTTTGAGTGAAGCAATTAATTTTATGGCAATATCTAAAATCTTGACTATCTCCTTAAAGTAAAGCGAATTCCAGAAGAACAAGTGTGGTTCTTTCTCATATAAGGTAATATAAAGAAGTTTATACTTGAAACCAGCTTAGACATGGATAAATAAGAAGGACAAAGCAGTTTTAACTTGGTTTAAGTGAAGGAATTCATTTTACAGCAAAATCCTGAATCGTGCATAACTCCTCATGAGTGTATTGCTCAAACATAAGTGTTGTCCTTTGTCATACAAGGTTATAAAAAGAAGTTTATGTTTGAAACCAGCATAAAGGGACAAATATGAAGGACAAAGCAGTTTTAACTTGGTTTAAGTGAAGGAATTCTTAGTTAGCAGTTCCTTGATGAGGGATATTTCAGACACCAAAATCCACCCCATCAGTATCAGTGATCACGCTCCAGTTTCTATCACACTGAAGAATAAAAGAGTTATACCACCAGGAATTCGAGATTCCTGCTGGTGGCCTGGGTCTTGTGGAAAAGCAGTCATGAGAGGCAAAATAATCTCTTTTTCATCAAATAAGAAAAAGAGGGAAAGTTCAAGGATATCAGATTTAGAACTCAGGATCAAATCATTAGAAGTTGTCTACAGGCCTGGGTCTTGTGGCCCTCTCTGTCTGCTTCTGATTGCTGGGGGGGGGGGGGGGGGGGGGGCTGTGGATTGTGGCCCTGTACACTTATACACTCATAACTAACCACGGTTACCATGTAGATCCTGTGCCATGGGTGTTGCATGTTCTCACACACACACACACACACATTTATTAGCCCAGTTGCATGCTCGCTAAGCAGTTGATGTATTATCATGTCGTCTCAGGTCATCTATATCCACAGCTGTGTTGTATGCGATTGCCGCTTCTTGTGCTTGTTTGTTTGTGTGTTTGTTTTTTCTTTGCTTGTCTGCTTTCAGGTGCTCCTGGTGGCGCTAAGGCTGGATTCCCCTCAGAGGCCATGGATTGTTGTCTGTTTTGTTTTTTACAGGTGTAGCAGCTGGTTGTCTGGTTTTTGTTTCTATTTTTGTTCTGTTTCCTCTTCTTTCCTCTTCTTCTTTCCTTGTCCCCCGGTCCGGTTCAGTTCTATTACATGTTATAAATTGTAAACAAAATAAATAAATGGGCATCAAGGGGAGCTTTACATTTATAAAACTTCCCTTGGCAAAGCAAATCTGTTTGGCATCAAAGGTATTCAGACTACAATTCTGCTGCCATAATGCTGAACAGGACAAGGGGGAAAAAAAAAAAAAAAAAAAAAGAAGTTGTCTACAGTACCTCAAAAGAGGAACACACACTGAATGAACTAAGAAAAGCTTAATTGAATTAAACAAAATTATTAACAAACAAACACAGTTTCTGATACAAAGACTTCGTGTGGAGAACTTTGAGCATGGCAATAAATCCGGAAGGTTCCTAGCTAACCAACTAAAGACAAATAAAGAGAAAACAACAATCACTTCTGTTAAAGACTGAAAAGGAAATGTCACCCATGAAATCAACAATGCTTTTAGGGACTTCTATAAAACCTTATATTCATCACAAAATGATCCATCAGACAGTAACATAGATCATAGACTATTCTATCATCAACAACCTGGAAACCACAATAGTCTCTCTAGATGCAGAAAAAGCATTTGATCGAGTGAACTGGAAATTTTTATTTGCAGCATTAAACAAATTCGGGTTTGGGTCACACTTCATCAACTGGATAAGGATATTATATAGCTCCCCAAATGCAAGTGTCAGGACTAATGATCAAACTTCTCCAAGCTTCAGTCTGCAGAGAGGTACAAGACAGGGTTGCCCACTTTCTCCCTTACTTTTTGCTATTTTCATCGAACCTTTAGCAGCTGCTATCAGACAAGATAGAAATATTAAAGGCATCCAACCCCAAAATATTGAGCATAAAATAAGTCTTTATGCTGATGATGTATTACTTTTCCTCCAGAACTCACAGACGTCTCTCACTCACACGATCACACTCATAAATAAATACTCAGCACTTTCTGACTACTTTATCAATTGGTCTAAGACCACAGTTCTGCCCATTAACTGTAGGGTCCAGAATATACCTGCGATCACTTTACAGTCAGGAAATATTAGATATTTAGGCATAAACATTTCCTCCAGGCTCTCAGAGCTAACAAAGCTAAATTATGTGCAATTATTAAAGACAGTAGAGGACGATCTCTCTCGTTGGAAGTCCTTACCTATATCACTTATGGGGAGAGTTACAACCATTAAAATGATGATACTATCAAAAATTAACTATTTGTTCTCAATGATCCCCATAAAACCATCTGCTACTTGGTTTAAGTCACTAGATTCATGCATCTCCAAATTTCTGTGGAAAAACAAACCACCACGTATTAGTTTAAAAAAGCTACAGAAAACCAAGGAAAGTGGTGGATTAGATTTACCTCATTTTCAGCACTATTCCTTAGCCAATAAGTTACAGTATATATAAAACATAGTTTGCACCTAGCCCAATAGATGCACCATTGATATATATAGAACAAGCATTGTGGGATAATCTGGAAATCTCTGACCTGCCACTTATTAGTCAAAACGTAAAAAAATCACAAATGTTTTAAAAGCATTAACATCAGCACTTCTCTGACAGCCTGGTGGGAATTTCTTAAAATAACAAAGTCTTCACATGTCCCGTGTAAGCTTACACCCATCTGGAACAATCCTGACATCCTGCAAAACAAAAAAATGCTAAACTTTACTCTGTGGAAGATCAAAGAAATCAAACATCTGGAACATATAATCCAAAATGGAACATTTATTTAATTTGATGAGCTCATATCACAACATGAGATAGGCAGCAATAATTTCCTAGAATATCAACAACTTAAGTCTATAATAACAAAGTAATATATCTTCCACCAACCAGACTTACAACTCCCGATTAGGGTAGCAGAGTTTCTAAGCATCTGCATCCCAAAACTACTATCAAAAATATATAAATTATTATCTAAGATAGATGACACAATGTCTCTACCATCCTCATGAGATTTATATATTAGTTCTAGTCATAGCTTCTGGCCACAAACATGTTTGAACACCTTTAGAATGACTCGAAATCCTAATTTACAGCTTATACAATACAAAATTCTTCATAGAACACACTATACAGGACAAAGGATGTTCAGGATGGGTCTAACACACTCAAACATCTGCTCACATTGCACAGATAACACACCTGATGATTAAGCACACGCTTTGTGGTTTTGTGCGCCTGTCCAGAAGTTCTGGTTTGAAGTCTGTACGGACCTTTCAACATGGCTAAAGTGTAGCATTCCTGCATGCCCCACACTGTGCATACTGGGTGACTTAGACAACATCAACATGGAAATGAACTCAGCACACATGGTCCTCACAGTGTTGTTAGCCCGATTTTTTCATTGGAAGCCCAAGAATAAGCTGGAGAAATTGTTTATTAAAAAAGTATTTATTAGTGGTCACAAGTAGAGTATATTGCAGCGCTGGACTCGGAGTGCCAGAGCTCCCGCAGGAAATCCGTCAGGCCGAGCCCCGTTATCCGGAAACATGTCATATTTCTTGTCAGAGTATAATTGGCCAGTTTTGAGTGGCATGATCAGGCCAGCTGCTGTCCTTGTTGTGTTCTTTGGATGTGATAAACAATGTGTGTGTATGTGTGAGTGCTGTTTTAGGTGTCTAATGTACCAGACCTATCTGCCCTAATAGAGATGTTTTGTCTGACCCAGTTGTTTATGTCATTCTAAGGTCTTGGACCATTTAAGGTCATCTGTTGTGCAGTATGAGCAGAGTGGAAAAGTACCAGCTAGGAACATAGGTTATTTAGTAAAATACAGAAAATGAATTTATAATTTCTAAGAACAAAGCCAATTATAACAACTCCCCCTTTTGACATGATTTAATCATGTCAACTAAATGAGGTAGGAATGTTATATTCTGTATTGTGTCACACCTGTTAGCGGCAGCCAACTTAGCAGGTCCCCAAACTGCAAGTGGCCAACTACCTTGAGGTGCAGCACAACCAGACAGGAGATTCTTGTTATCCCCCTTTTGATATAACTTCATTATGTGAGCTGTTATGTGTAAGCTGTTCTTCTTTGCAATTATCAGCAGCAAGCAAGTTTTCATTGCATATGCATGTGTAAAATAATTGTAATACGTTAGCTAAACCTTTCTGTATCAGGAGTGTTTATCATGATGCTGGGAACAGAACCTCTTTCCCAGAATAGTTCAACCTTCATTACTCAACTGATCATAACTCTGCAATGAGCACATTTCTTAAAAGCTATAAGTATCACGCCTGTACGTGTATGCAAGGAATAAATTAATAAATGTTTCAATATGTCTTAAAATTAGTGTGTGTATGTGGCCCCAAACCCAATCTCTGTGTAGAATCTTAGTTCATTTTGGCCCAAAACTATATGTGGTTTAAGCAGTGGCAAGACCCTGCTTACCCATAAGTACCATTACAACACATAACAATAATTAACTAAGCTACAACAATTCATAAAATATTGAAACTCAAAAAGTGCTTAAGGCAATTAACATTACCATCAGGATCGTCCACTGTTCGCAGCGAATAGGAGCGAAAAACCCGATGGCTGATATCCGGGAAAATTCTCCCGCTTCGAACAGCCGATTCACACCAATGGCAATGGACATATGTATGAATTCCTATGATTAGTAATTGGTCTACTTAAAATCATTAAACTAAAGAGGAACATCACAAAACACAAAACAATAGAGTACAGACATTTAAACATGACTTGAATATGAAGATATGACCCTGTTGAGAACAGATGAGTAATGATAGATGTAGTGTAAAAACTAACAATTTCTTTTGAGTGAAAATTTTATGATAACATTGTGCAGAGTGGTGTAGTGCAGCTCAGTCTCTTGTGGTCCAATCCTGTCACTGCTTGGTGTTTGGTTGTCCTTCTGGCTGAACCTCAGTTCAGCAGTCTGAGCTAACTAGGAAGGAGAGGTTACCAGCACTTCACTTCCACAAAGGGGTCTTTACCACCCGTTTTCTCTAACTAATCTTTTTCTTTGGGACAATTAAGGAGATAATTCAGATTATTTTGTTGACAGTGGTTGAAGGTTGTATGGTTGTTCAACCATTATCTTGGCATGATGATCGTGCCTCCCAGAATTTCAGACTGACGTCTTGTCAGTCACTTGGCTGTGAGTCCTTTAGAGGTTCTGCTGCAGATGCAGTTAATTTAAGCTGTGGATGAATGTTAGCAGGAGAGAGAACTGAGCAGCACAACATGTCATTTTCACAATGTTTTATATTCAGGAATTGCCTTTTAACAGGTTCAATCCCAGTATTCATTGGTCGACAAATTAAGTTTTCATATGAACCCCAAACAAAAACAAATAAATAAACCGAAAATAAATAAATAAATAAATAAATGAAATGAAAAACAAAACAACTGGCCAGTTGATAGAAACCATGTTTTAGGACAGTACCTTAGACTCACCAACCTGCTGTACAGCATTAATGTGAAATCCAGTACCATCAACCTTTTCTGTGGAAAAAACTTCAAACCATTTAGAGAACACAGCAAGACAAAGACAAAACACAAGACAACATAGAACAAAAGACAAAAGGAAGACAAAGACTCACAGAATTTTGGGAAAATCTTGAGAAGTGTTAGTAAACTATGATTAATTGTTGTATCTCCACCCCCCCGATGAGACTTAGTCTCATCCGTATGTTAGTTCTGCTGAACTCTTCCACTGCAGTTTCTGCTCCTGTGTTGCTGCTGCAGGACAGAAATGTTTGTGGTTAGAGTTCATTTTGGGAGCAGCACAGCATCAAGAAAGCAGCCATTTCTTCTCAATGAGTAACTGATTAACCTTTTTGGGATAAATATTGTCTGTCCTCTTAATTCAGCTCAGAGTGCTTTTGATAAAAATTTCAGCACGATCTACTTAATTCTCACTTGTTACTTTATACTAAATTCTATTTAATTCTTACCAGTGGCTGTGTTTCGTGATGCTGAGCCATCCACAGACAGTTCAGGATCAGCATTAAGTTTTTTCTGCTCCATTTGAATTAGAAACACTTCATGGGGTACCAACAGTGTGACATCAGAGTTTCTTATAACATCACATGATACAATAACATATTTCCATACAAATTAGAATCAAAGACAAAGGTTTATTCTATTTTTCTATTTGTCTCAATTCCTCATTTATTTATTTTTTAGATGAGCCATGTGGCCTTGTGCTGCTAAATTTTTCCTTAGCAGTGCCACAGCATCGTGCTTGTGTTCAGATCTTTGGTTGGTTATTGATCACTGTTATCTTGCATGCATGCTTTGACCTAAGGGCCAGGATTCTTGATATTATTTTGTAATATTTTTTTTAATTTTTTTTTCCTGGTAGCAGTTTTGGAATGTTAGCTAAATTGTTCAGGATCATTCTTGTTTTTTCTTGACATGAATTAGGCCTTCAATCGTGCAGTTCAAAGCTCTGTGCTTTACCTTACTTCGAGCAGCTCTGCCTCAGTTTATTATGTTTTACTTAATCTTTACTTCTTCCTTCCAGTATGTGTGGATGTATGTGGGTGTATGTGTACGTATAGATGTGCGTGTGTGTGTGTGTGTATGTGTGTCTATATGTGGCCTTGGATTTCACTGCTTTGTTTTATTTTCTTCTATCATTTTCTTGTATGAAAAGTGTTATGAAAATAAAGTTTGATTGATTGATTCATTGATTGATTGCACCAGATTAAACAACTTGGGTCATCTCCCATGTAAATTCTCGAATGAACCAGAACACATGATTAAAACTGTTCTCACAGAACATTTTTTTCATCCCATTCATATCTTTTTCGTTCGACCAACATTTCATGACTGAGCACAGATCGGATTGTACCTTGTATCTTGTTTCTCAATAAATTGTAATTGAAGTGGGTTGTTGCCATTTTCCAGAGATCTTTTAGTCACCTGGTGTGGAGTGGTGGGAAGAGAGGGTGTGTCCAGATTACTGTTGTAGTTCTTTGTAACTTGAGCTTTTAATGTCTGACTTTCACACAGGAGAGGTGTGAAAATTAGTTATTGTAACCTTTATTGTTTCTGCTACTGTGGTTCTACAGTCTAGTCTCCACAGTGGTGTTTTCCTTTGGTTTCATCGTCAGTGGTCCGTTCAGTCTCTGATAGAGTTTTAGTCCCCGTGGTCTAGTCTTTGTCAGCAGGTGAGGTTCCTAAGTCAGTCCAGACCTCAGTTAATGTTCTTTCGGTAGGATCTTGAGCCTGAGTACAGTGATCCTTGTGGATCCAGTTACTCAGTCTATTCTCAGTCAACCATACCTTTACACAATGTGTTGTAGCTTCTGCGTCCTGTCCATATAGGAGAGGACCAGTTAAGTTTGTTCAATTTCCTGGTCCTATTCCTTGCTGAGATATACTCATCACCGTGTTATTCAGTTGTTTCACATTCACACAAGTTTCCATACTGTAGTACAACAAGGGGTGAGCCTGTTGGTGCAGTTGTAAATGGACAGGGTGTTTCCTCCCTGTCATGACCTCATGTGGGACAACATGACAACATTCATGGTGGCATTTGGAGTAAATCTTAGGCTAACACAATACGTAGAGCTTCAGCCCAGGTTAACTGTGTGTCTGCACAGACTTCTTTTCGGCCTTTTTGATGGTTCTATTTGCTCTTTTCACTAGTCCTTGTAAAGCTGGGTGAGAGACTGCACCGAGCTTATGTGTAATTCCAAACAATTTTTCCACTTCTCCTAGTTCTTCATTGGAGAAGTGAGTACCATTATCTGATCTTATCACTTCTGGTACCCCAAATCTTGGAATAATTTCTGTTGTAAGCCATTTAATGACTTCTTTTCCTTTTTCGGTTTTAGTAGGTGTGGCTTCTACCCATCTAGAAAAGGGAGCTACACACACTAGAAGAAATAGTTTACCTTCAGTCCTGTTCGCTGCTCCCATGTCAGTAAACTCAATTACTATCTGTTTCCAAGGGGCATCAGGTACTGGGAAACTACCTAGTCCTGCTTTGAGATTGAACAGCTTGCAAATTTCACAAGATTGCACAAAATATTTTATTGCGTCTTTTAGGTGGGGGTGCCACCAGTGTTGTGAAATGAGCGCTGTTACTTTTGAGCTAGCACAGTGAGCTCTACTGTGTGCTTCTTGACATAGCAAATTTAGTAGTCCAGTTTGAGCTACTATTTTGCCTTCATGATTCCAGCAGCGTCCTGTGGAATCTTTTTTTTTTCGTTCCATGCTTGCTTTTCAGATGGTGTCGCTGCTTTGTGAAGTTCTTTAATGTTTTCTAAACATAATTTTCGTTGGGATTTTTCCTCCAATGTTTTCTGAGACATCTGGTTAAATGCAGTATACCCTGCTTTTGTTTTTGCTGCCTTATCTGCCGCATTGTTGCCTCTAGCTACTCTCCCATCTCCCTTTTGATGTCCTCTGCACTCGACTCTAGCAACTTGTTTTGGTTCAAGTATGGCATAATATAGTTCGAGTAATTGATTCAAGTGTTTAACCGGGGTGCCTGCTGAGGTCACAAAGCCTTTCCTTTTCCAGTGACACATGTCTGGTTTAGAGGCATGTCTTTAACTGTAAACACTGTTTTTATTTCACTAATTTATTCAATGTTTATTGTTAGATTAATTAATATTTATCTGCAGGGTTAGAATTTGCTAATAGTATTAATATAGTGTTCAGCTGACTTGACTTGACTTGTTATGACTCAGACTTACTGCAGCTGTCTTTAAATTTCTTTTAGAGGTTTCTTCTTCAAGAAACTCATTGGTGATATCTGACTCTCGTTGTGCCTTTTATTGCCGTGTTTTTGTTAATTTCCTAATAATCTAACTCACTTTAAACCCTTATATAAAGCACGTTGCTGCTCTGTTAAGATAACAGATCCATTGATTCATAGATCTGCTGCAGTTAAATAGTTAAATGGTTTAATGAGATCAATTATAAATACTGATGATAAATATTAACTCAGAATTGGTGAAAATAAGCAGAGGAGAAGTATTTAGATCAGCTAAATTTTAAGTCATGTTACTGTGATCTCTAACACAATAAAGGCTAACCTTTAATGCTTTAAGATGGTAAGAAACTGTCTGACACCTATCTGCCTGACCTTGCTGTTAAATCCCGATATTTTCTAATATGTCATATGGTCTGACTGTCCGGTCTCAGACCTGCTTCAGGTGGAAATCATAAAGTCTCAATTTGCAGAACATCTTTTGTTCAGGCAGTTTTTCAATTAAAGGATCAAAGATTTAAATGCTATGTCTCTTGTAAGCCATTTAATGACTTCTTTTCCTTTTTCGGTTTTAGTAGGTGTGGCTTCTATCCATCTAGAAAAGGGAGCTACACACACTAGAAGAAATAGTTTACCTTCAGTCCTGTTCGCTGCTCCCATGTCAGTAAACTCAATTACTATCTGTTTCCAAGGGGCATCAGGTACTGGGAAACTACCTAGTCCTGCTTTGAGATTGAACAGCTTGCAAATTTCACAAGATTGCACAAAATATTTTATTGTGTCTTTTAGGTGGGGGTGCCACCAGTGTTGTGAAATGAGCGCTGTTACTTTTGAGCTAGCACAGTGAGCTCTACTGTGTGCTTCTTGACATAGCAAATTTAGTAGTCCAGTTGGAGCTACTATTTTGCCTTTATGATTCCAGCAGCGTCCTGTGGAATCTTTTTTTTTTCGTTCCATGCTTGCTTTTCAGATGGTGCCTCTGCTTTGTGAAGTTCTTTAATGTTTTCTAAACATAATTTTCGTTGTGATTTTTCCTCCAATGTTTTCTGAGACATCTGGTTAAATGCAGTATACCCTGCTTTTGTTTTTGCTGCCTTATCTGCCGCATTGTTGCCTCTCGCTACTCTCCCATCTCCCTTTTGATGTCCTCTGCACTCCACTCTAGCAACTTGTTTTGGTTCAAGTATGGCATAATATAGTTCGAGTAAGTGATTCAAGTGTTTAACCGGGGTGCCTGCTGAGGTCACAAAGCCTTTCCTTTTCCAGTGACACATGTCTGGTTTAGAGGCATGTCTTTAACTGTAAACACTGTTTTTATTTCACTAATTTATTCAATGTTTATTGTTAGATTAATTCATATTTATCTGCAGGGTTAGAATTTGCTAATAGTATTAATATAGTGTTCAGCTGTACAGCTCTCTGGTTGCTGTGGCTGTTTTTAAATGTGCCATGAAAACAAACCTTGACTTGACTTGTTATGACTCAGACTTACTGCAGCTGTCTTTAAATTTCTTTTAGAGGTTTCTTCTTCAAGAAACTCATTGGTGATATCTGACTCTCGTTGTGCCTTTTATTGCCGTGTTTTTGTTAATTTCCTAATAATCTAACTCACTTTAAACCTTTATATAAAGCATGTTGCTGCTCTGTTAAGATAACAGATCCATTGATTCATAGATCTGCTGCAGTTAAATAGTTAAATGGTTTAATGAGATCAATTATAAATACTGATGATAAATATTAACTCAGAATTGGTGAAAATAAGCAGAGGAGAAGTATTTAGATCAGCTAAATTTTAAGTCATGTTACTGTGATCTCTAACACAATAAAGGCTAACCTTTAATGCTTTAAGATGGTAAGAAACTGTCTGACACCTATCTGCCTGACCTTGCTGTTAAATCCCGATATTTTCTAATATGTCATATGGTCTGACTGTCCGGTCTCAGACCTGCTTCAGGTGGAAATCATAAAGTCTCAATTTGTAGAACATCTTTTGTTCAGGCAGTTTTTCAATTAAAGGATCAAAGATTTAAATGCTATGTCTCTTGTAAGCCATTTAATGACTTCTTTTCCTTTTTCGGTTTTAGTAGGTGTGGCTTCTATCCATCTAGAAAAGGGAGCTACACACACTAGAAGAAATAGTTTACCTTCAGTCCTGTTCGCTGCTCCCATGTCAGTAAACTCAATTACTATCTGTTTCCAAGGGGCATCAGGTACTGGGAAACTACCTAGTCCTGCTTTGAGATTGAACAGCTTGCAAATTTCACAAGATTGCACAAAATATTTTATTGTGTCTTTTAGGTGGGGGTGCCACCAGTGTTGTGAAATGAGCGCTGTTACTTTTGAGCTAGCACAGTGAGCTCTACTGTGTGCTTCTTGACATAGCAAATTTAGTAGTCCAGTTGGAGCTACTATTTTGCCTTTATGATTCCAGCAGCGTCCTGTGGAATCTTTTTTTTTTCGTTCCATGCTTGCTTTTCAGATGGTGCCGCTGCTTTGTGAAGTTCTTTAATGTTTTCTAAACATAATTCTCGTTGTGATTTTTCCTCCAATGTTTTCTGAGACATCTGGTTAAATGCAGTATACCCTGCTTTTGTTTTTGCTGCCTTATCTGCCGCATTGTTGCCTCTCGCTACTCTCCCATCTCCCTTTTGATGTCCTCTGCACTCGACTCTAGCAACTTGTTTTGGTTCAAGTATGGCATAATATAGTTCGAGTAATTGATTCAAGTGTTTAACCGGGGTGCCTGCTGAGGTCACAAAGCCTTTCCTTTTCCAGTGACACATGTCTGGTTTAGAGGCATGTTTTTAACTGTAAACACTGTTTTTATTTCACTAAATTATTCAATGTTTATTGTTAGATTAATTCATATTTATCTGCAGGGTTAGAATTTGCTAATAGTATTAATATAGTGTTCAGCTGTACAGCTCTCTGGTTGCTGTCGCTGTTTTTAAATGTGCCATGAAAACAAACCTTGACTTGACTTGTTATGACTCAGACTTACTGCAGCTGTCTTTAAATTTCTTTTAGAGTTTTCTTCTTCAAGAAACTCATTGGTGATAACTGACTCTCGTTGTGCCTTTTATTGCCGTGTTTTTGTTAATTTCGTAATAATCTAACTCACTTTAAACCTTTATATAGAGCACATTGCTGCTCTGTTAAGATAACAGATCCATTGATTCATAGATCTGCTGCAGTTAAATAGTTAAATGGTTTAATGAGATCAATTATAAATACTGATTATAAATATTAACTCAGAATTGGTGAAAATAAGCAGAGGAGAAGTATTTAGATCAGCTAAATTTTAAGTCATGTTACTGTGATCTCTAACACAATAAAGGCTAACCTTTAATGCTTTAAGATGGTAAGAAACTGTCTGACACCTATCTGCCTGACCTTGCTGTTAAATCCCGATATTTTCTAATATGTCATATGGTCTGACTGTCTGGTCTCAGACCTGCTTCAGGTGGAAATCATAAAGTCTCAATTTGTAGAACATCTTTTGTTCAGGCAGTTTTTCAATTAAAGGATCAAAGATTTAAATGCTATGTCTCTTGTAAGCCATTTAATGACTTCTTTTCCTTTTTCGGTTTTAGTAGGTGTGGCTTCTATCCATCTAGAAAAGGGAGCTACACACACTAGAAGAAATAGTTTACCTTCAGTCCTGTTCGCTGCTCCCATGTCAGTAAACTCAATTACTATCTGTTTCCAAGGGGCATCAGGTACTGGGAAACTACCTAGTCCTGCTTTGAGATTGAACAGCTTGCAAATTTCACAAGATTGCACAAAATATTTTATTGTGTCTTTTAGGTGGGGGTGCCACCAGTGTTGTGAAATGAGCGCTGTTACTTTTGAGCTAGCACAGTGAGCTCTACTGTGTGCTTCTTGACATAGCAAATTTAGTAGTCCAGTTGGAGCTACTATTTTGCCTTTATGATTCCAGCAGCGTCCTGTGGAATCTTTTTTTTTTCGTTCCATGCTTGCTTTTCAGATGGTGCCGCTGCTTTGTGAAGTTCTTTAATGTTTTCTAAAAATAATTCTCGTTGTGATTTTTCCTCCAATGTTTTCTGAGACATCTGGTTAAATGCAGTATACCCTGCTTTTGTTTTTGCTGCCTTATCTGCCGCATTGTTGCCTCTCGCTACTCTCCCATCTCCCTTTTGATGTCCTCTGCACTCGACTCTAGCAACTTGTTTTGGTTCAAGTATGGCATAATATAGTTCGAGTAATTGATTCAAGTGTTTAACCGGGGTGCCTGCTGAGGTCACAAAGCCTTTCCTTTTCCAGTGACACATGTCTGGTTTAGAGGCATGTCTTTAACTGTAAACACTGTTTTTATTTCACTAATTTATTCAATGTTTATTGTTAGATTAATTCATATTTATCTGCAGGGTTAGAATTTGCTAATAGTATTAATATAGTGTTCAGCTGACTTGACTTGACTTGTTATGACTCAGACTTACTGCAGCTGTCTTTAAATTTCTTTTAGAGGTTTCTTCTTCAAGAAACTCATTGGTGATATCTGACTCTCGTTGTGCCTTTTATTGCCGTGTTTTTGTTAATTTCCTAATAATCTAACTCACTTTAAACCTTTATATAAAGCACGTTGCTGCTCTGTTAAGATAACAGATCCATTGATTCATAGATCTGCTGCAGTTAAATAGTTAAATGGTTTAATGAGATCAATTATAAATACTGATGATAAATATTAACTCAGAATTGGTGAAAATAAGCAGAGGAGAAGTATTTAGATCAGCTAAATTTTAAGTCATGTTACTGTGATCTCTAACACAATAAAGGCTAACCTTTAATGCTTTAAGATGGTAAGAAACTGTCTGACACCTATCTGCCTGACCTTGCTGTTAAATCCCGATATTTTCTAATATGTCATATGGTCTGACTGTCCGGTCTCAGACCTGCTTCAGGTGGAAATCATAAAGTCTCAATTTGTAGAACATCTTTTGTTCAGGCAGTTTTTCAATTAAAGGATCAAAGATTTAAATGCTATGTCTCTTGTAAGCCATTTAATGACTTCTTTTCCTTTTTCGGTTTTAGTAGGTGTGGCTTCTATCCATCTAGAAAAGGGAGCTACACACACTAGAAGAAATAGTTTACCTTCAGTCCTGTTCGCTGCTCCCATGTCAGTAAACTCAATTACTATCTGTTTCCAAGGGGCATCAGGTACTGGGAAACTACCTAGTCCTGCTTTGAGATTGAACAGCTTGCAAATTTCACAAGATTGCACAAATTATTTTATTGTTTCTTTTAGGTGGGGGTGCCACCAGTGTTGTGAAATGAGTGCTGTTACTTTTGAGCTAGCACAGTGAGCTCTACTGTGTGCTTCTTGACATAGCAAATTTAGTAGTCCAGTTGGAGCTACTATTTTGCCTTTATGATTCCAGCAGCGTCCTGTGGAATCTTTTTTTTTTCGTTCCATGCTTGCTTTTCAGATGGTGCCGCTGCTTCGTGAAGTTCTTTAATGTTTTCTAAACATAATTCTCGTTGTGATTTTTCCTCCAATGTTTTCTGAGACATCTGGTTAAATGCAGTATACCCTGCTTTTGTTTTTGCTGCCTTATCTGCCGCATTGTTGCCTCTCGCTACTCTCCCATCTCCCTTTTGATGTCCTCTGCACTCGACTCTAGCAACTTGTTTTGGTTCAAGTATGGCATAATATAGTTCGAGTAAGTGATTCAAGTGTTTAACCGGGGTGCCTGCTGAGGTCACAAAGCCTTTCCTTTTCCAGTGACACATGTCTGGTTTAGAGGCATGTCTTTAACTGTAAACACTGTTTTTATTTCACTAATTTATTCAATGTTTATTGTTAGATTAATTCATATTTATCTGCAGGGTTAGAATTTGCTAATAGTATTAATATAGTGTTCAGCTGTACAGCTCTCTGGTTGCTGTGGCTGTTTTTAAATGTGCCATGAAAACAAACCTTGACTTGACTTGTTATGACTCAGACTTACTGCAGCTGTCTTTAAATTTCTTTTAGAGGTTTCTTCTTCAAGAAACTCATTGGTGATATCTGACTCTCGTTGTGCCTTTTATTGCCGTGTTTTTGTTAATTTCCTAATAATCTAACTCACTTTAAACCTTTATATAAAGCACGTTGCTGCTCTGTTAAGATAACAGATCCATTGATTCATAGATCTGCTGCAGTTAAATAGTTAAATGGTTTAATGAGATCAATTATAAATACTGATGATAAATATTAACTCAGAATTGGTGAAAATAAGCAGAGGAGAAGTATTTAGATCAGCTAAATTTTAAGTCATGTTACTGTGATCTCTAACACAATAAAGGCTAACCTTTAATGCTTTAAGATGGTAAGAAACTGTCTGACACCTATCTGCCTGACCTTGCTGTTAAATCCCGATATTTTCTAATATGTCATATGGTCTGACTGTCTGGTCTCAGACCTGCTTCAGGTGGAAATCATAAAGTCTCAATTTGTAGAACATCTTTTGTTCAGGCAGTTTTTCAATTAAAGGATCAAAGATTTAAATGCTATGTCTCTTGTAAGCCATTTAATGACTTCTTTTCCTTTTTCGGTTTTAGTAGGTGTGGCTTCTATCCATCTAGAAAAGGGAGCTACACACACTAGAAGAAATAGTTTACCTTCAGTCCTGTTCGCTGCTCCCATGTCAGTAAACTCAATTACTATCTGTTTCCAAGGGGCATCAGGTACTGGGAAACTACCTAGTCCTGCTTTGAGATTGAACAGCTTGCAAATTTCACAAGATTGCACAAATTATTTTATTGTTTCTTTTAGGTGGGGGTGCCACCAGTGTTGTGAAATGAGTGCTGTTACTTTTGAGCTAGCACAGTGAGCTCTACTGTGTGCTTCTTGACATAGCAAATTTAGTAGTCCAGTTGGAGCTACTATTTTGCCTTTATGATTCCAGCAGCGTCCTGTGGAATCTTTTTTTTTTCGTTCCATGCTTGCTTTTCAGATGGTGCCGCTGCTTCGTGAAGTTCTTTAATGTTTTCTAAACATAATTCTCGTTGTGATTTTTCCTCCAATGTTTTCTGAGACATCTGGTTAAATGCAGTATACCCTGCTTTTGTTTTTGCTGCCTTATCTGCCGCATTGTTGCCTCTCGCTACTCTCCCATCTCCCTTTTGATGTCCTCTGCACTCCACTCTAGCAACTTGTTTTGGTTCAAGTATGGCATAATATAGTTCGAGTAAGTGATTCAAGTGTTTAACCGGGGTGCCTGCTGAGGTCACAAAGCCTTTCCTTTTCCAGTGACACATGTCTGGTTTAGAGGCATGTCTTTAACTGTAAACACTGTTTTTATTTCACTAATTTATTCAATGTTTATTGTTAGATTAATTCATATTTATCTGCAGGGTTAGAATTTGCTAATAGTATTGATATAGTGTTCAGCTGTACAGCTCTCTGGTTGCTGTGGCTGTTTTTAAATGTGCCATGAAAACAAACCTTGACTTGACTTGTTATGACTCAGACTTACTGCAGCTGTCTTTAAATTTCTTTTAGAGGTTTCTTCTTCAAGAAACTCATTGGTGATATCTGACTCTCGTTGTGCCTTTTATTGCCGTGTTTTTGTTAATTTCCTAATAATCTAACTCACTTTAAACCTTTATATAAAGCATGTTGCTGCTCTGTTAAGATAACAGATCCATTGATTCATAGATCTGCTGCAGTTAAATAGTTAAATGGTTTAATGAGATCAATTATAAATACTGATGATAAATATTAACTCAGAATTGGTGAAAATAAGCAGAGGAGAAGTATTTAGATCAGCTAAATTTTAAGTCATGTTACTGTGATCTCTAACACAATAAAGGCTAACCTTTAATGCTTTAAGATGGTAAGAAACTGTCTGACACCTATCTGCCTGACCTTGCTGTTAAATCCCGATATTTTCTAATATGTCATATGGTCTGACTGTCCGGTCTCAGACCTGCTTCAGGTGGAAATCATAAAGTCTCAATTTGTAGAACATCTTTTGTTCAGGCAGTTTTTCAATTAAAGGATCAAAGATTTAAATGCTATGTTTGTTTGACTGACTTTTTAAGAGAGCTGTTAAATCTTAATTCAACAACAAACTGGTTCTAATGTTTAGTTTTAAACAGTCTGTTCTTCCTGGATTTATTTTGGACATTGTATTGCTTCTTATCTCTTCACTGTAATACTTGCATTGAAAAGCGGTTTTCAGATTGTCCATTCAATGTGGTATTTCTCCCATTCAAATTTATTTGAAAATAAATTAATTATTGAATTGATGATAAATGCTCTAGTAAAAACTTCCATTATCATTGTAAATTTTTTGACTAAATAACTATATGTAACTCTGGTACTCTTTAAGTACAGGCCCATGATCAATCAGAATCTGTCCTCACTCTCAGGGCTGAATGGGGGAAGAAGGAAGCAGGGTTGGGATGAGATAATCTTAGGGTGAGAGCATTTATGACAAAGCTAAGGATATCTAACCTTTTCTTTTCCAATTACACATGTCCACATGTACAGCCTAAGCTGTTTATGCTGAATCTGTATAAATGGTCATTTTTTTATTTTGCTAAATGGCATGCTTCTGTTATTGAGTGTGATGTTAGGAAGATGTGTCTTATCTGCTAGTGTAGTAGGATGTGTCCCTGGAAAAGATGACGTTGTGTCTGGCACGTGCTGTGGTAGAGGTGCAGAGGACTGCGTCTGAATAGAGAATTTAACTTCTCCAAAAAAAATACTGACAGTCTGCAAGAAATGTTACTGCTTTTTTTTCCGTCTTTTTCTGCCCTTGCTCTCTGCAATAAACCTGCCTCTTTTAGCTTTGCTGTTGCTTGATTCCTACTGTCTGTTGCTTGTTTTGAAAACATAGAGAAATCACTCAGTTGCGGTGGCGCACTTTCAAACCCTCCAAACATTCCTTTCCCTTGCATTTCTCTCGTCCAATTTACAAATCTATCTGTCTCTCTTTTTTCGTCTTCTCTTGGAACTTTTTTCTGCCATCTCGTCAACGTCTCAAATAATACCGACTCCAATGAGCCGGGTTTACATGTTTTCCACTTATCAACAAAGGTTTGTGACATATTCAGGTATTTCACGTGTTAATCAGAATGGGTGAATGGTGCAATGCCCGAGTGTTGGACCTGACCAAGAAGCTTCTACACAGAATCTTTTACTCTGTGCGCTTGATCGCCTGGGGCTCTCCCAGTCTCTTCACTCGTTTTAATTCACCAAACTCTGTAACACCCTAACTAAATTCCCCTTTATTTTCTAGTCCAATGCCCCCTTTTACAGAACTACTTTAGATCTGTGTCAGTGTAGGAATTCTCCAGCAGTCTCTATTGCTAGATACACTTCCACTAACACAGTAAAATATCAACCAAATAGCAAACCACCCCACATTTTCATGAAAAATAACCAACTTAGCCCTGTGTCCTTATGCAGAGATAAACACTTAGTGTATCGCCTGTTCACAACAACTGCAGAACCACCGCCGCTTGTGGAAGAGAAAATAAAAACAAAAAAACAGACATACCGCCAATTGTGGATTTTACAGTCCAAGCACCAAATGCGTAGTAATAACAGACACACCGCCGATTGCAGATTTTACAGTCCAAGTGCCAATTGCACAGAGATTACTTACTCTGCCTATTGTGAAGTAATAAAGACCCACCGCCGATTGCAGATAAAGGTCTAAGCGCCCTTGTGCACAGAAATTACTCACGTCGCCTGTTGTGCAGTAATGCAGACCCACCGCCGATTGTGGATTTTACGGTCCAAGTGCCAATTGCACAGACATTACTCACGCCGCCAATTGCGGACTAACAGACCCCCGTCTTTTATTTGGCCAAATTGTACTAAACTAGGACACATATGACTCTCCCTATGTGAGACTATGTGTTTATACACATATACTACATGTGACCACCTGGTAAACCTGTAGACACAAATTTTGTGCTTTTGATTTAGTGATCGGAGGACATCCTAATTCAGACAATTTAGTTTAGAATGACCAATGTGCAGAAATTTCACATATCCTGATACAAGAGGTTATCTGCTCACCTTGTGTTTTAGGCGCCTTGAATTGTCTGAAGAAGGGTCCCCTCCAACCAGCTCTGGAAGTTCTCGATCGGACACGGTCTCAGAGTCAGCCAATCCGGGTCACGGCACCAATTGTTAGCCCGATTTTTTCATTGGAAGCCCAAGAATAAGCTGGATAAATGGTTTATTAAAACAGTATTTATTAGTGGTCACAAGTAGAGTATATTGCAGCGCTGGACTCGGAGTGCCAGAGCTCCGGCAGGAAATCCGTCAAGCCGAGCCCCGTTATCCGGGAACATGTCATATTTATATTCAGCTTTATCTCACAGAAGTTGTATTCACACTTGTCAGAGTATAATTGGCCAGTTTTGAGTGGCATGATCAGGCCAGCTTCTGTCCTTGTTGTGTTCTTTGGATATGATAAACAATGTGCGTGTATGTGTGACTGCAGTTTTAGGTGTCTAATGTACCAGACCTATCTGCCCTAATAGAGATGTTTTGTCTGACCCAGTTGTTTATGTCATTCTAAGGTCTTGGACCATTTAAGGTCATCTGTTGTGCAGTATGAGCAGAGTGGAAAAGTACCAGCTAGGAACATAGGTTATTTAGTAAAATACAGAATATGAATTTATAATGTCTAAGAACAAAGCCAATTATAACAGTGTTATGTATCGCAAAGAAAACTATTCTCATGAACTGGAAAGCGAAGAACAATCTGTGTATTAACCAGTTTAGAAATGTTCTTTTAGATTATATTAGCATGGAAACAATGTGTGCCTCCCAACATCAATTGGCTGAATTTCATTCTCTCTGGTCCCCACTGATTAGGTTTATCATATAGTGGTGGTGGGTTGCTATCCCGTCGCTCTGGGCGGTTGAGTGTGTGCTGGGGGGGGGCTGTGTGGCTTCGGGCGTCTGGTGGTCTCTCGGGTCGTGAGGACGGGGTTGGTCATTCCTGGAGGGGACTGTGTGTCGGGCTTGGAGGGCAGTTTTGGGGGCTTGCGGGTGGGGCTGTCTTGCGGTGTGGGGCAGGGTACCTTAGGGGCCTTGGGGTGGTGACTGCTGGCTCTGTACCGGGTGGCCGGGCCGCTCTGGCGTGGGTGGTGGTGCTGGGCCTTGGCCCTGGTGGCTGGGTGATGCATTGCGCCCGGGGGGGCTGGGTTGACCTGGACATGCCACAGTATGGGTGGGTTGGTGCAGGCTTGTTGCTCTGGGACCTCCAGGGTGTCCGCAGGTGGTTGTTATCTTTAGGGTGTTGGGGCGTGCGGTGGGGGGGGTGCTTTTCCCCTGTTGGTGGGGGGGCCTGGGTGATGGTGGGTCTCAGGCCCGGGATGCTGCGTCTGGTGTGACCGGGTGGTTTGTTTGTTGTTGTTTGTTTGTTTGTTTGTAGAGGTCCTCCGGGGTGGGGTGGGGTTGGGTTGAGTGGGGTGGGGTGGGATGGGTACCTTCTGGGGGTACAGTAGCTCCCGGAATATGGTCACCGCAGGCCCCGAGCCTGGTGGACATTAGGCCCTCCTGCCCTGTGTTGGGTCCCAGGTAGCGGGGGTGCCTATTGCAGCCAGTCCCTGGCTGCCTTCTCCGGGGGCGAGTAGCTGCCCCGGTGTATATCCCCATACCCCTCTCCCTTTTGGCTCCTGTACACAGAACACTCACACATGAAGGGTTTTGGGGGCGTGTGTGTTCTGTGGGGTGTAGTGGATGGGGCCACGTAGGTGGTCCCCTTGGCTGCACTCTGCAGTTCCCCGCCCCTGTTTTGATTACACCTTAGACATCACTACTTATCAAACACACACACACACATTAGGTCTTGGCGGGTGGTTGCAGTGAATGGCATCTGGTGGGCGGGGCTCTTTGGGTATGTAGGCTGCCCAGAGGGCCGCGCTCCCAGTTCTACAAGGTTGGCTGCCCCTCAATTTTAATCGCTCACTATTAGAAAATATTGAAGAGCCAGAAGGGTGAGGGGAGGGGTCTTATCACACCCCTGCTTCCTGGTTGCTGCTCGGGCAGGAGTGGCCAGGAGGAATTAATTATTCTGCTGGTTCAGGGTCTGTGGTGGCTGGGGGGCTGCTGGCCCCCTGGTGTGCCCGCTGCGCTACACCCCAGCGGAGTCAAGGGAGGGAGGACGTGTGGATGTATGGGATGTGAAAGTGTTTGTGGTGATGATTGGGCCTGGGTCTGGGACTTGCTGTCGCCTGGCCTGCCTGTGCTTCTCCCAATGGGGGGGCGGTGTTGCCTCTCCCCACTGCTCGCGACCTCACCCACCTGTGGGCACGTCTTGACTCCCAGGGCACTTGGCCAGGGGCGGTGGGGCATGCGCTGACCCACTGTGTGGCTGTCTGGGGCGCTTGGCCCACCCGGGTATTGGGTGTGGCCTCTAACGGTGGGTTTTGGGGCGCTCGGGCTCCTGGGGCCTCTCTGCACGGCCCATGTCTGGGCGGCTGGGGCCTGGTGGGGTCGGTGGGCTATTGCCCCTGGCTCCCGGGGGTTCTCTGCCCTATGCTTATGGGGGCTCTGTCCGGGGATTTCCTCTGCTGTCTACTGGGTGTATGCGTGGTTTTCCCTGTGGTGGGCATCCTAGGTTCTGTGCTCCGTGGGGGCTGCTGGTGGCCTGGGTCTTGTGGCCCTCTCTGCCTGCTTCTGATTGCTTGGGGGGGCTGTGGATTGTGGCCGTGTACACTTATACACTCATAACTAAGCACGGTTATCGTGTAGGTCCTGTGCCATGGGTGTCGCATGTTCTAACACACACACACACACACAACAAATTCATAAGTTTTAGGGAAGTTAGTCAATCAGAAGTAATGAAGCATTACTTAACCATAGCATTACTTAACATTAATATGTTAAATTCTCTATTTCCGGCTTATGTTTCTGATACACTTATGATTTTTTTTCAGAAGAGCTAATCTCAAATTTAGAAAATGTTTCAGTTTGGCTTGAAAATCATCTGCACCTGAAAGGTCTGACTGTCTGGTCTCAGACCTGCTTCAGGTGGAAAGTATTTCATTTTTAATGCCTTGAACTTTGTCATTAAAGAATATTCCAATTTCATTACCCTTATATGTAGAAATGAGTTCTAAATGCAACCTGGAGGGTTTGTTAATCTGTTTACTGTAGCAAGCAAGACATGAGAGTTGTTACTGCAGAAAAATAACTCTCTCTTCATCTATGCAAAGTCACACGCTGAGTTAGACCAAACATTTCAAGGAAAGTAGTGAGTTCTTTAGCTTGCTTATTATGGGCTACATCCATGTGCACCTTCAAGTCCCCTGTTATGACTAAACAGTCAACAGCAGTGCACACAATTTAAAGAAATTCAGTAAAATCATCAATAAAATCATTCTGCGGTGAGACAAAGTATTTAAGATAATTTTATCTCCATTTTTAAATAACACATGCTTGAATTAAGGACAGAAATAAATGTTTTATCTTGTGAGTGGGTATATTGGCCCTGAATATGGCACAAAGACCCTCCCCACTCTCGTCTTGTCTTGTTGTTTCATCTCTCAGTTAAATACATAAAATCAAGACTATGAGAGGAAAGTATCAAAAGCATTGCTAGACAGGAAAAAGTCAGAAAGCTGTTGGTATACAACTTTTCCTAGGACTTTGCCTAAGAATGGCAGGTTTGATATGGAAATGATAAAAATCTCAGCTTGTAAAACATCTTTTGCTCAGACAGTTTTTCCTGTGAAATGAGTAAAGATTTGAAATGATCTGTTTGTTTGTCTGAGATCTTCTGAACTTTAACTCTTTAAGAGAGCTGCTAAATCTTAATACACAAACTTGCACAAATGTCTAGCTCTAATCCTTGTTGTTCTTTTTTTTGTTGTGCTTTTTTTAAACCAGATTTACTTTGTACATTACTTTTGTATTCCCCTTCTCTAGGATTGGGCAATTTTACCATGTTCAATTCTCCCTCAAACCCAAATTTATTTTCTCATCTCTCTAAGTATTCAATATTATCGGGTTTTTTCTGAAACATGATTTTAGCACTCCCACTTAACTCCCGGTTAGCTTTAAAACAGATATTTCCCATACTGTCCTCTTGCAGCTAATCAATTTTCGGTGGAGTTATTGTGAGTACTATTGAATGAAACACTACTTCTGTCGCTATGTCACGAGCAACAACCAGATTCCAATGTTCACTTCAACTCAATTAGTCAGTAACACATTTTTCTGTCGTCACCAGCAGCAACATCACACACCAGCAGCTGTTTCACTCTTATACATACATAGCAAATAAAACAACACTGCAGCAAAGAAGGAAAAAAAACAATTTAACAAACAAACAATTCAACAACCAGCCCCTTTAACAAACAAACAAATTAATTTCACAAACAAACGATTCAACAATCAGGCCATTTAACAAACAAACGATCAGACGTATAACACTAACAAAAACTAACATGGATTTAAAACTTGCGATCTTTCATCGCAAACTCTCTTAAGAAAGATTCTGTTTCTAACACGCGGCGCGGAGTTATTTATTCCTGTAGTCTTCTCACACAGACTATGGACTAACCTTCTCTGACTGCATTTTTGTTGTCCTTGGTTAATCCCACCACTACACATGTTTACCAGTTAAAAGGCTAACCTTTTCTGACCGTTTCATTTGTGGGTTATCCAATACAACATACAGTTACCAGTTAAAAGGCTTTTTTCCTTTGCTTCACCTTTTCTGACTGCTATTATGTTTTCATGGGTTAATCCTATACACAGTTACCAGTTAAAAAGCTGACCTTTTCTGACTGCTTCTTTTATGGGTTAATCCAGCAAAATTTACACACAGTTACCAGTTAAAAAGGTGACCTTTTCTGACCGCTAATTAGGTTTTTATGGGTTAATCCTATACACAGTTACCAGTTAAAAGGATGACCTTTTCTGACTGCTTCTTTTATGGGTTAATCCAACACAACCTACACACGGTTACCAGTTAAAAGGCTTACTTTTTCTGACTGCTTCATTTGTGAGTGATCCAACATAACTTTTACACAGTTACCAGTTAAAAGGCTTCTTTACTAGGTTGCATTCGAAATAGTATATTCTTAGGAAAATAGCAACGACTCAATCTATTTAAAGGCCTCCAGTTTTCCATCAATTGCTAGTTAATTAATCAAATATTTCCCTAATAATCACACTATTTCCAACCAACAATAGTAATACAAAGGGTTCCTTACCATAAATCCACTGGTAAGTTAAACAACGAAGAATCCAGCGAGTCTGTCCACTGATTCAAAAATAGATCCTGTCACCTTTCCTCCAGCCAGTGGCAGCCGGCCTCTATCAGAAACTGTGCATAGAGGACTTCAGTTAGGAATCCTGGACTCCCCCGTGCACGGTTTCAGCTCCGATTCTGGAAGGTGGAAAGGACTTAGAATCTGGCTCGAAGGACCATTATGTTAGAAAAATTCTCTTAAAATTAGGCTCAGAGTCGCTGGATACGATAAACACAAAACATTTATTTCTTGCAAGATAGAGACAAGTCCGCACAAATCCACACAACCTGTCGGGAAGATCGCTCAGAGTTGTCTCCCGACAAAATAGTGCTCCAGCTATTTATGTTGTTTATGCTTGCTGATCACACAATGTTATGGGAAAAGGTGCTTCTCTCCCCATTCCTTGTTATGGGAAGGAACATAAAAGGTGCTTCTCACCAGTTAATATTATGGGAAAGACTAGTACCAGAGTAAAAACACTTTTGCTTGAATCATAGAAGAGGAAAGATGGAGGGACTCTGCTAAGCTGGTTTCAAGTATAAACTTCTTTATATTACCTTCTATGAGAAAGAACCACACTTGTTATTCTGGAATCCGAAATTCGTTTTCTTTTAAGGAGATAGTCAAGATTTTAGATATTGCCATAAAATGAATTGCTTCACTCAAACCAAGTTAAAACTGCTTTGTCCTTCATATTTGTCCACGCTTAAGCTCGTTTCAAACATAAACTTATTATTATAACCTTGTATGAGAAAGAACCACACTTATGTTTGAGCAATACACTCCTTATGAGGAGTTATGCACGATTTAGGATTTTGCTGTAAAATCAATTCCTTCACTTAAACCAAGTTAAAACTGCTTTTTCCTTCTTATTTATCCACGTCTACGCTGGTTTCAAGTATAGACTTCTTTATATTACCTTCTATGAGAAAGAACCACACTTGTTCTTCTGGAATCCGAAATTCGCTTTATTTTAAGGAGATAGTCAAGATTTCAGATATTGCCATAAAATTAATTGCTTCACTCAAACCAAGTTAAAACTGCTTTGTCCTTCTTATTTATCCATGTCTAAGCTGGTTTCAAGTATAAACTTCGTTTTATAACCTTGTATGAGAAAGAACCACACTTATGTTTTGAGCAATACACTCCTTATGAGGAGTTATGCACGATTCAGGATTTTGCTGTAAAATGAATTCCTTCACTTTTTTTTCCCTTGTTCTGTTCAGCATTCTGGCAGCAGAATTGTGAATACTTTTATGCCAAACAGATTTTCTTTGCCAAGGGAAGTTTTACAAATGTAAAGCTCCCCTTGATGCCCATTTATTTATTTCTGTTTACAATATATAACATGTGATAGAACTGAACCGGAACGGGGGACAAGGAAAGAAGAAGAGGAAAGAAGAGGAAACAGAACAAAAATAGAAACAAAAACCAGACAACCAGCTGCTACACCTGTAAAAAAACAAAACAGACAATAACCCATGGTCTCTGTTGCGAATCCAGCCTTAGCGCCACCAGGAGCACCTGAAAGCAGACAAGCAGAGAAAAAAAACAAACAAACACACAAACAAACAAAAACAAGCACAAGTAGTGGCAATCGTATACAACTCAACTGTGGATATAGATGACCTGAGGCGACATGGTAATACATCAACTGCTACTGGACTAATGAAAGTGTGTTGTGTGTGTGTGTGAGAACATGCAACACCCATGGCACAGGACCTACATGATAACCGTGCTTAGTTATGAGTGTATAAGTGTACACGGCCACAATCCACAGCCCCCCCAAGCAATCAGAAGCAGGCAGAGAGGGCCACAAGACCCAGGCCACCAGCAGCCCCCATGGAGCACAGAACCCAGGATGACCACCACAGAGAAAACCACGTATACACCCAGTAGACAGCAGAGGAAGCCCCCATAAGCATAGGGCAGAGGCCCCCCGGGAGCCAGTGGCAATAGCCCACCGACCCCACCAGGCCCCAGCCGCCCAGACATGGGCCGTGCAGAGAGGCCCCAGGAGCCCGAGCGCCCCAAAACCCCCCGTTAGAGGCCACACCCAATACCCGGGAGGGCCAAGCGCCCCAGACAGCCACACAGTGGGTCAGCGCCTGCTCCAGCGCCCCTGGCCAAGTGCCCTGGGAGTCAAGACGTGCCCGCAGGTGGGTGAGGTCGCGAGCAGTGGGGAGAGGCAACGCCGCCCCCCCATTGGGAGAAGCACAGGCAGGCCAGGCGACAGCAAATCCCAGACCCAGGCCCAATCATCACCACACACACTTTCACGTCCCATACATCCACACGTCCTCCCTCCCTTGACTCCGCTGGGGTGTAGCGCAGCGGGCACACCAGGGGGCCAGCAGCCCCCCAGCCACCACAGAACCTGAACCAGCAGAATAATGAATTCCTCCTGGCCACTCCTGCCCGAGCAGGAACCAGGAAGCAGGGGTGTGAGAAGACCCCTCCCCTCACCCTTCTGGCTCTTAAATATTTTCTAATAGTGAGCGATTAAAATTGAGGGGCAGCCAACCTTGTAGAACTGGGAGCGCGGCCCTCTGGGCAGCCTACATACCCAAAGAGCCCCGCCCACCAGATGCCATTCACTGCAACCACCCGCCAAGACCTAATGTGTGTGTGTGTGTGTTTGATAAGTAATGATGTCTAAGGTGTAATTAAAACAGGGGCGGGAACTGCAGAGTGCAGCCAAGGGGACCTACGTGGCCCCATCCACTACAACCCACAGAACACACACGCCCCCAAAACCCTTCATGTGTGAGTGTGTGCTGTCTACAGGAGCCAAAAGGGAGAGGGGTATAGGGATATACACCGGGGCAGCTACTCTCCCCGGAGAAGGCAGCCAGGGACTGGCTGCAATAGGCACCCCTGCTACCTGGGACCCAACACAGGGCAGGAGGGCCTGATGTCCACCAGGCTCGGGGCCTGCAGCGACCATATTCCGGGAGCTACTGTACCCCCAGAAGGTACCCACCCCGCCCCACCCCACTCAACCCAACCCCACCCCACCCCGGAGGACCTCTACAAACAAACAAACAAACAACAACAAACAAACCACCCGGTCACACCAGACGCAGCATCCCGGGCCTGAGACCCACCATCACCCCCCCCCCCCCCCCCCCCCCCCCCACCACCACCGCACGCCCCAACACCCAAAAGATAAAGATAACAACCACCTGCGGACACCCTGGAGGTCCCAGAGCAACAAGCCTGGCACCAGGACCTGCACCAACCCACCCATACTGTGGCATGTCCAGGGCAACCCAGCCCCCCCGGGCGCAAGGCATCGCTCAGCCACCAGGGCCCAGGCCCAGCACCACCACTCACGCCAGAGTGTCAGATCATTATTTGCAAAAAGCTGATGAGAAAGGGTGAGAATACCCGACTATACACCATCAAATGCGGGAGCGGTACTGTTCGGCTGTGAGTAGGTTTGAATGTCCGACCATAATTGCTGAAAAATGTGTTAGAAAAGACTAGAATGCCGGACAATACATCATCAAGAGCGGGAGAGGTGGTGTTCGGCTGCAAGTAGGTGTGAATGTCCAGCCATAATTACTCACAAACGGGTAAGAAAAGGTAGTATTGCCAGACCATACATTATCAAAACAGGGAGCGGAGGTGGTTCAGCTGCAAGGTGTGAATGTCTGACTAAAGTTTGTAAAAAGCGGATAAGACAAGGTGCGAATGCGCGACAATGTATGATCAAAAGCGGGAGCGGAGGTTTTCGGCTGCAAGGTCTGAATGTCCAACCATAATTTGTAAAAACCGGGGAAGAAAAGGCTCGAAAGCCCGACTATACACCATCAAAAGAGGGAGCGGTGGTTTTCGGCTGCAAGAAAGTCTGAATGTCCACCGATAATTCCTGAAAAATGGATAAAAAAAGGGTGCGAATGCCCAACCATACATCATCAAAAGCAGGAGTAGATGTGTTCGGCTACAAGTTTTGAATGTCCGAGCAAAGTTTGTAAAAGGCGGGTAAGAAAAGGTTCGAATGCCCGAACATACACCATCAAAAGAGGGAGCGGAGGCGTTCCGCTGTAAGAAGGTGTGAATGTCCGACCATAGTTGGTAAAAAGTGGGTAAGAAAAGGTTAAAATACCCGACTGTACACAATCAAAAGAGGGAGCGGAATTGTTCAGCTACAAGAAGGTGTGAAAGTTAGACCATGGTTTGTAAAAAGCGGGTAAGAAAAGGTTCGTATGCCCGAATATACACCATCGAAAGCGGAAGCGGAGGTGTTCGGCTGCAAGAAGGTGTGAACGTCCGACCAAAGTTTGTAAAAAGCAGTTAAGAAAAGGTTTGAATATCTAACCAAACATAATCAAAAGCGGGAGCAAAGCTGTTCAACTGCAAATAGGTGTGAATGTCAGATCATAATTTTCTAAAAGCTGAAGAGAAAGGGTGAGAATGCCCGACTATACACCATCAAATGCGGTAGCGGAGTTGTTCGGCTGTGAGTAGGTGTGAATCTCCGACCATAATTGCTGAAAAATGTGTTAGAAAAGGTAAGAATGCCGGTCCATACATCATCAAAAGCGGGAGAGGTGGTGTTCGGCTGCAAGTAGGTGTGAATATCCAGCCATAATTACTCACAAACGGGTAAGAAAAGGTAGTATTTCCAGACCATACATGTTCAAAACAGGGAGCGGAGGTTGTTCAGCTGCAAGAAGGTGTGAATGTCCGACTAAAGTTTGTAAAAAGCGGGTAAGACAAGGTGAAAAAGCCCGACAATGTATGATCAAAAGAGGGAGCGGAGGTGTTCAGCTGCAAGGTCTAAATGTCCATCAATAATTGCTAGAAATCATGTAAGAAAATTTTCCAAAATCAAACCGCACATGATCATAAGTGGGAGAGGAGGTGTTCAGCTGCAAGAAGGTGTGAATGTCCCTCCATAATTCCTGAAAAAAGGGTAGAAAAAGGTGCGAATGCCCAACTATACATTATCAAAAGCAGGTGTGAATGTCAGATCATAATTTGCAAAAAGCTGATGAGAAAGGATGAGAATGCCCGACTATACAACATCAAATGCGGGAGCGGAGGTGTTCGGCTCTGAGTAGGTGTGAATGTCCGATCATAATTGCTGAAAAATGTGTTAGAAAAGGTAAGAATGCCGGACCATACATCATCAAAAGCGGTAGAGGTGGTGTTCGGCTGCAAAAAGGTGTGAATGTTCGACCATAGTTTGTAAAAAGCGGGTAAGACAAGGTGCGAATGCTTGACAATGTATGATCAAAAGCAGGAGCGGAGGTGTTCAGCTGCAAGAAGGTCTAAATGTCCATCAATAATTGCTAGAAAACATGAAAAAAAATTTTCGAAAATCAAACCGCACATGATCATAGGTGGGAGAGGAGGTGTTCAGCTGCAAGAAGGTGTGAATGTCCACCCATAATTCCTGAAAAATGGGTAAAAAAAAGGTGCGAATGCCCAACTATACATTATCAAAAGCAGGAGTGGATGTGTTCAACTAAAAGAAGGTTTGAACGTCCGACCAAAGTTTGTAAAAAGCAGTTAAGAAAAGGTTCGAATAACCAACCTAACATAATCAAAAGCGGGAGTAGAGCTGTTCGACTGCAAGTAGGTGTGAATGTCAGATCATAATTTGCAAAAAGCTGATGAGAAGGGGTGAGAATGCCCGACTATACACCATCAAATGCGGGAGCTGTGAGTAGGGGTGAATGTCCGACCATAATTGCTGAAAAATTTGTTAGAAAAGACTAGAATGCCGGACCATTCATCATCAATAGCGGGAGAAGTGGTGTTCGGCTGCAAGTAGGTGTCAATGTCCATTCATAATTACTCACAAACGGGTAAGAAAAGGTAGTATTGCCAGACCATACATGATCAAAAGAGGGAACGGAGGTGGTTCAGCTGCAAGGTGTGAATTTCTGACTAAAGTTTGTAAAAAGCGGGTAAGACAAGGTGCGAATGCCCGACAATGTATGATGTATGATCAAAAGAGGGAGCGGAGGAGTTCGGCTTTAAGAAGGTCTGAATGTCCAACCATAATTTGTAAAAACTGGGGAAGAAAAGGCTTGAAAGCCCGACTATACACCATCAAAAGCGGGAGCGGAGGTGTTCGGCTACAAGAAGGTGTGAAAGTCCGACCAAAGTTTGTAAAATGCAGTTAACAAAAGTTTCGAATATCTAACCAAACATAATCAAACGCGGGAGCAGAGCTGTTCGACTGCAAGTAGGTGTGAATATCAGATCATAATTTGCAAAAAGCTGAAGAGAAAGGGTGAGAATGCCCGACTATACACCATCAAATGCGGTAGCGGAGTTGTTACATGATCAAAACAGGAAGCAGAGGTGGTTCAGCTGCAAGAATGTGTGAATGTCCGACTAAAGTTAAAAATATTTTTAAAAAAGCGGGAGGAGAGGTCTTCGGATGAGAGTGGTTGAGAATTTACAACCATAATCTATAAAATGCGATGAAAAAAAAGGTGTGATAGAACACTAAAAGGTGGATCGGAAGTGTTCGGCTGCAAGAAGGTGTGAATGTCCGACTATATTTGGTGAAAAGCAGGTGAAGCAAGGTCTGAATGCCCAACCTTACATCATCAAAAGCGAGATCAGAGGTGTTTGGCTGCAAGAAGGCCATAGTTTGCCAAAAGCGGGTAAGGTGCGAATGACCGACTAAATATCAACAAAAGTGGGGACGGAGGTCTTCGGATGCAAGTGGGTGTGAATATCCCACCATACTTATATGAGAGGAAGCTGTGAATGGCCGACCATAGTTTGCAAAACGCGGGTGAGAAAAGGTGCGAATGTCCAACCCTACATGATCAAAACAAGGAGCGTAGGTGTTTGGCTGCAACAAGGTGTGAATGTCCACCCATAATTAATAAAAAGCGGGCAATAAGAAGGTTCGAATGCCCAACCATACATCATCAAAAGCAGGAGTGGATGTGTTCGGCTACAAGAAGGTTTGAATATCCGACCATAGTTTGTAAAAAGCGGGTAAGAAAAGGTTTGAATGCCCGAACATACACCATCAAAGGAGGGAGCGGAGGTGTTCCGCTGTAAGAAGGTGTGAATGTCCGATCATAGTTGTTAAAAAGCGGGTAAGAAAAGGTTAAAATACCCAACTGTATACAATCAATAGCGGGAAAGGATGTGTTCGGTTACAAGAAGGTGTGAAAGTCCGACCATGGTTTGTAAAAAGCGGGTAAGAAAAGATGCCAATGCCCGACAATGTATGATCAAAAGAGGGAGCGAAGGTTTTCGGCTTTCAGGTTTGAATGTCCGACCATAGTTTGTAAAAAGCGGGTAAGAAAAGGTTCGAATGCCCGAAAATACAACATCAAAAGCGGGAGCGGAGGTGTTCCGCTGTAAGACGGTGTGAATGTCCGACCATAGATGGTAAAAAGCGGGTAAGAAAAGGTTAAAATACCCGACTGTACACAATCAATAACGGGAGCGGAGTTGTTCGGCTACAACTCGGATTCCTGATCCTTCAGTGTTTCTCTTTCTTCTACTGCAAAATCCAATGTTGTTCTTTGTTGAAGTCGATCTAGACATTGATAAACATGAAGGACAAAGCAGTTTTAACTTGGTTTGAGCGAAGGAATTCATTTTATACATAAAATCCCAAATCATGCAGAACGTATGAAAAGAAGCTTATTCTCGGATTCCTGATCCTTCAGTGTTAGTCTTTCTTCTACTGCAAAATCCAATGTTGTTCTTTGTTGAAGTCGATCTAGACATTGATAAATATGAAGGACAAAGCAGTTTTAACATAGTTTGAGTGAAGGAAATCATTTTATAGCAAAATCCCAAATCTGGTAGAACGTATGATAAGAAGCTTATTCTCGGATTCCTGAACCTTCAGTGTTGCTCTTTCTTCTACTGCAAAATACAATGTTGTTCTTTGTTGAAGTCGATCTAGACATTGATAAAATGAAGTTAAAATCAGTTTTAACAGTTTGAGTGAAGGAATTCATTTTATACATAAAATTCCAAATCATGCAGAACGTATGAAAAGAAGCTTATTCTCGGATTCCTGATCCTTCAGTGTTGCTCTTTCTTCTACTGCAAAATACAATGTTGTTCTTTGTTGAAGTCGATCTAGACATTGATAAATATGAAGTTAAAAGTAGTTTTAACATAGTTTGAGTGAAGAAATTCATTAGTAAAATCCGAAATCGTGCGGAACTCATGAAAATAAGCTTATTCTCGGATTCCTACCACTTTTGATTTGCTCTTTCTTTTACTGCAAAGTACAACGTTGTTTTTTTTTTGTTTAAATCTATCTAGACATTGATAAATATGAACGTAAAAGCCGTTTTAACATAGTTTGAGTGAAGGAATTAATTTTATAGATAAAATCCCAAATCATGCCGAACTCCTCAAAAGGGGCTTATGGCTTAATCACAAGTGTGGTTCTTTCTCATCCAGGGTAATATGAGGAAGTTTATGATTGAAATATATGTAGAAATGGGTACATATGAAGGACAAAGCAGTTTTAACATAGTTTGAGTGAAGGAATTCATTTTAAAACAAAATCCCAACAAATGAAGAACTCATGAAAAGCTTATTCTCGGATTCCTGAAACTTTAGATTTGCTCTTCCTTTTACTGCAAAGTACAACGTTGTTTTTTGTTGAAATCTATCTAGACATTGATAAATACCGGCCGAACATCTCTGCTGCCGCTTTTGACATTTTATGGTTTGGCATTCTTACCTTTTCTTACCCGCTTTTTACAAATTTTGATCTGACATTCACACCTACTTGCAGTCGAACACCTTCTCTCCCGCTTATGATCATGAGCGGTTTGACATTCGAAAATTTTCTTTCATGTTTTCTAGCAATTACTGATGGACATTCAGACCTTCTTGCAGCCGAACACCTCCGCTCCCGCTTTTGATGGTGTATATTCGGGCATACAAAACTTTTCTTACCCGCTTTTTACAAACCATGGTTGGACATTCACACTTTGTTGCTGAACTACTCCGCTCCCTCTTTTGATTGTATACAGTCGGGTATTTTCACCTTTTCTTACCAGCTTTTACCAACTACGGTCGGACATTCACACCTTCTTACAACGGAACACCTCCGCTCCCTCTTTTGATGGTGTATGTTCAGGCATTCGAACCTTTTCTTACCCGCCTTTTACAAACTATAGTCGGACATTCACACCTTCTTACAACGGAACACCTCCGCTCCCTCTTTTGATGGTGTATGTTCAGGCATTCGAACCTTTTCTTACCCGCCTTTTACAAACTATAGTCGGACATTCAAACCTTCTTGTATCCAAACACAACCCCTCCTGCTTTTGATGATGTATGGTTGGGAATTCGCACCTTTTCTTAACCATTTTTCAGTAATTATTGGTGGACATTCAGACCTTCTTGCAGCTGAACACCTCCGCTCTTGCTTTTGATGGTGTATAGTCGGGCTTTCGAGCCTTTTCTTCCCTGGTTTTTACAAATTATGGTTGGACATTCAGACCTTGCAGCCGAAAACCTATGCTCCCTCTTTTGATCATACATTGTCAGGCATTCGCACCTTGTCTTACCCGCTTTTTACAAACTTTAGTCAGACATTCACACCTTGCAGCTGAACCACCTCCGCTCCCTGTTTTGATCATGTATGGTCTGGCAATACTACCTTTTCTTACCCGTTTGTGAGTAATTATGGCTTGACATTAACACCTACTTGCAGCCGAACACCACTTCTCCCGCTTTTGATGATGTATGGTCCGGCATTCTAGTCTTTTCTAACACATTTTTCAGTAATTATGGGTGGACATTAACACCTGCTTAAAGCTGAATAACTCCTCTCCCGCTTATGATCATATGCAGTTTGACATTCGAAAGTTTTCTTTCATGTTTTCTAGAAATTACTGATGGACATTCAGACCTTCTTGCAGCTGAACACCTCCACTCCCGCTTTTGATCGTGTATAGTCGGGCTTTCGAGTCTTTTCTTCCCCGGTTGTTACATATTATGGTTGGACATTCAGACCTTCTTGCAGCCGAAAACCTCCTCTCCCTCTTTTGATCATACAATGTTGGGCATTCACACCTTTACTTACCCGCTTTTTACAAACCATGGTCGGACTTTCAAACCTTTTAGTAGCCAAACAACTCCACCCACGCTATTGATTGTGTAAAGTCGGGTATTTTAACCTTTTCTTACCCGCTTTTTAAAAACTATGGTCGGACATTCACGCCTTCTTACAGCAGAACACCTCCGCTCCCTCTTTTGATGGTGTATGTTCGGGCTTTCGAACCTATTCTTACCCCCTTTTAACAAACTATTCTCGGAGATTCACACCTACTCACAGACGAACAACTCCGCTCCCGCATTTGTTGGTGTATAGTCGGGCATTCTCACCCTTTCTCATCAGCTTTTTTAAAATTATGATCTGACATTCACACCTACTTGCAGTCGAACAGCTCTGCTCCCGCTTTTGATTATGTTTGGTTAGATATTCGAAACTTTTCTTAACTGCTTTTTAAAAACTTTGGTTGGACGTTCACACCTTCTTGCAGCCGAAAACCTCCGCTCCCTCTTTTGATCATACATTGTCGGGCATTCGCACCTTATCTTACCCGCTTTTTACAAACTATAGTCAGACATTCACACCTTGCAGCTGAACCACCTCCGCTCCCTGTTTTTATCATGTATGGTCTGGCAATACTACCTTTTCTTACCCGTTTGTGAGTAATTAATCCCAAAATATTGAGCATAAAATAAGTCTTTATGCTGATGATGTATTACTTTTCCTTCAGAACTCACAGACGTCTCTCAGTCACACGATCACACTCATAAATAAATTCTCAGCACTTTCTGACTACTCTATCAACTGGTCTAAGACCACAGTTCTGCCCATTAACTGTAGGGTCCATAATATACCTGCGATCACTTTACAGTCAGGAAATATTAGATATTTAGGCATAAACATTTCCTCCAGGCTCTCAGAGCTAACAAAGCTAAATTATGTGCAATTATTAAAGACAGTAGAGGACGATCTCTCGTTGGAAGTCCTTACCTATATCACTTATGGGGAGAGTTACATCCATTAAAATGATGATACTACCAAAAGTTAACTATTTGTTCTCAATGATCCCCATAAAACCATCTGCTACTTGGTTTAAGTCACTAGATTCATGCATCTCCAAATTTCTGTGGAAAAACAAACCACCACGTATTAGTTTAAAAACCCTACAGAAGACCAAGGACAGTGGTGGATTAGATTTACCTCATTTTCAGCACTATTCCTTAGACAATAGGTTACAATATATATCAAAATGGTTTAAATCTTGTTGTTGTCACAGTTCCCAGAGACGTTGTAATCGTTGAGGATTCTATATTCACCCCCTCATTAGAGGCACGTAATGCAGATTGAAGACACTGAATCTTCTTCTCTGTTCATTGCTGGCATCATTCCCAGCATCGTAAGTGCTCTCCTTCATCATGGTTACATGCTGCCATTCCGACATCTCGCCATTCCGACATGGGTCTCCAATTGTCGGAATGGCGACACTTAATTGGCGACACTTTTTTCCTCCTATGGTCGGAATGGCGGTATGTTTTTTGTTTTTTCTAACATACCGCCATTCCGACAGTTCCTTTTAATAGCCTATTTTTTACCCAAAACATTTTGCACTAATGATATGCCGGCGCAAATACGCCCTAAAGTTTGGCGCACAAGCTTTGCACATGCAGAGGCCACAGCCTCGCAAACAAACTTTAATAATCTATTATCAAAATCCCCTGAATTTCAAATATAAAAATACAGATATTAATGTAACTCTGGCGAGACTGAAACTGATTAAGCAGAAATACAGTGTCAGTGAGCTGTCACAGCAGCCAGCTGGAGCGGAGCTCTCCACAGAGCCCATGCATCTTTTGCACGCTGTCATCATATGCAAAAGTAATAATTGCAATTACAGATATCACGGCTACTGCACAGGACACAGTTGGGAGCACTCTGCCTTGCCTTGCCAATAGGAGAAGAGAGAAATGAAAGCATAGAACGTATAAAACACAACAAAATGCAGGAAAAACGTTTATTCATGTTATTCACGTGATTTATGAGTACTCACTCCAATTTTGGGAAGCGCGGATGGGTTTTGCGCATTTGGCACAAACACACAGCCGCAACGGTTGTAGCTTTATACAGCCTGTTGATATCTTAAGGACCTAACTGGTCACACCTGGGAGTAAATGTCATGTAGAGATTGTTTTTACATGACATTACAGCTGAACATATAGCTTTCATCCACAAACCAACGTGGGAGAGCCCGAAGACGCATGTGCCAGACGCACATAGGCATGCGTAAAACCAATTTTGACCACTTCATACTGTTTATTTGCTTTCTTTTAGTTAACTTTTGTTTCTTTTGGATTCTTGTGCGTGTTATGGAGCCGTTTTGGTCCATGTTTGTAAGCCTTTTTTTCCTGGATTAAATTTTCGGAAGTTGAAACAAGTGGCATTGGAGTGTGTGATTGAAAACCACCGCGGACTGCTTCTCCTCCTCCAGTTGCTGAGACTTTGTGTTTTTAATAACGCTTGTCTATAAACATGTGTTAAACATATAAATTGCATGAACAGAAAGAAGGGACTCACCTGTTGAGTAACACACATTTCCTTATACGGAAAGCCTTGTCGGAATGGTGGGACATTTGAACGTCAGAATAGCGGGATGTCGCAATGGTGGGATGTCGGAATGGTGGGACGTTTGCATGTCGGAATGGTGGTATGTCGGAATGGTGGGATGTCAGAATGGTGGGATGTCGGAATAGCGGGATGTCGGAATGGCGGGATTTCGGAATGGGTGTTGCCACCCCCTTCATCATATACACAGTTATTTATACATCACCTTCCACCATGAAGCGTTGTCCCTTTTTGTTTCTCTCTTTGTTCTTAAAATGCTGTTATGCATGTCTAAACCAATCCATTAAATTAGATCATTTTGGCAGTAAAGCGATCTACAATGTGCTTGGTCGCAAAGCTGCTCATCTGTGGTAAACAGCTCTTCAGAAAGGCATTCTTCAATTGATTTCACTAATTCTATGTAATAATTTTGTGATTTCCTACAAAACCACATCTGTCTGAGTATTTAATATTGTCTGGGTCCCGTTAAAACATGTATTTTTCCCATCTAATTCCTTGTTTGCTTTAAAACAAGTATTCCCCATTTTCTATCCCTTCAGTAGCCAACCAGTTTGTATGGAGTACACTGGAGCAACTTGACTGATCAGTAAAACACTGCTTTTGTTGTCACCGCAAGACTTCCCCCGTCGGTTGTTTCACTGAGACACTACTGAGTAACTATAACTCAACACAGTTTATACACATAACATTCATATACATACTAACAAACAAACAAACAATTATTTATCGCAATTTTCTCATCTCTGTTTGAACGTACACCCAGGTAAATATTCCTGTAGTCTTCTCATACCGACTATGGACCCATTCATTGTTTAACTTCACTGTTTTGCAAATCCTAATTGAATATTACACATTGACATTGAACTTTACTTGATAAGCAGGTCTTCATTGCATTCAGCAGCCTATATGTGAGCATCTATGTGTAAGCTGTTCTTCTTTGCATTTATCAGCAGCAAGCAATTCTTCATTGCACATGCATATGAAAATAGTAAAACAATTCCAATGCGTTAGCGAAACCTTCTATATCAGGAGTGTCCATCATGATGCTGGGAATAGAACCTCTTTCCCAGAATAGTTCAACCTTCATTACTCAACTGATCATAACTCCGCAATGAGCACATTTCAAAGTATCATTCCTCTACATATATTCAAAAATCTGTGTAAATGTTTAATATTTCTTATATTTGTTGATGTCATTCTGTGTGCATGTGGCCTAAACCCAATCTCTGTGTGGCAATTTTAATTTAAACAAGTTGAACTCTGCCTCTGATCATTTAAAAAAGGTGTGTACCAATATCAACCTTTCTCAGGTAATTACTGATCCTACAAAACCAAAGAGATCCTTCAAGGTTGTCCCTGATTGGCTCAATCTTAACAAATCAAAGGTAGAAAATGCGCAGTATCTGAACTTGGTGTTAGTTATCACTGCTCAATAGCCTGTATCAGAATCGCAAAAATGAAAACATTAGGTCCACGCTTGGTATCCAGATCCTGAAACATCTCCATGAGCAGGCTTTTTTTTTTAACTGATCTGTTGAATAGTTATATGACACTGTTAAAATCCCAGATGAAGATCTAGCACTTGACCATTTTTGTAAATCTTCTAATTCCATAGTTGATAAACACGCCCCTTTTAAAAAGTATAGAACTTAGAACAGGTCTATCCCTGGCTTTCGGCAGAACTGTCTTCTTTACTTTTTTTTCCCCTTGTCCTGTTCTGCATTATGTCAGAAGAATTGTAGTCTGAATACCTTTGATGCCAAACAGATTTGTTTTGCCAAGGGAAGTTTTATAAATGTAAAGCTCCCCTTGATGCCCATTTATTTATTTCTGTTTACAATATATGACATGAACTGAACTGAACCGGACCGGGGGACAAGGAAAGAAGAAGAGGAAAGAAGAGGAAACAGAACAAAAATAGAAACAAAAACCAGACAACCAGCTGCTAGACCTGTAAAAAACAAAACAGACAACAATCCATGGCCTATGAGGGGAATCCAGCCTTAGCGCCACCAGGAGCACCTGAAAGCAGACAAGCAGAGAAAAAACAAACACACAAACAAACAAAAACAAGCACAAGAAGCGGCAATCGCATACAACACAGCTGTGGATATAGATGACCTGAGACGACATGATAATACATCAACTGCTTAGTGACCATGCTACTGGACTAATGAATGTGTGTGTGTGTGTGTGTGAGAACATGCAACACCCATGGCACAGGACCTACATGATAACCGTGCTTAGTTATGAGTGTATAAGCGTACAGGGCCACAATCCACAGCCCCCCCCCAAGCAATCAGAAGCAGGCAGAGAGGGCCACAAGACCCAGGCCACCAGCAGCCCCCACAGAGCACAGAACCCAGGCAGCCCACCGCAGGGGCAACCACGCATCCACCCAGAAGACTGCAGAGGAAGCCCCCGGAAAGAGCCCCCATAAGCATAGGGCAGAGGCACTCCGGGAACCAGGGGCAACAGCCCACCGACCCCGCCAGGCCCCAGCCGCCCAGACATGGGCCGTGCAATGGACCTGGGCCCCAGGAGCCCGAGCGCCCCCAAACCCCCCGGCAGAGGCCCCACCCAATACCCAGGAGGGCCAAGCGCCCCAGACAGCCACAAAGTGGGTCAGCGCCTGCCCCAGCGCCCCTGGCCAAGTGCCCTGGGAGTCAAGACGTGCCCACAGGTGGGTGAAGTCGCGAGCAGTGGGGAGAGGCAACGCTGATGCCCCATCGGGAGAAACACAGGCAGGCCAGGCGACAGCAAGTCCCAGATCCAGGCCCAATCATTACCACACACACTTTCACGTCCCATACATCCACACATCCACACATCCTACCTCCCTCGACTCTGCTGGGGTGTAGTGCAGCGGGCACACCAGGAGGCCAGCAACCCCCCAGCCACCACAGACCCCGAACCAGCAGAAAAATTAATTAATCCTCCTGGCCGCTCCTGCCCCGAGCAGACACCAGGAAGCAGGGGTGTGCGAAGAAGACCCCTCCCCTCACCCTTCTGGCTCTTCAATATTTTCTAATAGTGAGCAATTAAAATTGAGGGGCAGCCAAACTTGTAGAACTGGGAGCGCGGCACTCTGGGCAGCCTACATACCCAAAGAGCCCCGCCCACCAGATGCCACTCAGTGTAACCACCCCCCAAGACCTAATGTGTGTGTGTGAGTGTGTTTGATAAGTAGTAATGTCTAAGGTGTAATTAAAACAGGGGCAGGGAACTGCAGAGTGCAACCAAAGGGGACCACCTACGTGGCTCCATCCACTACATCACGTCATCTATCTTAGACAATAATTTATATATTTTTGATAGTAGTTTTGGGGTACAGATGCTTAGAAATTCTGCTACCATAGTCGGGGGTTGTAAGTCTGGTGGGTGGAGGATATATCCATCCATCCATCCATCATCTGCCGCTTATCCGGGGGTCGGTTCGCGGGGGCAGCAGCTTGAGCAGAGAAACCCAGACGTCTCTGTCCCCGGCCACTTCCTCCAGCTCTTCCGGGGGGACCCCGAGGCGTTCCCAGGCCAGCCGAGAGACATAGTCTCTCCAACGTGTCCTGGGTCTCCCCCGGGGTCTCCTCCCAGTGGGACGTGCCCGGAACACCTCCCCAGGGAGGCGCCCAGGGGGCATCCTAACCAGATGCCCGAGCCACCTCATCTGACTCCTCTCAATGCGGAGGAGCAGCGGTTCTACTCCGAGCCCCTCCCGGATGACTGAGCTTCTCACCCTATCTCTAAGGGAGAGCCCAGACACCCTGCGGAGGAAACCCATTTCGGCCGCTTGTATTCGCGATCTTGTTCTTTCGGTCACTACCCACAACTCGTGACCATAGGTGAGGATGGGAACGTAGATTGACCAGTAAGTACGCAGAGCCTGCAACACTGCAGGCGCCGCACCGATCCGCCCGTCAATCTCCCGCTCCATTCGTCCCTCACTCGTGAACAAGACCCCGAGATACTTGAACTCCTCCTCTTGGGGAAGGATCTCATTCCCGACCCGGAGAGAGCATTCCACCCTTTTCCGGCTGAGAACCATAGTCTCGGATTTGGAGGTGCTGATTCTCATCCCAGCCGCTTCACACTCGGCTGCGAATCACTCCAGTGAGAGCTGAAGGTCACGGACTGACGACGCTAACAGAACCACATCATCTGCAAAAAGCAGAGACCCGATTCTGAGGTCGCCAAATGGGACACCCTCAACGCCCTGGCTCCGCCTAGAAATTCTGTCCATAAAAGTTAGGAACAGAATCGGTGACAAAGGGCAGCCCTGACGGAGTCCAACTCTCACCGGAAACGTATCCGACTTACTGCCGGCAATGCGGACCAAACTCTGGCACCGGTCATACAGAGACCGAACGGCCCCTATCAAGGGGTCCGGCACTCCATATTCCCGGAGCACCCCCCACAGGACTCCACGAGGGACACGGTCGAACGCTTTCTCCAAGTCCACAAAACACATGTAGACTGGTTGGGCGAACTCCCATGCACCCTCCAGGATCCTGCCGAGGGTATAGAGCTGGTCCACTGTTCCACGGCCAGGACGAAAGCCACACTGCATCTCCTGAATCCGAGGCTCGATTATCCGACGGATCCTCCTCTCCAATACCCCCGAATAGACCTTACCAGGGAGGCTGAGGAGTGTGATACCCCTATAGTTGGAACACACCCTCCGGTCCCCCTTTTAAAAGAGGGGGACCACCACCCCAACCTGCCAGTCCAGAGGCACTGTCCCCGATGTCCACGCGATACTGCAGAGGTGTGTCAGCCAAGACAGCCCTACAACATCCAGAGCCTTGAGAAACTCAGGACGGACCTCATCCACCCCCGGGGCCTTGCCACCGAGGAGCTTTTTAACCACCTCGGCAACCTCAGCCCCAGAAATGGGAGGCCCCGTCTCCGAGCTCTCCGACTCTGCCTCTTCCGAGCACGTGTTGGTAGGATTGAGGAGTTCCTCGAAGTACTCCCCCCACCGACTCACAACATCCCGAGTTGAGGTCAGCAAAGCCCCGTCCCCACTGTAAACAGTGTTGACTGTGAGCCGCTTCCCCCCCCTGAGACGCCGGATGGTGGACCAGAATCTTTTCGAGGTCGTCCGGAAATCGTTCTCCATGGTCTCACCGAACTCCTCCCAGGCCCGAGTTTTTGCCTCAGCAACCGCCGAAGCCGCAGCCCGTCTGGCCCGTCGGTACCTATCAGCTTCTTCCAGGGTCCCACTGGCCAAAAAGGCCCGATAGGACTCCTTCTTCAGCTTGACGGCTTCCCTCACCACTGGTGTCCACCAGCAGGTTCGAGGGTTTCCGCCACGACAGGCACCGACCACCTTACGGCCACAACTCCGACCAGCTGCCTCGGCAATGGAGTCACGGATCATGGCCCATTCAATGTCCCCCACCTCAAATATGGTTGAAGCTCTGCCGGAGGTGGGAGTTAAAGCTCCTTCTGACGGGGGATTCTGACAAACGCTCCCAGCAGACCCTCACAATACGTTTGGGCCTGCCAGGTCTGATCGGCATCCTCCCCCACCAGCGGAGCCAACTCACCACCAGGTGGTGATCAGTTGACAGCTCCGCCCCTCTCTTCACCCGAGTGTCCAGGACATACGGCCGCAAGTCCGATGATACAACCACAAAGTCGATCATCGAACTGCGGCCAAGGGTGTCCTGGTGCCAAGTGCACATATGGACACCCTTATGCCTGAACATGGTGTTCGTTATGGACAGTCTATGACTGGCACAGAAGTCCAACAACATAACACCACTCTGATTCAGATCGGGGGGGGCCGTTCCTCCCAATCACACCCCTCCAGGTCTCACTGTCATTGCCCACGTGAGCATTGAAGTCCCCCAGCAGAATGAGGGAGTCTCCGGTAGGAGCATTCTCCAGTGCCTCCCCCAGAGACTCCAAAAAGGGTAGGTACTCTGAACTGCTGTTTGGCGCATAGGCACAAACAACAGTCAGGACTCGTCCCCCCACCCAAGGCGGAGGGAGGCTACCCTCTCGTTCACTGGGGTAAACCCCAATGTACTGGCACACAGCCGGGGGGCAATAAGTATGCCCACACCTGCTCTGCGCCTCTCACCACGGGCAACTCCAGAGTGGAAGAGAGTCCAACCCCTCTCAAGAGTACTGGTTCCAGATCCCAAGCCGTGCGTCGAGATGAGTCCGACTATATCTAACGGTCTGATGAAGTTTCAACAATAAACAACAAACTTTGTATTATGAGAAAGAACCAGACTCATTCTTCAGGAATCCGAAAATAAGCTCTATTTTACGAGTTATGCACGAATTCGGATTCTCCTATAAAACGAATTCCTTAACTCAAACCAAGTTAAGACTGCTTTGTCCTTCATATTTATTCATGTCTAATCAAGTTTCAATGATAAACAACGTTGTACTTTGTAGAATGAGAAAGAACTTCTTCAGCAATAAGCATCTCTCGACAAATGACGAAATACAGATTTTGCTATAAAATTAATTGCTATCAGCCTGACTTAAAACTGTTTGTCTTCCTTATTTATCCACTTCAAATCAAGTTTCACCAATTAAAAAAAATTTGTAGTTTGAGAAAGAACAACTTAATCTTGAGCAATCAGTATAAAAAGAGGTTAAGCAAAGGTGCGAATGTCAAACCATACATGATCAAAACAGGGAGCGGAGGTGTTTGGCTGAGACAAGGTGTGAATGTCCACCCATAATTAATGAAAAGCAGGCAACAAGTAGGTTCGAATGCCCAACCATACATCATCAAAAGCAGGAGTGGATATGTTCGGCTACAAGAAGGTTTGAACGTCTGACCATAGTTTGTAAAAAGCGGGTAAGAAAAGGTTCGAATGCCCGAACATACACCATCAAAGGAGGGAGCGGAGGTGTTCCGCTGTAAGAAGGTGTGAATGTCCGACCATAGTTGGTAAAAAACGGGTAAGAAAAGGTTAAAATACCCGACTTTACACAATCAGTAGCGGATGCGGAGTTGTTCGGCTACTAAAAGTTGTGAAAGTCCGACCATGGTTTGTAAAAAGCAGGTAAGAAAAGGTGCTAATGCCCGAAAATGTATGATCAAAAGAGGGAGCGGAGGTGTTCGGCTGCAAGAAGGTGTGAATGTACACCCATAATTACTGAAAAATGGGTAAGAAAAGGTGCGAATGCCCAACTATACATAATCAAAAGCAGGAGTGGATGTGTTCGGCTCCAAGAAGGGTTGAATGTCTGACCATAGTTTGTAAAAAGCAGGTAAGAAAAGGTTTGACTGCCCGAACATACACCGTCAAAAGAGGGAGCGGAGGTGTTCCGCTGTTAGAAGGTGTGAATGTCCGACCATAGTTGGTAAAAAGTGGGTAAGAAAAGGTTAAAATACCCGACTGTACACAATCAATAGCGGGAGCGGAGTTGTTTGGCTACTAAAAGATGTGAAAGTCCGACTATGGTTTGTAAAAAGCGGGTAAGAAAAGGTGCTAATGCCCGACAATGTATGATCAAAAGAGGGAGTGGAGGTTTTCGGCTGTAAGAAGGTCTGAATGTCCAACTATAATTTGTAAAAACCGGGTAAGAAAAGGCTTGAAAGCCCGACTATACACCATCATAAGCGGGAGAGGATGTGTTCAGCTGCAAGAAGGTGTGAATGTCCACCCATAATTACTGAAAAATGGGTAAGAAAAGGTGCGAATGCCCAAACATACATCATCAAAAGCAGGAGTGGATGTGTTGGGCTACAAGAAGGTTTGAAAGTCCGACCATGGTTTGTAAAAAACGGGTAAGAAAAGGTGCGAATGCCCGACAATGTATGATCAAAAGAGGGAGCGGAGGTTTTTGGCTACAAGAAGGTTTGAATGTCCGACCATAGTTTGTAAAAAGAGGGTAAGAAAAGGTTCAAATGCCTGACAATACACACTCAAAAGTGGGAGCGGAGGTGTTCCGCTGTAAGACGGTGTGAATGTCCGACCATAGTTGGTAAAAAGCGGGTAAGTAAAGGTTAAAATACCCGACTGTACACAATCAATAGCGGGAGCGGAGTTGTTCGGCTACAAGAAGGTGTGAAAGTCCAACCATGGTTTGTAAAAAGCTGGTAAGAAAAGGTTCGAATGCCCGAATATATACCATCAAAAGCGGAAGCGGAGGTGTTCGGCTGCAAGAAGGTGTGAACGTCCGACCAAAGTTTGTAAAAAGCAGTTAAGAAAAGGTTCGAATATCCAACCAAACATAATCAAAAGCGGGAGAAGAGCTGTTCGACTGCAAGTAGGTGTGAATGTCCAGCCATAATTACTCACAAACGGGTAAGAAAAGGTAGTATTGCCAGACCATACATGATCAAAACAGGGAGCGGAGGTGGTTCAGCTGCAAGAAGGTGTGAATGTCCAACTAAAGTTTATAAAAAGCGGGTAAGACAAGGTGCGAATGCCCGACAATGTATGATCAAAAGCGGGAGCGGAGGTTTTCAGCTGCAAGAAGGTCTGAATGTCCAAATAGGTGAGAATTCCTGAAAAATGGGTAAAAAAAGGGTGCGAATGCCAAACCATACATCATCAAAAGCAGGAGTGGATGTGTTCGGCTAGAAGAAGGTTTGAATGTCCGACCATAGTTTGTAAAAAGCGGGTAAGAAAAGGTTCGAATGCCCAAACATAGACCATCAAAAGAGGGAGCGGAGGTGTTCCGCTGTAAGAAGGTGTAAATGTCCGACCATAGTTGGTAAAAAGCGGGTAAGAAAAGGTTAAAATACCCGACTGTACACAATCAATAGCGGGAGCGGAGTTGTTCGGCTACAAGAAGGTGTGAAAGTCCGACCACGGTTTGTAAAAAGCGGGTAAGAAAAGGTTCGAATGCCCGAATATATACCATCAAAAGTGGAAGTGGAGGTGTTCGGCTGCAAGAAGGTGTGAACGTCCGACCAAAGTTTGTAAAAAGCAGTTAAGAAAAGGTTCGAATATCCAACCAAACATAATCAAAAGCGGGAGCAGAGCTGTTCGACTGCAAGTAGGTGTGAATGTCAGATCATAATTTGCAAAAAGCTGATGAGAAAGGGTGAGAATGCCCGGCTATACACCATCAAATGCGGGAGCGGAAGTGTTCGGCTGTGAGTAGGTGTGAATGTCCGACCATAATTGCTGAAAAATGTGTTAGAAGAGACTAGAATGCCGGACAATACATCATCAAAAGCGGGAGAGGTGGTGTTCGGCTGCAAGTAGGTGTGAATGTCCAGCCATAATTACTCACAAATGGGTAAGAAAAGGTAGTATTGCCAGACCATACATGATCAAAACAGGGAGCGGAGGTGGTTCAGCTGCAAGGTGTGAATGTCTGACTAAAGTTTGTAAAAAGCGGGTAAGACAAGGTGCGAATGCCCGACAATGTATGATCAAAAGAGGGAGCAGAGGTGTTCAGCTGCAAGAAGGTCTGAATGTCCACCAATAATTACTGAAAAATGGGTAAGAAAAGGTGCGAATGCCCAACCATACATCATCAAAAATAAGAGTGGATGTGTTCGGCTACAAGAAGGTTTGAATGTCCAGCCATAATTACTCACAAATGGGTAAGAAAAGGTAGTATTGCCAGACCATACATGATCAAAACAGGGAGCGGAGGTGGTTCAGCTGCAAGGTGTGAATGTCTGACTAAAGTTTGTAAAAAGCGGGTAAGACAAGGTGCGAATGCCCGACAATGTATGATCAAAAGAGGGAGCAGAGGTGTTCAGCTGCAAGAAGGTCTGAATGTCCACCAATAATTACTGAAAAATGGGTAAGAAAAGGTGCGAATGCCCAACCATACATCATCAAAAATAAGAGTGGATGTGTTCGGCTACAAGAAGGTTTGAATGTCCGACCAAAGTTTGTAAAAAGCAGGTAAGAAAAGGTGAAAATACCCGACTGTACACAATCAAAAGAGGGAGCGGAGTTGTTCAGCAACAAAGAGTGAAAGTCTGACCATGGTTTGTAAAAAGTGGGTAAGAAAAGGTTTGTATGCCCGAATATACAACATCAAAAGCAGAAGCGGAGGTGTTCGGCTGCTTGAAAGTTTGAACGTCCTACCAAAGTTTGTAAAAAGCAGTTAAGAAAAGTTTCGAATATCCAACCAAACATAATCAAAAGCGGGAGCAGAGTGGTTCAGCTGCAAGAAGGTCTGAATGTCCATCAATAATTGCTTTAAAACATGAAAGAAAATTTTTGAATATCATCCGCACATGATCATAAGAAGGAGAGGTGTTCAGCTGCAAGAAGGTGTGAATGTCCACCCATAATTCCTGAAAAATGGGTAAAAAAAAGGTGCGAATGCCCAATCATACATCATCAAAAGCAGGAGTGGATGTGTTCGGCTACAAGAAGGTGTGAACGTCCAACCAAAGTTTGTAAAAAGCAGTTAAGAAAAGGTTTGAATATCCAACCAAACATAATCAAAAGCGGGAGCATAGCTTTTCGACTGCAAGTAGGTGTGAATGTCAGATCATAATTTGCAAAAAGCTGATGAGAAAGGGTGAGAATGTCCGACTGCACACCATCAAATGCGGGAGCGGAGTTGTTCGGCTGTGAGTAGGTGTGAATCTCCGACTGTAATTTCTGAAAAATGTGTTAGAAAAGGTAAGAATGCCGGTCCATACATCATCAAAAGCGAGAGAGGTGGTGTTCGGCTGCAAGTAAGTATGAATGTCCAGCCATAATTACTCACAAACGGGTAAGAAAAGGTAGTATTGCCAGACCATACATGATCAAAACAGGGAGCGGAGGTGGTTCAGCTGCAAGAAGGTGTGAATGTCCGACTAAAGTTCAAATATATTAACAAAAGCGGGAGGAGAGGTCTTCGGATGAGAGTGGTTGAGAATTTCCAACCATAATCTATAAAATTTGGTGAAAAAAAGGTGTGATAGAACACTAAGAGGTGGAGCGGAAGTGTTCGGCTGCAAGAAGGTGTGAATGTCCGACTATATTTGGTGAAAAGCAGGTGAAGCAAGGTCTGAATGCCCAACCTTACATCATCAAAAGCGAGATCAGAGGTGTTTGGCTGCAAGAAGGCCATAGTTTGCCAAAAGCGGGTAAGCTGCGAATGACCAACTAAATATCAACAAAAGTGGGGGCGGAGGTCTTCGGATGCAACTGGGTGTGAACATCCCACCATAAAAGTATGGTGGAGAGGAAGCTGTGAACAGCCAACCATAGTTTGCAAAAAGCGGGTGAGAAAAGGTGCGAATGTCCAACCATACATGATCAAAACAGGGAGCGGAGGTGTTTGGCTGTGACAAGGTGTGAATGTCCACCCAAAATTAATGAAAAGCGGGCAAAGAATTAGGTTTGAATGCCCAAGCATACATCATCAAAAGAAGGAGTGGATGTGTTCGGCTAGAAGAAGGTCTGAATGTCCGAGCATAGTTTGTAAAAAGCGGGTAAGAAAAGGTTCGAATGCCCGAATATATACCATCAAAAGAGGGAGCGGAGGTGTTCCGCTGTAAGAAGGTATGAATGTCCGACCATAGTTGGTAAAAAGTGGGTAAGAAAAGGTTAAAATACCCGACTGTACACAATCAATAGCGGGAGCGGATGTGTTTGGCTACAAGAATGTGTGAAAGTCCGACCATGGTTTGTAAAAAACGGGTAAGAAAAGGTGCGAATGCCCGACAATGTATGATCAAAAGAGGGAGCGGAGGTTTTTGGCTACAAGAAGGTTTGAATGTCCGACCATAGTTTGTAAAAAGCGGGTAAGAAAAGATTCAAATGCCTGACTATACACCATCAAAAGAGGGAGCGGAGGTGTTCCGCTGTAAGACGGTGTGAATGTCCGACCATAGTTGGTAAAAAGCGGGTAAGTAAAGGTTAAAATACCCGACTGTACACAATCAATAGCGGGAGCGGAGTTGTTCGGCTACAAGAAGGTGTGAAAGTCCAACCATGGTTTGTAAAAAGCTGGTAAGAAAAGGTTCGAATGCCCGAATATCTACCATCAAAAGCGGAAGCGGAGGTGTTCGGCTGCAAGAAGGTGTGAACGTCCGACCAAAGTTTGTAAAAAGCAGTTAAGAAAAGGTTCGAATATCCAACCAAACATAATCAAAAGCGGGAGAAGAGCTGTTCGACTGCAAGTAGGTGTGAATGTCCAGCCATAATTACTCACAAACGGGTAAGAAAAGGTAGTATTGCCAGACCATACATGATCAAAACAGGGAGCGGAGGTGGTTCAGCTGCAAGAAGGTGTGAATGTCCAACTAAAGTTTATAAAAAGCGGGTAAGACAAGGTGCGAATGCCCGACAATGTATGATCAAAAGCGGGAGCGGAGGTTTTCAGCTGCAAGAAGGTCTGAATGTCCAAATAGGTGAGAATTCCTGAAAAATGGGTAAAAAAAGGGTGCGAATGCCAAACCATACATCATCAAAAGCAGGAGAGGATGTGTTCGGCTAGAAGAAGGTTTGAATGTCCGACCATAGTTTGTAAAAAGCGGGTAAGAAAAGGTTCGAATGCCCAAACATAGACCATCAAAAGAGGGAGCGGAGGATTTCCGCTGTAAGAAGGTGTAAATGTCCGACCATAGTTGGTAAAAAGCGGGTAAGAAAAGGTTAAAATACCCGACTGTACACAATCAATAGCGGGAGCGGAGTTGTTCGGCTACAAGAAGGTGTGAAAGTCCGACCACGGTTTGTAAAAAGCGGGTAAGAAAAGGTTCGAATGCCCGAATATATACCATCAAAAGTGGAAGTGGAGGTGTTCGGCTGCAAGAAGGTGTGAACGTCCGACCAAAGTTTGTAAAAAGCAGTTAAGAAAAGGTTCGAATATCCAACCAAACATAATCAAAAGCGGGAGCAGAGCTGTTCGACTGCAAGTAGGTGTGAATGTCAGATCATAATTTGCAAAAAGCTGATGAGAAAGGGTGAGAATGCCCGGCTATACACCATCAAATGCGGGAGCGGAAGTGTTCGGCTGTGAGTAGGTGTGAATGTCCGACCATAATTGCTGAAAAATGTGTTAGAAGAGACTAGAATGCCGGACAATACATCATCAAAAGCGGGAGAGGTGGTGTTCGGCTGCAAGTAGGTGTGAATGTCCAGCCATAATTACTCACAAATGGGTAAGAAAAGGTAGTATTGCCAGACCATACATGATCAAAACAGGGAGCGGAGGTGGTTAAGCTGCAAGGTGTGAATGTCTGACTAAAGTTTGTAAAAAGCGGGTAAGACAAGGTGCGAATGCCCGACAATGTATGATCAAAAGAGGGAGCAGAGGTGTTCAGCTGCAAGAAGGTCTGAATGTCCACCAATAATTACTGAAAAATGGGTAAGAAAAGGTGCGAATGCCCAACCATACATCATCAAAAGCAAGAGTGGATGTGTTCGGCTACAAGAAGGTTTGAATATCCGACCAAACTTTGTAAAAAGCAGGTAAGAAAAGGTGAAAATACCCGACTGTACAAAATCAAAAGAGGGAGCGGAGTTGTTCAGCAACAAAGAGTGAAAGTCTGACCATGGTTTGTAAAAAGTGGGTAAGAAAAGGTTTGTATGCCCGAATATACAACATCAAAAGCAGAAGCGGAGGTGTTCGGCTGCTTGAAAGTTTGAACGTCCTACCAAAGTTTGTAAAAAGCAGTTACGAAAAGTTTCGAATATCCAACCAAACATAATCAAAAGCGGGAGCAGAGTGGTTCAGCTGCAAGAAGGTCTGAATGTCCATCAATAATTGCTTTAAAACATGAAAGAAAATTTTTGAATATCATCCGCACATGATCATAAGAAGGAGAGGTGTTCAGCTGCAAGAAGGTGTGAATGTCCACCCATAATTCCTGAAAAATGGGTAAAAAAAAGGTGCGAATGCCCAACCATACATCATCAAAAGCAGGAGTGGATGTGTTCGGCTACAAGAAGGTGTGAACGTCCAACCAAAGTTTGTAAAAAGCAGTTAAGAAAAGGTTTGAATATCCAACCAAACATAATCAAAAGCGGGAGCATAGCTTTTCGACTGCAAGTAGGTGTGAATGTCAGATCATAATTTGCAAAAAGCTGATGAGAAAGGGTGAGAATGTCCGACTGCACACCATCAAATGCGGGAGCGGAGTTGTTCGGCTGTGAGTAGGTGTGAATCTCCGACTGTAATTTCTGAAAAATGTGTTAGAAAAGGTAAGAATGCCGGTCCATACATCATCAAAAGCGAGAGAGGTGGTGTTCGGCTGCAAGTAAGTGTGAATGTCCAGCCATAATTACTCACAAACGGGTAAGAAAAGGTAGTATTGCCAGACCATACATGATCAAAACAGGGAGCGGAGGTGGTTCAGCTGCAAGAAGGTGTGAATGTCCGACTAAAGTTCAAATATATTAACAAAAGCGGGAGGAGAGGTCTTCGGATGAGAGTGGTTGAGAATTTCCAACCATAATCTATAAAATTTGGTGAAAAAAAGGTGTGATAGAACACTAAGAGGTGGAGCGGAAGTGTTCGGCTTCAAGAAGGTGTGAATGTCCGACTATATTTGGTGAAAAGCAGGTGAAGCAAGGTCTGAATGCCCAACCTTACATCATCAAAAGCGAGATCAGAGGTGTTTGGCTGCAAGAAGGCCATAGTTTGCCAAAAGCGGGTAAGCTGCGACTGACCAACTAAATATCAACAAAAGTGGGGGCGGAGGTCTTCGGATGCAACTGGGTGTGAACATCCCACCATAAAAGTATGGTGGAGAGGAAGCTGTGAACAGCCAACCATAGTTTGCAAAAAGCGGGTGAGAAAAGGTGCGAATGTCCAACCATACATGATCAAAACAGGGAGCGGAGGTGTTTGGCTGTGACAAGGTGTGAATGTCCACCCAAAATTAATGAAAAGCGGGCAAAGAATTAGGTTTGAATGCCCAAGCATACATCATCAAAAGAAGGAGTGGATGTGTTCGGCTAGAAGAAGGTCTGAATGTCCGAGCATAGTTTGTAAAAAGCGGGTAAGAAAAGGTTCGAATGCCCGAATATATACCATCAAAAGAGGGAGCGGAGGTGTTCCGCTGTAAGAAGGTATGAATGTCCGACCATAGTTGGTAAAAAGTGGGTAAGAAAAGGTTAAAATACCCGACTGTACACAATCAAAAGAGGGAGCGGAGTTGTTCAGCAACAAAGAGTGAAAGTCTGACCATGGTTTGTAAAAAGTGGGTAAGAAAAGGTTTGTATGCCCGAATATACAACATCAAAAGCAGAAGTGGAGGTGTTCGGCTGTAAGAAGGTGTGAATGTCCGACCATAGTTGGTAAAAAGCGGGTAAGAAAAGGTTAAAATACCCGACTGTACACAATCAATAGCGGGAGCGGAGTTGTTTGGCTACTAAAAGATGTGAAAGTCCGACTATGGTTTGTAGCGGGAGGAGAGGTCTTCGGATTAGAGTGGTTGAAATTTCCAAACATAATCTATAAAATGCGGTGAAAAAAAAAGGTGTGAAGGAATGAATTTTATAGCAAAATCCGAAATCATGCATAACTCCGCAAAAGGAACGTATTGCTCAACCAAAGGGATGCTTCTTTCTCATTCAGGGTAATATGAGGAACTTTATGCTTGATACATTTTAGACATGGATAACTATGAAGGACAAAGCAATTTTAACTTGGTTTGAGCAAAGCAATTCATTTTATAGGAAAATCCGAAATCGTGCAGGACTCATGAAAGTAAGCTTATTCTCGGATTCCTGATCCTCCAGTGTTGCTCTTTCCTATACTGCAAAATACAGCCTTGTTCTTTGTTGAAATCGATATAGACATTGATAAATATGAAGGACGAAGCAGTTTCCACTTTGTTTGAGTGAAGGAATTAATTTTATAGCAAAATCCCAAATCATGCAGAACGTATGAAAATAAGCTTGTTTTCGGATTCCTGATCCTTCAGTGTTGCTATTTCTTCTACTGCAAAATACAATGTTGTTCTTTGTTGAAGTAAATCTAGACATTGATAAATATGAAGGACAAAGCAATTTTAACTTGGTTTGAGCAAAGCAATTCATTTTATAGCAAAATCCCAAGTCATGCAGAACGTATGAAAATAAGCTTGTTTTCGGATTCCTGATCCTTCAGTGTTGCTATTTCTTCTACTGCAAAATACAATGTTGTTCTTTGTTGAAGTCAATCTAGACATTGATAAATATGAAGGACAAAGCAGTTTTAACATAGTTTGAGTGAAGGAATTCATTTTATAGCAAAATCCCAAATCATGCAGAACGTATGAAAATAAGCTGGTTTTCGGATTCCTGATCCTTCAGTGTTGCTATTTCTTCTACTGCAAAATACAATGTTGTTCTTTGTTGAAGTCAATCTAGACATTGATAAATATGAAGGACAAAGCAGTTTTAACATAGTTTGAGTAAAGGAATTCATTTATACATAAAATCCCAAATCATGCAGAACGTATGAAAATAAGCTTATTCTCGGATTCCTGATCCTTCAGTGTTGCTTTTTCTACTACTGCAAAATACAATGTTGTTCTTTGATGAAGTAAATCTAGACATTGATAAATATGAAGGACAAAGCAGTTTTCACTTGGTTTGAGTGAAGGAATTCATTTCATACATAAAATCCCAAATCATGCAGAACGTATGAAAAGAAGCTTATTCTCGGATTCCTGATCCTTCAGTGTTGCTTTTTCTTCTACTGCAAAATACAATGTTGTTCTTTGTTGAAGTCGATCTAGACATTGATAAATATGAAGGACAAAGCAGTTTTAACTTGGTTTGAGTGAAGGAATTAATTTTATACATAAAATCCCAAATCATGCAGAACGTATGAAAATAAGCTTATTCTCGGATTACTGATCCTTCAGTGTTGCTCTTTCTTCTACTGCAAAATCCAGTGTTGTTCTTTGTTGAAGTCAATCTAGACATTGATAAATATGAAGGACAAAGCAGTTTTAACATAGTTTGAGTGAAGGCATTCATTTATAGTAAAATCAATAATCGTGCAGAACTCATGAAAATAAGCTTATTCTCGGATTCCTAAAACTTTTGATTTGCTCTTTCTTTACTGCAAAGTACAATGTTGTTCTTTGTTGAAGTCGATCTAGACATTGATAAATATGAAGGACAAAGCAGTTTTCACTTGGTTTGAGTGAAGGATTTGCAACTGAAAACCTCCCGCTCCCGCTTTTGATGGTGTATAGTCGGGCTTTTGAGCCTTTTCTTACCCGGTTTTTAGAAATTATTGTTGGACATTCAGACCTTGCAGCCGAAGACCTCCACTCCCTCTTTTGATCATACATTGTTGGGCATTCGCACCTTGTCTTACCCGCTTTTTACAAACTATAGTCAGACATTCACACCTTGCAGCTGAACCACCTCAGCTCCCTGTTTTGATCATGTATGGTCTGGCAATACTACCTTTTCTTACCCGTTTGTGAGTAATTATGGCTGGACATTCACACCTACTTGCAGTCGAACAGCTCTGCTCCCACTTTTGATGGTATATATTCGGGCATTCGAACCTTTTCTTAACTGCTTTTTGCAAACTTTGGTCGGACGTTCACACCTTGCAGCCGAACACCTCCGCTTCCGCTTTTGATGGTATATATTCGGACATTTGAACCTTTTCTTAGCAGCTTTTTACAAACCATGGTTGAACTTTCACACCTTCTTGTAGCCGAACACCTCCGCTCCCGCTTTTGATGGTGTATAGTCAGGCATTTGAACCTTTTCTTACCCGCTTTTTACAAACCATGGTCGGACTGTCACACATTCTTGTAGCCAAACACCTCCTCTCCCGCTATTGATTGTGTACAGTCGGGTATTTTAACCTTTTCTTTCCCACTTTTTACCAACTATGGTCGGACATTCACACCTTCTTACAGCGGAACACCTCCGCTCCCTCTTTTGATGGTGTATGTTTGGGCATTCGAACCTCTTCTTACCCGCTTTTTACAAACTATGCTCGGACATTCAAACCTTCTTGTAACCGAACACATCCACTCCTGCTTTTGATGATGTTTGGTTGGGCATTCAAACCTACTTGTTGCCCGCTTTTCATTAATTTTGGGTGGATATTCACACCTTGTCACAGCCAAACACCTCCGCTCCCTGTTTTGATCATGTATGGTTGGACATTCGCACCTTTTCTCACCCGCTTTTTGCCAACTATGGTCGGCTGTTCACAGCTTCCTCTCCACCATACTTGTATGGTGGGATATTCACACCCACTTGCATCCGAAGACCTTTTGTTGATATTTAGTCGGTCATTCGCAGCTTACCCGCTTTTGGCAAACTATGGCCTTCATGCAGCCAAACACCTCTGATCTCGCTTTTGATGATGTAAGGTTGGGCATTCAGACCTTGCTTCACCTGCTTTTCACCAAATATAGTCGGACATTCACACCTTCTTGCAGCCGAACACTTCCGCTCCACCTTTTAGTGTTCTATCACACCTTTTTTTTCACCGCATTTTATAGATTATGGTTGGAAATTCTCAACCATTCTCATCCGAAGACCTCTCCTCCCGCTTTTGTTAATATATTTGAACTTTAGTCGGACATTCACACCTTCTTGCAGCTGAACCACTTCCGCTCCCGCTATTGATTGTGTACAGTCGGGTATTTTAACCTTTTCTTACCCGCTTTTTACCAAATATGGTCGGACATTCACACCGTCTTACAGCGGAACACCTCTGCTCCCGCTTTTGATGGTGTATAGTCAGGCATTTGAACCTTTTCTTACCCGCTTTTTACAAACTATGATCGGACATTCAAACCTTCTTGTAGCCGAAAACCTCCGCTCCCTCTATTGATTATACATTGTTGGGCATTCGCACCTTATTTACAAACTATAGTCAGACATTCACACCTTGCAGCTGAGCCACCTCAGCTCCCTGTTTTGATAGTGTATGTTTGGGCATTCGAACCTATTCTTACCCCCTTTTTACAAACTATGCTCGGAGATTCACACCTACTCACAGCCGAACAACTCCGCTCCCGCATTTGATGATGTCTTGTCCGGCATTCTAGTCTCTTCTAACACATTTTTCAGCAATTATGGTCGGACATTCACACCTACTCACAGCCGAACACTTCCGCTCCCGCATTTGATGGTGTATAGCCGGGCATTCTCACCCTTTCTCATCAGCTTTTTGCAAATTATGATCTGACATTCACACCTACTTGCAGTCGAACAGCTCTGCTCCCGCTTTTGATTATGTTTGGTTGGATATTCGAACCTTTTCTTAACTGCTTTTTACAAACTTTGGTCGGACGTTCACACCTTCTTGCAGCCAAACACATCCACTTCCACTTTTGATGGTATATATTCGGGCATTCGAACCTTTTCTTACCCGCTTTTTACAAACCGTGGTCGGACTTTCAAACCTTCTTGTAGCCAAACAACTCCGCTCCCGCTATTGATTGTGTACAGTCGGGTATTTTAACCTTTTCTTACCCGCTTTTTACCAACTATGGTCGGACATTTACACCTTCTTACAGCGGAACACCTCCGCTCCCTCTTTTGATGGTCTATGTTCGGGCATTCGAACCTTTTCTTACCCGCTTTTTACAAACTATGGTCGGACATTCAAACCTTCTTGTAGCCGAACACATCCACTCCTGCTTTTGATGATGTATGGTTTGGCATTCGCACCCTTTTTTTACCCATTTTTTAGGAATTTTGGGTGGACATTCAGACCTTCTTGCAGCCGAAAACCTCCGCTCCCTCTTTTGATCATACATTGTCGGGCATTCGCACCTTATCTTACCCGCTTTTTACAAACTATAGTCAGACATTCACACCTTGCAGCTGAACCACCTCCGCTCCCTGTTTTGATCATGTATGGTCTGGCAATACTACCTTTTCTTACCCGTTTGTGAGTAATTAATCCCAAAATATTGAGCATAAAATAAGTCTTTATGCTGATGATGTATTACTTTTCCTTCAGAACTCACAGACGTCTCTCAGTCACACGATCACACTCATAAATAAATTCTCAGCACTTTCTGACTACTCTATCAACTGGTCTAAGACCACAGTTCTGCCCATTAACTGTAGGGTCCATAATATACCTGCGATCACTTTACAGTCAGGAAATATTAGATATTTAGGCATAAACATTTCCTCCAGGCTCTCAGAGCTAACAAAGCTAAATTATGTGCAATTATTAAAGACAGTAGAGGACGATCTCTCGTTGGAAGTCCTTACCTATATCACTTATGGGGAGAGTTACATCCATTAAAATGATGATACTACCAAAAGTTAACTATTTGTTCTCAATGATCCCCATAAAACCATCTGCTACTTGGTTTAAGTCACTAGATTCATGCATCTCCAAATTTCTGTGGAAAAACAAACCACCACGTATTAGTTTAAAAACCCTACAGAAGACCAAGGACAGTGGTGGATTAGATTTACCTCATTTTCAGCACTATTCCTTAGACAATAGGTTACAATATATATCAAAATGGTTTAAATCTTGTTGTTGTCACAGTTCCCAGAGACGTTGTAATCGTTGAGGATTCTATATTCACCCCCTCATTAGAGGCACGTAATGCAGATTGAAGACACTGAATCTTCTCTGTTCATTGCTGGCATCATTCCCAGCATCGTAAGTGCTCTCCTTCATCATGGTTACATGCTGCCATTCCGACATCTCGCCATTCCGACATGGGTCTCCAATTGTCGGAATGGCGACACTTAATTGGCGACACTTTTTTCCTCCTATGGTCGGAATGGCGGTATGTTTTTTGTTTTTTCTAACATACCGCCATTCCGACAGTTCCTTTTAATAGCCTATTTTTTACCCAAAACATTTTGCACTAATGATATGCCGGCGCAAATACGCCCTAAAGTTTGGCGCACAAGCTTTGCACATGCAGAGGCCACAGCCTCGCAAACAAACTTTAATAATCTATTATCAAAATCCCCTGAATTTCAAATATAAAAATACAGATATTAATGTAACTCTGGCGAGACTGAAACTGATTAAGCAGAAATACAGTGTCAGTGAGCTGTCACAGCAGCCAGCTGGAGCGGAGCTCTCCACAGAGCCCATGCATCTTTTGCACGCTGTCATCATATGCAAAAGTAATAATTGCAATTACAGATATCACGGCTACTGCACAGGACACAGTTGGGAGCACTCTGCCTTGCCTTGCCAATAGGAGAAGAGAGAAATGAAAGCATAGAACGTATAAAACACAACAAAATGCAGGAAAAACGTTTATTCATGTTATTCACGTGATTTATGAGTACTCACTCCAATTTTGGGAAGCGCGGATGGGTTTTGCGCATTTGGCACAAACACACAGCCGCAACGGTTGTAGCTTTATACAGCCTGTTGATATCTTAAGGACCTAACTGGTCACACCTGGGAGTAAATGTCATGTAGAGATTGTTTTTACATGACATTACAGCTGAACATATAGCTTTCATCCACAAACCAACGTGGGAGAGCCCGAAGACGCATGTGCCAGACGCACATAGGCATGCGTAAAACCAATTTTGACCACTTCATACTGTTTATTTGCTTTCTTTTAGTTAACTTTTGTTTCTTTTGGATTCTTGTGCGTGTTATGGAGCCGTTTTGGTCCATGTTTGTAAGCCTTTTTTTCCTGGATTAAATTTTCGGAAGTTGAAACAAGTGGCATTGGAGTGTGTGATTGAAAACCACCGCGGACTGCTTCTCCTCCTCCAGTTGCTGAGACTTTGTGTTTTTAATAACGCTTGTCTATAAACATGTGTTAAACATATAAATTGCATGAACAGAAAGAAGGGACTCACCTGTTGAGTAACACACATTTCCTTATACGGAAAGCCTTGTCGGAATGGTGGGACATTTGAACGTCAGAATAGCGGGATGTCGCAATGGTGGGATGTCGGAATGGTGGGACGTTTGCATGTCAGAATGGTGGTATGTCGGAATGGTGGGATGTCGGAATGGCGGGATTTCGGAATGGGTGTTGCCACCCCCTTCATCATATACACAGTTATTTATACATCACCTTCCACCATGAAGCGTTGTCCCTTTTTGTTTCTCTCTTTGTTCTTAAAATGCTGTTATGCATGTCTAAACCAATCCATTAAATTAGATCATTTTGGCAGTAAAGCGATCTACAATGTGCTTGGTCGCAAAGCTGCTCATCTGTGGTAAACAGCTCTTCAGAAAGGCATTCTTCAATTGATTTCACTAATTCTATGTAATAATTTTGTGATTTCCTACAAAACCACATCTGTCTGAGTATTTAATATTGTCTGGGTCCCGTTAAAACATGTATTTTTCCCATCTAATTCCTTGTTTGCTTTAAAACAAGTATTCCCCATTTTCTATCCCTTCAGTAGCCAACCAGTTTGTATGGAGTACACTGGAGCAACTTGACTGATCAGTAAAACACTGCTTTTGTTGTCACCGCAAGACTTCCCCCGTCGGTTGTTTCACTGAGACACTACTGAGTAACTATAACTCAACACAGTTTATACACATAACATTCATATACATACTAACAAACAAACAAACAATTATTTATCGCAATTTTCTCATCTCTGTTTGAACGTACACCCAGGTAAATATTCCTGTAGTCTTCTCATACCGACTATGGACCCATTCATTGTTTAACTTCACTGTTTTGCAAATCCTAATTGAATATTACACATTGACATTGAACTTTACTTGATAAGCAGGTCTTCATTGCATTCAGCAGCCTATATGTGAGCATCTATGTGTAAGCTGTTCTTCTTTGCATTTATCAGCAGCAAGCAATTCTTCATTGCACATGCATATGAAAATAGTAAAACAATTCCAATGCGTTAGCGAAACCTTCTATATCAGGAGTGTCCATCATGATGCTGGGAATAGAACCTCTTTCCCAGAATAGTTCAACCTTCATTACTCAACTGATCATAACTCCGCAATGAGCACATTTCAAAGTATCATTCCTCTACATATATTCAAAAATCTGTGTAAATGTTTAATATTTCTTATATTTGTTGATGTCATTCTGTGTGCATGTGGCCTAAACCCAATCTCTGTGTGGCAATTTTAATTTAAACAAGTTGAACTCTGCCTCTGATCATTTAAAAAAGGTGTGTACCAATATCAACCTTTCTCAGGTAATTACTGATCCTACAAAACCAAAGAGATCCTTCAAGGTTGTCCCTGATTGGCTCAATCTTAACAAATCAAAGGTAGAAAATGCGCAGTATCTGAACTTGGTGTTAGTTATCACTGCTCAATAGCCTGTATCAGAATTGCAAAAATGAAAACATTAGGTCCACGCTTGGTATCCAGATCCTGAAACATCTCCATGAGCAGGCTTTTTTTTTTAACTGATCTGTTGAATAGTTATATGACACTGTTAAAATCCCAGATGAAGATCTAGCACTTGACCATTTTTGTAAATCTTCTAATTCCATAGTTGATAAACACGCCCCTTTTAAAAAGTATAGAACTTAGAACAGGTCTATCCCTGGCTTTCGGCAGAACTGTCTTCTTTACTTTTTTTTCCCCTTGTCCTGTTCTGCATTATGTCAGAAGAATTGTAGTCTGAATACCTTTGATGCCAAACAGATTTGTTTTGCCAAGGGAAGTTTTATAAATGTAAAGCTCCCCTTGATGCCCATTTATTTATTTCTGTTTACAATATATGACATGAACTGAACTGAACCGGACCGGGGGACAAAGAAAGAAGAAGAGGAAAGAAGAGGAAACAGAACAAAAATAGAAACAAAAACCAGACAACCAGCTGCTAGACCTGTAAAAAACAAAACAGACAACAATCCATGGCCTATGAGGGGAATCCAGCCTTAGCGCCACCAGGAGCACCTGAAAGCAGACAAGCAGAGAAAAAACAAACACACAAACAAACAAAAACAAGCACAAGAAGCGGCAATCGCATACAACACAGCTGTGGATATAGATGACCTGAGACGACATGATAATACATCAACTGCTTAGTGACCATGCTACTGGACTAATGAATGTGTGTGTGTGTGTGTGAGAACATGCAACACCCATGGCACAGGACCTACATGATAACCGTGCTTAGTTATGAGTGTATAAGCGTACAGGGCCACAATCCACAGCCCCCCCCCAAGCAATCAGAAGCAGGCAGAGAGGGCCACAAGACCCAGGCCACCAGCAGCCCCCACAGAGCACAGAACCCAGGCAGCCCACCGCAGGGGCAACCACGCATCCACCCAGAAGACTGCAGAGGAAGCCCCCGGAAAGAGCCCCCATAAGCATAGGGCAGAGGCACTCCGGGAACCAGGGGCAACAGCCCACCGACCCCGCCAGGCCCCAGCCGCCCAGACATGGGCCGTGCAATGGACCTGGGCCCCAGGAGCCCGAGCGCCCCCAAACCCCCCGGCAGAGGCCCCACCCAATACCCAGGAGGGCCAAGCGCCCCAGACAGCCACAAAGTGGGTCAGCGCCTGCCCCAGCGCCCCTGGCCAAGTGCCCTGGGAGTCAAGACGTGCCCACAGGTGGGTGAAGTCGCGAGCAGTGGGGAGAGGCAACGCTGATGCCCCATCGGGAGAAACACAGGCAGGCCAGGCGACAGCAAGTCCCAGATCCAGGCCCAATCATTACCACACACACTTTCACGTCCCATACATCCACACATCCACACATCCTACCTCCCTCGACTCTGCTGGGGTGTAGTGCAGCGGGCACACCAGGAGGCCAGCAACCCCCCAGCCACCACAGACCCCGAACCAGCAGAAAAATTAATTAATCCTCCTGGCCGCTTCTGCCCCGAGCAGACACCAGGAAGCAGGGGTGTGCGAAGAAGACCCCTCCCCTCACCCTTCTGGCTCTTCAATATTTTCTAATAGTGAGCAATTAAAATTGAGGGGCAGCCAAACTTGTAGAACTGGGAGCGCGGCACTCTGGGCAGCCTACATACCCAAAGAGCCCCGCCCACCAGATGCCACTCAGTGTAACCACCCCCCAAGACCTAATGTGTGTGTGTGAGTGTGTTTGATAAGTAGTAATGTCTAAGGTGTAATTAAAACAGGGGCAGGGAACTGCAGAGTGCAACCAAAGGGGACCACCTACGTGGCTCCATCCACTACATCACGTCATCTATCTTAGACAATAATTTATATATTTTTGATAGTAGTTTTGGGGTACAGATGCTTAGAAATTCTGCTACCATAGTCGGGGGTTGTAAGTCTGGTGGGTGGAGGATATATCCATCCATCCATCCATCATCTGCCGCTTATCCGGGGGTCGGTTCGCGGGGGCAGCAGCTTGAGCAGAGAAACCCAGACGTCTCTGTCCCCGGCCACTTCCTCCAGCTCTTCCGGGGGGACCCCGAGGCGTTCCCAGGCCAGCCGAGAGACATAGTCTCTCCAACGTGTCCTGGGTCTCCCCCGGGGTCTCCTCCCAGTGGGACGTGCCCGGAACACCTCCCCAGGGAGGCGCCCAGGGGGCATCCTAACCAGATGCCCGAGCCACCTCATCTGACTCCTCTCAATGCGGAGGAGCAGCGGTTCTACTCCGAGCCCCTCCCGGATGACTGAGCTTCTCACCCTATCTCTAAGGGAGAGCCCAGACACCCTGCGGAGGAAACCCATTTCGGCCGCTTGTATTCGCGATCTTGTTCTTTCGGTCACTACCCACAACTCGTGACCATAGGTGAGGATGGGAACGTAGATTGACCAGTAAGTACGCAGAGCCTGCAACACTGCAGGCGCCGCACCGATCCGCCCGTCAATCTCCCGCTCCATTCGTCCCTCACTCGTGAACAAGACCCCGAGATACTTGAACTCCTCCTCTTGGGGAAGGATCTCATTCCCGACCCGGAGAGAGCATTCCACCCTTTTCCGGCTGAGAACCATAGTCTCGGATTTGGAGGTGCTGATTCTCATCCCAGCCGCTTCACACTCGGCTGCGAATCACTCCAGTGAGAGCTGAAGGTCACGGACTGACGACGCTAACAGAACCACATCATCTGCAAAAAGCAGAGACCCGATTCTGAGGTCGCCAAATGGGACACCCTCAACGCCCTGGCTCCGCCTAGAAATTCTGTCCATAAAAGTTAGGAACAGAATCGGTGACAAAGGGCAGCCCTGACGGAGTCCAACTCTCACCGGAAACGTATCCGACTTACTGCCGGCAATGCGGACCAAACTCTGGCACCGGTCATACAGAGACCGAACGGCCCCTATCAAGGGGTCCGGCACTCCATATTCCCGGAGCACCCCCCACAGGACTCCACGAGGGACACGGTCGAACGCTTTCTCCAAGTCCACAAAACACATGTAGACTGGTTGGGCGAACTCCCATGCACCCTCCAGGATCCTGCCGAGGGTATAGAGCTGGTCCACTGTTCCACGGCCAGGACGAAAGCCACACTGCATCTCCTGAATCCGAGGCTCGATTATCCGACGGATCCTCCTCTCCAATACCCCCGAATAGACCTTACCAGGGAGGCTGAGGAGTGTGATACCCCTATAGTTGGAACACACCCTCCGGTCCCCCTTTTTAAAGAGGGGGACCACCACCCCAACCTGCCAGTCCAGAGGCACTGTCCCCGATGTCCACGCGATACTGCAGAGGTGTGTCAGCCAAGACAGCCCTACAACATCCAGAGCCTTGAGAAACTCAGGACGGACCTCATCCACCCCCGGGGCCTTGCCACCGAGGAGCTTTTTAACCACCTCGGCAACCTCAGCCCCAGAAATGGGAGGCCCCGTCTCCGAGCTCTCCGACTCTGCCTCTTCCGAGCACGTGTTGGTAGGATTGAGGAGTTCCTCGAAGTACTCCCCCCACCGACTCACAACATCCCGAGTTGAGGTCAGCAAAGCCCCGTCCCCACTGTAAACAGTGTTGACTGTGAGCCGCTTCCCCCCCCTGAGACGCCGGATGGTGGACCAGAATCTTTTCGAGGTCGTCCGGAAATCGTTCTCCATGGTCTCACCGAACTCCTCCCAGGCCCGAGTTTTTGCCTCAGCAACCGCCGAAGCCGCAGCCCGTCTGGCCCGTCGGTACCTATCAGCTTCTTCCAGGGTCCCACTGGCCAAAAAGGCCCGATAGGACTCCTTCTTCAGCTTGACGGCTTCCCTCACCACTGGTGTCCACCAGCAGGTTCGAGGGTTTCCGCCACGACAGGCACCGACCACCTTACGGCCACAACTCCGACCAGCTGCCTCGGCAATGGAGTCACGGATCATGGCCCATTCAATGTCCCCCACCTCAAATATGGTTGAAGCTCTGCCGGAGGTGGGAGTTAAAGCTCCTTCTGACGGGGGATTCTGACAAACGCTCCCAGCAGACCCTCACAATACGTTTGGGCCTGCCAGGTCTGATCGGCATCCTCCCCCACCAGCGGAGCCAACTCACCACCAGGTGGTGATCAGTTGACAGCTCCGCCCCTCTCTTCACCCGAGTGTCCAGGACATACGGCCGCAAGTCCGATGATACAACCACAAAGTCGATCATCGAACTGCGGCCAAGGGTGTCCTGGTGCCAAGTGCACATATGGACACCCTTATGCCTGAACATGGTGTTCGTTATGGACAGTCTATGACTGGCACAGAAGTCCAACAACATAACACCACTCTGATTCAGATCGGGGGGGGCCGTTCCTCCCAATCACACCCCTCCAGGTCTCACTGTCATTGCCCACGTGAGCATTGAAGTCCCCCAGCAGAATGAGGGAGTCTCCGGTAGGAGCATTCTCCAGTGCCTCCCCCAGAGACTCCAAAAAGGGTAGGTACTCTGAACTGCTGTTTGGCGCATAGGCACAAACAACAGTCAGGACTCGTCCCCCCACCCAAGGCGGAGGGAGGCTACCCTCTCGTTCACTGGGGTAAACCCCAATGTACTGGCACACAGCCGGGGGGCAATAAGTATGCCCACACCTGCTCTGCGCCTCTCACCACGGGCAACTCCAGAGTGGAAGAGAGTCCAACCCCTCTCAAGAGTACTGGTTCCAGATCCCAAGCCGTGCGTCGAGATGAGTCCGACTATATCTAACGGTCTGATGAAGTTTCAACAATAAACAACAAACTTTGTATTATGAGAAAGAACCAGACTCATTCTTCAGGAATCCGAAAATAAGCTCTATTTTACGAGTTATGCACGAATTCGGATTCTCCTATAAAACAAATTCCTTAACTCAAACCAAGTTAAGACTGCTTTGTCCTTCATATTTATTCATGTCTAATCAAGTTTCAATGATAAACAACGTTGTACTTTGTAGAATGAGAAAGAACTTCTTCAGCAATAAGCATCTCTCGACAAATGACGAAATACAGATTTTGCTATAAAATTAATTGCTATCAGCCTGACTTAAAACTGTTTGTCTTCCTTATTTATCCACTTCAAATCAAGTTTCACCAATTAAAAAAAATTTGTAGTTTGAGAAAGAACAACTTAATCTTGAGCAATCAGTATAAAAAGAGGTTAAGCAAAGGTGCGAATGTCAAACCATACATGATCAAAACAGGGAGCGGAGGTGTTTGGCTGAGACAAGGTGTGAATGTCCACCCATAATTAATGAAAAGCAGGCAACAAGTAGGTTCGAATGCCCAACCATACATCATCAAAAGCAGGAGTGGATATGTTCGGCTACAAGAAGGTTTGAACGTCTGACCATAGTTTGTAAAAAGCGGGTAAGAAAAGGTTCGAATGCCCGAACATACACCATCAAAGGAGGGAGCGGAGGTGTTCCGCTGTAAGAAGGTGTGAATGTCCGACCATAGTTGGTAAAAAACGGGTAAGAAAAGGTTAAAATACCCGACTTTACACAATCAGTAGCGGGTGCGGAGTTGTTCGGCTACTAAAAGGTGTGAAAGTCCGACCATGGTTTGTAAAAAGCGGGTAAGAAAAGGTGCTAATGCCCGAAAATGTATGATCAAAAGAGGGAGCGGAGGTGTTCGGCTGCAAGAAGGTGTGAATGTACACCCATAATTACTGAAAAATGGGTAAGAAAAGGTGCGAATGCCCAACTATACATAATCAAAAGCAGGAGTGGATGTGTTCGGCTCCAAGAAGGGTTGAATGTCTGACCATAGTTTGTAAAAAGCAGGTAAGAAAAGGTTTGACTGCCCGAACATACACCGTCAAAAGAGGGAGCGGAGGTGTTCCGCTGTTAGAAGGTGTGAATGTCCGACCATAGTTGGTAAAAAGTGGGTAAGAAAAGGTTAAAATACCCGACTGTACACAATCAATAGCGGGAGCGGAGTTGTTTGGCTACTAAAAGATGTGAAAGTCCGACTATGGTTTGTAAAAAGCGGGTAAGAAAAGGTGCTAATGCCCGACAATGTATGATCAAAAGAGGGAGTGGAGGTTTTCGGCTGTAAGAAGGTCTGAATGTCCAACTATAATTTGTAAAAACCGGGTAAGAAAAGGCTTGAAAGCCCGACTATACACCATCATAAGCGGGAGAGGAGGTGTTCAGCTGCAAGAAGGTGTGAATGTCCACCCATAATTACTGAAAAATGGGTAAGAAAAGGTGCGAATGCCCAAACATACATCATCAAAAGCAGGAGTGGATGTGTTGGGCTACAAGAAGGTTTGAAAGTCCGACCATGGTTTGTAAAAAACGGGTAAGAAAAGGTGCGAATGCCCGACAATGTATGATCAAAAGAGGGAGCGGAGGTTTTTGGCTACAAGAAGGTTTGAATGTCCGACCATAGTTTGTAAAAAGAGGGTAAGAAAAGGTTCAAATGCCTGACAATACACACTCAAAAATGGGAGCGGAGGTGTTCCGCTGTAAGACGGTGTGAATGTCCGACCATAGTTGGTAAAAAGCGGGTAAGTAAAGGTTAAAATACCCGACTGTACACAATCAATAGCGGGAGCGGAGTTGTTCGGCTACAAGAAGGTGTGAAAGTCCAACCATGGTTTGTAAAAAGCTGGTAAGAAAAGGTTCGAATGCCCGAATATATACCATCAAAAGCGGAAGCGGAGGTGTTCGGCTGCAAGAAGGTGTGAACGTCCGACCAAAGTTTGTAAAAAGCAGTTAAGAAAAGGTTCGAATATCCAACCAAACATAATCAAAAGCGGGAGAAGAGCTGTTCGACTGCAAGTAGGTGTGAATGTCCAGCCATAATTACTCACAAACGGGTAAGAAAAGGTAGTATTGCCAGACCATACATGATCAAAACAGGGAGCGGAGGTGGTTCAGCTGCAAGAAGGTGTGAATGTCCAACTAAAGTTTATAAAAAGCGGGTAAGACAAGGTGCGAATGCCCGACAATGTATGATCAAAAGCGGGAGCGGAGGTTTTCAGCTGCAAGAAGGTCTGAATGTCCAAATAGGTGAGAATTCCTGAAAAATGGGTAAAAAAAGGGTGCGAATGCCAAACCATACATCATCAAAAGCAGGAGTGGATGTGTTCGGCTAGAAGAAGGTTTGAATGTCCGACCATAGTTTGTAAAAAGCGGGTAAGAAAAGGTTCGAATGCCCAAACATAGACCATCAAAAGAGGGAGCGGAGGTGTTCCGCTGTAAGAAGGTGTAAATGTCCGACCATAGTTGGTAAAAAGCGGGTAAGAAAAGGTTAAAATACCCGACTGTACACAATCAATAGCGGGAGCGGAGTTGTTCGGCTACAAGAAGGTGTGAAAGTCCGACCACGGTTTGTAAAAAGCGGGTAAGAAAAGGTTCGAATGCCCGAATATATACCATCAAAAGTGGAAGTGGAGGTGTTCGGCTGCAAGAAGGTGTGAACGTCCGACCAAAGTTTGTAAAAAGCAGTTAAGAAAAGGTTCGAATATCCAACCAAACATAATCAAAAGCGGGAGCAGAGCTGTTCGACTGCAAGTAGGTGTGAATGTCAGATCATAATTTGCAAAAAGCTGATGAGAAAGGGTGAGAATGCCCGGCTATACACCATCAAATGCGGGAGCGGAAGTGTTCGGCTGTGAGTAGGTGTGAATGTCCGACCATAATTGCTGAAAAATGTGTTAGAAGAGACTAGAATGCCGGACAATACATCATCAAAAGCGGGAGAGGTGGTGTTCGGCTGCAAGTAGGTGTGAATGTCCAGCCATAATTACTCACAAATGGGTAAGAAAAGGTAGTATTGCCAGACCATACATGATCAAAACAGGGAGCGGAGGTGGTTCAGCTGCAAGGTGTGAATGTCTGACTAAAGTTTGTAAAAAGCGGGTAAGACAAGGTGCGAATGCCCGACAATGTATGATCAAAAGAGGGAGCAGAGGTGTTCAGCTGCAAGAAGGTCTGAATGTCCACCAATAATTACTGAAAAATGGGTAAGAAAAGGTGCGAATGCCCAACCATACATCATCAAAAATAAGAGTGGATGTGTTCGGCTACAAGAAGGTTTGAATGTCCAGCCATAATTACTCACAAATGGGTAAGAAAAGGTAGTATTGCCAGACCATACATGATCAAAACAGGGAGCGGAGGTGGTTCAGCTGCAAGGTGTGAATGTCTGACTAAAGTTTGTAAAAAGCGGGTAAGACAAGGTGCGAATGCCCGACAATGTATGATCAAAAGAGGGAGCAGAGGTGTTCAGCTGCAAGAAGGTCTGAATGTCCACCAATAATTACTGAAAAATGGGTAAGAAAAGGTGCGAATGCCCAACCATACATCATCAAAAATAAGAGTGGATGTGTTCGGCTACAAGAAGGTTTGAATGTCCGACCAAAGTTTGTAAAAAGCAGGTAAGAAAAGGTGAAAATACCCGACTGTACACAATCAAAAGAGGGAGCGGAGTTGTTCAGCAACAAAGAGTGAAAGTCTGACCATGGTTTGTAAAAAGTGGGTAAGAAAAGGTTTGTATGCCCGAATATACAACATCAAAAGCAGAAGCGGAGGTGTTCGGCTGCTTGAAAGTTTGAACGTCCTACCAAAGTTTGTAAAAAGCAGTTAAGAAAAGTTTCGAATATCCAACCAAACATAATCAAAAGCGGGAGCAGAGTGGTTCAGCTGCAAGAAGGTCTGAATGTCCATCAATAATTGCTTTAAAACATGAAAGAAAATTTTTGAATATCATCCGCACATGATCATAAGAAGGAGAGGTGTTCAGCTGCAAGAAGGTGTGAATGTCCACCCATAATTCCTGAAAAATGGGTAAAAAAAAGGTGCGAATGCCCAATCATACATCATCAAAAGCAGGAGTGGATGTGTTCGGCTACAAGAAGGTGTGAACGTCCAACCAAAGTTTGTAAAAAGCAGTTAAGAAAAGGTTTGAATATCCAACCAAACATAATCAAAAGCGGGAGCATAGCTTTTCGACTGCAAGTAGGTGTGAATGTCAGATCATAATTTGCAAAAAGCTGATGAGAAAGGGTGAGAATGTCCGACTGCACACCATCAAATGCGGGAGCGGAGTTGTTCGGCTGTGAGTAGGTGTGAATCTCCGACTGTAATTTCTGAAAAATGTGTTAGAAAAGGTAAGAATGCCGGTCCATACATCATCAAAAGCGAGAGAGGTGGTGTTCGGCTGCAAGTAAGTATGAATGTCCAGCCATAATTACTCACAAACGGGTAAGAAAAGGTAGTATTGCCAGACCATACATGATCAAAACAGGGAGCGGAGGTGGTTCAGCTGCAAGAAGGTGTGAATGTCCGACTAAAGTTCAAATATATTAACAAAAGCGGGAGGAGAGGTCTTCGGATGAGAGTGGTTGAGAATTTCCAACCATAATCTATAAAATTTGGTGAAAAAAAGGTGTGATAGAACACTAAGAGGTGGAGCGGAAGTGTTCGGCTGCAAGAAGGTGTGAATGTCCGACTATATTTGGTGAAAAGCAGGTGAAGCAAGGTCTGAATGCCCAACCTTACATCATCAAAAGCGAGATCAGAGGTGTTTGGCTGCAAGAAGGCCATAGTTTGCCAAAAGCGGGTAAGCTGCGAATGACCAACTAAATATCAACAAAAGTGGGGGCGGAGGTCTTCGGATGCAACTGGGTGTGAACATCCCACCATAAAAGTATGGTGGAGAGGAAGCTGTGAACAGCCAACCATAGTTTGCAAAAAGCGGGTGAGAAAAGGTGCGAATGTCCAACCATACATGATCAAAACAGGGAGCGGAGGTGTTTGGCTGTGACAAGGTGTGAATGTCCACCCAAAATTAATGAAAAGCGGGCAAAGAATTAGGTTTGAATGCCCAAGCATACATCATCAAAAGAAGGAGTGGATGTGTTCGGCTAGAAGAAGGTCTGAATGTCCGAGCATAGTTTGTAAAAAGCGGGTAAGAAAAGGTTCGAATGCCCGAATATATACCATCAAAAGAGGGAGCGGAGGTGTTCCGCTGTAAGAAGGTATGAATGTCCGACCATAGTTGGTAAAAAGTGGGTAAGAAAAGGTTAAAATACCCGACTGTACACAATCAATAGCGGGAGCGGATGTGTTTGGCTACAAGAATGTGTGAAAGTCCGACCATGGTTTGTAAAAAACGGGTAAGAAAAGGTGCGAATGCCCGACAATGTATGATCAAAAGAGGGAGCGGAGGTTTTTGGCTACAAGAAGGTTTGAATGTCCGACCATAGTTTGTAAAAAGCGGGTAAGAAAAGATTCAAATGCCTGACTATACACCATCAAAAGAGGGAGCGGAGGTGTTCCGCTGTAAGACGGTGTGAATGTCCGACCATAGTTGGTAAAAAGCGGGTAAGTAAAGGTTAAAATACCCGACTGTACACAATCAATAGCGGGAGCGGAGTTGTTCGGCTACAAGAAGGTGTGAAAGTCCAACCATGGTTTGTAAAAAGCTGGTAAGAAAAGGTTCGAATGCCCGAATATATACCATCAAAAGCGGAAGCGGAGGTGTTCGGCTGCAAGAAGGTGTGAACGTCCGACCAAAGTTTGTAAAAAGCAGTTAAGAAAAGGTTCGAATATCCAACCAAACATAATCAAAAGCGGGAGAAGAGCTGTTCGACTGCAAGTAGGTGTGAATGTCCAGCCATAATTACTCACAAACGGGTAAGAAAAGGTAGTATTGCCAGACCATACATGATCAAAACAGGGAGCGGAGGTGGTTCAGCTGCAAGAAGGTGTGAATGTCCAACTAAAGTTTATAAAAAGCGGGTAAGACAAGGTGCGAATGCCCGACAATGTATGATCAAAAGCGGGAGCGGAGGTTTTCAGCTGCAAGAAGGTCTGAATGTCCAAATAGGTGAGAATTCCTGAAAAATGGGTAAAAAAAGGGTGCGAATGCCAAACCATACATCATCAAAAGCAGGAGTGGATGTGTTCGGCTAGAAGAAGGTTTGAATGTCCGACCATAGTTTGTAAAAAGCGGGTAAGAAAAGGTTCGAATGCCCAAACATAGACCATCAAAAGAGGGAGCGGAGGATTTCCGCTGTAAGAAGGTGTAAATGTCCGACCATAGTTGGTAAAAAGCGGGTAAGAAAAGGTTAAAATACCCGACTGTACACAATCAATAGCGGGAGCGGAGTTGTTCGGCTACAAGAAGGTGTGAAAGTCCGACCACGGTTTGTAAAAAGCGGGTAAGAAAAGGTTCGAATGCCCGAATATATACCATCAAAAGTGGAAGTGGAGGTGTTCGGCTGCAAGAAGGTGTGAACGTCCGACCAAAGTTTGTAAAAAGCAGTTAAGAAAAGGTTCGAATATCCAACCAAACATAATCAAAAGCGGGAGCAGAGCTGTTCGACTGCAAGTAGGTGTGAATGTCAGATCATAATTTGCAAAAAGCTGATGAGAAAGGGTGAGAATGCCCGGCTATACACCATCAAATGCGGGAGCGGAAGTGTTCGGCTGTGAGTAGGTGTGAATGTCCGACCATAATTGCTGAAAAATGTGTTAGAAGAGACTAGAATGCCGGACAATACATCATCAAAAGCGGGAGAGGTGGTGTTCGGCTGCAAGTAGGTGTGAATGTCCAGCCATAATTACTCACAAATGGGTAAGAAAAGGTAGTATTGCCAGACCATACATGATCAAAACAGGGAGCGGAGGTGGTTAAGCTGCAAGGTGTGAATGTCTGACTAAAGTTTGTAAAAAGCGGGTAAGACAAGGTGCGAATGCCCGACAATGTATGATCAAAAGAGGGAGCAGAGGTGTTCAGCTGCAAGAAGGTCTGAATGTCCACCAATAATTACTGAAAAATGGGTAAGAAAAGGTGCGAATGCCCAACCATACATCATCAAAAGCAAGAGTGGATGTGTTCGGCTACAAGAAGGTTTGAATATCCGACCAAACTTTGTAAAAAGCAGGTAAGAAAAGGTGAAAATACCCGACTGTACAAAATCAAAAGAGGGAGCGGAGTTGTTCAGCAACAAAGAGTGAAAGTCTGACCATGGTTTGTAAAAAGTGGGTAAGAAAAGGTTTGTATGCCCGAATATACAACATCAAAAGCAGAAGCGGAGGTGTTCGGCTGCTTGAAAGTTTGAACGTCCTACCAAAGTTTGTAAAAAGCAGTTAAGAAAAGTTTCGAATATCCAACCAAACATAATCAAAAGCGGGAGCAGAGTGGTTCAGCTGCAAGAAGGTCTGAATGTCCATCAATAATTGCTTTAAAACATGAAAGAAAATTTTTGAATATCATCCGCACATGATCATAAGAAGGAGAGGTGTTCAGCTGCAAGAAGATGTGAATGTCCACCCATAATTCCTGAAAAATGGGTAAAAAAAAGGTGCGAATGCCCAACCATACATCATCAAAAGCAGGAGTGGATGTGTTCGGCTACAAGAAGGTGTGAACGTCCAACCAAAGTTTGTAAAAAGCAGTTAAGAAAAGGTTTGAATATCCAACCAAACATAATCAAAAGCGGGAGCATAGCTTTTCGACTGCAAGTAGGTGTGAATGTCAGATCATAATTTGCAAAAAGCTGATGAGAAAGGGTGAGAATGTCCGACTGCACACCATCAAATGCGGGAGCGGAGTTGTTCGGCTGTGAGTAGGTGTGAATCTCCGACTGTAATTTCTGAAAAATGTGTTAGAAAAGGTAAGAATGCCGGTCCATACATCATCAAAAGCGAGAGAGGTGGTGTTCGGCTGCAAGTAAGTGTGAATGTCCAGCCATAATTACTCACAAACGGGTAAGAAAAGGTAGTATTGCCAGACCATACATGATCAAAACAGGGAGCGGAGGTGGTTCAGCTGCAAGAAGGTGTGAATGTCCGACTAAAGTTCAAATATATTAACAAAAGCGGGAGGAGAGGTCTTCGGATGAGAGTGGTTGAGAATTTCCAACCATAATCTATAAAATTTGGTGAAAAAAAGGTGTGATAGAACACTAAGAGGTGGAGCGGAAGTGTTCGGCTTCAAGAAGGTGTGAATGTCCGACTATATTTGGTGAAAAGCAGGTGAAGCAAGGTCTGAATGCCCAACCTTACATCATCAAAAGCGAGATCAGAGGTGTTTGGCTGCAAGAAGGCCATAGTTTGCCAAAAGCGGGTAAGCTGCGACTGACCAACTAAATATCAACAAAAGTGGGGGCGGAGGTCTTCGGATGCAACTGGGTGTGAACATCCCACCATAAAAGTATGGTGGAGAGGAAGCTGTGAACAGCCAACCATAGTTTGCAAAAAGCGGGTGAGAAAAGGTGCGAATGTCCAACCATACATGATCAAAACAGGGAGCGGAGGTGTTTGGCTGTGACAAGGTGTGAATGTCCACCCAAAATTAATGAAAAGCGGGCAAAGAATTAGGTTTGAATGCCCAAGCATACATCATCAAAAGAAGGAGTGGATGTGTTCGGCTAGAAGAAGGTCTGAATGTCCGAGCATAGTTTGTAAAAAGCGGGTAAGAAAAGGTTCGAATGCCCGAATATATACCATCAAAAGAGGGAGCGGAGGTGTTCCGCTGTAAGAAGGTATGAATGTCCGACCATAGTTGGTAAAAAGTGGGTAAGAAAAGGTTAAAATACCCGACTGTACACAATCAAAAGAGGGAGCGGAGTTGTTCAGCAACAAAGAGTGAAAGTCTGACCATGGTTTGTAAAAAGTGGGTAAGAAAAGGTTTGTATGCCCGAATATACAACATCAAAAGCAGAAGTGGAGGTGTTCGGCTGTAAGAAGGTGTGAATGTCCGACCATAGTTGGTAAAAAGCGGGTAAGAAAAGTTTAAAATACCCGACTGTACACAATCAATAGCGGGAGCGGAGTTGTTTGGCTACTAAAAGATGTGAAAGTCCGACTATGGTTTGTAGCGGGAGGAGAGGTCTTCGGATTAGAGTGGTTGAAATTTCCAAACATAATCTATAAAATGCGGTGAAAAAAAAAGGTGTGAAGGAATGAATTTTATAGCAAAATCCGAAATCATGCATAACTCCGCAAAAGGAACGTATTGCTCAACCAAAGGGATGCTTCTTTCTCATTCAGGGTAATATGAGGAACTTTATGCTTGATACATTTTAGACATGGATAACTATGAAGGACAAAGCAATTTTAACTTGGTTTGAGCAAAGCAATTCATTTTATAGGAAAATCCGAAATCGTGCAGGACTCATGAAAGTAAGCTTATTCTCGGATTCCTGATCCTCCAGTGTTGCTCTTTCCTATACTGCAAAATACAGCCTTGTTCTTTGTTGAAATCGATATAGACATTGATAAATATGAAGGACGAAGCAGTTTCCACTTTGTTTGAGTGAAGGAATTAATTTTATAGCAAAATCCCAAATCATGCAGAACGTATGAAAATAAGCTGGTTTTCGGATTCCTGATCCTTCAGTGTTGCTATTTCTTCTACTGCAAAATACAATGTTGTTCTTTGTTGAAGTCAATCTAGACATTGATAAATATGAAGGACAAAGCAGTTTTAACATAGTTTGAGTAAAGGAATTCATTTTATACATAAAATCCCAAATCATGCAGAACGTATGAAAATAAGCTTATTCTCGGATTCCTGATCCTTCAGTGTTGCTTTTTCTACTACTGCAAAATACAATGTTGTTCTTTGATGAAGTAAATCTAGACATTGATAAATATGAAGGACAAAGCAGTTTTCACTTGGTTTGAGTGAAGGAATTCATTTCATACATAAAATCCCAAATCATGCAGAACGTATGAAAAGAAGCTTATTCTCAGATTCCTGATCCTTCAGTGTTGCTTTTTCTTCTACTGCAAAATACAATGTTGTTCTTTGTTGAAGTCGATCTAGACATTGATAAATATGAAGGACAAAGCAGTTTTAACTTGGTTTGAGTGAAGGAATTAATTTTATACATAAAATCCCAAATCATGCAGAACGTATGAAAATAAGCTTATTCTCGGATTACTGATCCTTCAGTGTTGCTCTTTCTTCTACTGCAAAATCCAGTGTTGTTCTTTGTTGAAGTCAATCTAGACATTGATAAATATGAAGGACAAAGCAGTTTTAACATAGTTTGAGTGAAGGCATTCATTTATAGTAAAATCAATAATCGTGCAGAACTCATGAAAATAAGCTTATTCTCGGATTCCTAAAACTTTTGATTTGCTCTTTCTTTACTGCAAAGTACAATGTTGTTCTTTGTTGAAGTCGATCTAGACATTGATAAATATGAAGGACAAAGCAGTTTTCACTTGGTTTGAGTGAAGGATTTGCAACTGAAAACCTCCCGCTCCCGCTTTTGATTGTGTATAGTCGGGCTTTTGAGCCTTTTCTTACCCGGTTTTTAGAAATTATGGTTGGACATTCAGACCTTGCAGCCGAAGACCTCCACTCCCTCTTTTGATCATACATTGTTGGGCATTCGCACCTTGTCTTACCCGCTTTTTACAAACTATAGTCAGACATTCACACCTTGCAGCTGAACCACCTCAGCTCCCTGTTTTGATCATGTATGGTCTGGCAATACTACCTTTTCTTACCCGTTTGTGAGTAATTATGGCTGGACATTCACACCTACTTGCAGTCGAACAGCTCTGCTCCCACTTTTGATGGTATATATTCGGGCATTCGAACCTTTTATTAACTGCTTTTTGCAAACTTTGGTCGGACGTTCACACCTTGCAGCCGAACACCTCCGCTTCCGCTTTTGATGGTATATATTCGGACATTTGAACCTTTTCTTAGCAGCTTTTTACAAACCATGGTTGAACTTTCACACCTTCTTGTAGCCGAACACCTCCGCTCCCGCTTTTGATGGTGTATAGTCAGGCATTTGAACCTTTTCTTACCCGCTTTTTACAAACCATGGTCGGACTGTCACACATTCTTGTAGCCAAACACCTCCTCTCCCGCTATTGATTGTGTACAGTCGGGTATTTTAACCTTTTCTTTCCCACTTTTTACCAACTATGGTCGGACATTCACACCTTCTTACAGCGGAACACCTCCGCTCCCTCTTTTGATGGTGTATGTTTGGGCATTCGAACCTCTTCTTACCCGCTTTTTACAAACTATGCTCGGACATTCAAACCTTCTTGTAGCCGAACACATCCACTCCTGCTTTTGATGATGTTTGGTTGGGCATTCAAACCTACTTGTTGCCCGCTTTTCATTAATTTTGGGTGGATATTCACACCTTGTCACAGCCAAACACCTCCGCTCCCTGTTTTGATCATGTATGGTTGGACATTCGCACCTTTTCTCACCCGCTTTTTGCCAACTATGGTCGGCTGTTCACAGCTTCCTCTCCACCATACTTGTATGGTGGGATATTCACACCCACTTGCATCCGAAGACCTTTTGTTGATATTTAGTCGGTCATTCGCAGCTTACCCGCTTTTGGCAAACTATGGCCTTCATGCAGCCAAACACCTCTGATCTCGCTTTTGATGATGTAAGGTTGGGCATTCAGACCTTGCTTCACCTGCTTTTCACCAAATATAGTCGGACATTCACACCTTCTTGCAGCCGAACACTTCCGCTCCACCTTTTAGTGTTCTATCACACCTTTTTTTTCACCGCATTTTATAGATTATGGTTGGAAATTCTCAACCACTCTCATCCGAAGACCTCTCCTCCCGCTTTTGTTAATATATTTGAACTTTAGTCGGACATTCACACCTTCTTGCAGCTGAACCACCTCCGCTCCCGCTATTGATTGTGTACAGTCGGGTATTTTAACCTTTTCTTACCCGCTTTTTACCAAATATGGTCGGACATTCACACCGTCTTACAGCGGAACACCTCTGCTCCCGCTTTTGATGGTGTATAGTCAGGCATTTGAACCTTTTCTTACCCGCTTTTTACAAACTATGATCGGACATTCAAACCTTCTTGTAGCCGAAAACCTCCGCTCCCTCTATTGATTATACATTGTTGGGCATTCGCACCTTATTTACAAACTATAGTCAGACATTCACACCTTGCAGCTGAGCCACCTCAGCTCCCTGTTTTGATAGTGTATGTTTGGGCATTCGAACCTATTCTTACCCCCTTTTTACAAACTATGCTCGGAGATTCACACCTACTCACAGCCGAACAACTCCGCTCCCGCATTTGATGATGTCTTGTCCGGCATTCTAGTCTCTTCTAACACATTTTTCAGCAATTATGGTCGGACATTCACACCTACTCACAGCCGAACACTTCCGCTCCCGCATTTGATGGTGTATAGCCGGGCATTCTCACCCTTTCTCATCAGCTTTTTGCAAATTATGATCTGACATTCACACCTACTTGCAGTCGAACAGCTCTGCTCCCGCTTTTGATTATGTTTGGTTGGATATTCGAACCTTTTCTTAACTGCTTTTTACAAACTTTGGTCGGACGTTCACACCTTCTTGCAGCCAAACACATCCACTTCCACTTTTGATGGTATATATTCGGGCATTCGAACCTTTTCTTACCCGCTTTTTACAAACCGTGGTCGGACTTTCAAACCTTCTTGTAGCCAAACAACTCCGCTCCCGCTATTGATTGTGTACAGTCGGGTATTTTAACCTTTTCTTACCCGCTTTTTACCAACTATGGTCGGACATTTACACCTTCTTACAGCGGAACACCTCCGCTCCCTCTTTTGATGGTCTATGTTCGGGCATTCGAACCTTTTCTTACCCGCTTTTTACAAACTATGGTCGGACATTCAAACCTTCTTGTAGCCGAACACATCCACTCCTGCTTTTGATGATGTATGGTTTGGCATTCGCACCCTTTTTTTACCCATTTTTTAGGAATTTTGGGTGGACATTCAGACCTTCTTGCAGCCGAAAACCTCCGCTCCCTCTTTTGATCATACATTGTCGGGCATTCGCACCTTATCTTACCCGCTTTTTACAAACTATAGTCAGACATTCACACCTTGCAGCTGAACCACCTCCGCTCCCTGTTTTGATCATGTATGGTCTGGCAATACTACCTTTTCTTACCCGTTTGTGAGTAATTAATCCCAAAATATTGAGCATAAAATAAGTCTTTATGCTGATGATGTATTACTTTTCCTTCAGAACTCACAGACGTCTCTCAGTCACACGATCACACTCATAAATAAATTCTCAGCACTTTCTGACTACTCTATCAACTGGTCTAAGACCACAGTTCTGCCCATTAACTGTAGGGTCCATAATATACCTGCGATCACTTTACAGTCAGGAAATATTAGATATTTAGGCATAAACATTTCCTCCAGGCTCTCAGAGCTAACAAAGCTAAATTATGTGCAATTATTAAAGACAGTAGAGGACGATCTCTCGTTGGAAGTCCTTACCTATATCACTTATGGGGAGAGTTACATCCATTAAAATGATGATACTACCAAAAGTTAACTATTTGTTCTCAATGATCCCCATAAAACCATCTGCTACTTGGTTTAAGTCACTAGATTCATGCATCTCCAAATTTCTGTGGAAAAACAAACCACCACGTATTAGTTTAAAAACCCTACAGAAGACCAAGGACAGTGGTGGATTAGATTTACCTCATTTTCAGCACTATTCCTTAGACAATAGGTTACAATATATATCAAAATGGTTTAAATCTTGTTGTTGTCACAGTTCCCAGAGACGTTGTAATCGTTGAGGATTCTATATTCACCCCCTCATTAGAGGCACGTAATGCAGATTGAAGACACTGAATCTTCTTCTCTGTTCATTGCTGGCATCATTCCCAGCATCGTAAGTGCTCTCCTTCATCATGGTTACATGCTGCCATTCCGACATCTCGCCATTCCGACATGGGTCTCCAATTGTCGGAATGGCGACACTTAATTGGCGACACTTTTTTCCTCCTATGGTCGGAATGGCGGTATGTTTTTTGTTTTTTCTAACATACCGCCATTCCGACAGTTCCTTTTAATAGCCTATTTTTTACCCAAAACATTTTGCACTAATGATATGCCGGCGCAAATACGCCCTAAAGTTTGGCGCACAAGCTTTGCACATGCAGAGGCCACAGCCTCGCAAACAAACTTTAATAATCTATTATCAAAATCCCCTGAATTTCAAATATAAAAATACAGATATTAATGTAACTCTGGCGAGACTGAAACTGATTAAGCAGAAATACAGTGTCAGTGAGCTGTCACAGCAGCCAGCTGGAGCGGAGCTCTCCACAGAGCCCATGCATCTTTTGCACGCTGTCATCATATGCAAAAGTAATAATTGCAATTACAGATATCACGGCTACTGCACAGGACACAGTTGGGAGCACTCTGCCTTGCCTTGCCAATAGGAGAAGAGAGAAATGAAAGCATAGAACGTATAAAACACAACAAAATGCAGGAAAAACGTTTATTCATGTTATTCACGTGATTTATGAGTACTCACTCCAATTTTGGGAAGCGCGGATGGGTTTTGCGCATTTGGCACAAACACACAGCCGCAACGGTTGTAGCTTTATACAGCCTGTTGATATCTTAAGGACCTAACTGGTCACACCTGGGAGTAAATGTCATGTAGAGATTGTTTTTACATGACATTACAGCTGAACATATAGCTTTCATCCACAAACCAACGTGGGAGAGCCCGAAGACGCATGTGCCAGACGCACATAGGCATGCGTAAAACCAATTTTGACCACTTCATACTGTTTATTTGCTTTCTTTTAGTTAACTTTTGTTTCTTTTGGATTCTTGTGCGTGTTATGGAGCCGTTTTGGTCCATGTTTGTAAGCCTTTTTTTCCTGGATTAAATTTTCGGAAGTTGAAACAAGTGGCATTGGAGTGTGTGATTGAAAACCACCGCGGACTGCTTCTCCTCCTCCAGTTGCTGAGACTTTGTGTTTTTAATAACGCTTGTCTATAAACATGTGTTAAACATATAAATTGCATGAACAGAAAGAAGGGACTCACCTGTTGAGTAACACACATTTCCTTATACGGAAAGCCTTGTCGGAATGGTGGGACATTTGAACGTCAGAATAGCGGGATGTCGCAATGGTGGGATGTCGGAATGGTGGGACGTTTGCATGTCAGAATGGTGGTATGTCGGAATGGTGGGATGTCGGAATGGCGGGATTTCGGAATGGGTGTTGCCACCCCCTTCATCATATACACAGTTATTTATACATCACCTTCCACCATGAAGCGTTGTCCCTTTTTGTTTCTCTCTTTGTTCTTAAAATGCTGTTATGCATGTCTAAACCAATCCATTAAATTAGATCATTTTGGCAGTAAAGCGATCTACAATGTGCTTGGTCGCAAAGCTGCTCATCTGTGGTAAACAGCTCTTCAGAAAGGCATTCTTCAATTGATTTCACTAATTCTATGTAATAATTTTGTGATTTCCTACAAAACCACATCTGTCTGAGTATTTAATATTGTCTGGGTCCCGTTAAAACATGTATTTTTCCCATCTAATTCCTTGTTTGCTTTAAAACAAGTATTCCCCATTTTCTATCCCTTCAGTAGCCAACCAGTTTGTATGGAGTACACTGGAGCAACTTGACTGATCAGTAAAACACTGCTTTTGTTGTCACCGCAAGACTTCCCCCGTCGGTTGTTTCACTGAGACACTACTGAGTAACTATAACTCAACACAGTTTATACACATAACATTCATATACATACTAACAAACAAACAAACAATTATTTATCGCAATTTTCTCATCTCTGTTTGAACGTACACCCAGGTAAATATTCCTGTAGTCTTCTCATACCGACTATGGACCCATTCATTGTTTAACTTCACTGTTTTGCAAATCCTAATTGAATATTACACATTGACATTGAACTTTACTTGATAAGCAGGTCTTCATTGCATTCAGCAGCCTATATGTGAGCATCTATGTGTAAGCTGTTCTTCTTTGCATTTATCAGCAGCAAGCAATTCTTCATTGCACATGCATATGAAAATAGTAAAACAATTCCAATGCGTTAGCGAAACCTTCTATATCAGGAGTGTCCATCATGATGCTGGGAATAGAACCTCTTTCCCAGAATAGTTCAACCTTCATTACTCAACTGATCATAACTCCGCAATGAGCACATTTCAAAGTATCATTCCTCTACATATATTCAAAAATCTGTGTAAATGTTTAATATTTCTTATATTTGTTGATGTCATTCTGTGTGCATGTGGCCTAAACCCAATCTCTGTGTGGCAATTTTAATTTAAACAAGTTGAACTCTGCCTCTGATCATTTAAAAAAGGTGTGTACCAATATCAACCTTTCTCAGGTAATTACTGATCCTACAAAACCAAAGAGATCCTTCAAGGTTGTCCCTGATTGGCTCAATCTTAACAAATCAAAGGTAGAAAATGCGCAGTATCTGAACTTGGTGTTAGTTATCACTGCTCAATAGCCTGTATCAGAATTGCAAAAATGAAAACATTAGGTCCACGCTTGGTATCCAGATCCTGAAACATCTCCATGAGCAGGCTTTTTTTTTTAACTGATCTGTTGAATAGTTATATGACACTGTTAAAATCCCAGATGAAGATCTAGCACTTGACCATTTTTGTAAATCTTCTAATTCCATAGTTGATAAACACGCCCCTTTTAAAAAGTATAGAACTTAGAACAGGTCTATCCCTGGCTTTCGGCAGAACTGTCTTCTTTACTTTTTTTTCCCCTTGTCCTGTTCTGCATTATGTCAGAAGAATTGTAGTCTGAATACCTTTGATGCCAAACAGATTTGTTTTGCCAAGGGAAGTTTTATAAATGTAAAGCTCCCCTTGATGCCCATTTATTTATTTCTGTTTACAATATATGACATGAACTGAACTGAACCGGACCGGGGGACAAGGAAAGAAGAAGAGGAAAGAAGAGGAAACAGAACAAAAATAGAAACAAAAACCAGACAACCAGCTGCTAGACCTGTAAAAAACAAAACAGACAACAATCCATGGCCTATGAGGGGAATCCAGCCTTAGCGCCACCAGGAGCACCTGAAAGCAGACAAGCAGAGAAAAAACAAACACACAAACAAACAAAAACAAGCACAAGAAGCGGCAATCGCATACAACACAGCTGTGGATATAGATGACCTGAGACGACATGATAATACATCAACTGCTTAGTGACCATGCTACTGGACTAATGAATGTGTGTGTGTGTGTGTGAGAACATGCAACACCCATGGCACAGGACCTACATGATAACCGTGCTTAGTTATGAGTGTATAAGCGTACAGGGCCACAATCCACAGCCCCCCCCCAAGCAATCAGAAGCAGGCAGAGAGGGCCACAAGACCCAGGCCACCAGCAGCCCCCACAGAGCACAGAACCCAGGCAGCCCACCGCAGGGGCAACCACGCATCCACCCAGAAGACTGCAGAGGAAGCCCCCGGAAAGAGCCCCCATAAGCATAGGGCAGAGGCACTCCGGGAACCAGGGGCAACAGCCCACCGACCCCGCCAGGCCCCAGCCGCCCAGACATGGGCCGTGCAATGGACCTGGGCCCCAGGAGCCCGAGCGCCCCCAAACCCCCCGGCAGAGGCCCCACCCAATACCCAGGAGGGCCAAGCGCCCCAGACAGCCACAAAGTGGGTCAGCGCCTGCCCCAGCGCCCCTGGCCAAGTGCCCTGGGAGTCAAGACGTGCCCACAGGTGGGTGAAGTCGCGAGCAGTGGGGAGAGGCAACGCTGATGCCCCATCGGGAGAAACACAGGCAGGCCAGGCGACAGCAAGTCCCAGATCCAGGCCCAATCATTACCACACACACTTTCACGTCCCATACATCCACACATCCACACATCCTACCTCCCTCGACTCTGCTGGGGTGTAGTGCAGCGGGCACACCAGGAGGCCAGCAACCCCCCAGCCACCACAGACCCCGAACCAGCAGAAAAATTAATTAATCCTCCTGGCCGCTCCTGCCCCGAGCAGACACCAGGAAGCAGGGGTGTGCGAAGAAGACCCCTCCCCTCACCCTTCTGGCTCTTCAATATTTTCTAATAGTGAGCAATTAAAATTGAGGGGCAGCCAAACTTGTAGAACTGGGAGCGCGGCACTCTGGGCAGCCTACATACCCAAAGAGCCCCGCCCACCAGATGCCACTCAGTGTAACCACCCCCCAAGACCTAATGTGTGTGTGTGAGTGTGTTTGATAAGTAGTAATGTCTAAGGTGTAATTAAAACAGGGGCAGGGAACTGCAGAGTGCAACCAAAGGGGACCACCTACGTGGCTCCATCCACTACATCACGTCATCTATCTTAGACAATAATTTATATATTTTTGATAGTAGTTTTGGGGTACAGATGCTTAGAAATTCTGCTACCATAGTCGGGGGTTGTAAGTCTGGTGGGTGGAGGATATATCCATCCATCCATCCATCATCTGCCACTTATCCGGGGGTCGGTTCGCGGGGGCAGCAGCTTGAGCAGAGAAACCCAGACGTCTCTGTCCCCGGCCACTTCCTCCAGCTCTTCCGGGGGGACCCCGAGGCGTTCCCAGGCCAGCCGAGAGACATAGTCTCTCCAACGTGTCCTGGGTCTCCCCCGGGGTCTCCTCCCAGTGGGACGTGCCCGGAACACCTCCCCAGGGAGGCGCCCAGGGGGCATCCTAACCAGATGCCCGAGCCACCTCATCTGACTCCTCTCAATGCGGAGGAGCAGCGGTTCTACTCCGAGCCCCTCCCGGATGACTGAGCTTCTCACCCTATGTCTAAGGGAGAGCCCAGACACCCTGCGGAGGAAACCCATTTCGGCCGCTTGTATTCGCGATCTTGTTCTTTCGGTCACTACCCACAACTCGTGACCATAGGTGAGGATGGGAACGTAGATTGACCAGTAAGTACGCAGAGCCTGCAACACTGCAGGCGCCGCACCGATCCGCCCGTCAATCTCCCGCTCCATTCGTCCCTCACTCGTGAACAAGACCCCGAGATACTTGAACTCCTCCTCTTGGGGAAGGATCTCATTCCCGACCCGGAGAGAGCATTCCACCCTTTTCCGGCTGAGAACCATAGTCTCGGATTTGGAGGTGCTGATTCTCATCCCAGCCGCTTCACACTCGGCTGCGAATCACTCCAGTGAGAGCTGAAGGTCACGGACTGACGACGCTAACAGAACCACATCATCTGCAAAAAGCAGAGACCCGATTCTGAGGTCGCCAAATGGGACACCCTCAACGCCCTGGCTCCGCCTAGAAATTCTGTCCATAAAAGTTAGGAACAGAATCGGTGACAAAGGGCAGCCCTGACGGAGTCCAACTCTCACCGGAAACGTATCCGACTTACTGCCGGCAATGCGGACCAAACTCTGGCACCGGTCATACAGAGACCGAACGGCCCCTATCAAGGGGTCCGGCACTCCATATTCCCGGAGCACCCCCCACAGGACTCCACGAGGGACACGGTCGAACGCTTTCTCCAAGTCCACAAAACACATGTAGACTGGTTGGGCGAACTCCCATGCACCCTCCAGGATCCTGCCGAGGGTATAGAGCTGGTCCACTGTTCCACGGCCAGGACGAAAGCCACACTGCATCTCCTGAATCCGAGGCTCGATTATCCGACGGATCCTCCTCTCCAATACCCCCGAATAGACCTTACCAGGGAGGCTGAGGAGTGTGATACCCCTATAGTTGGAACACACCCTCCGGTCCCCCTTTTTAAAGAGGGGGACCACCACCCCAACCTGCCAGTCCAGAGGCACTGTCCCTGATGTCCACGCGATACTGCAGAGGTGTGTCAGCCAAGACAGCCCTACAACATCCAGAGCCTTGAGAAACTCAGGACGGACCTCATCCACCCCCGGGGCCTTGCCACCGAGGAGCTTTTTAACCACCTCGGCAACCTCAGCCCCAGAAATGGGAGGCCCCGTCTCCGAGCTCTCCGACTCTGCCTCTTCCGAGCACGTGTTGGTAGGATTGAGGAGTTCCTCGAAGTACTCCCCCCACCGACTCACAACATCCCGAGTTGAGGTCAGCAAAGCCCCGTCCCCACTGTAAACAGTGTTGACTGTGAGCCGCTTCCCCCCCCTGAGACGCCGGATGGTGGACCAGAATCTTTTCGAGGTCGTCCGGAAATCGTTCTCCATGGTCTCACCGAACTCCTCCCAGGCCCGAGTTTTTGCCTCAGCAACCGCCGAAGCCGCAGCCCGTCTGGCCCGTCGGTACCTATCAGCTTCTTCCAGGGTCCCACTGGCCAAAAAGGCCCGATAGGACTCCTTCTTCAGCTTGACGGCTTCCCTCACCACTGGTGTCCACCAGCAGGTTCGAGGGTTTCCGCCACGACAGGCACCGACCACCTTACGGCCACAACTCCGACCAGCTGCCTCGGCAATGGAGTCACGGATCATGGCCCATTCAATGTCCCCCACCTCAAATATGGTTGAAGCTCTGCCGGAGGTGGGAGTTAAAGCTCCTTCTGACAGGGGATTCTGACAAACGCTCCCAGCAGACCCTCACAATACGTTTGGGCCTGCCAGGTCTGATCGGCATCCTCCCCCACCAGCGGAGCCAACTCACCACCAGGTGGTGATCAGTTGACAGCTCCGCCCCTCTCTTCACCCGAGTGTCCAGGACATACGGCCGCAAGTCCGATGATACAACCACAAAGTCGATCATCGAACTGCGGCCAAGGGTGTCCTGGTGCCAAGTGCACATATGGACACCCTTATGCCTGAACATGGTGTTCGTTATGGACAGTCTATGACTGGCACAGAAGTCCAACAACATAACACCACTCTGATTCAGATCGGGGGGGGCCGTTCCTCCCAATCACACCCCTCCAGGTCTCACTGTCATTGCCCACGTGAGCATTGAAGTCCCCCAGCAGAATGAGGGAGTCTCCGGTAGGAGCATTCTCCAGTGCCTCCCCCAGAGACTCCAAAAAGGGTAGGTACTCTGAACTGCTGTTTGGCGCATAGGCACAAACAACAGTCAGGACTCGTCCCCCCACCCAAGGCGGAGGGAGGCTACCCTCTCGTTCACTGGGGTAAACCCCAATGTACTGGCACACAGCCGGGGGGCAATAAGTATGCCCACACCTGCTCTGCGCCTCTCACCACGGGCAACTCCAGAGTGGAAGAGAGTCCAACCCCTCTCAAGAGTACTGGTTCCAGATCCCAAGCCGTGCGTCGAGATGAGTCCGACTATATCTAACGGTCTGATGAAGTTTCAACAATAAACAACAAACTTTGTATTATGAGAAAGAACCAGACTCATTCTTCAGGAATCCGAAAATAAGCTCTATTTTACGAGTTATGCACGAATTCGGATTCTCCTATAAAACGAATTCCTTAACTCAAACCAAGTTAAGACTGCTTTGTCCTTCATATTTATTCATGTCTAATCAAGTTTCAATGATAAACAACGTTGTACTTTGTAGAATGAGAAAGAACTTCTTCAGCAATAAGCATCTCTCGACAAATGACGAAATACAGATTTTGCTATAAAATTAATTGCTATCAGCCTGACTTAAAACTGTTTGTCTTCCTTATTTATCCACTTCAAATCAAGTTTCACCAATTAAAAAAAATTTGTAGTTTGAGAAAGAACAACTTAATCTTGAGCAATCAGTATAAAAAGAGGTTAAGCAAAGGTGCGAATGTCAAACCATACATGATCAAAACAGGGAGCGGAGGTGTTTGGCTGAGACAAGGTGTGAATGTCCACCCATAATTAATGAAAAGCAGGCAACAAGTAGGTTCGAATGCCCAACCATACATCATCAAAAGCAGGAGTGGATATGTTCGGCTACAAGAAGGTTTGAACGTCTGACCATAGTTTGTAAAAAGCGGGTAAGAAAAGGTTCGAATGCCCGAACATACACCATCAAAGGAGGGAGCGGAGGTGTTCCGCTGTAAGAAGGTGTGAATGTCCGACCATAGTTGGTAAAAAACGGGTAAGAAAAGGTTAAAATACCCGACTTTACACAATCAGTAGCGGGTGCGGAGTTGTTCGGCTACTAAAAGGTGTGAAAGTCCGACCATGGTTTGTAAAAAGCGGGTAAGAAAAGGTGCTAATGCCCGAAAATGTATGATCAAAAGAGGGAGCGGAGGTGTTCGGCTGCAAGAAGGTGTGAATGTACACCCATAATTACTGAAAAATGGGTAAGAAAAGGTGCGAATGCCCAACTATACATAATCAAAAGCAGGAGTGGATGTGTTCGGCTCCAAGAAGGGTTGAATGTCTGACCATAGTTTGTAAAAAGCAGGTAAGAAAAGGTTTGACTGCCCGAACATACACCGTCAAAAGAGGGAGCGGAGGTGTTCCGCTGTTAGAAGGTGTGAATGTCCGACCATAGTTGGTAAAAAGTGGGTAAGAAAAGGTTAAAATACCCGACTGTACACAATCAATAGCGGGAGCGGAGTTGTTCGGCTACTAAAAGATGTGAAAGTCCGACTATGGTTTGTAAAAAGCGGGTAAGAAAAGGTGCTAATGCCCGACAATGTATGATCAAAAGAGGGAGTGGAGGTTTTCGGCTGTAAGAAGGTCTGAATGTCCAACTATAATTTGTAAAAACCGGGTAAGAAAAGGCTTGAAAGCCCGACTATACACCATCATAAGCGGGAGAGGAGGTGTTCAGCTGCAAGAAGGTGTGAATGTCCACCCATAATTACTGAAAAATGGGTAAGAAAAGGTGCGAATGCCCAAACATACATCATCAAAAGCAGGAGTGGATGTGTTGGGCTACAAGAAGGTTTGAAAGTCCGACCATGGTTTGTAAAAAACGGGTAAGAAAAGGTGCGAATGCCCGACAATGTATGATCAAAAGAGGGAGCGGAGGTTTTTGGCTACAAGAAGGTTTGAATGTCCGACCATAGTTTGTAAAAAGAGGGTAAGAAAAGGTTCAAATGCCTGACAATACACACTCAAAAGTGGGAGCGGAGGTGTTCCGCTGTAAGACGGTGTGAATGTCCGACCATAGTTGGTAAAAAGCGGGTAAGTAAAGGTTAAAATACCCGACTGTACACAATCAATAGCGGGAGCGGAGTTGTTCGGCTACAAGAAGGTGTGAAAGTCCAACCATGGTTTGTAAAAAGCTGGTAAGAAAAGGTTCGAATGCCCGAATATATACCATCAAAAGCGGAAGCGGAGGTGTTCGGCTGCAAGAAGGTGTGAACGTCCGACCAAAGTTTGTAAAAAGCAGTTAAGAAAAGGTTCGAATATCCAACCAAACATAATCAAAAGCGGGAGAAGAGCTGTTCGACTGCAAGTAGGTGTGAATGTCCAGCCATAATTACTCACAAACGGGTAAGAAAAGGTAGTATTGCCAGACCATACATGATCAAAACAGGGAGCGGAGGTGGTTCAGCTGCAAGAAGGTGTGAATGTCCAACTAAAGTTTATAAAAAGCGGGTAAGACAAGGTGCGAATGCCCGACAATGTATGATCAAAAGCGGGAGCGGAGGTTTTCAGCTGCAAGAAGGTCTGAATGTCCAAATAGGTGAGAATTCCTGAAAAATGGGTAAAAAAAGGGTGCGAATGCCAAACCATACATCATCAAAAGCAGGAGTGGATGTGTTCGGCTAGAAGAAGGTTTGAATGTCCGACCATAGTTTGTAAAAAGCGGGTAAGAAAAGGTTCGAATGCCCAAACATAGACCATCAAAAGAGGGAGCGGAGGTGTTCCGCTGTAAGAAGGTGTAAATGTCCGACCATAGTTGGTAAAAAGCGGGTAAGAAAAGGTTAAAATACCCGACTGTACACAATCAATAGCGGGAGCGGAGTTGTTCGGCTACAAGAAGGTGTGAAAGTCCGACCACGGTTTGTAAAAAGCGGGTAAGAAAAGGTTCGAATGCCCGAATATATACCATCAAAAGTGGAAGTGGAGGTGTTCGGCTGCAAGAAGGTGTGAACGTCCGACCAAAGTTTGTAAAAAGCAGTTAAGAAAAGGTTCGAATATCCAACCAAACATAATCAAAAGCGGGAGCAGAGCTGTTCGACTGCAAGTAGGTGTGAATGTCAGATCATAATTTGCAAAAAGCTGATGAGAAAGAGTGAGAATGCCCGGCTATACACCATCAAATGCGGGAGCGGAAGTTTTCGGCTGTGAGTAGGTGTGAATGTCCGACCATAATTGCTGAAAAATGTGTTAGAAGAGACTAGAATGCCGGACAATACATCATCAAAAGCGGGAGAGGTGGTGTTCGGCTGCAAGTAGGTGTGAATGTCCAGCCATAATTACTCACAAATGGGTAAGAAAAGGTAGTATTGCCAGACCATACATGATCAAAACAGGGAGCGGAGGTGGTTCAGCTGCAAGGTGTGAATGTCTGACTAAAGTTTGTAAAAAGCGGGTAAGACAAGGTGCGAATGCCCGACAATGTATGATCAAAAGAGGGAGCAGAGGTGTTCAGCTGCAAGAAGGTCTGAATGTCCACCAATAATTACTGAAAAATGGGTAAGAAAAGGTGCGAATGCCCAACCATACATCATCAAAAATAAGAGTGGATGTGTTCGGCTACAAGAAGGTTTGAATGTCCAGCCATAATTACTCACAAATGGGTAAGAAAAGGTAGTATTGCCAGACCATACATGATCAAAACAGGGAGCGGAGGTGGTTCAGCTGCAAGGTGTGAATGTCTGACTAAAGTTTGTAAAAAGCGGGTAAGACAAGGTGCGAATGCCCGACAATGTATGATCAAAAGAGGGAGCAGAGGTGTTCAGCTGCAAGAAGGTCTGAATGTCCACCAATAATTACTGAAAAATGGGTAAGAAAAGGTGCGAATGCCCAACCATACATCATCAAAAATAAGAGTGGATGTGTTCGGCTACAAGAAGGTTTGAATGTCCGACCAAAGTTTGTAAAAAGCAGGTAAGAAAAGGTGAAAATACCCGACTGTACACAATCAAAAGAGGGAGCGGAGTTGTTCAGCAACAAAGAGTGAAAGTCTGACCATGGTTTGTAAAAAGTGGGTAAGAAAAGGTTTGTATGCCCGAATATACAACATCAAAAGCAGAAGCGGAGGTGTTCGGCTGCTTGAAAGTTTGAACGTCCTACCAAAGTTTGTAAAAAGCAGTTAAGAAAAGTTTCGAATATCCAACCAAACATAATCAAAAGCGGGAGCAGAGTGGTTCAGCTGCAAGAAGGTCTGAATGTCCATCAATAATTGCTTTAAAACATGAAAGAAAATTTTTGAATATCATCCGCACATGATCATAAGAAGGAGAGGTGTTCAGCTGCAAGAAGGTGTGAATGTCCACCCATAATTCCTGAAAAATGGGTAAAAAAAAGGTGCGAATGCCCAATCATACATCATCAAAAGCAGGAGTGGATGTGTTCGGCTACAAGAAGGTGTGAACGTCCAACCAAAGTTTGTAAAAAGCAGTTAAGAAAAGGTTTGAATATCCAACCAAACATAATCAAAAGCGGGAGCATAGCTTTTCGACTGCAAGTAGGTGTGAATGTCAGATCATAATTTGCAAAAAGCTGATGAGAAAGGGTGAGAATGTCCGACTGCACACCATCAAATGCGGGAGCGGAGTTGTTCGGCTGTGAGTAGGTGTGAATCTCCGACTGTAATTTCTGAAAAATGTGTTAGAAAAGGTAAGAATGCCGGTCCATACATCATCAAAAGCGAGAGAGGTGGTGTTCGGCTGCAAGTAAGTATGAATGTCCAGCCATAATTACTCACAAACGGGTAAGAAAAGGTAGTATTGCCAGACCATACATGATCAAAACAGGGAGCGGAGGTGGTTCAGCTGCAAGAAGGTGTGAATGTCCGACTAAAGTTCAAATATATTAACAAAAGCGGGAGGAGAGGTCTTCGGATGAGAGTGGTTGAGAATTTCCAACCATAATCTATAAAATTTGGTGAAAAAAAGGTGTGATAGAACACTAAGAGGTGGAGCGGAAGTGTTCGGCTGCAAGAAGGTGTGAATGTCCGACTATATTTGGTGAAAAGCAGGTGAAGCAAGGTCTGAATGCCCAACCTTACATCATCAAAAGCGAGATCAGAGAGGTGTTTGGCTGCAAGAAGGCCATAGTTTGCCAAAAGCGGGTAAGCTGCGAATGACCAACTAAATATCAACAAAAGTGGGGGCGGAGGTCTTCGGATGCAACTGGGTGTGAACATCCCACCATAAAAGTATGGTGGAGAGGAAGCTGTGAACAGCCAACCATAGTTTGCAAAAAGCGGGTGAGAAAAGGTGCGAATGTCCAACCATACATGATCAAAACAGGGAGCGGAGGTGTTTGGCTGTGACAAGGTGTGAATGTCCACCCAAAATTAATGAAAAGCGGGCAAAGAATTAGGTTTGAATGCCCAAGCATACATCATCAAAAGAAGGAGTGGATGTGTTCGGCTAGAAGAAGGTCTGAATGTCCGAGCATAGTTTGTAAAAAGCGGGTAAGAAAAGGTTCGAATGCCCGAATATATACCATCAAAAGAGGGAGCGGAGGTGTTCCGCTGTAAGAAGGTATGAATGTCCGACCATAGTTGGTAAAAAGTGGGTAAGAAAAGGTTAAAATACCCGACTGTACACAATCAATAGCGGGAGCGGATGTGTTTGGCTACAAGAATGTGTGAAAGTCCGACCATGGTTTGTAAAAAACGGGTAAGAAAAGGTGCGAATGCCCGACAATGTATGATCAAAAGAGGGAGCGGAGGTTTTTGGCTACAAGAAGGTTTGAATGTCCGACCATAGTTTGTAAAAAGCGGGTAAGAAAAGATTCAAATGCCTGACTATACACCATCAAAAGAGGGAGCGGAGGTGTTCCGCTGTAAGACGGTGTGAATGTCCGACCATAGTTGGTAAAAAGCGGGTAAGTAAAGGTTAAAATACCCGACTGTACACAATCAATAGCGGGAGCGGAGTTGTTCGGCTACAAGAAGGTGTGAAAGTCCAACCATGGTTTGTAAAAAGCTGGTAAGAAAAGGTTCGAATGCCCGAATATATACCATCAAAAGCGGAAGCGGAGGTGTTCGGCTGCAAGAAGGTGTGAACGTCCGACCAAAGTTTGTAAAAAGCAGTTAAGAAAAGGTTCGAATATCCAACCAAACATAATCAAAAGCGGGAGAAGAGCTGTTCGACTGCAAGTAGGTGTGAATGTCCAGCCATAATTACTCACAAACGGGTAAGAAAAGGTAGTATTGCCAGACCATACATGATCAAAACAGGGAGCGGAGGTGGTTCAGCTGCAAGAAGGTGTGAATGTCCAACTAAAGTTTATAAAAAGCGGGTAAGACAAGGTGCGAATGCCCGACAATGTATGATCAAAAGCGGGAGCGGAGGTTTTCAGCTGCAAGAAGGTCTGAATGTCCAAATAGGTGAGAATTCCTGAAAAATGGGTAAAAAAAGGGTGCGAATGCCAAACCATACATCATCAAAAGCAGGAGTGGATGTGTTCGGCTAGAAGAAGGTTTGAATGTCCGACCATAGTTTGTAAAAAGCGGGTAAGAAAAGGTTCGAATGCCCAAACATAGACCATCAAAAGAGGGAGCGGAGGATTTCCGCTGTAAGAAGGTGTAAATGTCCAACCATAGTTGGTAAAAAGCGGGTAAGAAAAGGTTAAAATACCCGACTGTACACAATCAATAGCGGGAGCGGAGTTGTTCGGCTACAAGAAGGTGTGAAAGTCCGACCACGGTTTGTAAAAAGCGGGTAAGAAAAGGTTCGAATGCCCGAATATATACCATCAAAAGTGGAAGTGGAGGTGTTCGGCTGCAAGAAGGTGTGAACGTCCGACCAAAGTTTGTAAAAAGCAGTTAAGAAAAGGTTCGAATATCCAACCAAACATAATCAAAAGCGGGAGCAGAGCTGTTCGACTGCAAGTAGGTGTGAATGTCAGATCATAATTTGCAAAAAGCTGATGAGAAAGGGTGAGAATGCCCGGCTATACACCATCAAATGCGGGAGCGGAAGTGTTCGGCTGTGAGTAGGTGTGAATGTCCGACCATAATTGCTGAAAAATGTGTTAGAAGAGACTAGAATGCCGGACAATACATCATCAAAAGCGGGAGAGGTGGTGTTCGGCTGCAAGTAGGTGTGAATGTCCAGCCATAATTACTCACAAATGGGTAAGAAAAGGTAGTATTGCCAGACCATACATGATCAAAACAGGGAGCGGAGGTGGTTAAGCTGCAAGGTGTGAATGTCTGACTAAAGTTTGTAAAAAGCGGGTAAGACAAGGTGCGAATGCCCGACAATGTATGATCAAAAGAGGGAGCAGAGGTGTTCAGCTGCAAGAAGGTCTGAATGTCCACCAATAATTACTGAAAAATGGGTAAGAAAAGGTGCGAATGCCCAACCATACATCATCAAAAGCAAGAGTGGATGTGTTCGGCTACAAGAAGGTTTGAATATCCGACCAAACTTTGTAAAAAGCAGGTAAGAAAAGGTGAAAATACCCGACTGTACAAAATCAAAAGAGGGAGCGGAGTTGTTCAGCAACAAAGAGTGAAAGTCTGACCATGGTTTGTAAAAAGTGGGTAAGAAAAGGTTTGTATGCCCGAATATACAACATCAAAAGCAGAAGCGGAGGTGTTCGGCTGCTTGAAAGTTTGAACGTCCTACCAAAGTTTGTAAAAAGCAGTTAAGAAAAGTTTCGAATATCCAACCAAACATAATCAAAAGCGGGAGCAGAGTGGTTCAGCTGCAAGAAGGTCTGAATGTCCATCAATAATTGCTTTAAAACATGAAAGAAAATTTTTGAATATCATCCGCACATGATCATAAGACTCATTCTTCAGGAATCCGAAAATAAGCTCTATTTTACGAGTTATGCACGAATTCGGATTCTCCTATAAAACGAATTCCTTAACTCAAACCAAGTTAAGACTGCTTTGTCCTTCATATTTATTCATGTCTAATCAAGTTTCAATGATAAACAACGTTGTACTTTGTAGAATGAGAAAGAACTTCTTCAGCAATAAGCATCTCTCGACAAATGACGAAATACAGATTTTGCTATAAAATTAATTGCTATCAGCCTGACTTAAAACTGTTTGTCTTCCTTATTTATCCACTTCAAATCAAGTTTCACCAATTAAAAAAAATTTGTAGTTTGAGAAAGAACAACTTAATCTTGAGCAATCAGTATAAAAAGAGGTTAAGCAAAGGTGCGAATGTCAAACCATACATGATCAAAACAGGGAGCGGAGGTGTTTGGCTGAGACAAGGTGTGAATGTCCACCCATAATTAATGAAAAGCAGGCAACAAGTAGGTTCGAATGCCCAACCATACATCATCAAAAGCAGGAGTGGATATGTTCGGCTACAAGATATGCCCGAACATACACCGTCAAAAGAGGGAGCGGAGGTGTTCCGCTGTTAGAAGGTGTGAATGTCCGACCATAGTTGGTAAAAAGTGGGTAAGAAAAGGTTAAAATACCCGACTGTACACAATCAATAGCGGGAGCGGAGTTGTTCGGCTACTAAAAGATGTGAAAGTCCGACTATGGTTTGTAAAAAGCGGGTAAGAAAAGGTGCTAATGCCCGACAATGTATGATCAAAAGAGGGAGTGGAGGTTTTCGGCTGTAAGAAGGTCTGAATGTCCAACTATAATTTGTAAAAACCGGGTAAGAAAAGGCTTGAAAGCCCGACTATACACCATCATAAGCGGGAGAGGAGGTGTTCAGCTGCAAGAAGGTGTGAATGTCCACCCATAATTACTGAAAAATGGGTAAGAAAAGGTGCGAATGCCCAAACATACATCATCAAAAGCAGGAGTGGATGTGTTGGGCTACAAGAATGTGTGAAAGTCCGACCATGGTTTGTAAAAAACGGGTAAGAAAAGGTGCGAATGCCCGACAATGTATGATCAAAAGAGGGAGCGGAGGTTTTTGGCTACAAGAAGGTTTGAATGTCCGACCATAGTTTGTAAAAAGCGGGTAAGAAAAGATTCAAATGCCTGACTATACACCATCAAAAGAGGGAGCGGAGGTGTTCCGCTGTAAGACGGTGTGAATGTCCGACCATAGTTGGTAAAAAGCGGGTAAGTAAAGGTTAAAATACCCGACTGTACACAATCAATAGCGGGAGCGGAGTTGTTCGGCTACAAGAAGGTGTGAAAGTCCAACCATGGTTTGTAAAAAGCTGGTAAGAAAAGGTTCGAATGCCCGAATATATACCATCAAAAGCGGAAGCGGAGGTGTTCGGCTGCAAGAAGGTGTGAACGTCCGACCAAAGTTTGTAAAAAGCAGTTAAGAAAAGGTTCGAATATCCAACCAAACATAATCAAAAGCGGGAGAAGAGCTGTTCGACTGCAAGTAGGTGTGAATGTCCAGCCATAATTACTCACAAACGGGTAAGAAAAGGTAGTATTGCCAGACCATACATGATCAAAACAGGGAGCGGAGGTGGTTCAGCTGCAAGAAGGTGTGAATGTCCAACTAAAGTTTATAAAAAGCGGGTAAGACAAGGTGCGAATGCCCGACAATGTATGATCAAAAGCGGGAGCGGAGGTTTTCAGCTGCAAGAAGGTCTGAATGTCCAAATAGGTGAGAATTCCTGAAAAATGGGTAAAAAAAGGGTGCGAATGCCAAACCATACATCATCAAAAGCAGGAGTGGATGTGTTCGGCTAGAAGAAGGTTTGAATGTCCGACCATAGTTTGTAAAAAGCGGGTAAGAAAAGGTTCGAATGCCCAAACATAGACCATCAAAAGAGGGAGCGGAGTATTTCCGCTGTAAGAAGGTGTAAATGTCCAACCATAGTTGGTAAAAAGCGGGTAAGAAAAGGTTAAAATACCCGACTGTACACAATCAATAGCGGGAGCGGAGTTGTTCGGCTACAAGAAGGTGTGAAAGTCCGACCACGGTTTGTAAAAAGCGGGTAAGAAAAGGTTCGAATGCCCGAATATATACCATCAAAAGTGGAAGTGGAGGTGTTCGGCTGCAAGAAGGTGTGAACGTCCGACCAAAGTTTGTAAAAAGCAGTTAAGAAAAGGTTCGAATATCCAACCAAACATAATCAAAAGCGGGAGCAGAGCTGTTCGACTGCAAGTAGGTGTGAATGTCAGATCATAATTTGCAAAAAGCTGATGAGAAAGGGTGAGAATGCCCGGCTATACACCATCAAATGCGGGAGCGGAAGTGTTCGGCTGTGAGTAGGTGTGAATGTCCGACCATAATTGCTGAAAAATGTGTTAGAAGAGACTAGAATGCCGGACAATACATCATCAAAAGCGGGAGAGGTGGTGTTCGGCTGCAAGTAGGTGTGAATGTCCAGCCATAATTACTCACAAATGGGTAAGAAAAGGTAGTATTGCCAGACCATACATGATCAAAACAGGGAGCGGAGGTGGTTAAGCTGCAAGGTGTGAATGTCTGACTAAAGTTTGTAAAAAGCGGGTAAGACAAGGTGCGAATGCCCGACAATGTATGATCAAAAGAGGGAGCAGAGGTGTTCAGCTGCAAGAAGGTCTGAATGTCCACCAATAATTACTGAAAAATGGGTAAGAAAAGGTGCGAATGCCCAACCATACATCATCAAAAGCAAGAGTGGATGTGTTCGGCTACAAGAAGGTTTGAATATCCGACCAAACTTTGTAAAAAGCAGGTAAGAAAAGGTGAAAATACCCGACTGTACAAAATCAAAAGAGGGAGCGGAGTTGTTCAGCAACAAAGAGTGAAAGTCTGACCATGGTTTGTAAAAAGTGGGTAAGAAAAGGTTTGTATGCCCGAATATACAACATCAAAAGCAGAAGCGGAGGTGTTCGGCTGCTTGAAAGTTTGAACGTCCTACCAAAGTTTGTAAAAAGCAGTTAAGAAAAGTTTCGAATATCCAACCAAACATAATCAAAAGCGGGAGCAGAGTGGTTCAGCTGCAAGAAGGTCTGAATGTCCATCAATAATTGCTTTAAAACATGAAAGAAAATTTTTGAATATCATCCGCACATGATCATAAGAAGGAGAGGTGTTCAGCTGCAAGAAGGTGTGAATGTCCACCCATAATTCCTGAAAAATGGGTAAAAAAAAGGTGCGAATGCCCAACCATACATCATCAAAAGCAGGAGTGGATGTGTTCGGCTACAAGAAGGTGTGAACGTCCAACCAAAGTTTGTAAAAAGCAGTTAAGAAAAGGTTTGAATATCCAACCAAACATAATCAAAAGCGGGAGCATAGCTTTTCGACTGCAAGTAGGTGTGAATGTCAGATCATAATTTGCAAAAAGCTGATGAGAAAGGGTGAGAATGTCCGACTGCACACCATCAAATGCGGGAGCGGAGTTGTTCGGCTGTGAGTAGGTGTGAATCTCCGACTGTAATTTCTGAAAAATGTGTTAGAAAAGGTAAGAATGCCGGTCCATACATCATCAAAAGCGAGAGAGGTGGTGTTCGGCTGCAAGTAAGTGTGAATGTCCAGCCATAATTACTCACAAACGGGTAAGAAAAGGTAGTATTGCCAGACCATACATGATCAAAACAGGGAGCGGAGGTGGTTCAGCTGCAAGAAGGTGTGAATGTCCGACTAAAGTTCAAATATATTAACAAAAGCGGGAGGAGAGGTCTTCGGATGAGAGTGGTTGAGAATTTCCAACCATAATCTATAAAATTTGGTGAAAAAAAGGTGTGATAGAACACTAAGAGGTGGAGCGGAAGTGTTCGGCTTCAAGAAGGTGTGAATGTCCGACTATATTTGGTGAAAAGCAGGTGAAGCAAGGTCTGAATGCCCAACCTTACATCATCAAAAGCGAGATCAGAGGTGTTTGGCTGCAAGAAGGCCATAGTTTGCCAAAAGCGGGTAAGCTGCGACTGACCAACTAAATATCAACAAAAGTGGGGGCGGAGGTCTTCGGATGCAACTGGGTGTGAACATCCCACCATAAAAGTATGGTGGAGAGGAAGCTGTGAACAGCCAACCATAGTTTGCAAAAAGCGGGTGAGAAAAGGTGCGAATGTCCAACCATACATGATCAAAACAGGGAGCGGAGGTGTTTGGCTGTGACAAGGTGTGAATGTCCACCCAAAATTAATGAAAAGCGGGCAAAGAATTAGGTTTGAATGCCCAAGCATACATCATCAAAAGAAGGAGTGGATGTGTTCGGCTAGAAGAAGGTCTGAATGTCCGAGCATAGTTTGTAAAAAGCGGGTAAGAAAAGGTTCGAATGCCCGAATATATACCATCAAAAGAGGGAGCGGAGGTGTTCCGCTGTAAGAAGGTATGAATGTCCGACCATAGTTGGTAAAAAGTGGGTAAGAAAAGGTTAAAATACCCGACTGTACACAATCAATAGCGGGAGCGGATGTGTTTGGCTACAAGAATGTGTGAAAGTCCGACCATGGTTTGTAAAAAACGGGTAAGAAAAGGTGCGAATGCCTGACAATGTATGATCAAAAGAGGGAGCGGAGGTTTTTGGCTACAAGAAGGTTTGAATGTCCGACCATAGTTTGTAAAAAGCGGGTAAGAAAAGATTCAAATGCCTGACTATACACCATCAAAAGAGGGAGCGGAGGTGTTCCGCTGTAAGACGGTGTGAATGTCCGACCATAGTTGGTAAAAAGCGGGTAAGAAAAGGTTAAAATACCCGACTGTACACAATCAATAGCGGGAGCGGAGTTGTTCGGCTACAAGGAGGTGTGAAAGTCCAACCATGGTTTGTAAAAAGCTGGTAAGAAAAGGTTCGAATGCCCGAATATATACCATCAAAAGCGGAAGCGGAGGTGTTCGGCTGCAAGAAGAAGTGAACGTCCGACCAAAGTTGGCAAAAAGCAGTAAAGAAAAGGTTCGAATATCCAAACATAATTAAAAGCGAGAGAGATTGTGTTCAGCTGCAAGTAGGTGTGAATATCCAGCCATAATTACTCACAAACGGGTAAGAAAATGTAGTATTGCCAGACCATACCTGATCAAAACAGGGAGCGGAGGTGGTTTAGCTGCAAAAAGGGGTGAATGTCCAACTAAAGTTCAAATATATTAACAAAAGCGGGAGGAGAGGTCTTCGGATTAGAGTGGTTGAAATTTCCAACCATAATCTATAAAATGCGGTGAAAAAAAAGGTGTGAAGGAATGAATTTTATAGCAAAATCTGAAATCATGCATAACTCCGCAAAAGGAACGTATTGCTCAACCAAAGGGATGCTTCTTTCTCATTCAGGGTAATATGAGGAACTTTATGCTTGATACATTTTAGACATGGATAACTATGAAGGACAAAGCAATTTTAACTTGGTTTGAGCAAAGCAATTCATTTTATAGGAAAATCCGAAATCGTGCAGGACTCATGAAAGTAAGCTTTTTCTCGGATTCCTGATCCTCCAGTATTGCTCTTTCCTATAATGAAAAATACAGCCTTGTTCTTTGTTGAAATTTATATAGACATTGATAAATATGAAGAACAAAGCAGTTTCCACTTTGTTTGAGTGAAGGAATTAATTTTATAGCAAAATCCCAAATCAAGCAGAACGTATGAAAATAAGCTTGTTTTCGGATTCCTGATCCTTCAGTGTTGCTATTTCTTCTACTGCAAAATACAATGTTGTTCTTTGTTGAAGTCGATCTAGACATTGATAAATATGAAGGACAAAGCAGTTTTAACTTGGTTTGAGTGAAGGAATTCATTTTATACATAAAATCCCAAATCATGCAGAACGTATGAAAATAAGCTTATTCTCGGATTCCTGATCCTTCAGTGTTGCTTTTTCTTCTACTGCAAAATCCAATGTTGTTCTTTGTTGAAGTCGATCTAGACATTGATAAATATGAAGGACAAAGCAGTTTTAACTTGGTTTGAGTGAAGGAATTCATTTTATACATAAAATCCCAAATCATGCAGAACGTATGAAAATAAGATTATTCTCGGATTACTGATCCTTCAGTGTTGCTCTTTCTTCTACTGCAAAATCCAGTGTTGTTCTTTGTTGAAGTCAATCTAGACATTGATAAATATGAAGGACAAAGCAGTTTTAACATAGTTTGAGTGAAGGCGTTCATTTATAGTAAAATCAATAATCGTGCAGAACTCATGAAAATAAGCTTATTCTCGGATTCCTAAAACTTTTGATTTGCTCTTTCTTTACTACAAAGTACAATGTTGTTCTTTTTTGAAGTCGATCTAGACATTGATAAATATGAAGGAGAAAGCAGTTTTCACTTGGTTTGAGTGAAGGATTTACAGCTGAAAACCTCCCGCTCCCGCTTTTGATTGTGTATAGTCGGGCTTTCGAGCCTTTTCTTACCCGGTTTTTAGAAATTATGGTTGGACATTCAGACCTTGCAGCCGAAGACCTCCACTCCCTCTTTTGATCATACATTGTTGGGCATTCGCACCTTGTCTTACCCGCTTTTTACAAACTATAGTCAGACATTCACACCTTGCAGCTGAACCACCTCAGCTCCCTGTTTTGATCATGTATGGTCTGGCAATACTACCTTTTCTTACCCGTTTGTGAGTAATTATGGCTGGACATTCACACCTACTTGCAGTCAAACAGCTCTGCTCCCGCTTTTGATGGTATATATTCGGGCATTCGAACCTTTTCTTAACTGCTTCTTGCAAACTTTGGTCGGACGTTCACACCTTCTTGCAGCCGAACACCTCCGCTTCAACTTTTGATGGTATATATTCGGGCATTCGAACCTTTTCTTAGCAGCTTTTTACAAACCATGGTTGAACTTTCACACCTTCTTGTAGCCGAACAACTCCGCTCCCGCTATTGATTGTGTACAGTCAGGTATTTTAACCTTTTCTTACCCGCTTTTTACCAACTATGGTCGGACATTCACACCGTCTTACAGCGGAACACCTCCGCTCCCGCTTTTGATGGTGTATAGTCAGGCATTTGAACCTTTTCTTACCCGCTTTTTACAAATTATGGTCGGACATTCAAACCTTCTTGTAGCCGAAAACCTCCGCTCCCTCTTTTGATCATACATTGTCGGGCATTCGCACCTTTTCTTACCCGTTTTTTTACAAACCATGGTCGGACTGTCACACATTCTTGTAGCCAAACACATCCGCTCCCGCTATTGATTGTGTACAGTCGGGTATTTTAACCTTTTCTTACCCGTTTTTTACCAACTATGGTCGGACATTCACACCTTCTTACAGCGGAACACCTCCGCTCCCTCTTTTGATGGTGTATGTTTGGGCATTCGAACCTTATCTTACCCGCTTTTTACAAACTATGCTCGGACATTCAAACCTTGTAGCCGAACACATCCACTCCTGCTTTTGATGATGTATGGTTGGGCATTCAAACCTACTTGTTGCTCGCTTTTCATTAATTTTGGGTGGACATTCACACCTTGTCACAGCCAAACACCTCCGCTCCCTGTTTTGATCATGTATGGTTGGACATTCGCACCTTTTCTCACCCGCTTTTTGCCAACTATGGTCGGCTCTTCACAGCTTCCTCTCCACCATACTTGTATGGTGGGATATTCACACCCACTTGCATCCGAAGACCTTTTGTTGATATTTAGTCGGTCATTCGCAGCTTACCCGCTTTTGGCAAACTATGGCCTTCATGCAGCCAAACAACTCTGATCTCGCTTTTGATGATGTAAGGTTGGGCATTCAGACCTTGCTTCACCTGCTTTTCACCAAATATAGTCGGACATTCACACCTTCTTACAGCGGAACACCTCCGCTCCCTCTTTTGATGGTGTATGTTTGGGCATTCGAACCTTTTCTTACCCGCTTTTTACAAACTATGCTCGGACATTCAAACCTTCTTGTAGCCGAACACATCCACTCCTGCTTTTGATGATGTATGGTTGGGCATTCAAACCTACTTGTTGCCCGCTTTTCATTAATTTTGGGTGGACATTCACACCTTGTCACAGCCAAACACCTCCGCTCCCTGTTTTGATCATGTATGGTTGGACATTCGCACCTTTTCTCACCCGTTTTTTGCCAACTATGGTCGGCTGTTCACAGCTTCCTCTCCACCATACTTGTATGGTGGGATATTCACACCCACTTGCATCCGAAGACCTTTTGTTGATATTTAGTCGGTCATTCGCAGCTTACCCGCTTTTGGCAAACTATGGCCTTCATGCAGCCAAACACCTCTGATCTCGCTTTTGATGATGTAAGGTTGGGCATTCAGACCTTGCTTCACCTGCTTTTCACCAAATATAGTCGGACATTCACACCTTCTTGCAGCCGAACACTTCCGCTCCACCTTTTAGTGTTCTATCACACCTTTTTTTTCACCGCATTTTATAGATTATGGTTGGAAATTCTCAACCACTCTCATCCGAAGACCTCTCCTCCCGCTTTTGTTAATATATTTGAACTTTAGTCGGACATTCACACCTTCTTGCAGCTGAACCACCTCCGCTCCCTGTTTTGATCATGTATGGTCTGGCAATACTACCTTTTCTTACCCGTTTGTTAGTAATTATGGCTGGACATTCACACCTACTTGCAGCCGAACACCACCTCTCCCGCTTTTGATGATGTATGGACCGGCATTCTTACCTTTTCTAACACATTTTTCTGCAATTATGGTCGGAGATTCACACTTACTCACAGCCGAACAACTCCGCTCCCGCATTTGATGGTGTATAGTCGGGCATTCTCACCCTTTCTCATCAGCTTTTTTCAAATTATGATCTGACATTCACACCTGCTTTTGGTAATGTATGGTTGGGCATTCGCACCTTTTCTTACCCATTTTTCAGGAATTATGGGTGGACATTCACACCTTCTTGCAGCTGAACACCTCCTCTCCCGCTATTGATTGTGTACAGTCGGGTATTTTAACTTTTTCTTACCCGCTTTTTACCAAATATGGTCGGACATTCACACCGTCTTACAGCGGAACACCTCTGCTCCCGCTTTTGATGGTGTATAGTCAGGCATTTGAACCTTTTCTTACCCGCTTTTTACAAACTATGGTCGGACATTCAAACCTTCTTGTAGCCGAAAACCTCCGCTCCCTCTTTTGATTATACATTGTTGGGCATTCGCACCTTATTTATAAACTATAGTCAGACATTCACACCTTGCAGCTGAGCCACCTCAGCTCCCTGTTTTGATAGTGTATGTTCGGGCATTCGAACCTATTCTTACCCCCTTTTTACAAACTATACTCGGAGATTCACACCTACTCACAGCCAAACAACTCCACTCCCGCATTTGATGATGTATTGTCCGGCATTCTAGTCTCTTCTAACACATTTTTCAGCAATTATGGTCGGACATTCACACCTACTCACAGCCGAACACTTCCGCTCCCGCATTTGATGGTGTATAGCCGGGCATTCTCACCCTTTCTCATCAGCTTTTTGCAAATTATGATCTGACATTCACACCTACTTGCAGTCGAACAGCTCTGCTCCCGCTTTTGATTATGTTTGGTTGGATATTCGAACCTTTTCTTTACTGCTTTTTACAAACTTTGGTCGGACGTTCACACCTTCTTGCAGCCGAACTCATCCACTTCCACTTTTGATGGTATATATTCGGGCATTCGAACCTTTTCTTACCCGCTTTTTACAAACCGTGGTCGGACTTTCACACCTTCTTGTAGCCAAACAACTCCGCTCCCGCTATTGATTGTGTACAGTCGGGTATTTTAACCTTTTCTTACCCGCTTTTTACCAACTATGATCGGACATTTACACCTTCTTACAGCGGAACACCTCCGCTCCCTCTTTTGATGGTCTATGTTCGGGCATTCGAACCTTTTCTTACCCGCTTTTTACAAACTATGGTCGGACATTCAAACCTTCTTGTAGCCGAACACATCCACTCCTGCTTTTGATGATGTATGGTTGGGCATTTTCACCTTTTCTTACCCATTTTTCAGTAATTATGGGTGGACATTCACACCTTCTTGCAGCTGAACAACTCCTCTCCCGCTTATGATCATGTGCGGTTTGATATTCGAAAATTTTCTTTCATGTTTTAAAGCAATTATTGCTGGACATTCAAATCTTCTTGTAGCCGAACACATCCACTCCTGCTTTTGATGATGTATGGTTTGGCATTCGCACCCTTTTTTTACCCATTTTTCAGGAATTTTGGGGGGACATTCAGACCTTCTTGCAGCCGAAAACCTCCGCTCCCTCTTTTGATCATACATTGTCGGGCATTCGCACCTTATCTTACCCGCTTTTTACAAACTATAGTCAGACATTCACACCTTGCAGCTGAACCACCTCCGCTCCCTGTTTTGATCATGTATGGTCTGGCAATACTACCTTTTCTTACCCGTTTGTGAGTAATTAATCCCAAAATATTGAGCATAAAATAAGTCTTTATGCTGATGATGTATTACTTTTCCTTCAGAACTCACAGACGTCTCTCACTCACACGATCACACTCATAAATAAATTCTCAGCACTTTCTGACTACTCTATCAACTGGTCTAAGACCACAGTTCTGCCCATTAACTGTAGGGTCCATAATATACCTGCGATCACTTTACAGTCAGGAAATATTAGATATTTAGGCATAAACATTTCCTCCAGGCTCTCAGAGCTAACAAAGCTAAATTATGTGCAATTATTAAAGACAGTAGAGGACGATCTATCGTTGGAAGTCCTTACCTATATCACTTATGGGGAGAGTTACATCCATTAAAATGATGATACTACCAAAAGTTAACTATTTGTTCTCAATGATCCCCATAAAACCATCTGCTACTTGGTTTAAGTCACTAGATTCATGCATCTCCAAATTTCTGTGGAAAAACAAACCACCACTTATTAGTTTAAAAACCCTACAGAAGACCAAGGACAGTGGTGGATTAGATTTACCTCATTTTCAGCACTATTCCTTAGACAATAGGTTACAATATATATCAAAATGGTTTAAACCTTGTTGTTGTCACAGTTCCCAGAGACGTTGTAATCGTTGAGGATTCTATATTCACCCCCTCATTAGAGGCACGTAATGCAGATTGATGACACTGAATCTTCTTCTCTGTTCATTGCTGGCATCATTCCCAGCATCGTAAGTGTTTGTGGCATTGTTAGCCTCTTCTTCTGGATCTTGATATCGAGAATCCTTTTGTATTTCTGGTTTGTCAGTCCTCTGTCTTCATTCACCGGAGTCTTTGTCTTTTTGTCCTTGAGTTTGGTGATTTTTTCTTCTTTTGATGCCTTGACACAATGTGACAGGTGATACCACGTGGGAGATCCTGTAACTTGGACTGCTGTCCCTGTGCTGCGAAATGGCTGTGCTGCTCAAATGGTCTCTCCTTCATCATGGTTACATGCTGCCATTCCGACATCTCGCCATTCCGACATGGGTCTCCAATTGTCGGAATGGCGACACTTAATTTTTTATCAAACTTCCCACCATTCCGACACTTTTTTCCTCCTATGGTCGGAATGGCGGTATGTTTTTTGTTTTTTTTTAACATACCGCCATTCCGACAGTTCCTTTTAATAGCCTATTTTTTACCCAAAACATTTTGCACTAATGATATGCCGGCGCAAATACGCCCTAAAGTTTGGCGCACAAGCTTTGCACATGCAGAGGCCACAGCCTCGCAAACAAACTTTAATAATCTATTATCAAAATCCCCCGAATTTCAAATATAAAAATACAGATATTAATGTAACTCTGGCGAGACTGAAACTGATTAAGCAGAAATACAGTGTCAGTGAGCTGTCACAGCAGCCAGCTGGAGCGGAGCTCTCCACAGAGCCCATGCGTCTTTTGCACGCTGTCATCATATGCAAAAGTAATAATTGCAATTACAGATATCACGGCTACTGCACAGGACACAGTTGCGAGCACTCTGCCTTGCCTTGCCAATAGGAAAAGAGAGAAATGACAGCATAGAACGTATAAAACACAACAAAATTCAGTAAAAACGTTTATTCATGTTATTCACGTGATTTATGAGTACTCACTCCAATTTTGGGAAGCGCGGAAGGGCTTTGCGCATTTGGCACAAACACACAGCCGCAACGGTTGTAGCTTTATACAGCCTGTTGATATCTTAAGGACCTAACTGGTCACACCTGGGAGTAAATGTCATGTAGAGATTGTTTTTACATGACATTACAGCTGAACATATAGCTTTCATCCACAAACCAACGTGGGAGAGCCCGAAGACGCATGTGCCAGACGCACATAGGCATGCGTAAAACCAATTTTGACCACTTCATACTGTTTATTTGCTTTCTTTTAGTTAACTTTCGTTTCTTTTGGATTCTTGTGCGTGTTATGGAGCCGTTTTGGTCCATGTTTGTAAGCCTTTTTTTCCTGGATTAAATTTTCGGAAGTTAAAACAAGTGGCATTGGAGTGTGTGATTGAAAACCACCGCGGACTGCTTCTCCTCCTCCAGTTGCCGAGACTTTGTGTTTTTAATAACGGTTGTCTATAAACATGTGTTAAACATATAAATTGCATGAACAGAAAGAAGGGACTCACCTGTTGAGTAACACACATTTCCTTATACGGAAAGCCTTGTCGGAATGGTGGGACATTTGAACGTCAGAATAGCGGGATGTCGCAATGGTGGGATGTCGGAATGGTGGGACGTTTGCATGTCCGAATGGTGGTATGTCGGAATGGTGGTATGTCGGAATGGTGGGATGTCGGAATAGCCGGATGTCGTAATGGCGAAATTTCGGAATGGGTGTTGCCACCCCCTTCATCATATACACAGTTATTTATACATCACCTTCCACCATGAAGCGTTGTCCCTTTTTGTTTCTCTCTTTGTTCTTAAAATGCTGTTATGCATGTCTAAACCAATCCATTAAATTAGATCATTTTGGCAGTAAAGCGATCTACAATGTGCTTGGTCGCAAAGCTGCTCATCTGTGGTAAACAGCTCTTCAGAAAGGCATTCTTCAATTGATTTCACTAATTCTATGTAATAATTTTGTGATTTCATACAAAACTACACTTCTTCTCCCATCTGTCTGAGTATTTAATATTGTCTGGGTCCCGTTAAAATATGTATTTTTCCCATCTAATTCCTTGTTTGCTTTAAAACAAGTATTCCCCATTTTCTATCCCTTCAGTAGCCAACCAGTTTGTATGGAGTACACTGGAGCAACTTGACTGATCAGTAAAACACTGCTTTTGTTGTCACCGCAAGGCTTCCCCCGTCGGTTGTTTCACTGAGACACTACTGAGTAACTATAACTCAACACAGTTTATACACATAACATTCCTATACATACTAACAAACAAACAATTATTTATCGCAATTTTCTCATCTCTGTTTGAACGTACACCCAGGTAAATATTCCTGTAGTCTTCTCATACCGACTAGGGACCCATTCATTGTTTAACTTCACTGTTTTGCAAATCCTAATTGAATATTACACATTGACATTGAACTTTACTTGATAAGCAGGTCTTCATTGCATTCAGCAGCCTATATGTGAGCATCTATGTGTAAGCTGTTCTTCTTTGCATTTATCAGCAGCAAGCAATTTTTCATTGCACATGCATATGAAAATAGTAAAACAATTCCAATGCGTTAGCGAAACCTTCTATATCAGGAGTGTCCATCATGATGCTGGGAATAGAACCTCTTTCCCAGAATAGTTCAACCTTCATTACTCAACTGATCATAACTCCGCAATGAGCACATTTCAAAGTATCATTCCTCTACATATATTCAAAAATCTATGTGTAAATGTTTAATATTTCTTATATTTGTTGATGTCATTCTGTGTGCATGTGGCCTAAACCCAATCTCTGTGTGGCAATTTTAATTTAAACAAGTTGAACTCTGCCTCTGATCATTTAAAAAAGGTGTGTACCAATATCAACCTTTCTCAGGTAATTACTGATCCTACAAAACCAAAGAGATCCTTCAAGGTTGTCCCTGATTGGCTCAATCTTAACAAATCAAAGGTAGAAAATCCGCAGTATCTGAACTTGGTGTTAGTTATCACTGCTCAATAGCCTGTATCAGAATTGCAAAAATGAAAACATTAGGTCCACGCTTGGTATCCAGATCCTGAAACATCTCCATGAGCAGGCTTTTTTTTAACTGATCTGTTGAATAGTTATATGACACTGTTAAAATCCCAGATGAAGATCTAGCACTTGACCATTTTTGTAAATCTTCTAATTCCATAGTTGATAAACACGCCCCTTTTAAAAAGTATAGAACTTAGAACAGGTCTATCCCTGGCTTTCGGCAGAACTGTCTTCTTTACTTTTTTTTCCCCTTGTCCTGTTCAGCATTATGTCAGAAGAATTGTAGTCTGAATACCTTTGATGCCAAACAGATTTGTTTTGCCAAGGGAAGTTTTATAAATGTAAAGCTCCCCTTGATGCCCATTTATTTATTTCTGTTTACAATATATGACATTAACTGAACTGAACCGGACCGGGGGACAAGGAAAGAAGAAGAGGAAAGAAGAGGAAACAGAAAAAAAATAGAAACAAAAACCAGACAACCAGCTGCTACACCTGTAAAAAACAAAACAGACAACAATCCATGGCCTATGAGGGGAATCCAGCCTTAGCGCCAAGAGGAGCACCTGAAAACAGACAAGCAGAGAAAAAACAAACACACAAACAAACAAAAACAAGTACAAGAAGCGGCAATCGCATACAACACAGCTGTGGATATAGATGACCTGAGACGACATGATAATACATCAACTGCTTAGTGACTATGCTACTGCACTAATGAATGTGTGTGTGTGTGTGTGAGAACATTCAACACCCATGGCACAGGACCTACATGATAACCGTGCTTAGTTATGAGTGTATAAGCGTACAGGGCAACAATCCACAGCCCCCCCCCCCCCAAGCAATCAGAAGCAGGCAGAGAGGGCCACAAGACCCAGGCCACCAGCAGCCCCCACAGAGCACAGAACCCAGGCAGCCCACCGCAGGGGCAACCACGCATCCACCCAGAAGACTGCAGAGGAAGCCCCCGGAAAGAGCCCCCATAAGCATAGGGCAGAGGCACTCCGGGAACCAGGGGTAACAGCCCACCGACCCCGCCAGGCCGAACCAGCAGAACAATTAATTAATCCTCCTGGCCCCTCCTGCCCCGAGCAGACACCAGGAAGCAGGGGTGTGCGAAGAAGACCCCTCCCCTCACCCTTCTGGCTCTTCAATATTTTCTAATAGTGAGCAATTAAAATTGAGGGGCAGCCAAACTTGTAGAACTGGGAGCGCGGCACTCTGGGCAGCCTACATACCCAAAGAGCCCCGCCCACCAGATGCCACTCAGTGTAACCACCCCCCAAGACCTAATGTGTGTGTGTGAGTGTGTTTGATAAGTAGTAATGTCTAAGGTGTAATTAAAACAGGGGCAGGGAACTGCAGAGTGCAACCAAAGGGGACCACCTACGTGGCCCCATCCACTACACCCCACCGAACACACACGCCCCCAAAACCCTTCATGTGTGAGTGTGTGCTGTGTACAGGAGCCAGAAGGGAGAGGGGTATGGGGATATATACCGGGGGAGCTACTCTCCCCCAGAGAGGGCAGCCAGGGACTGGCTGCAATAGGCATCCCCGCTACCTGGGAGCCAACAATGGGCAGGAGGGCCTGATGTCCACCAGGCTCGGGGCCTGCAGCGACCATATTCCGGGAGCTACTGTACCCCCAGAAGGTACCCATCCCGCCCCACCCCACTCAACCCAACCCCACCCAGGAGGACCTCTACAAAAAACAAACAAACAACATCAAAAAACAAACAAACAAACCACCCGGTCACACCAGTCGCAGCAGCCCGGGCCTGAGACCCACCATCACCCAGCAACCCACCACCACCACTATGTGATAAAACTAATCAGAGGGGACCAGAGAGAATGAAATTCAGCCAATTGATGTTTTGAGGAGGCAGACATTGTTTCCATGCTAATATAATCTAAATGAAAATTTCTAAACTGGTTAATACACAGATTGTTCTTCGCTTTCCAGTTCATGAGAAAAGTTTTCTTTGCCATACATAACACTGTGACAACCATGTGTGCTGAGTTAATTTCCATGTTGATGTTGTCTAAGTCACCCAGTATGCACAGTGTGGGGCATGCAGGGATGCTACACTTTAGCCATGTTGATAGGTCCTCACAGACTTCAAGCCAGAACTTCTGGACAGGCGCAGAAAACCACAAAGCGTGTGCATAATCATCAGGTATGTTATCTGTGCAATGTGAGCAGATGTTTGAGTGTGTTAGACCCATCCTGAACATCCTTTGTCCTGTATAGTGTGTTCTATGAAGGATTTTGTATTGTATGAGCTGTAAATTAGGATTTCGAGTCTTTATGAAGGTGTTCAAACATATTTGTGGTTAGAAGCTATGACCAGAACTGATGGATAAATCTGCCTCCCATTTTGAGGATGGAAGAGACATTGTGTCATCTATCTTAGACAATAATTTATATATTTTTGATAGTAGTTTTGGGGTACAGATGCTTAGAAATTCTGCTACCCTAGTCGGGGGTTGTAAGTCTGGTTGGTGGAGGATATATCCATCCATCCATCCATCATCTGCCGCTTATCCGGGGGTCGTGTCGCGGGGGCAGCAGCTTGAGCAGAGAAACCCAGACGTCTCTGTCCCCGGCCACTTCCTCCAGCTCTTCCGGGGGGACCCCGAGGCGTTCCCAGGCCAGCCGAGAGACATAGTCTCTCCAACGTGTCCTGGGTCTCCCCCGGGGTCTCCTCCCAGTGGGACGTGCCCGGAACACCTCCCCAGGGAGGCGCCCAGGGGGCATCCTAACCAGATGCCCGAGCCACCTCATCTGACTCCTCTCAATGCGGAGGAGCAGCGGTTCTACTCCGAGCCCCTCCCGGATGACTGAGCTTCTCACCCTATCTCTAAGGGAGAGCCCAGACACCCTGCGGAGGAAACCCATTTCGGCCGCTTGTATTCGCGATCTTGTTCTTTCGGTCACTACCCACAACTCGTGACCATAGGTGAGGATGGGAACGTAGATTGACCAGTAAGTACGCAGAGCCTGCAACACTGCAACAGTCCACAAAACACATGTAGACTGGTTGGGCGAACTCCCATGCACCCTCCAGGATCCTGCCGAGGGTATAGAGCTGGTCCACTGTTCCACGGCCAGGACGAAAGCCACACTGCATCTCCTGAATCCGAGGCTCGATTATCCGACGGATCCTCCTCTCCAATACCCCCGAATAGACCTTACCAGGGAGGCTGAGGAGTGTGATACCCCTATAGTTGGAACACACCCTCCGGTCCCCCTTTTTAAAGAGGGGGACCACCACCCCAATCGGCCAGTCCAGAGGCACTGTCCCCGATGTCCACGCGATACTGCAGAGGCGTGTCAGCCAAGACAGCCCTACAACATCCAGAGCCTTAAAAAACTCAGGACGGACCTCATCCACCCCCGGGGCCTTGCCACCGAGGAGCTTTTTAACCACCTCGGCAACCTCAGCCCCAGAAATGGGTGGCCCCGTCTCCGAGCTCTCCGACTCTGCCTCTTCCGAGCACGTGTTGGTAGGATTGAGGAGTTCCTCGAAGTACTCCCCCCACCGACTCACAATATCCCTAGTTGAGGTCAGCAAAGCCCCGTCCCCACTGTAAACAGTGTTGACTGTGAGCCGCTTCCCCCCCCCTGAGACGCCGGATGGTGAACCAGAATCTTTTCGAGGCCGTCCGGAAATCGTTCTCCATGGTCTCACCGAACTCCTCCCAGGCCCGAGTTTTTGCCTCAGCAACCGCCGAAGCCGTGGCCCGTCTGGCCCGTCGGTACCTATGAGCTTCTTCCAGGGTCCCACTGGCCAAAAAGGCCCGATAGGACTCCTTCTTCAGCTTGACGGCTTCCCTCACCACTGGTGTCCACCAGCAGGTTGGAGGGTTGCCGCCACGACAGGCACCGACCACCTTACGGCCACAACTCCGACCAGCTGCCTCGGCAATGGAGTCACGGAACATGGCCCATTCAATGTCCCCCACCTCAAATATGGTTGAAGCTCTGCCGGAGGTGGGAGTTAAAGCTCCTTCTGACGGGGGATTCTGACAAACGCTCCCAGCAGACCCTCACAATACGTTTGGGCCTGCCAGGTCTGATCGGCATCCTCCCCCACCAGCGGAGCCAACTCACCACCAGGTGGTGATCAGTTGACAGCTCCGCCCCTCTCTTCACCCGAGTGTCCAGGACATACGGCCGCAAGTCCGATGATACAACCACAAAGTCGATCATCGAACTGCGGCCAAGGGTGTCCTGGTGCCAAGTGCACATATGGACACCCTTATGCCTGAACATGGTGTTCGTTATGGACAGTCTATGACTGGCACAGAAGTCCAACAACATAACACCACTCTGATTCAGATCGGGGGGGCCGTTCCTCCCAATCACACCCCTCCAGGTCTCACTGTCATTGCCCACGTGAGCATTGAAGTCCCCCAGCAGAATGAGGGAGTCTCCGGTAGGAGCATTCTCCAGTGCCTCCCCCAGAGACTCCAAAAAGGGTAGGTACTCTGAACTGCTGTTTGGCGCATAGGCACAAACAACAGTCAGGACTCGTCCCCCCACCCAAAGGCGGAGGGAGGCTACCCTCTCGTTCACTGGGGTAAACCCCAATGTACTGGCACACAGCCGGGGGGCAATAAGTATGCCCACACCTGCTCTGCGCCTCTCACCACGGGCAACTCCAGAGTGGAAGAGAGTCCAACCCCTCTCAAGAGTACTGGTTCCAGATCCCAAGCCGTGCGTCGAGGTGAGTCCGACTATATATAACGGTCTGATGAAGTTTCAACAATAAACAACAAACTTTGTATTATGAGAAAGAACCAGACTCATTCTTCAGGAATCCGAAAATAAGCTCTATTTTACGAGTTATGCACGAATTCGGATTCTCCTATAAAACGAATTCCTTAACTCAAACCAAGTTAAGACTGCTTTGTCCTTCATATTTATTCATGTCTAATCAAGTTTCAATGATAAACAACGTTGTACTTTGTAGAATGAGAAAGAACTTCTTCAGCAATAAGCATCTCTCGACAAATGACGAAATACAGATTTTGCTATAAAATTAATTGCTATCAGCCTGACTTAAAACTGTTTGTCTTCCTTATTTATCCACTTCAAATCAAGTTTCAACAATTAAAAAAAATTTGTAGTTTGAGAAAGAACAACTTAATCTTGAGCAATCAGTATAAAAAGAGGGTAAGCCAAGGTGCGAATGTCAAACCATACATGATCAAAACAGGGAGCGGAGGTGTTTGGCTGAGACAAGGTGTGAATGTCCACCCATAATTAATGAAAAGCGGGTAACAAGTAGGTTCGAATGCCCAACCATACATCATCAAAAGCAGGAGTGGATATGTTCGGCTACAAGAAGGTTTGAACGTCTGACCATAGTTTGTAAAAAGCGGGTAAGAAAAGGTTCGAATGCCCGAACATACACCATCAAAGGAGGGAGCGGAGGTGTTCCGCTGTAAGAAGGTGTGAATGTCCGACCATAGTTGGTAAAAATGGGGTAAGAAAAGGTTAAAATACCCGACTGTACACAATCAGTTGCGGGTGCGGAGTTGTTCGGCTACTAAAAGGTGTGAAAGTCCGACCATGGTTTGTAAAAAGCGGGTAAGAAAAGGTGCGAATGCCCGAAAATGTATGATCAAAACAGGGAGTGGAGGTGTTCGGCTGCAAGAAGGTCTGAATGTCCAACCATAATTTGTAAAAACCGGGAAGGAAAGGCTCGAAAGCCCGACTATACACCATCAAAAGCGGGAGCAGAGTGGTTCAGCTGCAAGAAGGTCTGAATGTCCATCAATAATTGCTTTAAAACATGAAAGAAAATTTTCGAATATCATCCGCACATGATCATAAGAAGGAGAGGAGGTGTTCAGCTGCAAGAAGGTGTGAATGTCCACCCATAATTCCTGAAAAATGGGTAAAAAAAGGTGCGAATGCCCAACCATACATTATCAAAAGCAGGTGTGAATGTCAGATCATAATTTGCAAAAAGCTGATGAGAAAGGGTGAGAATGCCCGACTATACACCATCAAATGCGGGAGCGGAGGTGTTCGGCTGTGAGTAGGTGTGAATGTCCGACCATAATTGCTGAAAAATGTGTTAGAAAAGGAAAGAATGCCGGACCATACATCATCAAAAGCGAGAGAGGTGGTGTTCGGCTGCAAAAAGGTGTAAATGTTCGACTAAAGTTTGTAAAAAGCGGGTAAGACATGGTGCGAATGCCTGACAAGGTATGATCAAAAGCAGGAGCGGAGGTGTTCAGCTGCAAGAAGGTCTAAATGTCCATCAATAATTGCTAGAAAACATGAAAGAAAATTTTCGAAAATCAAACCGCACATGATCATAAGTGGGAGAGGAGGTGTTCAGCTGCAAGAAGGTGTGAATGTCCACCCATTATTCCTGACAAATGGGTAAGAAAAGGTGCGAATACCAAACCATACATTATCAAAAGCAGGTGTGAATGTCAGATCATAATTTGCAAAAAGCTGATGAGAAAGGGTGAGAATGCCTGACTATACACCATCAAATGCGGGAGCGGAGTTGTTCGGCTGTGAGTAAGTGTGAATCTCCGACCATAATTACTCACAAACGGGTAAGAAAAGGTAGTATTGCCAGACCATACATGATCAAAACAGGGAGCGGAGGTGGTTCAGCTGCAAGAAGGTGTGAATGTCTCACTAAAGTTCAAATATATTAACAAAAGCGGGAGGAGAGGTCTTCGGATGAGAGTGGTTGAGAATTTCCAACCATAATCTATAAAATTCTGTGAAAAAAAGGTGTGATAGAACACTAAAAGGTGGAGCGGAAGTGTTCGGCTGCAAGAAGGTGTGAATGTCCGACTATATTTGGTGAAAAGCAGGTGAAGCAAGGTCTGAATGCCCAACCTTACATTATCAAAAGCGAGATCAGAGGTGTTTGGCTGCAAGAAGGCCATAGTTTGCCAAAAGCGGGTAAGCTGCGAATGACCAACTAAATATCAACAAAAGTGGGGGCGGAGGTCTTCGGATGCAACTGGGTGTGAACATCCCACCATACAAGTATGGTGGAGAGGAAGCTGTGAACAGCCGACCATAGTTTGCAAAAAGCGGGTGAGACAAGGTGCGAATGTCCAACCATACATGATCAAAACAGGGAGCGGAGGTGTTTGGCTGTGACAAGGTGTGAATGTCCACCCAAAATTAATGAAAAGCGGGCAAAAAGTAGGTTTGAATGCCCAAGCATACATCATCAAAAGAAGGAGTGGATGTGTTCGGCTACAAGAAGGTTTGAATGTCCGAGCATAGTTTGTAAAAAGCGGGTAAGAAAAGGTTCGAATGCCCAAACATACACCATCAAAAGAGGGAGCGGAGGTATTCCGCTGTAAGAAGGTGTGAATGTCCGACCATAGTTGGTAAAAAGTGGGTAAGAAAAGGTTAAAATACCCGACTGTACACAATCAATAGGGGGAGCGGAGTTGTTCGGCTACAAGAAGGTGTGAAAGTCCAACCATGGTTTGTAAAAAGCTGCTAAGAAAAGGTTCGAATGCCCGAATATATACCATCAAAAGCGGAAGCGGAGGTGTTCGGCTGCAAGAAGGTGTGAACGTCCGACCAAAGTTTGTAAAAAGCAGTTAAGAAAAGGTTCGAATATCCAACCAAACATAATCAAAAGCGGGCGCAGAGCTTTTCGACTGCAAGTAGGTGTGAATGTCCAGCCATAATTACTCACAAACGGGTAAGAAAAGGTAGTATTGCCAGACCATACATGATCAATACAGGGAGCTGAGGTGGTTCAGCACCAAGGTGTGAATGTCTGACTATAGTTTGTAAAAAGCGGGTAAGATAAGGTGCGAATGCCCGACAATGTATAATCAAAAGAGGGAGCAGAGGTTTTCGGCTACAAGAAGGTTTGAATGTCCGACCATAGTTTGTAAAAAGCGGGTAAGAAAAGGTTCAAATGCCTGACTATACACCATCAAAACAGGGAGCGGAGATGTTCCGCTGTAAGACGGTGTGAATGTCTGACCATAGTTGGTTTAAAGCGGGTAAGAAAAGGTTAAAATACCCGACTGTACACAATCAATAGCGGGAGCGGAGTTGTTCGGCTACAAGAAGGTGTGAAAGTCCAACCATCGTTTGTAAAAAGCTGGTAAGAAAAGGTTCGAATGCCCGAATATATACCATCAAAAGCGGAAGCGGAGGTGTTCGGCTGCAAGAAGGTGTGAACGTCCGACCAAAGTTGGCAAAAAGCAGTAAAGAAAAGGTTCGAATATCCAAACATAATTAAAAGCGAGAGAAATTTTGTTCAGCTGCAAGTAGGTGTGAATATCCAGCCATAATTACTCACAGACGGGTAAGAAAATGTAGTATTGCCAGACAATACATGATCAAAACAGGGAGCGGAGGTGGTTTAGCTGCAAAAAGGGGTGATTGTCCAACTAAAGTTCAAATATATTAACAAAAGCGGGAGGAGAGGTCTTCGGATTAGAGTGGTTGAAATTTCCAACCATAATCTATAAAATGCGGTGAAAAAAAAAGGTGTGAAAGAATGAATTTTATAGCAAAATCCGAAATCATGCATAACTCCGCAAAAGGAACGTATTGCTCAACCAAAGGGATGCTTCTTTCTCATTCAGGGTAATATGAGGAACTTTATGCTTGATACATTTTAGACATGGATAACTATGAAGGACAAAGCAATTTTAACTTGGTTTGAGCAAAGCAATTCATTTTATAGGAAAATCCGAAATCGTGCAGGACTCATGAAAGTAAGCTTATTCTCGGATTCCTGATCCTCCAGTGTTGCTCTTTCCTATACTGCAAAATAAAGCCTTGTTCTTTGTTGAAATCGATATAGACATTGATAAATATGAAGGACAAAGCAGTTTCCACTTTGTTTGAGTGAAGGAATTAATTTTATAGCAAAATCCCAAATCAAGCAGAACGTATGAAAATAAGCCTCTTTTCGGATTCCTGATCCTTCAGTGTTGCTATTTCTTCTACTGCAAAATACAATGTTGTTCTTTGTTGAAGTCAATCTAGACAATGATAAATATGAAGGACAAAGCAGTTTTCACTTGGTTTGAGTGAAGGAATTCATTTTATACATAAATTCCCAAATCATGCAGAACGTATGAAAAGAAGCTTATTCTCGGATTCCTGATCCTTCAGTGTTGCTTTTTCTTCTACTGCAAAATACAATGTTGTTCTTTGTTGAAGTCGATCTAGACATTGATAAATATGAAGGACAAAGCAGTTTTAACTTGGTTTGAGTGAAGGAATTCATTTTATACATAAAATCCCAAATCATGCAGAACGTATGAAAATAAGCTTATTCTCGGATTCCTGATCCTTCAGTGTTGCTCTTTCTTCTACTGCAAAATCCAGTGTTGTTCTTTGTTGAAGTCAATCTAGACATTGATAAATATGAAGGACAAAGCAGTTTTAACATAGTTTGAGTGAAGGCATTCATTCATCGTAAAATCAATAATCGTGCAGAACTCATGAAAATAAGCTTATTCTCGGATTCCTAAAACTTTTGATTTGCTCTTTCTTTAATGCAAAGTACAATGTTGTTCTTTGTTGAAGTCGATCTAGACATTGATAAATATGAAGGACAAAGCAGTTTTCACTTGGTTTGAGTGAAGGATTTGCAGCTGAAAACCTCCCGCTCCCGCTTTTGATTGTGTATAGTCGGGCTTTCGAGCCTTTTCTTACCCGGTTTTTAGAAATTATGGTTGGACATTCAGACCTTGCAGCCGAAGACCTCCACTCCCTCTTTTGATCATACATTGTCGGGCATTCGCACCTTGTCTTACCCGCTTTTTACAAACTATAGTCAGACATTCACACCTTGCAGCTGAACCACCTCAGCTCCCTGTTTTGATCATGTATGGTCTGGCAATACTACCTTTTCTTACCCGTTTGTGAGTAATTATGGCTGGACATTCACACCTACTTGCAGTCGAACAGCTCTGCTCCCGCTTTTGATGGTATATATTCGGGCATTCGAACCTTTTCTTAGCAGCTTTTTACAAACCATGGTTGAACTTTCACACCGTCTTACAGCGGAACACCTCCGCTCCCGCTTTTGATGGTGTATAGTCAGGCATTTGAACCTTTTCTTACCCGCTTTTTACAAACTATGGTCGGACACTCAAACCTTCTTGTAGCCGAAAACCTCCGCTCCCTCTTTTGATTATACATTGTTGGGCATTCGCACCTTATTTACAAACTATAGTCAGACATTCACACCTTGCAGCTGAGCCACCTCAGCTCCCTGTTTTGATAGTGTATGTTCGGGCATTCGAACCTATTCTTACCCCCTTTTTACAAACTATGCTCGGAGATTCACACCTACTCACAGCCGAACAACTCCGCTCCCGCATTTGATGATGTATTGTCCGGCATTCTAGTCTCTTCTAACACATTTTTCAGCAATTATGGTCGGACATTCACACCTACTCACAGCCGAACACTTCCGCTCCCGCATTTGATGGTGTATAGCCGGGCATTCTCACCCTTTCTAATCAGCTTTTTGCAAATTATGATCTGACATTCACACCTACTTGCAGTCGAACAGCTCTGCTCCCGCTTTTGATTATGTTTGGTTGGATATTCGAACCTTTTCTTAACTGCTTTTTACAAACTTTGGTCGGACGTTCACACCTTCTTGCAGCCGAACACATCCACTTCCACTTTTGATGGTATATATTCGGGCATTCGAACCTTTTCTTACCCGCTTTTTACAAACCGTGGTCGGACTTTCACACCTTCTTGTAGCCAAACAACTCCGCTCCCGCTATTGATTTTGTACAGTCGGGTATTTTAACCTTTTCTTACCCGCTTTTTACCAACTATGATCGGACATTTACACCTTCTTACAGCGGAACACCTCCGCTCCCTCTTTTGATGGTCTATATTCGGGCATTCGAACCTTTTCTTACCCGCTTTTTACAAACTATGGTCGGACATTCAAACCTTCTTGTAGCCGAACACATCCACTCCTGCTTTTGATGATGTATGGTTGGGCATTTTCATCTTTTCTTACCCATTTTTCAGTAATTATGGGTGGACATTCACACCTTCTTGCAGCTGAACAACTCCTCTCCCGCTTATGATCATGTGCGGTTTGATATTCGAAAATTTTCTTTCATGTTTTAAAGCAATTATTGATGGACATTCAAATCTTCTTGTAGCCGAACACATCCACTCCTGCTTTTGATGATGTATGGTTTGGCATTCACACCCTTTTTTTACCCATTTTTCAGGAATTTTGGGTGGACATTCAGACCTTCTTGCAGCCGAAAACCTCCGCTCCCTCTTTTGATCATACATTGTCGGGCATTCGCACCTTATCTTACCCGCTTTTTACAAACTATAGTCAGACATTCACACCTTGCAGCTGAACCACCTCCGCTCCCTGTTTTGATCATGTATGGTCTGGCAATACTACCTTTTCTTACCCGTTTGTGAGTAATTAATCCCAAAATATTGAGCATAAAATAAGTCTTTATGCTGATGATGTATTACTTTTCCTTCAGAACTCACAGACGTCTCTCAGTCACACGATCACACTCATAAATAAATTCTCAGCACTTTCTGACTACTCTATCAACTGGTCTAAGACCACAGTTCTGCCCATTAACTGTAGGGTCCATAATATACCTGCGATCACTTTACAGTCAGGAAATATTAGATATTTAGGCATAAACATTTCCTCCAGGCTCTCAGAGCTAACAAAGCTAAATTATGTGCAATTATTAAAGACAGTAGAGGACGATCTCTCGTTGGAAGTCCTTACCTATATCACTTATGGGGAGAGTTACATCCATTAAAATGATGATACTACCAAAAGTTAACTATTTGTTCTCAATGATCCCCATAAAACCATCTGCTACTTGGTTTAAGTCACTAGATTCATGCATCTCCAAATTTCTGTGGAAAAACAAACCACCACGTATTAGTTTAAAAACCCTACAGAAGACCAAGGACAGTGGTGGATTAGATTTACCTCATTTTCAGCACTATTCCTTAGACAATAGGTTACAATATATATCAAAATGGTTTAAACCTTGTTGTTGTCACAGTTCCCAGAGACGTTGTAATCGTTGAGGATTCTATATTCACCCCCTCATTAGAGGCACGTAATGCAGATTGATGACACTGAATCTTCTTCTCTGTTCATTGCTGGCATCATTCCCAGCATCGTAAGTGTTCGTGGCATTGTTAGCCCCTTCTTCTGGATCTTGATATCGAGAATCCTTTTGTATTTCTGGTTTGTCAGTCCTCTGTCTTCGTTCACCGGAGTCTTTGTCTTTTTGTCCTTGAGTTTGGTGATTTTTTCTTCTTTTGATGCCTTGACACAATGTGACAGGTGATACCACGTGGGAGATCCTGTAACTTGGACTGCTGTCCCTGTGCTGCGAAATGGCTGTGCTGCTCAAATGGTCTCTCCTTCATCATGGTTATATGCTGCCATTCCGACATCTCGCCATTCCGACATGGGTCTCCAATTGTCGGAATGGCGACACTTAATTTTTTATCAAACGTCCCACCATTCTGACACTTTTTTCCTCCTATGGTCGGAATGGCGGTATGTTTTTTGTTTTTTTTAACATACCGCCATTCCGACAGTTCCTTTTAATAGCCTATTTTTTACCCAAAACATTTTGCACTAATGATATGCCGGCGGGGCTGCACGGTGGTGTGGTGGTTAGCACCATCACCTCACAGCAAGAGGGTTTCAGGTTCGATCCCTGCCTGGTGCCTTTCTGTGTGGAGTTTGCATGTTCTCCCCGTACATGCGTGGGTTTTCTCCGGGTACTCCGGCTTCCTCCCACCGTCCAGAAAACATGCATGTCAGGTTAATTGGTGACCGTAGGAGTCAAATTGTCCGTAGGAGTGAGTGTGAGCGTGCATGGTTGTTTGTCTCGTTTGTCTCTATGTGGCCCTGTGATGGACTGACGACCTGTCCAGGGTGTACCCTGCCTTTCGCCCGATGACTGCTGGGATAGGCTCCAGCCCACCCGCTACCCAATTAACGGACTGCCGGTATAGAAAATGGATGGATGGATATGCCGGTGCAAATACACCCTAAAGTTTGGCGCACAAGCTTTGCACATGCAGAGGCCACAGCCTCGCAAACTAACTTTAATAATCTATTATCAAAATCCCCTGAATTTCAAATATAAAAATACAGATATTAATGTAACTCTGGCGAGACTGAAACTGATTAAGCAGAAATACAGTGTCAGTGAGCTGTCACAGCAGCCAGCTGGAGCGGAGCTCTCCACAGAGCCCATGCGTCTTTTGCACGCTGTCATCATATGCAAAAGTAATAATTGCAATTACAGATATCACGGCTACTGCACAGGACACAGTTGCGAGCACTCTGCCTTGCCTTGCCAATAGGAGAAGAGAGAAATGACAGCATAGAACGTATAAAACACAACAAAATTCAGTAAAAACGTTTATTCATGTTATTCACGTGATTTATGAGTACTCACTCCAATTTTGGGAAGCGCGGATGGGCTTTGCACATTTGGCACAAACACACAGCCGCAACGGTTGTAGCTTTATACAGCCTGTTGATATCTTAAGGACCTAACTGGTCACACCTGGGAGTAAATGTCATGTAGAGATTGTTTTTACATGACATTAAAGCTGAACATATAGCTTTCATCCACAAACCAACGTGGGAGAGCCCGAAGACGCATGTGCCAGACGCACATAGGCATGCGTAAAACCAATTTTGACCACTTCATACTGTTTATTTGCTTTCTTTTAGTTAACTTTCGTTTCTTTTGGATTCTTGTGCGTGTTATGGAGCCGTTTTGGTCCATGTTTGTAAGCCTTTTTTTCCTGGATTAAATTTTCGGAAGTTGAAACAAGTGGCATTGGAGTGTGTGATTGAAAACCACCGCGGACTGCTTCTCCTCCTCCAGTTGCCGAGACTTTGTGTTTTTAATAACGCTTGTCTATAAACATGTGTTAAACATATAAATTGCATGAACAGAAAGAAGGGACTCACCTGTTGAGTAACACACATTTCCTTATACGGAAAGCCTTGTCGGAATGGTGGGACATTTGAACGTCAGAATAGCGGGATGTCGCAATGGTGGGATGTCGGAATGGTGGGACGTTTGCATGTCGGAATGGTGGTTTGTCGGAATGGTGGTATGTCGGAATGGTGGGATGTCGGAATAGCGGGATGTCGGAATGGCGGGATTTCGGAATGGGTGTTGCCACCCCCTTCATCATATACACAGTTATTTATACATCACCTTCCACCATGAAGCGTTGTCCCTTTTTGTTTCTCTCTTTGTTCTTAAAATGCTGTTATGCATGTCTAAACCAATCCATTAAATTAGATCATTTTGGCAGTAAAGCGATCTACAATGTGCTTGGTCGCAAAGCTGCTCATCTGTGGTAAACAGCTCTTCAGAAAGGCATTCTTAAATTGATTTCACTAATTCTATGTAATAATTTTGTGATTTCCTACAAAACTACACTTCTTCTCCCATCTGTCTGAGTATTTAATATTGTCTGGGTCCCGTTAAAACATGTATTTTTCCCATCTAATTCCTTGTTTGCTTTAAAACAAGTATTCCCCATTTTCTATCCCTTCAGTAGCCAACCAGTTTGTATGGAGTACACTGGAGCAACTTGACTGATCAGTAAAACACTGCTTTTGTTGTCACCGCAAGGCTTCCCCCGTCGGTTGTTTCACTGAGACACTACTGAGTAACTATAACTCAACACAGTTTATACACATAACATTCCTATACATACTAACAAACAAACAAACAATTATTTATCGCAATTTTCTCATCTCTGTTTGAACGTACACCCAGGTAAATATTCCTGTAGTCTTCTCATACCGACTATGGACCCATTCATTGTTTAACTTCACTGTTTTGCAAATCCTAATTGAATATTACACATTGAAATTGAACTTTACTTGATAAGCAGGTCTTCATTGCATTCAGCAGCCTATATGTGAGCATCTATGTGTAAGCTGTTCTTCTTTGCATTTATCACCAGCAAGCAATTCTTCATTGCACATGCATATGAAAATAGTAAAACAATTCCAATGCGTTAGCGAAACCTTCTATATCAGGAGTGTCCATCATGATGCTGGGAATAGAACCTCTTTCCTAGAATAGTTCAACCTTCATTACTCAACTGATCATAACTCCGCAATGAGCACATTTCAAAGTATCATTCCTCTACATGTATTCAAAAATCTATGTGTAAATGTTTAATATTTCTTATATTTGTTGATGTCATTCTGTGTGCATGTGGCCTAAACCCAATCTCTGTGTGGCAATTTTAATTTAAACAAGTTGAACTCTGCCTCTGATCATTTAAAAAAGGTGTGTACCAATATCAACCTTTCTCAGGTAATTACTGATCCTACAAAACCAAAGAGATCCTTCAAGGTTGTCCCTGATTGGCTCAAACTTAACAAATCAAAGGTAGAAAATCCGCAGTATCTGAACTTGGTGTTAGTTATCACTGCTCAATAGCCTGTATCAGAATTGCAAAAATGAAAACATTAGGTCCACGCTTGGTATCCAGATCCTGAAACATCTCCATGAGCAGGCTTTTTTTAACTGATCTGTTGAATAGTTATATGACACTGTTAAAATCCCAGATGAAGATCTAGCACTTGACCATTTTTGTAAATCTTCTAATTCCATAGTTGATAAACACGCCCCTTTTAAAAAGTATAGAACTTAGAACAGGTCTATCCCTGGCTTTCGGCAGAACTGTCTTCTTTACTTTTTTTTCCCCTTGTCCTGTTCAGCATTATGTCAGAAGAATTGTAGTCTGAATACCTTTGATGCCAAACAGATTTGTTTTGCCAAGGGAAGTTTTATAAATGTAAAGCTCCCCTTGATGCCCATTTATTTATTTCTGTTTACAATATATGACATGAACTGAACTGAACCGGACCGGGGGACAAGGAAAGAAGAAGAGGAAAGAAGAGGAAACAGAACAAAAATAGAAACAAAAACCAGACAACCAGCTGCTACACCTGTAAAAAACAAAACAGACAACAATCCATGGCCTATGAGGGGAATCCAGCCTTAGCGCCACCAGGAGCACCTGAAAGCAGACAAGCAGAGAAAAAACAAACACACAAACGAACAAAAACAAGCACAAGAAGCGGCAATCGCATACAACACAGCTGTGGATATAGATGACCTGAGACGACATGATAATACATCAACTGCTTAGTGACCATGCTACTGGACTAATGAATGTGTGTGTGTGTGTGTGAGAACATGCAACACCCATGGCACAGGACCTACATGATAACCGTGCTTAGTTATGAGTGTATAAGCGTACAGGGCCACAATCCACAGCCCCCCCCCCCCCCCCCCCCCCCCCCCCCCCCAAGCAATCAGAAGCAAGCAGAGAAGGCCACAAGACCCAGGCCACCAGCAGCCCCCACAGAGCACAGAACCCAGGCAGCCCACCGCAGGGGCAACCACGCATCCACCCAGAAGACTGCAGAGGAAGCCCCCGGAAAGAGCCCCCATAAGCATAGGGCAGAGGCACTCCGGGAACCAGGGGTAACAGCCCACCGACCCCGCCAGGCCCCAGCCGCCCAGACATGGGCCGTGCACTGGACCTGGGCCCCAGGAGCCCGAGCGCCCCCAAACCCCCCGGCAGAGGCCCCACCCAATACCCAGGAGGGCCAAGCGCCCCAGACAGCCACAAAGTGGGTCAGCGCCTGCCCCAGCGCCCCTGGCCAAGTGCCCTGGGAGTCAAGACGTGCCCACAGGTGGGTGAAGTCGCGAGCAGTGGGGAGAGGCAACGCTGATGCCCCATCGGGAGAAACACAGGCAGGCCAGGCGACAGCAAGTCCCAGATCCAGGCCCAATCATTACCACACACACTTTCACGTCCCATACATCCACACATCCACACATCCTACCTCCCTCGACTCTGCTGGGGTGTAGTGCAGCGGGCACACCAGGAGGCCAGCAACCCCCCAGCCACCACAGCCCCCGAACCAGCAGAACAATTAATTAATCCTCCTGGCCCCTCCTGCCCCGAGCAGACACCAGGAAGCAGGGGTGTGCGAAGAAGACCCCTCCCCTCACCCTTCTGGCTCTTCAATATTTTCTAATAGTGAGCAATTAAAATTGAGGGGCAGCCAAACTTGTAGAACTGGGAGCGCGGCACTCTGGGCAGCCTACATACCCAAAGAGCCCCGCCCACCAGATGCCACTCAGTGTAACCACCCCCCAAGACCTAATGTGTGTGTGTGAGTGTGTTTGATAAGTACTAATGTCTAAGGTGTAATTAAAACAGGGGCAGGGAACTGCAGAGTGCAACCAAAGGGGACCACCTACGTGGCCCCATCCACTTCACCCCACCGAACACACACGCCCCCAAAACCCTTCATGTGTGAGTGTGTGCTGTGTACAGGAGCCAGAAGGGAGAGGGGTATGGGGATATATAACGGGGGAGCTACTCTCCCCCAGAGAGGGCAGCCAGGGACTGGCTGCAATAGGCATCCCCGCTACCTGGGAGCCAACAATGGGCAGGAGGGCCTGATGTCCACCAGGCTCGGGGCCTGCAGCGACCATATTCAGGGAGCTACTGTACCCCCAGAAGGTACCCATCCCGCCCCACCCCACTCAACCCAACCCCACCCAGGAGGACCTCTACAAAAAACAAACAAACAACATCAAAAAACAAACAAACAAACCACCCGGTCACACCAGTCGCAGCAGCCCGGGCCTGAGACCCACCATCACCCAGCAACCCACCACCACCACTATGTGATAAAACTAATCAGAGGGGACCAGAGAGAATGAAATTCAGCCAATTGATGTTTTGAGGAGGCAGACATTGTTTCCATGCTAATATAATCTAAAAGAAAATTTCTAAACTGGTTAATACACAGATTGTTCTTCGCTTTCCAGTTCATGAGAATAGTTTTCTTTGCGATACATAACACTGTGACAACCATGTGTGCTGAGTTAATTTCCATGTTGATGTTGTCTAAGTCACCCAATATGCACAGTGTGGGGCATGCAGGGATGCTACACTTTAGCCATGTTGATAGGTTCTCACAGACTTCAAGCCAGAACTTCTGGACAGGCGCAGAAAAACCACAAAGCGTGTGCATAATCATCAGGTGTGTTATCTGTGCAATGTGAGCAGATGTTTGAGTGTGTTAGACCCATCCTGAACATCCTTTGTCCTGTATAGTGTGTTCTATGAAGGATTTTGTATTGTATGAGCTGTAAATTAGGATTTCGAGTCTTTATGAAGGTGTTCAAACATATTTGTGATTAGAAGCTATGACCAGAACTGATGGATAAATCTGCCTCCCATTTTGAGGATGGAAGAGACATTGTGTCATCTATCTTAGACAATAATTTATATATTTTTGATAGTAGTTTTGGGGTACAGATGCTTAGAAATTCTGCTACCCTAGTCGGGGGTTGTAAGTCTGGTTGGTGGAGGATATATCCATCCATCCATCCATCATCTGCCGCTTATCCGGGGGTCGGGTCGCGGGGGCAGCAGCTTGAGCAGAGAAACCCAGACGTCTCTGTCCCCGGCCACTTCCTCCAGCTCTTCCGGGGGGACCCCGAGGCGTTCCCAGGCCAGCCGAGAGACATAGTCTCTCCAACGTGTCCTGGGTCTCCCCCGGGGTCTCCTCCCAGTGGGACGTGCCCGGAACACCTCCCCAGGGAGGCGCCCAGGGGGCATCCTAACCAGATGCCCGAGCCACCTCATCTGACTCCTCTCAATGCGGAGGAGCAGCGGTTCTACTCCGAGCCCCTCCCGGATGACTGAGCTTCTCACCCTATCTCTAAGGGAGAGCCCAGACACCCTGCGGAGGAAACCCATTTCGGCCGCTTGTATTCGCGATCTTGTTCTTTCGGTCACTACCCACAACTCGTGACCATAGGTGAGGATGGGAACGTAGATTGACCAGTAAGTAGAGAGCTTCGCCTTCTGGCTCAGCTCCCTCTTCACAACGACGGGTCGGTGCACAGCCTGCAACACTGCAGGCGCCGCACCGATCCGCCCGTCAATCTCCCGCTCCATTCGTCCGTCACTCGTGAACAAGACCCCGAGATACTTGAACTCCTCCTCTTGGGGAAGGATCTCATTCCCGACCCGGAGAGAGCATTCCACCCTTTTCCGGCTGAGAACCATAGTCTCGGATTTGGAGGTGCTGATTCTCATCCCAGCCGCTTCACACTCGGCTGCGAATCACTCCAGTGAGAGCTGAAGGTCACGGCCTGACGACGCTAACAGAACCACATCATCTGCAAAAAGCAGAGACCCGATTCTGAGGTCGCCAAATGGGACACCCTCAACGCCCTGGCTCCGCCTAGAAATTCTGTCCATAAAAGTTAGGAACAGAATCGGTGACAAAGGGCAGCCCTGACGGAGTCCAACTCTCACCGGAAACGTATCCGACTTACTGCCGGCAATGCGGACCAAACTCTGGCACCGGTCACACAGAGACCGAACGGCCCCTATCAAGGCGTCCGGCACTCCATATTCCCGGAGCACCCCCCACAGGACTCCACAAGGGACACGGTCGAACGCTTTCTCCAAGTCCACAAAACACATGTAGACTGGTTGGGCGAACTCCCATGCACCCTCCAGGATCCTGCCGAGGGTATAGAGCTGGTCCACTGTTCCACGGCCAGGACGAAAGCCACACTGCATCTCCTGAATCCGAGGTTCGATTATCCGATGGATCCTCCTCTCCAATACCCCCGAATAGACCTTACCAGGGAGGCTGAGGAGTGTGATACCCCTATAGTTGGAACACACCCTCCGGTCCCCCTTTTTAAAGAGGGGGACCACCACCCCAATCTGCCAGTCCAGAGGCACTGTCCCCGATGTCCACGCGATACTGCAGAGGCGTGTCAGCCAAGACAGCCCTACAACATCCAGAGCCTTGAGAAACTCAGGACGGACCTCATCCACCCCCGGGGCCTTGCCACCGAGGAGCTTTTTAACCACCTCGGCAACCTCAGCCCCAGAAATGGGAGGCCCCGTCTCCGAGCTCTCCGACTCTGCCTCTTCCGAGCACGTGTTGGTAGGATTGAGGAGTTCCTCGAAGTACTCCCCCCACCGACTCACAACATCCCTAGTTGAGGTCAGCAAAGCCCCGTCCCCACTGTAAACAGTGTTGACTGTGAGCCGCTCCCCCCCCCCCGAGACGCCGGATGGTGGACCAGAATCTTTTCGAGGCCGTCCGGAAATCGTTCTCCATGGTCTCACCGAACTCCTCCCAGGCCCGAGTTTTTGCCTCACAACCGCCGAAGCCGTGGCCCGTCTGGCCCGTCGGTACCTATCAGCTTCTTCCAGGGTCCCACTGGCCAAAAAGGCCCGATAGGACTCCTTCTTCAGCTTGACGGCTTCCCTCACCACTGGTGTCCACCAGCAGGTTCGAGGGTTGCCGCCACGACAGGCACCGACCACCTTACGGCCACAACTCTGACCAGCTGCCTCGGGAATGGAGTCACGGAACATGGCCCATTCGGACTCAATGTCCCCCACCTCAAATATGGTTGAAGCTCTGCCGGAGGTGGGAGTTAAAGCTCCTTCTTACGGGGGATTCTGACAAACGCTCCCAGCAGACCCTCACAATACGTATGGGCCTGCCAGGTCTGATCGGCATCCTCCCCCACCAGCGGAGCCAACTCACCACCAGGTGGTGATCAGTTGACAGCTCCGCCCCTCTCTTCACCCGAGTGTCCAGGACATACGGCCGCAAGTCCGATGATACAACCACAAAGTCGATCATCGAACTGCGGCCAAGGGTGTCCTGGTGCCAAGTGCACATATGGACACCCTTATGCCTGAACATGGTGTTCGTTATGGACAGTCTATGACTGGCACAGAAGTCCAACAACATAACACCACTCTGATTCAGATCGGGGGGGCCGTTCCTCCCAATCACACCCCTCCAGGTCTCACTGTCATTGCCCACGTGAGCATTGAAGTCCCCCAGCAGAATGAGGGAGTCTCCGGTAGGAGCATTCTCCAGTGCCTCCCCCAGAGACTCCAAAAAGGGTAGGTACTCTGAACTGCTGTTTGGCGCATAGGCACAAACAACAGTCAGGACTCGTCCCCCCACCCAAGGCGGAGGGAGGCTACCCTCTCGTTCACTGGGGTAAACCCCAATGTACTGGCACACAGCCCGGGGGCAATAAGTATGCCCACACCTGCTCTGCGCCTCTCACCACGGGCAACTCCAGAGTGGAAGAGAGTCCAACCCCTCTCAAGAGTACTGGTTCCAGATCCCAAGCCGTGCGTCGAGGTGAGTCCGACTATATCTAACGGTCTGATGAAGTTTCAACAATAAACAACAAACTTTGTATTATGAGAAAGAACCAGACTCATTCTTCAGGAATCCGAAAATAAGCTCTATTTTACGAGTTATGCACGAATTCGGATTCTCCTATAAAACGAATTCCTTAACTCAAACCATGTTAAGACTGCTTTGTCCTTCATATTTATTCATGTCTAATCAAGTTTCAATGATAAACAACGTTGTACTTTGTAGAATGAGAAAGAACTTCTTCAGCAATAAGCATCTCTCGACAAATGACGAAATACAGATTTTGCTATAAAATTAATTGCTATCAGCCTGACTTAAAACTGTTTGTCTTCCTTATTTATCCACTTCAAATCAAGTTTCAACAATTAAAAAAATTTTGTAGTTTGAGAAAGAACAACTTAATCTTTAGCAATCAGTATAAAAAGAGGGTAAGCAAAGGTGCGAATGTCAAACCATACATGATCAAAACAGGGAGCGGAGGTGTTTGGCTGAGACAAGGTGTGAATGTCCACCCATAATTAATGAAAAGCGGGCAACAAGTAGGTTCGAATGCCCAACCATACATCATCAAAAGCAGGAGTGGATATGTTCGGCTACAAGAAGGTTTGAACGTCTGACCATAGTTTGTAAAAAGCGGGTAAGAAAAGGTTCGAATGCCCGAACATACACCATCAAAGGAGGGAGCGGAGGTGTTCCGCTGTAAGAAGGTGTGAATGTCCGACCATAGTTGGTAAATATGGGGTAAGAAAAGGTTAAAATACCCGACTGTACACAATCAGTAGCGGGTGCGGAGTTGTTCGGCTACTAAAAGGTGTGAAAGTCCGACCATGGTTTGTAAAAAGCGGGTAAGAAAAGGTGCGAATGCCCGAAAATGTATGATCAAAAGAGGGAGCGGAGGTGTTTGGCTGCAAGAAGGTGTGAATGTACACCCATAATTACTGAAAAATGGGTAAGAAAAGGTGCGAATGCCCAACTATACATAATCAAAAGCAGGAGTGGATGTGTTCGGCTCCAAGAAGGGTTGAATGTCTGACCATAGTTTGTAAAAATCAGGTAAGAAAAGGTTTGACTGCCCGAACATATACCATCAAAAGAGGGAGCGGAGGTGTTCCGCTGTAAGAAGGTGTGAATGTCCGACCATAGTTGGTAAAAAGCGGGTAAGAAAAGGTTAAAACACCAGTTTGTACACAATCAATAGCGGGAGCGGAGTTGTTCGGCTACTAAAAGATGTGAAAGTCCGACTATGGTTTGTAAAAAGCGGGTAAGAAAAGGTGCTAATGCCCGACAATGTATGATCAAAAGAGGGAGCAGAGGTGTTCGGCTGCAAGAAGGTCTGAATGTCCAACCATAATTTGTAAAAACCGGGAAGGAAAGGCTCGAAAGCCCGACTATACACCATCAAAAGCGGGAGCAGAGTGGTTCAGCTGCAAGAAGGTCTGAATGTCCATCAATAATTGCTTTAAAACATGAAAGAAAATTTTCGAATATCATCCGCACATGATCATAAGAAGGAGAGGAGGTGTTCAGCTGCAAGAAGGTGTGAATGTCCACCCATTATTCCTGAAAAATGGGTAAGAAAAGGTGCGAATGCCAAACCATACATTATCAAAAGCAGGTGTGAATGTCAGATCATAATTTGCAAAAAGCTGATGAGAAAGGGTGAGAATGCCCGACTATACACCATCAAATGCGGGAGCGGAGGTGTTTGGCTGTGAGTAGGTGTGAATGTCCGACCATAATTGCTGAAAAATGTGTTAGAAAAGGAAAGAATGCCGGACCATACATCATCAAAAGCGAGAGAGGTGGTGTTCGGCTGCAAAAAGGTGTAAATGTTCGACTAAAGTTTGTAAAAAGCGGGTAAGACATGGTGCGAATGCCTGACAAGGTATGATCAAAAGCAGGAGCGGAGGTGTTCAGCTGCAAGAAGGTCTAAATGTCCATCAATAATTGCTAGAAAACATGAAAGAAAATTTTCGAAAATCAAACCGCACATGATCATAAGTGGGAGAGGAGGTGTTCAGCTGCAAGAAGGTGTGAATGTCCACCCATTATTCCTGACAAATGGGTAAGAAAAGGTGCGAATGCCAAACCATACATTATCAAAAGCAGGTGTGAATGTCAGATCATAATTTGCAAAAAGCTGATGAGAAAGGGTAAGAATGCCTGACTATACACCATCAAATGCGGGAGCGGAGTTGTTCGGCTGTGAGTAAGTGTGAATCTCCGACCATAATTACTCACAAACGGGTAAGAAAAGGTAGTATTGCCAGACCATACATGATCAAAACAGGGAGCGGAGGTGGTTCAGCTGCAAGAAGGTGTGAATGTCTCACTAAAGTTCAAATATATTAACAAAAGCGGGAGGAGAGGTCTTCGGATGAGAGTGGTTGAGAATTTCCAACCATAATCTATAAAATTCGGTGAAAAAAAGGTGTGATAGAACACTAAAAGGTGGAGCGGAAGTGTTCGGCTGCAAGAAGGTGTGAATGTCCGACTATATTTGGTGAAAAGCAGGTGAAGCAAGGTCTGAATGCCCAACCTTACATTATCAAAAGCGAGATCAGAGGTGTTTGGCTGCAAGAAGGCCATAGTTTGCCAAAAGCGGGTAAGCTGCGAATGACCAACTAAATATCAACAAAAGTGGGGGCGGAGGTCTTCGGATGCAACTGGGTGTGAACATCCCACCATACAAGTATGGTGGAGAGGAAGCTGTGAACAGCCGACCATAGTTTGCAAAAAGCGGGTGAGAAAAGGTGCGAATGTCCAACCATACATGATCAAAACAGGGAGCGGAGGTGTTTGGCTGTGAGAAGGTGTGAATGTCCACCCAAAATTAATGAAAAGCGGGCAAAAAGTAGGTTTGAATGCCCAACCATACATCATCAAAAGCAGGAGTGGATATGTTCGGCTACAAGAAGGTTTGAACGTCTGACCATAGTTTGTAAAAAGCGGGTAAGAAAAGGTTCGAATGCCCAAACATACACCATCAAAAGAGGGAGCGGAGGTGTTCCGCTGTAAGAAGGTGTGAATGTCCGACCATAGTTGGTAAAAAGTGGGTAAGAAAAGGTTAAAATACCCGACTGTACACAATCAATAGGGGGAGCGGAGTTGTTCGGCTACAAGAAGATGTGAAAGTCCAACCATGGTTTGTAAAAAGTGGGTAAGAAAAGGTGCGAATGCCCGAAAATGTATGATCAAAAGAGGGAGCGGAGGTGTTCGGCTGCAAGAAGGTGTGAATGTACACCCATAATTAATGAAAAATGGGTAAGAAAAGGTGCGAATGCCCAACTATACATAATCAAAAGCAGGAGTGGATATGTTCGGCTCCAAGAAGGGTTGAATGTCTGACCATAGTGTGTAAAAAGCAGGTAAGAAAAGGTTTGACTGCCCGAACATACACCATCAAAAGAGGGAGCGGAGGTGTTCCGCTGTAAGAAGGTGTGAATGTCCGACCATAGTTGGTAAAAAGCGGGTAAGAAAAGGTTAAAATACCCGACTGTACACAATCAATAGCGGGAGCGGAGTTGTTCGGCTACAAGAAGGTGTGAAAGTCCAACCATCGTTTGTAAAAAGCTGGTAAGAAAAGGTTCGAATGCCCGAATATATACCATCAAAAGCGGAAGCGGAGGTGTTCGGCTGCAAGAAGGTGTGAACGTCCGACCAAAGTTGGCAAAAAGCAGTCAAGAAAAGGTTCGAATATCCAAACATAATTAAAAGCGAGAGAGATTGTGTTCAGCTGCAAGTAGGTGTGAATATCCAGCCATAATTACTCACAAACGGGTAAGAAAATGTAGTATTGCCAGACCATACATGATCAAAACAGGGAGCGGAGGTGGTTTAGCTGCAAAAAGGGGTGAATGTCCAACTAAAGTTCAAATATATTAACAAAAGCGGGAGGAGAGGTCTTCGGATTAGAGTGGTTGAAATTTCCAACCATAATCTATAAAATGCGGGAAAAAAAAAAGGTGTGAAGGAATGAATTTTATAGCAAAATCCGAAATCATGCATAACTCCGCAAAAGGAACGTATTGCTCAACCAAAGGGATGCTTCTTTCTCATTCAGGGTAATATGAGGAACTTTATGCTTGATACATTTTAGACATGGATAACTATGAAGGACAAAGCAATTTTAACTTGGTTTGAGCAAAGCAATTCATTTTATAGGAAAATCCGAAATCGTGCAGGACTCATGAAAGTAAGCTTATTCTCGGATTCCTGATCCTCCAGTGTTGCTCTTTCCTATACTGCAAAATACAGCCTTGTTCTTTGTTGAAATCGATATAGACATTGATAAATATGAAGGACAAAGCAGTTTCCACTTTGTTTGAGTGAAGGAATTAATTTTATAGCAAAATCCCAAATCAAGCAGAACGTATGAAAATAAGCGTGTTTTCGGATTCCTGATCCTTCAGTGTTGCTATTTCTTCTACTGCGAAATACAATGTTGTTCTTTGTTGAAGTCAATCTAGACATTGATAAATATTAAGGACAAAGCAGTTTTAACATAGTTTGAGTAAAGGAATTCATTTTATACATAAAATCCCAAATCATGCAGAACGTATGAAAATAAGCTTATTCTCGGATTACTCATCCTTCAGTGTTGCTCTTTCTTCTACTGCAAAATCCAGTGTTGTTCTTTGTTGAAGTCAATCTAGACATTGATAAATATGAAGGACAAAGCAGTTTTAACATAGTTTGAGTGAAGGCATTCATTTATAGTAAAATCAATAATCGTGCAGAACTCATGAAAATAAGCTTATTCTCGGATTCCTAAAACTTTTGATTTGCTCTTTCTTTACTGCAAAGTACAATGTTGTTCTTTGTTGAAGTCGATCTAGACATTGATAAATATGAAGGACAAAGCAGTTTTCACTTGGTTTGAGTGAAGGATTTGCAGCTGAAAACCTCCCGCTCCCGCTTTTGATTGTGTATAGTCGGGCTTTCGAGCCTTTTCTTACCCGGTTTTTAGAAATTATGGTTAGACATTCAGACCTTGCAGCCGAAGACCTCCACTCCCTCTTTTGATCATACATTGTCGGGCATTCGCACCTTGTCTTACCCGCTTTTTACAAACTATAGTCAGACATTCACACCTTGCAGCTGAACCACCTCAGCTCCCTGTTTTGATCATGTATGGTCTGGCAATACTACCTTTTCTTACCCGTTTGTGAGTAATTATGGCTGGACATTCACACCTACTTGCAGTCGAACAGCTCTGCTCTCGCTTTTGATTATGTTTGGTTGGATATTCGAACCTTTTCTTTACTGCTTTTTACAAACTTTGGTCGGACGTTCACACCTTCTTGCAGCCGAACCCATCCACTTCCACTTTTGATGGTATATATTCGGGCATTCGAACCTTTTCTTACCCGCTTTTTACAAACTATGGTCGGACTTTCACACCTTCTTGTAGCCAAACAACTCCGCTCCCGCTATTGATTGTGTACAGTCGGGTATTTTAACCTTTTCTTACCCGTTTTTTACCAACTATGGTCGGACATTCACACCTTCTTACAGCGGAACACCTCCGCTCCCTCTTTTGATGTTGTATGTTTGGGCATTCGAACCTTTTCTTACCCGCTTTTTACAAACTATGCTCGGACATTCAAACCTTCTTGTAGCTGAACACATCCACTCCTGCTTTTGATGATGTATGGTTGGGCATTCAAACCTACTTGTTGCCCGCTTTTCATTAATTTTTGGGTGGACATTCACACCTTGTCACAGCCAAACACCTCCGCTCCCTGTTTTGATCATGTATGGTTGGACATTCGCACCTTTTCTCACCCGTTTTTTGCAAACTATGGTCGGCTGTTCACAGCTTCCTCTCCACCATACTTGTATGGTGGGATATTCACACCAACTTGCATCCGAAGACCTTTTGTTGATATTTAGTCGGTCATTCGCAGCTTACCCGCTTTTGGCAAACTATGGCCTTCATGCAGCCAAACACCTCTGATCTCGCTTTTGATGATGTAAGGTTGGGCATTCAGACCTTGCTTCACCTGCTTTTCACCAAATATAGTAGGACATTCACACCTTCTTGCAGCCGAAAACTTCCGCTCCACCTTTTAGTGTTCTATCACACCTTTTTTTTCACCGCATTTTATAGATTATGGTTGGAAATTCTCAACCACTCTCATCCGAAGACCTCTCCTCCCGCTTTTGTTAATATATTTGAACTTTAGTGAGACATTCACACCTTCTTGCAGCTGAACCACCTCCGCTCCCTGTTTTGATCATGTATGGTCTGGCAATACTACCTCTTCTTACCCGTTTGTGAGTAATTATGGTCGGAGATTCACACTTACTCACAGCCGAACAACTCCGCTCCCGCATTTGATGGTGTATAGTCGGGCATTCTCACCCTTTCTCATCAGCTTTTTGCAAATTATGATCTGACATTCACACCTGCTTTTGATAATGTATGGTTTGGCATTTGCACCTTTTCTTACCCATTTTTCAGTAATTATGGGTGGACATTCACACCTTCTTGCAGCTGAACATCTCCTCTCCCGCTATTGATTGTGTACAGTCGGGTATTTTAACCTTTTCTTACCCGCTTTTTACCAAATATGGTCGGACATTCACACCGTCTTACAGCGGAACACCTCTGCTCCCGCTTTTGATGGTGTATAGTCAGGCATTTGAACCTTTTCTTACCCGCTTTTTACAAGCTATGGTCGGACATTCAAACCTTCTTGTAGCCGAAAACCTCCGCTCCCTCTTTTGATTATACATTGTTGGGCATTCGCACCTTATTTACAAACTATAGTCAGACATTCACACCTTGCAGCTGAGCCACCTCAGCTCCCTGTTTTGATAGTGTATGTTCGGGCATTCGAACCTATTCTTACCCCCTTTTTACAAACTATGCTCGGAGATTCACACCTACTCACAGCCGAACAACTCCGCTCCCGCATTTGATGATGTCTTGTCCGGCATTCTAGTCTCTTCTAACACATTTTTCAGCAATTATGGTTGGACATTCACACCTACTCACAGCCGAACACTTCCGCTCCCACATTTGATGGTGTATAGCCGGGCATTTTCACCCTTTCTCATCAGCTTTTTGCAAATTATGATCTGACATTCACACCTACTTGCAGTCGAACAGCTCTGCTCCCGCTTTTGATTATGTTTGGTTGGATATTCGAACCTTTTCTTAACTGCTTTTTACAAACTTTGGTCGGACGTTCACACCTTCTTGCAGCCGAACACATCCACTTCCACTTTTGATGTTATATATTCGGGCATTCGAACCTTTTCTTACCCGCTTTTTACAAACCGTGGTCGGACTTTCACACCTTCTTGTAGCCAAACAACTCCGCTCCCGCTATTGATTGTGTACAGTCGGGTATTTTAACCTTTTCTTACCAGCTTTTTACCAACTATGGTCGGACATTTACACCTTCTTACAGCGGAACACCTCCGCTCCCTCTTTTGATGGTCTATGTTCGGGCATTCGAACCTTTTCTTACCCGCTTTTTACAAACTATGGTCGGACATTCAAACTTTCTTGTAGCCGAACACATCCACTCCTGCTTTTGATGATGTATGGTTGGGCATTTTCACCTTTTCTTACCCATTTTTCAGTAATTATGGGTGGACATTCACACCTTCTTGCAGCTGAACAACTCCTCTCCCGCTTATGATCATGTGCGGTTTGATATTCGAAAATTTTCTTTCATGTTTTAAAGCAATTATTGATGGACATTCAAATCTTCTTGTAGCCGAACACATCCACTCCTGCTTTTGATGATGTATGGTAACCTTTTCTTACCCGCTTTTTACAAACTATGGTCGGACATTCAAACCTTCTTGTAGCCAAAACCCTCCGCTCCCTCTTTTGATCATACATTGTTGGGCATTCGCACCTTATCTTACCCGCTTTTTACAAACTATAGTCAGACATTCACACCTTGCAGCTGAACCACCTCCGCTCCCTGTTTTGATCATGTATGGTCTGGCAATACTACCTTTTCTTACCCGTTTGTGAGTAATTAATCCCAAAATATTGAGCATAAAATAAGTCTTTATGCTGATGATGTATTACTTTTCCTTCAGAACTCACAGACGTCTCTCAGTCACACGATCACACTCATAAATAAATTCTCAGCACTTTCTGACTACTCTATCAACTGGTCTAAGACCACAGTTCTGCCCATTAACTGTAGTGTCCATAATATACCTGCGATCACTTTACAGTCAGGAAATATTAGATATTTAGGCATAAACATTTCCTCCAGGCTCTCAGAGCTAACAAAGCTAAATTATGTGCAATTATTAACGACAGTAGAGGACGATCTCTCGTTGGAAGTCCTTACCTATATCACTTATGGGGAGAGTTACATCCATTAAAATGATGATACTACCAAAAGTTAACTATTTGTTCTCAATGATCCCCATAAAACCATCTGCTACTTGGTTTAAGTCACTAGATTCATGCATCTCCAAATTTCTGTGGAAAAACAAACCACCACGTATTAGTTTAAAAACCCTACAGAAGACCAAGGACAGTGGTGGATTAGATTTACCTCATTTTCAGCACTATTCCTTAGACAATAGGTTACAATATATATCAAAATGGTTTAAACCTTGTTGTTGTCACAGTTCCCAGAGACGTTGTAATCGTTGAGGATTCTATATTCACCCCCTCATTAGAGGCACGTAATGCAGATTGATGACACTGAATCTTCTTCTCTGTTCATTGCTGGCATCATTCCCAGCATCGTAAGTGTTCGTGGCATTGTTAGCCTCTTCTTCTGGATCTTGATATCAAGAATCCTTTTGTATTTCTGGTTTGTCAGTCCTCTGTCTTCGTTCACCGGAGTCTTTGTCTTTTTGTCCTTGAGTTTGGTGATTTTTTCTTCTTTTGATGCCTTGACACAATGTGACAGGTGATACCACGTGGGAGATCCTGTAACTTGGATTGCTGTCCCTGTGCTGCGAAATGGCTGTGCTGCTCAAATGGTCTCTCCTTCATCATGGTTACATGCTGCCATTCCGACATCTCGCCATTCCGACATGGGTCTCCAATTGTCGGAATGGCGACACTTAATTTTTTATCAAACGTCCCACCATTCCGACACTTTTTTCCTCCTATGGTCGGAATGGCGGTATGTTTTTTGTTTTTTTTAACATACCGCCATTCCGACAGTTCCTTTTAATAGCCTATTTTTTACCCAAAACATTTTGCACTAATGATATGCCGGCGCAAATACGCCCTAAAGTTTGGCGCACAAGCTTTGCACATGCAGAGGCCACAGCCTCGCAAACAAACTTTAATAATCTATTATCAAAATCCCCTGAATTTCAAATATAAAAATACAGATATTAATGTAACTCTGGCGAGACTGAAACTGATTAAGCAGAAATACAGTGTCAGTGAGCTGTCACAGCAGCCAGCTGGAGCGGAGCTCTCCACAGAGCCCATGCGTCTTTTGCACGCTGTCATCATATGCAAAAGTAATAATTGCAATTACAGATATCACGGCTACTGCACAGGACACAGTTGCGAGCACTCTGCCTTGCCTTGCCAATAGGAAAAGATAGAAATGACAGCATAGAACGTATAAAACACAACAAAATGCAGTAAAAACGTTTATTCATGTTATTCACGTGATTTATGAGTACTCACTCCAATTTTGGGAAGCGCGGATGTGTTTTGCGCATTTGGCACAAACACACAGCCGCAACGGTTGTAGCTTTATACAGCCTGTTGATATCTTAAGGACCTAACTGGTCACACCTGGGACTAAATGTCATGTAGAGATTGTTTTTACATGACATTACAGCTGAACATATAGCTTTCATCCACAAACCAACGTGGGAGAGCCCGAAGACGCATGTGCCAGACGCACATAGGCATGCGTAAAACCAATTTTGACCACTTCATACTGTTTATTTGCTTTCTTTTAGTTAACTTTCGTTTCTTTTGGATTCTTGTGTGTGTTATGGAGCCGTTTTGGTCCATGTTTGTAAGCCTTTTTTTCCTGGATTAAATTTTCGGAAGTTGAAACAAGTGGCATTGGAGTGTGTGATTGAAAACCACCGCGGACTGCTTCTCCTCCTCCAGTTGCCCAGACTTTGTGTTTTTAATAACGCTTGTCTATAAACATGTTAAACATATAAATTGCATGAACAGAAAGAAGGGACTCACCTGTTGAGTAACACACATTTCCTTATACGGAAAGCCTTGTCGGAATGGTGGGACATTTGAACGTCAGAATAGCGGGATGTCGCAATGGTGGGACGTTTGCATGTCGGAATGGTGGTATGTCGGAATGGTGGTATGTCGGAATGGTGGGATGTCGGAATAGCGGGATGTCGGAATGGCGGGATTTCGGAATGGGTGTTGCCACCCCCTTCATCATATACACAGTTATTTATACATCACCTTCCACCATGAAGCGTTGTCCCTTTTTGTTTCTCTCTTTGTTCTTAAAATGCTGTTATGCATGTCTAAACCAATCCATTAAATTAGATCATTTTGGCAGTAAAGCGATCTACAATGTGCTTGGTCGCAAAGCTGCTCATCTGTGGTAAACAGCTCTTCAGAAAGGCATTCTTCAATTGATTTCACTAATTCTATTCTAATAATTTTGTGATTTCCTACAAAACTACACTTCTTCTCCCATCTGTCTGAGTATTTAATATTGTCTGGGTCCCGTTAAAACATGTATTTTTCCCATCTAATTCCTTGTTTGCTTTAAAACAAGTATTCCCCATTTTCTATCCCTTCAGTAGCCAACCAGTTTGTATGGAGTACACTGGAGCAACTTGACTGATCAGTAAAACACTGCTTTTGTTGTCACCGCAAGGCTTCCCCCGTCGGTTGTTTCACTGAGACACTACTGAGTAACTATAACTCAACACAGTTTATACACATAACATTCATATACATACTAACAAACAAACAAACAATTATTTATCGCAATTTTCTCATCTCTGTTTGAACGTACACCCAGGTAAATATTCCTGTAGTCTTCTCATACCGACTATGGACCCATTCATTGTTTAACTTCACTGTTTTGCAAATCCTAATTGAATATTACACATTGACATTGAACTTTACTTGATAAGCAGGTCTTCATTGCATTCAGCAGCCTATATGTGAGCATCTATGTGTAAGCTGTTCTTCTTTGCATTTATCAGCAGCAAGCAATTCTTCCTTGCACATGCATATGAAAATAGTAAAACAATTCCAATGCGTTAGCAAAACCTTCTATATCAGGAGTGTCCATCATGATGCTGGGAATAGAACCTCTTTCCCAGAATAGTTCAACCTTCATTACTCAACTGATCATAACTCCGCAATGAGCACATTTCAAAGTATCATTCCTCTACATATATTCAAAAATCTATGTGTAAATGTTTAATATTTCTTATATTTGTTGATGTCATTCTGTGTGCATGTGGCCTAAACCCAATCTCTGTGTGGCAATTTTAATTTAAACAAGTTGAACTCTGCCTCTGATCATTTAAAAAAGGTGTGTACCAATATCAACCTTTCTCAGGTAATTACTGATCCTACAAAACCAAAGAGATCCTTCAAGGTTGTCCCTGATTGGCTCAATCTTAACAAATCAAAGGTAGAAAATCCGCAGTATCTGAACTTGGTGTTAGTTATCACTGCTCAATAGCCTGTATCAGAATTGCAAAAATGAAAACATTAGGTCCACGCTTGGTATCCAGATCCTGAAACATCTCCATGAGCAGGCTTTTTTTTAACTGATCTGTTGAATAGTTATATGACACTGTTAAAATCCCAGATGAAGATCTAGCACTTGACCATTTTTGTAAATCTTCTAATTCCATAGTTGATAAACACGCCCCTTTTAAAAAGTATAGAACTTAGAACAGGTCTATCCCTGGCTTTCGGCAGAACTGTCTTCTTTACTTTTTTTTCCCCTTGTCCTGTTCAGCATTATGTCAGAAGAATTGTAGTCTGAATACCTTTGATGCCAAACAGATTTGTTTTGCCAAGGGAAGTTTTATAAATGTAAAGCTCCCCTTGATGCCCATTTATTTATTTCTGTTTACAATATATGACATTAACTGAACTGAACCGGACCGGGGGACAAGGAAAGAAGAAGAGGAAAGAAGAGGAAACAGAAAAAAAATAGAAACAAAAACCAGACAACCAGCTGCTACACCTGTAAAAAACAAAACAGACAACAATCCATGGCCTATGAGGGGAATCCAGCCTTAGCGCCAAGAGGAGCACCTGAAAACAGACAAGCAGAGAAAAAACAAACACACAAACAAACAAAAACAAGCACAAGAAGCGGCAATCGCATACAACACAGCTGTGGATATAGATGACCTGAGACGACATGATAATACATCAACTGCTTAGTGACCATGCTACTGGACTAATGAATGTGTGTGTGTGTGTGTGTGAGAACATGCAACACCCATGGCACAGGACCTACATGATAACCGTGCTTAGTTATGAGTGTATAAGCGTACAGGGCCACAATCCACAGCCCCCCCCCAAGCAATCAGAAGCAGGCAGAGAGGGCCACAAGACCCAGGCCACCAGCAGCCCCCACAGAGCACAGAACCCAGGCAGCCCACCGCAGGGGCAACCACGCATCCACCCAGAAGACTGCAGAGGAAGCCCCCGGAAAGAGCCCCCATAACCATAGGGCAGAGGCACTCCGGGAACCAGGGGCAACAGCCCACCGACCCCGCCAGGCCCCAGCCGCCCAGACATGGGCCGTGCACTGGACCTGGGCCCCAGGAGCCCGAGCGCCCCCAAACCCCCCGGCAGAGGCCCCACCCAATACCCAGGAGGGCCAAGCGCCCCAGACAGCCGCAAAGTGGGTCAGCGCCTGCCCCAGCGCCCCTGGCCAAGTGCCCTGGGAGTCAAGACGTGCCCACAGGTGGGTGAAGTCGCGAGCAGTGGGGAGAGGCAACGCTGATGCCCCATCGAGAGAAACACAGGCAGGCCAGGCGACAGCAAGTCCCAGATCCAGGCCCAATCATTACCACACACACTTTCACGTCCCATACATCCACACATCCACACATCCTACCTCCCTCGACTCTGCTGGGGTGTAGTGCAGCGGGCACACCAGGAGGCCAGCAACCCCCCAGCCACCACAGACCCCGAACCAGCAGAACAATTAATTAATCCTCCTGGCCCCTCCTGCCCCGAGCAGACACCAGGAAGCAGGGGTGTGCGAAGAAGACCCCTCCCCTCACCCTTCTGGCTCTTCAATATTTTCTAATAGTGAGCAATTAAAATTGAGGGGCAGCCAAACTTGTAGAACTGGGAGCGCGGCACTCTGGGCAGCCTACATACCCAAAGAGCCCCGCCCACCAGATGCCACTCAGTGTAACCACCCCCCAAGACCTAATGTGTGTGTGTGAGTGTGTTTGATAAGTAGTAATGTCTAAGGTGTAATTAAAACAGGGGCAGGGAACTGCAGAGTGCAACCAAAGGGGACCACCTACGTGGCCCCATCCACTACACCCCACCGAACACACACGCCCCCAAAACCCTTCATGTGTGAGTGTGTGCTGTGTACAGGAGCCAGAAGGGAGAGGGGTATGGGGATATATACCGGGGGAGCTACTCTCCCCCAGAGAGGGCAGCCAGGGACTGGCTGCAATAGGCATCCCCGCTACCTGGGAGCCAACAAGGGCAGGAGGGCCTGATGTCCACCAGGCTCGGGGCCTGCAGCGACCATATTCCGGGAGCTACTGTACCCCCAGAAGGTACCCATCCCGCCCCACCCCACTCAACCCAACCCCACCCCGGAGGACCTCTACAAAAAACAAACAAACAAACCACCCGGTCACACCAGTCGCAGCAGCCCGGGCCTGAGACCCACCATCACCCAGCAACCCACCACCACCACTATGTGATAAAACTAATCAGAGGGGACCAGAGAGAATGAAATTCAGCCAATTGATGTTTTGAGGAGGCAGTCATTGTTTCCATGCTAATATAATCTAAAAGAAAATTTCTAAACTGGTTAATACACAGATTGTTCTTCGCTTTCCAGTTCATGAGAATAGTTTTCTTTGCGATACATAACACTGTGACAACCATGTGTGCTGAGTTAATTTCCATGTTGATGTTGTCTAAGTCACCCAGTATGCACAGTGTGGGGCATGCAGGGATGCTACACTTTAGCCATGTTGATAGGTCCTCACAGACTTCAAGCCAGAACTTCTGGACAGGCGCAGAAAACCACAAAGCGTGTGCATAATCATCAGGTGTGTTATCTGTGCAATGTGAGCAGATGTTTGAGTGTGTTAGACCCATCCTGAACATCCTTTGTCCTGTATAGTGTGTTCTATGAAGGATTTTGTATTGTATGAGCTGTAAATTAGGATTTCGAGTCTTTATGAAGGTGTTCAAACATATTTGTGGTTAGAAGCTATGACCAGAACTGATGGATAAATCTGCCTCCCATTTTGAGGATGGAAGAGACATTGTGTCATCTATCTTAGACAATAATTTATATATTTTTGATAGTAGTTTTGGGGTACAGCTGCTTAGAAATTCTGCTACCCTAGTCGGGGGTTGTAAGTCTGGTTGGTGGAGGATATATCCATCCATCCATCCATCATCTGCCGCTTATCCGGGGGTCGGGTCGCGGGGGCAGCAGCTTAAGCAGAGAAACCCAGACGTCTCTGTCCCCGGCCACTTCCTCCAGCTCTTCCGGGGGGACCCCGAGGCGTTCCCAGGCCAGCCAAGAGACATAGTCTCTCCAACGTGTCCTGGGTCTCCCCCGGGGTCTCCTCCCAGTGGGACGTGCCCGGAACACCTCCCCAGGGAGGCGCCCAGGGGGCATCCTAACCAGATGCCCGAGCCACCTCATCTGACTCCTCTCAATGCGGAGGAGCAGCGGTTCTACTCCGAGCCCCTCCCGGATGACTGAGCTTCTCACCCTATCTCTAAGGGAGAGCCCAGACACCCTGCGGAGGAAACCCATTTTTTTCGGGTTTGTATTCGCGATCTTGTTCTTTCGGTCACTACCCACAACTCGTGACCATAGGTGAGGATGGGAACGTAGATTGACCAGTAAGTAGAGAGCTTCGCCTTCTGGCTCAGCTCCCTCTTCACAACGACGGATAGGTGCAGAGCCTGCAACACTGCAGGTGCCGCACCGATCTGCCCGTCAATCTCCCGCTCCATTCGTCCGTCACTCGTGAACAAGACCCCGAGATACTTGAACTCCTCCTCTTGGGGAAGGATCTCATTCCCGACCCGGAGAGAGCATTCCACCCTTTTCCAGCTGAGAACCATAGTCTCGGATTTGGAGGTGCTGATTCTCATCCCAGCCGCTTCACACTCGGCTGCGAATCACTCCAGTGAGAGCTGAAGGTCACGGCCTGACGACGCTAATAGAACCACATCATCTGCAAAAAGCAGAGACCCGATTCTGAGGTCGCCAAATGGGACACCCTCAACGCCCTGGCTCCGCCTAGAAATTCTGTCCATAAAAGTTAGGAACAGAATCGGTGACAAAGGGCAGCCCTGACGGAGTCCAACTCTCACCGGAAACGTATCCGACTTACTGCCGGCAATGCGGACCAAACTCTGGCACCGGTCATACAGAGACCGAATGGCCCCTATAAAGGGGCACACCATTGCGAACGCTTTCTCCAAGTCCACAAAACACATGTAGACTGGTTGGGCGAACTCCCATGCACCCTCCAGGATCCTGCCGAGGGTATAGAGCTGGTCCACTGTTCCACGGCCAGGACGAAAGCCACACTGCATCTCCTGAATCCGAGGCTCGATTATCCGACGGATCCTCCTCTCCAATACCCCCGAATAGACCTTACCAGGGAGGCTGAGGAGTGCGATACCCCTATAGTTGGAACACACCCTCCGGTCCCCCTTTTTAAAGAGGGGGACCACCACCCCAATCTGCCAGTCCAGAGGCACTGTCTCCGATGTCCACGCGATACTGCAGAGGCGTGTCAGCCAAGACAGCCCTACAACATCCAGAGCCTTGAGAAACTCAGGACGGACCTCATCCACCCCCGGGGCCTTGCCACCGAGGAACTTTTTAACCACCTCGGCAACCTCAGCCCCAGAAATGGGAGGCCCCGTCTCCGAGCTCTCCGACTCTGCCTCTTCCGAGCACGTGTTGGTAGGATTGAGGAGTTCCTCGAAGTACTCCCCCCACCGACTCACAACATCCCTAGTTGAGGTCAGCAAAGCCCCGTCCGCACTGTAAACAGTGTTGACTGTGAGCCGCTTCCACCCCGAGACACCGGATGGTGGACCAGAATCTTTTCGAGGCCGTCCGGAAATCGTTCTCCATGGTCTCACCGAACTCCTCCCAGGCCCGAGTTTTTGCCTCAGCAACCGCCGAAGCCGTGGCCCGTCTGGCCCGTCGGTACCTATCAGCTTCTTCCAGGGTCCCACTGGCCAAAAAGGCCCGATAGGACTCCTTCTTCAGCTTGACGGCTTCCCTCACCACTGGTGTCCACCAGCAGGTTCGAGGGTTGCCGCCACGATAGGCACCGACCACCTTACGGCCACAACTCCGACCAGCTGCCTCGGCAATGGAGTCACGGAACATGGCCCATTCAATGTCCCCCACCTCAAATATGGTTGAAGCTCTGCCGGAGGTGGGAGTTAAAGCTCCTTCTGACGGGGGATTCTGACAAACGCTCCCAGCAGACCCTCACAATACGTTTGGGCCTGCCAGGTCTGATCGGCATCCTCCCCCACCAGCGGAGCCAACTCACCACCAGGTGGTGATCAGTTGACAGCTCCGCCCCTCTCTTCACCCGAGTGTCCAGGACATACGGCCGCAAGTCCGATGATACAACCACAAAGTCGATCATCGAACTGCGGCCAAGGGTGTCCTGGTGCCAAGTGCACATATGGACACCCTTATGCCTGAACATGGTGTTCGTTATGGACAGTCTATGACTGGCACAGAAGTCCAACAACATAACACCACTCTGATTCAGATCGGGGGGGCCGTTCCTCCCAATCACACCCCTCCAGGTCTCACTGTCATTGCCCACGTGAGCATTGAAGTCCCCCAGCAGAATGAGGGAGTCTCCGGTAGGAGCATTCTCCAGTGCCTCCCCCAGAGACTCCAAAAAGGGTAGGTACTCTGAACTGCTGTTTGGCGCATAGGCACAAACAACAGTCAGGACTCGTCCCCCCACCCAAGGCGGAGGGAGGCTACCCTCTCGTTCACTGGGGTAAACCCCAATGTACTGGCACACAGCCGGGGGGCAATAAGTATGCCCACACCTGCTCTGCGCCTCTCACCACGGGCACTCCAGAGTGGAAGAGAGTCCAACCCCTCTCAAGAGTACTGGTTCCAGATCCCAAGCCGTGCGTCGAGGTGAGTCCGACTATATATAACGGTCTGATGAAGTTTTAACAATAAACAACAAACTTTGTATTATGAGAAAGAACCAGACTCATTCTTTAGGAATCCGAAAATAAGCTCTATTTTACGAGTTATGCACGAATTCGGATTCTCCTATAAAACGAATTCCTTAACTCAAACCAAGTTAAGACTGCTTTGTCCTTCATATTTATTCATGTCTAATCAAGTTTCAATGATAAACAACGTTGTACTTTGTAGAATGAGAAAGAACTTCTTCAGCAATAAGCATCTCTCGACAAATGACGAAATACAGATTTTGCTATAAAATTAATTGCTATCAGCCTGACTTAAAACTGTTTGTCTTCCTTATTTATCCACTTCAAATCAAGTTTCAACAATTAAAAAAAATTTGTAGTTTGAGAAAGAACAACTTAATCTTGAGCAATCAGTATAAAAAGAAGGTAAGCAAAGGTGCGAATGTCAAACCATACATGATCAAGACAGGGAGCGGAGGTGTTTGGCTGAGACAAGGTGTGAATGTCCACCCATAATTAATGAAAAGCGGGCAACAAGTAGGTTCGAATGCCCAACCATACATCATCAAAAGCAGGAGTGGATATGTTCAGCTACAAGAAGGTTTGAACGTCTGACCATAGTTTGTAAAAAGCGGGTAAGAAAAGGTTCGAATGCCCGAACATACACCATCAAAGGAGGGAGCGGAGGTGTTCCGCTGTAAGAAGGTGTGAATGTCCGACCATAGTTTGTAAAAAACGGGTAAGAAAAGGTTAAAATACCCGACTGTACACAATCAGTAGCGGGTGCGGAGTTGTTCGGCTACTAAAAGGTGTGAAAGTCCGACCATGGTTTGTAAAAAGCGGGTAAGAAAAGGTGCGAATGCCCGAAAATGTATGATCAAAAGAGGGAGCGGAGGTGTTCGGCTGCAAGAAGGTGTGAATGTACACCCATAATTACTGAAAAATGGGTAAGAAAAGGTGCGAATGCCCAACTATACATAATCAAAAGCAGGAGTGGATGTGTTCGGCTCCAAGAAGGGTTGAATGTCTGACCATAGTTTGTAAAAAGCAGGTAAGAAAAGGTTTGACTGCCCGAACATACACCATCAAAAGAGGGAGCGGAGGTGTTCCGCTGTAAGAAGGTGTGAATGTCCGACCATAGTTGGTAAAAAGCGGGTAAGAAAAGGTTAAAATACCCGACTGTACACAATCAATAGCGGGAGCGGAGTTGTTTGGCTACAAGAAGGTGTGAAAGTCCGACCACGGTTTGTAAAAAGCGGGTAAGAAAAGGTTCGAATGCCCGAATATATACCATCAAAAGTGGAAGTGGATGTGTTCGGCTGCAAGAAGGTGTGAACGTCCGACCAAAGTTTGTAAAAAGCAGTTAAGAAAAGGTTCGAATATCCAACCAAACATAATCAAAAGCGGGAGCAGAGCTGTTCGACTGCAAGTAGGTGTGAATGTCAGATCATAATTTGCAAAAAGCTGATGAGAAAGGGTGAGAATGCCCGGCTATACACCATCAAATGCGGGAGCGGAAGTGTTCGGCTGTGAGTAGGTGTGAATCTCCGAGCATAGTTTGTAAAAAGGGGGTAAGAATAGGTTCGAATGCCCGAACATACACTATCAAAACAGGGAGCTGAGGTGGCTCAGCTGCAAGGTGTGAATGTCTGACTATAGTTTGTAAATAAGATGCGAATGCCCAACAATGTATAATCAATAGAGGGAGCGGAGGTTTTCGGCTACAAGAAGGTTTGAATGTCCGACCATAGTTTGTAAAAAGCGGGTAAGAAAAGGTTCAAATGCCTGACTATACACCATCAAAAGCGGGAGCAGAGGTGTTCCGCTGTAAGACGGTGTGAATGTCCGACCATATTTGGTAAAAAGCGGGTAAGAAAAGGTTGAAATACCCGACTGTACACAATCAATAGCGGGAGAGGAGGTGTTCAGCTGCAAGAAGGTGTGAATGTCCACCCATAATTACTGAAAAATGGGTAAGAAAAGGTGCGAATGCCCAACCATACATTATCAAAAGCAGGTGTGAATGTCAGATCATAATTTGCAAAAAGCTGATGAGAAAGGGTGAGAATGCCCGACTATACACCATCAAATGCGGGAGCGGAGTTGTTCGGCTGTGAGTAAGTGTGAATCTCCAACCATAATTACTGAAAAATGTGTTAGAAAAGGTAAGAATGCCGGTCAATACATCATCAAACGCGGGAGAGGTGGTGTTCGGCTGCAAGTAGGTGTGAATGTCCAGCCATAATTACTAACAAACGGGTAAGAAAAGGTAGTATTGCCAGACCATACATGATCAAAACAGGGAGCGGAGGTGGTTCAGCTGCAAGAAGGTGTGAATGTCCGACTAAAGTTCAAATATATTAACAAAAGCGGGAGGAGAGGTCTTCGTATGAGAGTGGTTGAGAATTTCCAACCATAATCTATAAAATGCGGTGAAAAAAAAGGTGTGATAGAACACTAAAAGGTGGAGCGGAAGTGTTCGGCTGAAAGAAGGTGTGAATGTCCGACTATATTTGGTGAAAAGCAGGTGAAGCAAGGTCTGAATGCCCAACCTTACATCATCAAAAGCGAGATCAGAGGTGTTTGGCTGCATGAAGGCCATAGTTTGCCAAAAGCGGGTAAGCTGCGAATGACCGACTAAATATCAACAAAAGGTCTTCGGATGCAAGTGGGTGTGAATATCCCACCATACAAGTATGGTGGAGAGGAAGCTGTGAACAGCCGACCATAGTTGGCAAAAAGCGGGTGAGAAAAGGTGCGAATGTCCAACCATACATGATCAAAACAGGGAGCGGAGGTGTTTGGCTGTGACAAGGTGTGAATGTCCACCCAAAATTAATGAAAAGCGGGCAACAAGTAGGTTTGAATGCCCAACCATACATCATCAAAAGCAGGAGTGGATGTGTTCGGCTACAAGAAGGTTTGAATGTCCGAGCATAGTTTGTAAAAAGCGGGTAAGAAAAGGTTCGAATGCCCAAACATACACCATCAAAAGAGGGAGTGGAGGTGTTCCGCTGTAAGAAGGTGTGAATGTCCGACCATAGTTGGTAAAAAACGGGTAAGAAAAGGTTAAAATACCCGACTGTACACAATCAATAGCGGGAGCGGATGTGTTTGGCTACAAGAATGTGTGACAGTCCGACCATTTAACTGACCATTTATACAGATTCAGCATAAACAGCTTAGGCTGTACATGTGGACATGTGTAATTGGAAAAGAAAAGGTTAGATATCCTTAGCTTTGTCATAAATGCTCTCACCCTAAGATTATCTCATCCCAACCCTGCTTCCTTCTTCCCCCATTCAGCCCTGAGAGTGAGGACAGATTCTGATTGATCATGGGCCTGTACTTAAAGAGTACCAGAGTTACATATAGTTATTTAGTCAAAAAATTTACAATGATAATGGAAGTTTTTACTAGAGCATTTATCATCAATTCAATAATTAATTTATTTTCAAATAAATTTGAATGGGAGAAATACCACATTGAATGGACAATCTGAAAACCGCTTTTCAATGCAAGTATTACAGTGAAGAGATAAGAAGCAATACAATGTCCAAAATAAATCCAGGAAGAACAGACTGTTTAAAACTAAACATTAGAACCAGTTTGTTGTTGAATTAAGATTTAACAGCTCTCTTAAAAAGTCAGTAAAACAAACATAGCATTTAAATCTTTGATCCTTTAATTGAAAAACTGCCTGAACAAAAGATGTTCTACAAATTGAGACTTTATGATTTCCACCTGAAGCAGGTCTGAGACCAGACAGTCAGACCATATGACATATTAGAAAATATCGGGATTTAACAGCAAGGTCAGGCAGATAGGTGTCAGACAGTTTCTTACCATCTTAAAGCATTAAAGGTTAGCCTTTATTGTGTTAGAGATCACAGTAACATGACTTAAAATTTAGCTGATCTAAATACTTCTCCTCTGCTTATTTTCACCAATTATGAGTTAATATTTATCATCAGTATTTATAATTGATCTCATTAAACCATTTAACTATTTAACTGCAGCAGATCTATGAATCAATGGATCTGTTATCTTAACAGAGCAGCAACGTGCTTTATATAAAGGTTTAAAGTGAGTTAGATTATTAGGAAATTAACAAAAACACGGCAATAAAAGGCACAACGAGAGTCAGATATCACCAATGAGTTTCTTGAAGAAGAAACCTCTAAAAGAAATTTAAAGACAGCTGCAGTAAGTCTGAGTCATAACAAGTCAAGTCAAGTCAGCTGAACACTATATTAATACTATTAGCAAATTCTAACCCTTCAGATAAATATGAATTAATCTAACAATAAACATTGAATAAATTAGTGAAATAAAAACAGTGTTTACAGTTAAAGACATGCCTCTAAACCAGACATGTGTCACTGGAAAAGGAAAGGCTTTGTGACCTCAGCAGGCACCCCGGTTAAACACTTGAATCACTTACTCGAACTATATTATGCCATACTTGAACCAAAACAAGTTGCTAGAGTCGAGTGCAGAGGACATCAAAAGGGAGATGGGAGAGTAGCGAGAGGCAACAATGCGGCAGATAAGGCAGCAAAAACAAAAGCAGGGTATACTGCATTTAACCAGATGTCTCAGAAAACATTGGAGGAAAAATCACAACGAGAATTATGTTTAGAAAACATTAAAGAACTTCACGAAGCAGCGGCACCATCTGAAAAGCAAGCATGGAACGAAAAAAAAAAGATTCCACAGGACGCTGCTGGAATCATAAAGGCAAAATAGTAGCTCCAACTGGACTACTAAATTTGCTATGTCAAGAAGCACACAGTAGAGCTCACTGTGCTAGCTCAAAAGTAACAGCACTCATTTCACAACACTGGTGGCACCCCCACCTAAAAGAAACAATAAAATAATTTGTGCAATCTTGTGAAATTTGCAAGCTGTTCAATCTCAAAGCAGGACTAGGTAGTTTCCCAGTACCTGATGCCCCTTGGAAACAGATAGTAATTGAGTTTACTGACATGGGAGCAGCGAACAGGACTGAAGGTAAACTATTTCTTCTAGTGTGTGTAGCTCCCTTTTCTAGATGGATAGAAGCCACACCTACTAAAACCGAAAAAGGAAAAGAAGTCATTAAATGGCTTACAAGAGACATAGCATTTAAATCTTTGATCCTTTAATTGAAAAACTGCCTGAACAAAAGATGTTCTACAAATTGAGACTTTATGATTTCCACCTGAAGCAGGTCTGAGACCGGACAGTCAGACCATATGACATATTAGAAAATATCGGGATTTAACAGCAAGGTCAGGCAGATAGGTGTCAGACAGTTTCTTACCATCTTAAAGCATTAAAGGTTAGCCTTTATTGTGTTAGAGATCACAGTAACATGACTTAAAATTTAGCTGATCTAAATACTTCTCCTCTGCTTATTTTCACCAATTCTGAGTTAATATTTATCATCAGTATTTATAATTGATCTCATTAAACCATTTAACTATTTAACTGCAGCAGATCTATGAATCAATGGATCTGTTATCTTAACAGAGCAGCAACGTGCTTTATATAAAGGTTTAAAGTGAGTTAGATTATTAGGAAATTAACAAAAACACGGCAATAAAAGGCACAACGAGAGTCAGATATCACCAATGAGTTTCTTGAAGAAGAAACCTCTAAAAGAAATTTAAAGACAGCTGCAGTAAGTCTGAGTCATAACAAGTCAAGTCAAGTCAGCTGAACACTATATTAATACTATTAGCAAATTCTAACCCTGCAGATAAATATGAATTAATCTAACAATAAACATTGAATAATTTAGTGAAATAAAAACAGTGTTTACAGTTAAAAACATGCCTCTAAACCAGACATGTGTCACTTGAAAAGGAAAGGCTTTGTGACCTCAGCAGGCACCCCGGTTAAACACTTGAATCACTTACTCGAACTATATTATGCCATACTTGAACCAAAACAAGTTGCTAGAGTCGAGTGCAGAGGACATCAAAAGGGAGATGGGAGAGTAGCGAGAGGCAACAATGCGGCAGATAAGGCAGCAAAAACAAAAGCAGGGTATACTGCATTTAACCAGATGTCTCAGAAAACATTGGAGGAAAAATCACAACGAGAATTATGTTTAGAAAACATTAAAGAACTTCACAAAGCAGCGGCACCATCTGAAAAGCAAGCATGGAACGAAAAAAAAAAGATTCCACAGGACGCTGCTGGAATCATAAAGGCAAAATAGTAGCTCCAACTGGACTACTAAATTTGCTATGTCAAGAAGCACACAGTAGAGCTCACTGTGCTAGCTCAAAAGTAACAGCGCTCATTTCACAACACTGGTGGAACCCCCACCTAAAAGACACAATAAAATATTTTGTGCAATCTTGTGAAATTTGCAAGCTGTTCAATCTCAAAGCAGGACTAGGTAGTTTCCCAGTACCTGATGCCCCTTGGAAACAGATAGTAATTGAGTTTACTGACATGGGAGCAGCGAACAGGACTGAAGGTAAACTATTTCTTCTAGTGTGTGTAGCTCCCTTTTCTAGATGGATAGAAGCCACACCTACTAAAACCGAAAAAGGAAAAGAAGTCATTAAATGGCTTACAAGAGACATAGCATTTAAATCTTTGATCCTTTAATTGAAAAACTGCCTGAACAAAAGATGTTCTACAAATTGAGACTTTATGATTTCCACCTGAAGCAGGTCTGAGACCGGACAGTCAGACCATATGACATATTAGAAAATATCGGGATTTAACAGCAAGGTCAGGCAGATAGGTGTCAGACAGTTTCTTACCATCTTAAAGCATTAAAGGTTAGCCTTTATTGTGTTAGAGATCACAGTAACATGACTTAAAATTTAGCTGATCTAAATACTTCTCCTCTGCTTATTTTCACCAATTCTGAGTTAATATTTATCATCAGTATTTATAATTGATCTCATTAAACCATTTAACTATTTAACTGCAGCAGATCTATGAATCAATGGATCTGTTATCTTAACAGAGCAGCAACGTGCTTTATATAAAGGTTTAAAGTGAGTTAGATTATTAGGAAATTAACAAAAACACGGCAATAAAAGGCACAACGAGAGTCAGATATCACCAATGAGTTTCTTGAAGAAGAAACCTCTAAAAGAAATTTAAAGACAGCTGCAGTAAGTCTGAGTCATAACAAGTCAAGTCAAGTCAGCTGAACACTATATTAATACTATTAGCAAATTCTAACCCTGCAGATAAATATGAATTAATCTAACAATAAACATTGAATAAATTAGTGAAATAAAAACAGTGTTTACAGTTAAAGACATGCCTCTAAACCAGACATGTGTCACTGGAAAAGGAAAGGCTTTGTGACCTCAGCAGGCACCCCGGTTAAACACTTGAATCACTTACTCGAACTATATTATGCCATACTTGAACCAAAACAATTTGCTAGAGTCGAGTGCAGAGGACATCAAAAGGGAGATGGGAGAGTAGCTAGAGGCAACAATGCGGCAGATAAGGCAGCAAAAACAAAAGCAGGGTATACTGCATTTAACCAGATGTCTCAGAAAACATTTGAGGAAAAATCACAACGAAAATTATGTTTAGAAAACATTAAAGAACTTCACGAAGCAGCGGCACCATCTGAAAAGCAAGCATGGAACGAAAAAAAAAAGATTCCACAGGACGCTGCTGGAATCATGAAGGCAAAATAGTAGCTCCAACTGGACTACTAAATTTGCTATGTCAAGAAGCACACAGTAGAGCTCACTGTGCTAGCTCAAAAGTAACAGCGCTCATTTCACAACACTGGTGGCACCCCCACCTAAAAGACGCAATAAAATATTTTGTGCAATCTTGTGAAATTTGCAAGCTGTTCAATCTCAAAGCAGGACTAGGTAGTTTCCCAGTACCTGATGCCCCTTGGAAACAGATAGTAATTGAGTTTACTGACATGGGAGCAGCGAATAGGACTGAAGGTAAACTATTTCTTCTAGTGTGTGTAGCTCCCTTTTCTAGATGGGTAGAAGCCACACCTACTAAAACCGAAAAAGGAAAAGAAGTCATTAAATGCCTTACAACAGAAATTATTCCAAGATTTGGGGTACCAGAAGTGATAAGATCAGATAATGGTACTCACTTCTCCAATGAAGAACTAGGAGAAGTGGAAAAATTGTTTGGAATTACACATAAGCTCGGTGCAGTCTCTCACCCAGCTTTACAAGGACTAGTGAAAAGAGCAAATAGAACCATCAAAAAGGCCGAAAAGAAGTCTGTGCAGACACACAGTTAACCTGGGCTGAAGCTCTACGTATTGTGTTAGCCTAAGATTTACTCCAAATGCCACCATGAATGTTGTCATGTTGTCTCACATGAGGTCATTACAGGGAGGAAACACCCTGTCCATTTACAACTGCACCAACAGGCTCACCCCTTGTTGTACTACAGTATGGAAACTTGTGTGAATGTGAAACAACTGAATAACACGGTGATGAGTATATCTCAGCAAGGAATAGGACCAGGAAATTGAACAAACTTAACTGGTCCTCTCCTATATGGACAGGACGCAGAAGCTACAACACATTGTGTAAAGGTATGGTTGACTGAGAATAGACTGAGTAACTGGATCCACAAGGATCACTGTACTCAGGCTCAAGATCCTACCGAAAGAACATTAACTGAGGTCCGGACTGACTTAGGAACCTCACCTGCTGACAAAGACTAGACCACGGGGACTAAAACTCTATCAGAGACTGAACGGACCACTGACGATGAAACCAAAGGAAAACACCACTGTGGAGACTAGACTGTAGAACCACAGTAGCAGAAACAATAAAGGTTACAATAACTAATTTTCACACCTCTCCTGTGTGAAAGTCAGACATTAAAAGCTCAAGTTACAAAGAACTACAACAGTAATCTGGACACACCCTCTCTTCCCACCACTCCACACCAGGTGACTAAAAGATCTCTGGAAAATGGCAACAACCCACTTCAATTACAATTTATTGAGAAACAAGATACAAGGTACAATCCGATCTGTGCTCAGTCATGAAATGTTGGTCGAACGAAAAAGATATGAATGGGATGAATAAAATGTTCTGTGAGAACAGTTTTAATCATGTGTTCTGGTTCATTCGAGAATTTACATGGGAGATGACCCAAGTTGTTTAATCTGGTGCAATCAATCAATCAATCAATCAATCAAACTTTATTTTCATAACACTTTTCATACAAGAAAATGATAGAAGAAAATAAAACAAAGCAGTGAAATCCAAGGCCACATATAGACACACATACACACACACACACACGCACATCTATACGTACACGTACACCCACATACATCCACACATACTGGAAGGAAGAAGTAAAGATTAAGTAAAACATAATAAACTGAGGCAGAGCTGCTCGAAGTAAGGTAAAGCACAGAGCTTTGAACTGCACGATTGAAGGCCTAATTCATGTCAAGAAAAAACAAGAATGATCCTGAACAATTTAGCTAACATTCCAAAACTGCTACCAGGAAAAAAAAAATTTAAAAAAATATTACAAAATAATATCAAGAATCCTGGCCCTTAGGTCAAAGCATGCATGCAAGATAACAGTGATCAATAACCAACCAAAGATCTGAACACAAGCACGATGCTGTGGCACTGCTAAGGAAAAATTTAGCAGCACAAGGCCACATGGCTCATCTAAAAAATAAATAAATGAGGAATTGAGACAAATAGAAAAATAGAATAAACCTTTGTCTTTGATTCTAATTTGTATGGAAATATGTTATTGTATCATGTGATGTTATAAGAAACTCTGATGTCACACTGTTGGTACCCCATGAAGTGTTTCTAATTCAAATGGAGCAGAAAAAACTTAATGCTGATCCTGAACTGTCTGTGGATGGCTCAGCATCACGAAACACAGCCACTGGTAAGAATTAAATAGAATTTAGTATAAAGTAACAAGTGAGAATTAAGCAGATCGTGCTGAAATTTTTATCAAAAGCACTCTGAGCTGAATTAAGAGGACAGACAATATTTATCCCAAAAAGGTTAATCAGTTACTCATTGAGAAGAAATGGCTGCTTTCTTGATGCTGTGCTGCTCCCAAAATGAACTCTAACCACAAACATTTCTGTCCTGCAGCAGCAACACAGGAGCAGAAACTGCAGTGGAAGAGTTCAGCAGAACTAACATACGGATGAGACTAAGTCTCATCGGGGGGGTGGAGATACAACAATTAATCATAGTTTACTAACACTTCTCAAGATTTTCCCAAAATTCTGTGAGTCTTTGTCTTCCTTTTGTCTTTTGTTCTATGTTGTCTTGTGTTTTGTCTTTGTCTTGCTGTGTTCTCTAAATGGTTTGAAGTTTTTTCCACAGAAAAGGTTGATGGTTCTGGATTTCACATTAATGCTGTACAGCAGGTTGGTGAGTCTAAGGTACTGTCCTAAAACATGGTTTCTATCAACTGGCCAGTTGTTTTGTTTTTCATTTCATTTATTTATTTATTTATTTTCGGTTTATTTATTTGTTTTTGTTTGGGGTTCATATGAAAACTTAATTTGTCCACCAATGAATACTGGGATTGAACCTGTTAAAAGGCAATTCCTGAATATAAAACATTGTGAAAATGACATGTTGTGCTGCTCAGTTCTCTCTCCTGCTAACATTCATCCACAGCTTAAATTAACTGCATCTGCAGCAGAACCTCTAAAGGACTCACAGCCAAGTGACTGACAAGACGTCAGTCTGAAATTCTGGGAGGCACGATCATCATGCCAAGATAATGGTTGAACAACCATACAACCTTCAACCACTGTCAACAAAATAATCTGAATTATCTCCTTAATTGTCCCAAAGAAAAAGATTAGTTAGAGAAAACGGGTGGTAAAGACCCCTTTGTGGAAGTGAAGTGCTGGTAACCTCTCCTTCCTAGTTAGCTCAGACTGCTGAACTGAGGTTCAGCCAGAAGGACAACCAAACACCAAGCAGTGACAGGATTGGACCACAAGAGACTGAGCTGCACTACACCACTCTGCACAATGTTATCATAAAATTTTCACTCAAAAGAAATTGTTAGTTTTTACACTACATCTATCATTACTCATCTGTTCTCAACAGGGTCATATCTTCATATTCAAGTCATGTTTAAATGTCTGTACTGTATTGTTTTGTGTTTTGTGATGTTCCTCTTTAGTTTAATGATTTTAAGTAGACCAATTACTAATCATAGGAATTCATACATATGTCCATTGCCATTGGTGTGAATCGGCTGTTCGGAGCGGGACCTTAGGCACTGAAAGGTAATTAAGTGGTCGGTCGCCAAGGGGGAATGGGGCCATAGGAGAATTTTCCCGGATATCAGCCATCGGGTTTTTCGCTCCTATTCGCTGCGAACAGTGGACGATCCTGATGGTAATGTTAATTGCCTTAAGCACTTTTTGAGTTTCAATATTTTATGAATTGTTGTAGCTTAGTTAATTATTGTTATGTGTTGTAATGGTACTTATGGGTGAGCAGGGTCTTGCCACTGCTTAAACCACATATAGTTTTGGGCCAAAATGAACTAAGATTCTACACAGAGATTGGGTTTGGGGCCACATACACACACTAATTTTAAGACATATTGAAACATTTATTAATTTATTCCTTGCATACACGTACAGGCGTGATACTTATAGCTTTTAAGAAATGTGCTCATTGCAGAGTTATGATCAGTTGAGTAATGAAGGTTGAACTATTCTGGGAAAGAGGTTCTGTTCCCAGCATCATGATAAACACTCCTGATACAGAAAGGTTTAGCTAACGTATTACAATTATTTTACACATGCATATGCAATGAAAACTTGCTTGCTGCTGATAATTGCAAAGAAGAACAGCTTACACATAACAGCTCACATAATGAAGTTATATCAAAAGGGGGATAACAAGAATCTCCTGTCTGGTTGTGCTGCATCTCAAGGTAGTTGGCCACTTGCAGTTTGGGGACCTGCTAAGTTGGCTGCCGCTAACAGGTGTGACACAATACAGAATATAACATTCCTACCTCATTTAGTTGACATGATTAAATCATGTCAAAAGGGGGAGTTGCTATAATTGGCTTTGTTCTTAGAAATTATAAATTCATTTTCTGTATTTTACTAAATAACCTATGTTCCTAGCTGGTACTTTTCCACTCTGCTCATACTGCACAACAGATGACCTTAAATGGTCCAAGACCTTAGAATGACATAAACAACTGGGTCAGACAAAACATCTCTATTAGGGCAGATAGGTCTGGTACATTAGACACCTAAAACAGCACTCACACATACACACACATTGTTTATCACATCCAAAGAACACAACAAGGACAGCAGCTGGCCTGATCATGCCACTCAAAACTGGCCAATTATACTCTGACAAGAAATATGACATGTTTCCGGATAACGGGGCTCGGCCTGACGGATTTCCTGCGGGAGCTCTGGCACTCCGAGTCCAGCGCTGCAATATACTCTACTTGTGACCATTAATAAATACTTTTTTAATAAACGATTTCTCCAGCTTATTCTTGGGCTTCCAATGAAAAAATCGGGCTAACAACACTGTGAGGACCATGTGTGCTGAGTTCATTTCCATGTTGATGTTGTCTAAGTCACCCAGTATGCACAGTGTGGGGCATGCAGGAATGCTACACTTTAGCCATGTTGAAAGGTCCGTACAGACTTCAAACCAGAACTTCTGGACAGGCGCACAAAACCACAAAGCGTGTGCATAATCATCAGGTGTGTTATCTGTGCAATGTGAGCAGATGTTTGAGTGTGTTAGACCCATCCTGAACATCCTTTGTCCTGTATAGTGTGTTCTATGAAGAATTTTGTATTGTATAAGCTGTAAATTAGGATTTCGAGTCATTCTAAAGGTGTTCAAACATGTTTGTGGCCAGAAGCTATGACTAGAACTAATATATAAATCTCATGAGGATGGTAGAGACATTGTGTCATCTATCTTAGATAATAATTTATATATTTTTGATAGTAGTTTTGGGATGCAGATGCTTAGAAACTCTGCTACCCTAATCGGGAGTTGTAAGTCTGGTTGGTGGAAGATATATTTCTTTGTTATTATAGACTTAAGTTGTTGATATTCTAGGAAATTATTGCTGCCTATCTCATGTTGTGATATGAGCACATCAAATGAAATAAATGTTCCATTTTGGATTATATGTTCCAGATGTTTGATTTCTTTGATCTTCCACAGAGTAAAGTTTAGCATTTTTTTGTTTTGCAGGATGTCAGGATTGTTCCAGATGGGTGTAAGCTTACACGGGACATGTGAAGACTTTGTTATTTTAAGAAATTCCCACCAGGCTGTCAGAGAAGTGCTGATGTTAATGCTTTTAAAACATTTGTGATTTTTTTACGTTTTGACTAATAAGTGGCAGGTCAGAGATTTCCAGATTATCCCACAATGCTTGTTCTATATATATCAATGGTGCATCTATTGGGCTAGGTGCAAACTATGTTTTATATATACTGTAACCTATTGGCTAAGGAATAGTGCTGAAAATGAGGTAAATCTAATCCACCACTTTCCTTGGTTTTCTGTAGCGTTTTTAAACTAATACGTGGTGGTTTGTTTTTCCACAGAAATTTGGAGATGCATGAATCTAGTGACTTAAACCAAGTAGCAGATGGTTTTATGGGGATCATTGAGAACAAATAGTTAACTTTTGATAGTATCATCATTTTAATGGTTGTAACTCTCCCCATAAGTGATATAGGTAAGGACTTCCAACGAGAGAGATCGTCCTCTACTGTCTTTAATAATTGCACATAATTTAGCTTTGTTAGCTCTGAGAGCCGGGAGGAAATGTTTATGCCTAAATATCTAATATTTCCTGACTGTAAAGTGATCACAGGTATATTCTGGACCCTACAGTTAATGGGCAGAACTGTGGTCTTAGACCAATTGATAGAGTAGTCAGAAAGTGCTGAGTATTTATTTATGAGTGTGATCGTGTGAGTGAGAGACGTCTGTGAGTTCTGGAGGAAAAGTAATACATCATCAGCATAAAGACTTATTTTATGCTCAATATTTTGGGGTTGGATGCCTTTAATATTTCTATCTTGTCTGATAGCAGCTGCTAAAGGTTCGATGAAAATAGCAAAAAGTGAGGGAGAAAGTGGGCAACCCTGTCTTGTACCTCTCTGCAGACTGAAGCTTGGAGAAGTTTGATCATTAGTCCTGACACTTCCATTTGGGGAGCTATATAATATCCTTATCCAGTTGATGAAGTGTGACCCAAACTCGAATTTGTTTAATGCTGCAAATAAAAATTTCCAGTTCACTCGATCAAATGCTTTTTCTGCATCTAGAGAGACTATTGTGGTTTCCAGGTTGTTGACGGTAGAATAGTCTATGATCTATGTTACTGTCTGATGGATCATTTTGTGATGAATATAAGGTTTTATAGAAGTCCCTAAAAGCATTGTTGATTTCATGGGTGACATTTCCTTTTCAGTCTTTAACAGAAGTGATTGTTGTTTTCTCTTTATTTGTCTTTAGTTGGTTAGCTAGGAACCTTCCAGATTTATTGCCATGCTCAAAGTTCTCCACACGAAGTCTTTGTATCAGAAACTGTGTTTGTTTGTTAATAATTTTGTTTAATTCAATTAAGCTTTTCTTAGTTCATTCAGTGTGTGTTCCTCTTTTGAGGTACTGTAGACAACTTCTTTTTTTTTTTTTTTTTTTTTCCCCCTTGTCCTGTTCAGCATTATGGCAGCAGAATTGTAGTCTGAATACCTTTGATGCCAAACAGATTTGCTTTGCCAAGGGAAGTTTTATAAATGTAAAGCTCCCCTTGATGCCCATTTATTTATTTCTGTTTACAATATATAACATGTAATAGAACTGAACCGGAAGGGGGGACAAGGAAACAAGAAGAGGAAAGAAGAGGAAACAGAACAAAAATAGAAACAAAAACCAGACAACCAGCTGCTACACCTGTAAAAAAACAAAACAGACAATAATCCATGGTCTCTGTTGCGAATCCAGCCTTAGCGCCACCAGGAGCACCTGAAAGCAGACAAGCAGAGAAAAAAACAAACAAACACACAAACGAACAAAAACAAGCACAAGTAGTGGCAATCGCATATAGATGACCTGAGGCGACATGGTAATGCATGAACTCCTACTGGACTAATGTGTGTTGTGTGTGTGTGTGAGAACATGCAACACCCATGGCACAGGACCTACATTAACCGTGCTTAGTTATGTGTTAGTTAGAGTGTATAAGTGTACACGGCCACAATCTACAGCCCCCCCAAGCAATCAGAAGCAGGCAGAGAGGGCCACAAGACCCAGGCCACCAGCAGCCCCCACGGAGCACAGAACCCAGGATGCCCACCGCAGCGACAACCACGCATCCACCCAGTAGACAGCAGAGGAAGCCCCCGGACAGAGCCCCCATAAGCATAGGGCAGAGGCCCCCCGGGAGCCAGGGGCAACAGCCCACCGACCCCACCAGGACCCAGCCGCCCAGACATGGTCCGTGCACCGGACCCGGACCCCAGGAGCCCGAGCGCCCCAAAACCCCCCGGCAGAGGCCCCACCCAATACCCGGGAGGGCCAAGCGCCCCAGACAGCCACGCAGTGGGTCAGTGCCTGCCCCAACGCCCCTGGCCAAGTGCCCATGGAGTCAAGGCGTGCCCACAGGTGGGTGAAGTCGCGAGCAGTGGGGAGCAGCAACGCCACCCCCCCATTGGGAGAAGCACAGGCAGGCCAGGCGACAGCAAGTCCCAGACCCAGGCCCAATCATCACCACACGTCCTCCCTCCCTTGACTCCGCTGGGGTGTAGCGCAGCGGGCACACCAGGGGGCCAGCAGCCCCCCAGCCACCACAGACCCTGAACCAGCAGAATAATTAATTCCTCCTGGCCACTCCTGCCCGACCAGAAACCAGGAAGCAGGGGTGTGAGAAGACCCCTCCCCTCACCCTTCTGGCTCTTCAATATTTTCTAATAGTGAGCGATTAAAATTGAGGGGCGGCCAACCTTGTAGAACTGGGAGCGCAGCCCTCTGGGCAGCCTACATACCCAAAGAGCCCCGCCCACCAGATGCCATTCACTGCAATCACCCGCCAAGACCTAATGTGTGTGTGTGTGTGATAAGTAGTGATGTCTAAGGTGTAATTAAAACAGGGGCGGGGAACTGCAGAGTGCAGCCAAGGGGACCACCTACGTGACCCCATCCACTACACCCCACAGAACACACACGCCCCCAAAACCCTTCATGTGTGAGTGTGTGCTGTGTACAGGAGCCAAAAGAGAGAGGGGTATGGGGATATACACCGGGGCAGCTACTCTCCCCCGGAGAAGGCAGCCAGGGACTGGCTGCAATAGGCACCCCCGCTACCTGGGACCCAACACAGGGCAGGAGGGCCTGATGTCCACCAGGCTCGGGGCCTGCAGCGACCATATTCCGGGAGCTACTGTATCCCCGGAAGGTACCCACCCCACCCCACCCCACTCAACCCAACCCCACCCCACCCCGGAGGACCTCTACAAACAAACAAACAAACAACAACAAACAAACCACCCGGCCACACCGGACGCAGCAAGCCTGGGCCTGAGACCCACCATCACCCAGCCCCCCCCCCAACAGGGGAAAAGCACCCCCCCCACCGCACGCCCTAACAGCCTAAAGATAACAACTACCTGCGGACACCCTGGAGGTCCCAGAGCAACAAGCCTGGCACCAGTACCTGCACCAACCCACCCATACTGTGGCATGTCCAGGGCAACCCAGACCCCCCAGACCAACCCGGTCCTCACGACCCGAGAGACCACCAGACGCCCAAAATCACACAGCCCCCCCACAGAACACATCCAACCGCCCAGAGTGACGGGACAGCAACCCACCACCACTATGTGATAAACCTAATCAGCGGGGACCAGAGAGAATGAAATTCAGCCAATTGATGTTTTCAGGAGGCACACATTGTTTCCATGCTAATATAATCTAAAAGAACATTTCTAAACTGGTTAATACACAGATTGTTCTTCGCTTTCCAGTTCATGAGAATAGTTTTCTTTGCGATACATAACACTGTTATAATTGGCTTTGTTCTTAGACATTATAAATTCATATTCTGTATTTTACTAAATAACCTATGTTCCTAGCTGGTACTTTTCCACTCTGCTCATACTGCACAACAGATTATCTTAAATGGTCCAAGACCTTAGAATGACATAAACAACTGGGTCAGACAAAACATCTCTATTAGGGCAGATAGGTCTGGTACATTAGACACCTAAAACAGCAGTCACTCATACACACACATTGTTTATCATATCCAAAGAACACAACAAGGACAGAAGCTGGCCTGATCATGCCACTCAAAACTGGCCAATTATACTCTGACAAGTGTGAATACAACTTCACAAGTCCGATCGAGGACTTCCGGAGCTGGTTGGAGGGGACCCTTCTTCAGACAATTCAAGGTGCCTAAATAACAAGGTGAGCAGAAAACCTCTTGTATCAGGATATGTGAAATTTCTGCACATTGGTCATTCTAAACTAAATTGTCTGAATTAGAATGTCCTCCGATCACTAAATCAAAAGCACAAAATTTGTGTCTACAGGTTTACTAGGTGGTCACATGTAAAGTATAAACACATAGTCTCACATAGGGAGAGTCATATGTGTCCTAGTTTAGTACAATTTGGCTAAATAAAAGACACAAAATTCATCCTGTCTTCTAAACTGAATAGGAAGTAGATGCCAATGGGCGGGGGTCTGTTAGTCGGCAATTGGCGGCGTGAGTAATGTCTGTGCTAAGTGGACATTGGATAAGTGGAAAACATGTAAACCCGGCTCATTGGGGTCGGTATTATTTGACACGTTGACGAGATGGCAGAAAAAAGTTCCAAGAGAAGACGAAAAAAGAGAGACAGATAGATTTGTAAATTGGACGAGAGAAATGCAAGGGAAAGGAATGTTTGGAGGGTTTGAAAGTGCGCCACCGCAACTGAGTGATTTCTCTATGTTTTCAAAACAAGCAACAGGCAGTAGGAATCAAGCAACAGCAAAGCTAAAAGAGGCAGGTTTATTGCAGAGAGCAAGGGCAGAAAAAGACGGAAAAAAAAGCAGTAACATTTCTTGCAGACTGTCAGTATTTTTTTTGGAGAAGTTAAATTCTCTATTCAGACGCAGTCCTCTGCAGCTCTACCGCAGCACGTGCCAGACACAACGTCATCTTTTCCAGGGACACATCCTACTACACTAGCAGATAAGACACATCTTCCTAACATCACACTCAATAACAGAAGCATGCCATTTAGCAAAATAAAAAAATGACCATTTATACAGATTCAGCATAAACAGCTTAGGCTGTACATGTGGACATGTGTAATTGGAAAAGAAAAGTTTAGATAGCTTTGTCATAAATGCTCTCACCCTAAGATTATCTCATCCCAACCCTGCTTCCTTCTTCCCCCATTCAGCCCTGAGAGTGAGGACAGATTCTGATTGATCATGGGCCTGTACTTAAAGAGTACCAGAGTTACATATAGTTATTTAGTCAAAAAATTTACAATGATAATGGAAGTTTTTACTAGAGCATTTATCATCAATTCAATAATTAATTTATTTTTAAATAAATTTGAATGGGAGAAATACCACATTGAATGGACAATCTGAAAACTGCTTTTCAATGCAAGTATTACAGTGAAGAGATAAGAAGCAATACAATGTCCAAAATAAATCCAGGAAGAACAGACTGTTTAAAACTAAACATTAGAACCAGTTTGTTGTTGAATTAAGATTTAACAGCTCTCTTAAAAAGTCAGACAAACAAACATAGCATTTAAATCTGTGATCCTTTAATTGAAAAACTGCCTGAACAAAAGATGTTCTACAAATTGAGACTTTATGATTTCCACCTGAAGCAGGTCTGAGACCGGACAGTCAGACCATATGACATATTAGAAAATATCGGGATTTAACAGCAAGGTCAGGCAGATAGGTGTCAGACAGTTTCTTACCATCTTAAAGCATTAAAGGTTAGCCTTTATTGTGTTAGAGATCACAGTAACATGACTTAAAATTTAGCTGATCTAAATACTTCTCCTCTGCTTATTTTCACCAATTCTGAGTTAATATTTATCATCAGTATTTATAATTGATCTCATTAAACCATTTAACTATTTAACTGCAGCAGATCTATGAATCAATGGATCTGTTATCTTAACAGAGCAGCAACGTGCTTTATATAAAGGTTTAAAGTGAGTTAGATTATTAGGAAATAAACAAAAACACGGCAATAAAAGGCACAACGAGAGTCAGATATCACCAATGAGTTTCTTGAAGAAGAAAACTCTAAAAGAAATTTAAAGACAGCTGCAGTAAGTCTGAGTCATAACAAGTCAAGTCAAGGTTTGTTTTCATGGCACATTTAAAAACAGCCACAGCAACCAGAGAGCTGTACAGCTGAACACTATATTAATACTATTAGCAAATTCTAACCCTGCAGATAAATATTAATTAATCTAACAATAAACATTGAATAAATTAGTGAAATAAAAACAGTGTTTACAGTTAAAGACATGCCTCTAAACCAGACATGTGTCACTGGAAAAGGAAAGGCTTTGTGACCTCAGCAGGCACCCCGGTTAAACACTTGAATCACTTACTCGAACTATATTATGCCATACTTGAACCAAAACAAGTTGCTAGAGTCGAGTGCAGAGGACATCAAAAGGGAGATGGGAGAGTAGCGAGAGGCAACAATGCGGCAGATAAGGCAGCAAAAACAAAAGCAGGGTATACTGCATTTAACCAGATGTCTCAGAAAACATTGGAGGAAAAATCACAACGAGAATTATGTTTAGAAAACATTAAAGAACTTCACGAAGCAGCGGCACCATCTGAAAAGCAAGCATGGAACGAAAAAAAAAAGATTCCACAGGACGCTGCTGGAATCATGAAGGCAAAATAGTAGCTCCAACTGGACTACTAAATTTGCTATGTCAAGAAGCACACAGTAGAGCTCACTGTGCTAGCTCAAAAGTAACAGCGCTCATTTCACAACACTGGTGGCACCCCCACCTAAAAGACACAATAAAATATTTTGTGCAATCTTGTGAAATTTGCAAGCTGTTCAATCTCAAAGCAGGACTAGGTAGTTTCCCAGTACCTGATGCCCCTTGGAAACAGATAGTATTTGAGTTTACTGACATGGGAGCAGCGAACAGGACTGAAGGTAAACTATTTCTTCTAGTGTGTGTAGCTCCCTTTTCTAGATGGGTAGAAGCCACACCTACTAAAACCGAAAAAGGAAAAGAAGTCATTAAATGGCTTACAAGAGAAATTATTCCAAGATTTGGGGTACCAGAAGTGATAAGATCAGATAATGGTACTCACTTCTCCAATGAAGAACTAGGAGAAGTGGAAAAATTGTTTGGGATTACACATAAGCTCGGTGCAGTCTCTCACCCAGCTTTACAAGGACTAGTGAAAAGAGCAAATAGAACCATCAAAAAGGCCGAACAGAAGTCTGTGCAGACACACAGTTAACCTGGGCTGAAGCTCTACGTATTGTGTTAGCCTAAGATTTACTCCAAATGCCACCATGAATGTTGTCATGTTGTCTCACATGAGGTCATGCCAGGGAGGAAACACCCTGTCCATTTACAACTGCACCAACAGGCTCACCCCTTGTTGTACTACAGTATGGAAACTTGTGTGAATGTGAAACAACTGAATAACACGGTGATGAGTATATCTCAGCAGGTTACAGAAATACTCACCAAGGAACAGGACCAGGAAAGTGAACAAACTTAACTGGTCCTCTCCTATATGGACAGGACGCAGAAGCTACAACACATTGTGTAAAGGTATGGTTTACTGAGAATAGACTGAGTAACTGGATCCACAAGGATCACTGTACTCAGGCTCAAGATCCTACCGAAAGAACATTAACTGAGGTCCGGACTGACTTAGGAACCTCACCTGCTGACAAAGACTAGACCACGGGGACTAAAACTCTATCAGAGACTGAACGGACCACTGACGATGAAACCAAAGGAAAACACCACTGTGGAGACTAGACTGTAGAACCACAGTAGCAGAAACAATAAAGGTTACAATAACTAATTTTCACACCTCTCCTGTGTGAAAGTCAGACATTAAAAGCTCAAGTTACAAAGAACTACAACAGTAATCTGGACACACCCTCTCTTCCCACCACTCCACACCAGGTGACTAAAAGATCTCTGGAAAATGGCAACAACCCACTTCAATTACAATTTATTGAGAAACAAGATACAAGGTACAATCCGATCTGTGCTCAGTCATGACATGTTGGTCAAACGAAAAAGATATGAATGGGATGAATAAAATGTTCTGTGAGAACAGTTTTAATCATGTGTTCTGGTTCATTCGAGAATTTACATGGGAAATTACCCAAGTTGTTTAATCTGGTGCAATCAATCAATGAATCAATCAATCAAACTTTATTTTCATAACACTTTTCATAGAAGAAAATGATAGAAGAAAATAAAACAAAGCAGTGAAACCCAAGGCCACATATAGACACACATACACACACACACACGCACATCTATACGTACACATACACCCATATACATCCACACATACTGGAAGGAAGAAGTAAAGATTAAGTAAAACATAATAAACTGAGGCAGAGCTGCTCGAAGTAAGGTAAAGCACAGAGCTTTGAACTGCACGATGAAAGGCCTAATTCATGTCAAGAAAAAACAAGAATGATCCTGAACAATTTAGCTAACATTCCAAAACTGTTATGAGGAAAAAATAAATAAAAAAAAATATTACAAAATAATATCAAGAATCTGGGCCCTTAGGTCAAAGCATGCATGCAAGATAACAGTGATCAATAACCAACCAAAGATCTGAACACAAGCACGATGCTGTGGCACTGCTAAGGAAAAAGTTAGCAGCACAAGGCCACATGGCTCATCTAAAAAATAAATAAATGAGGAATTGAGACAAATAGAAAAATAGAATAAACCTTTGTCTTTGATTCTAATTTGTATGGAAATATGTTATTGTATCATGTGATGTTATAAGAAACTCTGATGTCACACTGTTGGTACCCCATGAAGTGTTTCTAATTCAAATGGAGCAGAAAAAACTTAATGCTGATCCTGAACTATCTGTGGATGGCTCAGCATCACGAAACACAGCCACTGGTAAGAATTAAATAGAATTTAGTATAAAGTAACAAGTGAGAATTAAGCAGATCGTGCTGAAATTTTATCAAAAGCACTCTGAGCTGAATTAAGAGGACAGACAATATTTATCCCAAAAAGGTTAATCAGTTACTCATTGAGAAGAAATGGCTGCTTTCTTGATGCTGTGCTGCTCCCTAAATGAACTCTAACCACAAATATTTCTGTCCTGCAGCAGCAACACAGGAGCAGAAACTGCAGTGGAAGAGTTCAGCAGAACTAACATACGGATGAGACTAAGTCTCATCGGGGGGCTGGAGATACAACAATTAATCATAGTTTACTAACACTTCTCAAATTTTTCCTTTTGTCTTTTGTTCTATGTTGTCTTGTGTTTTGTCTTTGTCTTGCTGTGTTCTCTAAATGGTTTGAAGTTTTTTCCACAGAAAAGGTTGATGGTACTGGATTTCACATTAATGCTGTACAGCAGGTTGGTGAGTCTAAAGGTACTGTCCTAAAACATGTTTTCTATCAACTGGCCAGTTGTTTTGTTTTTCATTTCATTTATTTATTTTTTATTTTTTTCGGTTTATTTATTTGTTTTTGTTTGGGGTTCATATGAAAACTTAATTTGTCGACCAATGAATACTGGGATTGAACCTGTTAAAAGGCAATTCCTGAATATAAAACATTGTGAAAATGACATGTTGTGCTGCTCAGTTCTCTCTCCTGCTAACATTCATCCACAGCTTAAATTAACTGCATCTGCAGCAGAACCTCTACAGGACTCACAGCCAAGTGACTGACAAGACGTCAGTCTGAAATTCTGGGAGGCACGATCATCATGCCAAGATAATGGTTGAACAACCACACAACCTTCAACCACTGTCAACAAAATAATCTGAATTATCTCCTTAATTGTCCCAAAGAAAAAGATTAGTTAGGGAAAACGGGTGGTAAAGACCCCTTTGTGGAAGTGAAGTGCTGGTAACCTCTCCTTCCTAGTTAGCTCAGACTGCTGAACTGAGGTTCAGCCAGAAGGAAAACCAAACACCAAGCAGTGACAGGATTGGACCACAAGAGACTGAGCTGCACTACACCACTCTGCACAATGTTATCATAAAATTTTCACTCAAAAGAAATTGTTAGTTTTTTACACTACATCTATCATTACTCATCTGTTCTCAACAGGGTCATATCTTCATATTCACATCATGTTTAAATGTCTGTACTGTATTGTTTTGTGTTTTGTGATGTTCCTCTTTAGTTTAATGATTTTAAGTAGACCAATTACTAATCATAGGAATTCATACATATGTCCACTGCCATTGGTGTGAATTGGCTGTTCGGAGCGGGACCTTAGGCACTGAAAGGTAATTAAGTGGTCGGTCGCCAAGGGGGAATGGGGCCATAGGAGAATTTTCCCGGATATCAGCCATCGGGTTTTTCGCTCCTATTCGCTGCGAACAGTGGACGATCCTGATGGTAATGTTAATTGCCTTAAGCACTTTTTGAGTTTCAATATTTTATGAATTGTTGTAGCTTAGTTAATTATTGTTATGTGTTGTAATGGTACTTATGGGTGAGCAGGGTCTTGCCACTGCTTAAACCACATATAGTTTTGGGCCAAAATGAACTAAGATTCTACACAGAGATTGGGTTTGGGGCCACATACACACACTAATTTTAAGACATATTGAAACATTTACTAATTTATTCCTTGCATACACGTACAGGCGTGATACTTATAGCTTTTAAGAAATGTGCTCATTGCAGAGTTATGATCAGTTGAGTAATGAAGGTTGAACTATTCTGGGAAAGAGGTTCTGTTCCCAGCATCATGATAAACATTCCTGGTACAGAAAGGTTTAGCTAATGCATTACAATTATTTTACACATGCATATGCAATGAAAACTTGCTTGCTGCTGATAATTGCAAAGAAGAACAGCTTACACATAACAGCTCACATAATGAAGTTATATCAAAAGGGGGATAACAAGAATCTCCTGTCTGGTTGTGCTGCACCTCAAGGTAGTTGGCCACTTGATGTTTGGGGACCTGCTAAGTTGGCTGCCGCTAACAGGTTTCACACAATACAGAATATAACATTCCTACCTCATTTAGATGACATGATTAAATCATGTCAAAAGGGGGAGTTGTTATAATTGGCTTTGTTCTTAGAAATTATAAATTCATTTTCTGTATTTTACTAAATAATCTATGTTCCTAGCTGTTACTTTTCCACTCTGCTCATACTGCACAACAGATGACCTTAAATGGTCCAAGACCTTAGAATGACATAAACAACTGGGTCAGACAAAACATCTCTATTAGGGCAGACAGGTCTGGTACATTAGACACCTAAAACAGCACTCACACATACACACACATTGTTTATCACATCCAAAGAACACAACAAGGACAGCAGCTGGCCTGATCATGCCACTCAAAATTGGCCAATTATACTCTGACAAGAAATATGACATGTTTCCGGATAACGGGGCTCGGCCTGACGGATTTCCTGCGGGAGCTCTGGCACTCCGAGTCCAGCGCTGCAATATACTCTACTTGTGACCACTAATAAATACTTTTTTAATAAACAATTTCTCCAGCTTATTCTTGGGCTTCCAATGAAAAAATCGGGCTAACAACACTGTGAGGACCATGTGTGCTGAGTTCATTTCCATGTTGATGTTGTCTAAGTCACCCAGTATGCACAGTGTGGGGCATGCAGGAATGCTACATTTTAGCCATGTTGATAGATCCGTACAGACTTCAAACCAGAACTTCTGGACAGGCGCACAAAACCACAAAGCGTGTGCATAATCATCAGGTGTGTTATTTGTGCAATGTGAGCAGAAGTTTGAGTGTGTTAGACCCATCCTGAACATCCTTTGTCCTTTATAGTGTGTTCTATGAAGAATTTTGTATTGTATGAGCTGTAAATTAGGATTTCGAGTCATTCTAAAGGTGTTCAAACATGTTTGTGGCCAGAAGCTATGACTAGAACTAATAGATAATTCTGCCTCCCATTTTGAGGATTGTAGAGACATTGTGTCATCTATCTTAGACAATAATTTATATATTTTTGATAGTAGTTTTGGGGTGCAGATGCTTAGAAATTCTGCTACCCTAATCGGGAGTTGTAAGTCTGGTTGGTGGAGGATATATTTCTTTGTTATTATAGACTTAAGTTGTTGATATTCTAGGAATTTATTGCTGCCTATCTCATGTTGTGATATGAGCTCATCAAATGAAATAAAATTTCCATTTTGGATTATATGTTCCAGATGTTTGATTCCTTTGATCTTCCACAGAATAAAGTTTGGCATTTTTTTGTTTTGCAGGATGTCAGGATTGTTCCAGATGGGTGTAAGCTTACACGGGACAAGTGAAGACTTTGTTATTTTAAGAAATTCCCACCAAGCTGTCAGAGAGGTGCTGATGTTAATGCTTTTAAAACATTTGTGATTTTTTACGTTTTGACTAATAAGAGGTAGGTAAGAGATTTCCAGATTATCACACAATGCTTGTTTTATATTTATCCATGGTTCATCTATTGGGCTAGGTGTAAACCATTATGATATATACTGTAACCTATTGGCTAAGGAATAGTGCTGAAAATTAGGTAAATCTAATCCACCACTTTCCTTGGTTTTCTGTAGCATTTTTAAACTAATACGTGGTGGTTTGTTTTTCCACAGAAATTTGGAGATGCATGAATCTAGTGACTTAAACCAAGTAGCAGATGGTTTTATGGGGATCATTGAGAACAAATAGTTAACTTTTGGTAGTATCATCATTTTAATGGTTGTAACTCTCCCCATAAGTGATATAGGTAAGGACTTCCAACGAGAGAGATCGTCCTCTACTGTCTTTAATAATTGCACATAATTTAGCTTTGTTAGCTCTGAGAGCCTGGAGGAAATGTTTATGCCTAAATATCTAATATTTCCTGACTGTAAAGTGATCGCAGGTATATTCTGGACCGTACAGTTAATGGGCAGAACTGTGGTCTTAGACCAATTGATAGAGTAGTCAGAAAGTGCTGAGAATTTATTTATGAGTGTGATCGTGTGAGTGAGAGACGTCTGTGAGTTCTGGAGGAAAAGTAATACATCATCAGCATAAAGACTTATTTTATGCTCAATATTTTGGGGTTGGATGCCTTTAATATTTCTATCTTGTCTGATAGCAGCTGCTAAAGGTTCGATGAAAATAGCAAAAAGTGAGGGAGAAAGTGGGCAACCCTGTCTTGTACCTCTCTGCAGACTGAAGCTTGGAGAAGTTTGATCATTAGTCCTGACACTTGCATTTGGGGAGCTATATAATATCCTTATCCAGTTGATGAAGTGTGACCCAAACCCGAATTTGTTTAATGCTGCAAATAAAAATGTCCAGTTCACTCGATCAAATACTTTTTCTGCATCTAGAGAGACTATTGTGGTTTCCAGGTTGTTGACGGTAGAATAGTCTATGATCTATGAAACTGATCTATGTTACTGTCTGATGGATCATTTTGTGATGAATATAAGGTTTTATAGAAGTCCCTAAAAGCATTGTTGATTTCATGGGTGACATTTCCTTTTCAGTCTTGGTGGAATGAACTCTTCAAATCAGCTTTTCATTCAGTTGGGGTGGAGCGCTTAGCTTCGCCGTCCACCCTTTTGTACACATGTGGATAAAAGAGAGTGATGCGAGTCCCTCTTTGTGATTCTGCCATCTGCGGAAGTATTGTTAGGAATAAAGGAACAGGATAAAGTTCCAAACATTTTAATTGTTCAGCAATGCCTTGTAGATGTAATTTATCCAATAAACATTTTTTTTTATTGTTGCCCACCAGAAAAGAAAAGATTCAAAGTCTGTAGTTACTTGATTTCTAGCTTTAAATTCATCTGGGACTCAGAATTCCAATGCTATCCAGGTACACTCTGTTGTCAAATGAACCTCCAGACACAGTTAAATGCTTGAGACATTGCAGCTTCTCACCCAAGGCCTTAAAGTCCCCCTCAGGGAACAGACGGAAAGGCATCAGTAGTTGGGCTATTGTGCAGCTGCCAGTTAGGCAGAAGGACGGACCTCAGTTTCATATCCCCACACAGCCACCAGAGGTCTGCTCTCATGGAAGTTTGGTTCCGAAACCAAGATGCTGAGTAGTTACCTGCGTCCTGAGTGACAATAGATGGATTCTTGACAATTATGTGACATGAGTGTACCCACATTCTTACCTGTACCCATGTGGATGAAACATATATAAATTACCCGTATAAGCCAACGCTGAGGGCAGTTGTCTATTTTCTTAACTGCTGGCTTTAGCACATTCAATACAATTAGATTGGATATTTTGTCAATCTGTATACATTCTAACAAAATTCCAACTGATACACAGGCGATTCTTCAGAAATCTTGTATTAACATACATTTCACATATGTACTTTTCAGAATACACATGGGCTTTTTGGTTGTCTTTACATAAAATGATTGAGCATAAGTCAATGTCAGCCACCCCATCTATTCCTGCAACAAAAAAATAGGTTGACAAGTTGTCTGTTGGACCTGAGGGACCTCCTATCTCTGTGGTCAGTCTGTGTCCGTGTGATTCATTGTAGTGCATTATCTTTTAGTTTTTTATTAATCTGTGCTTAATCCCATAGAATTAGGAATACGATAATAAGAATACTGGTTCCTTTTAACCTACAAATCCTGGTAATTTAAATGGATGCCACGGCTGCTGTCTGTCTATCCCTGTCTTATTTTAGCCACACCCTATGTTCTCGTTTTAGCCGTTGTTTTCTTCACTGAGGTTGAGACGAACCCCCTCCTGTTGAGAGAATTCCCCTTTGTAGTCAGACTTATGCCTCAGAGAACGGTGGTGGGTAACTAATCTTTCCCTACTTCTGCAGGTCGTGGCCTTACTAGTTTACAGTGTGATAAGTGCATCCAGGATATATTAGTTTAGCTGCTGTGGTTTCTGTAAGCAGTACCTGATATGGACCTTCCCACCTTGGGCTGGAGCAGTTATCTTTCTTTATCACTTTGATGAGGATCCAGTCTCCAGGTTTTAGAGATTCCTCCAAAGGGTCACCTGGAACAGACACTAGACAGAAGAGATCTCTCTACTTGTTAACATTTTAACCATGTATCCTGCTAAGGTTTCTTCTCTTTCTTCATCATGTCCGGTGAATAGTTTTAACTGTGGTTGTAAAAATGGTCATACATTATACATTATCTCAAATGGAGTTAATCCTGTGCTAGTTAGAGTAATATGCATGTTTAGGACTACTAGTGGTAAACAGTAAACCCAATTCTTCCCAGTCTCTCTTGACCTAATTATTCAATTGTGTCTTTCCAGCAAACCTGCTGATTGTGGATGATATGCAGAGTGGTTTCTGAGATCCTTTTTTGCTTTTAAGTTCTTCGCCATCAGGAAGATAATATTGTTTACAAAGTGCGTCCCTGTTATCACTGTAGATTTTTTCAGGAATTCCAAATCTAGGTAATATTTAATTCACCAGTGTTGAGGGTACATCTGCCTGTGCATTTGGAAATACTTCACTTCATTTGGTAAAACATCACTAATCACCAGGGAGACCCCTTTATTTAATTCAATGAAATCCATACAAACGTGTTGAAAAGGGTCCTCCGGCCTCGGGAACTGTCCTCGTCCCGGTCCTAGGCCATATGTATGGATCATATTTGCACATATTTGACATGTTAGACAAAAATTCTTTATTATCATATTATGATATTATGATTTTATTATAAATAAAACCATACACTGCAAAAACCTTGTTCATTATTGCTACCAGCCCTCCTGTAGAGACATGCCGTGCTCCATGGCTCGATACTGAAGCATATTTAAACAAACTCTTTGGCAGTATAAGTTCTACACCTTTATTCTTCCAGATCTGTCCTTGTAAGTGTACATTTGGTTTTGCATCCATGGTCCAATTTAATGGACTAGTATATGCATCCAGTTTCTCAGAATACTCTATTCCTGGATCCACCTCCTCCCAATCTGAGGCTTCTTCACATGCAGTCACAAACACACCTAAACGCCTCCAGTGGTCATCTGTGGGTTTGGAGAGTGACATATGGGGTGCATTCCATGATCTTAAAAACTTTCTCATGCTGTGGGAGAGTAAGCAGCTGACTGCACAACAACCCTCTTTATTCCAGTATAAGTGTTTTAACTTCAGCACGTTTTAACTTTCTCATTTGTTTAAAAAATTAAATATGTCCTCCCCTTGAGTATATTTGTAATACACAGTACAGTGTACTTCATGTGGTGACCTGAGGGTGAGCTTTCCTGAGACGTGTTCTTTTGCCTTCTTAAGGAGAGGAAGCGTGATAGCGCTGGGGCCTGTAGACACAAGATCCAAACTATACCAGTATGAAGGTGGTCTCATGCTGAATCAATGTTTGAGCGGACTTCATTCGAACTACAGTTAACCCTTTTTCTTCTGGAACTATTCTTAGCTTCAATAAATGGAGTAAATCCCTTCCCAGTAAGTTACAGGGACACAGAGTGGACAAGACAACTTGACAATCAGCACTTACTCCACTCCGTGTATCTGTTACTGTCAAGAGTTTTGATAAACGCTCAGGATGGCTCTTACCATTTGCTGATTTGACACAAATAATTTCTTTGGATTCCTCAACTCCCGAAATGTCATCAGGATGGATTACAGTTCGTTTTGCACCTGTGTCGCATAGAAAAGTTACCTCCGTCCCGGAAACATTCAATCTAATCTCAGGTTTGATGTCATACTATAAGATAAGTTCAATTCCCTCTAAGTTTAACACTTTTTCTGGCTTTTCTGCTTCTATCCTGGTTACAGCTCCTGTTTTTTTCTTATCTAGTCATAACTGACTCCCAAAATCTTCCTCTATCTTACTCTTGCTCCTGCAGTCGCCCAATGCCCCCTCCTTCCACACAGCCGACATGTATCTCCTCCTGCTCTGTCTCTCCTTCTCTGTCACTGCTCCTGTTGTGATTTGTGTTTTTGCTTTCCCTCATCACCTAAATAGTTGCTTCTCTCCCTTCCAACAAAAAGTTTAGTCCTTTCTTCCTTTTTTTTTTGTTGTTAGAGTGCTCCTCTGCTTTCCCTCTTTATTCCATTGCTGTGCAAACACATTAAGATGACTGTTTATTGTCATGTTACAAGTCAGACAAAATTACTCTCTGCATTTGACCCATCTAGTTTGGCACCTGTTGAACACACATGCAAAACCTTTCTGTTTAATCTAATTAATATTTATCTGCAGGCTTAGAAACTGCTTATAGTATTAATATATTACTCCATATATTACGCTGATTTATTGCAGCTGTCTTTAAATTTCTCCTTAAGAAAACTATTGTTTGATATCTGACTCACATAGCATATTTCATTGCTGTGTTGGTTTTTAAAAAATATATATTTTATATATAAAATATATATAAATATATTATATATATATATATGTATATATATACTAATACTCTTTTGGTTCCCATTCTGTGAGATAAATGCTTTAATCTCTGATGAATATGATGTCAGTTCCTAAGCTCATAAATTCATAAGTTTTAGGGAAGTTAGTCAATCAGAAGTAATGAAGCATTACTTAACCATAGCATTACTTAACATTAATATGTTAAATTCTCTATTTCCGGCTTATGTTTCTGATACACTTATGATTTTTTTTCAGAAGAGCTAATCTCAAATTTAGAAAATGTTTAAGTTTGGCTTGAAAATCATCTGCACCTGAAAGGTCTGATTGTCTGGTCTCAGACCTGCTTCAGGTGGAAAGTATTTCATTTTTAATACCTTGAACTTTGTCATTAAAGAATATTCCAACTTCATTACCCTTATATGTAGAAATGAGTTCTAAATGCAACCTGGAGGGTTTGTTAATCTGTTTACTGTAGCAAGCAAGACATGAGAGTTGTTACTGCAGTTTTTTCTTTTTTATGATTTCAGAAAAATAACTCTCTCTTCATCTATGCAAAGTCACACGCTGAGTTAGACCAAACATTTCAAGGAAAGCAGTGAGTTCTTTAGCTTGCTTATTATGGGCTACATCCATGTGCACCTTCAAGTCCCCTGTTATGACTAAACAGTCAACAGCAGTGCACACAATTTAAAGAAATTCAGTAAAATCATCAATAAAATCATTCTGCGGTAAGACAAAGTATTTAAGATAATTTTATCTCCATTTTTAAATGACACATGCTCGAATTAAGGACAAAAATAAATGTTTTACCCTCCCCACTCTTGTCTTGTCTTGTTGTTTCATCTCTCAGTTAAACACATAAAATCAAGACTATGAGAGGAAAGTATCAAAAGCATTGCTAGACAGGAAAAAGTCAGAAAGCTGTTGGTATACAACTTTTCCTAGGACTTTGCCTAAGAATGGCAGGTTTGATATGGAAATGATAAAAATCTCAGCTTGTAAAACATCTTTTGCTCAGACAGTTTTTCCTGTGAAATGAGTAAAGATTTGAAATGATCTGTTTGTTTGTCTGAGATCTTCTGAACTTTAACTCTTTAAGAGAGCTGCTAAATCTTAATACACAAACTTGTACAAATGTCTAGCTCTAATCCTTGTTGTTCTTTTTTTTGTTGTGCTTTTTTAAACTAGATTTACTTTGTACATTACTTTTGTATTCCCCTTCTCTAGGATTGGGCAATTTTACCATGTTCAATTCTCCCTCAAACCCAAATTTATTTTCTCATCTCTCTAAGTATTCAATATTATCGGGTTTTTTCTGAAACTCCCGGTTAGCTTTAAAACAGATATTTCCCATACTGTCCTCTTGCAGCTAATCAATTTTTGGTGGAGTTATTGTGAGTACTATTGAATGAAACACTACTTCTGTCGCTATGTCACGAGCAACAACCAGATTCCAATGTTCACTTCAACTCAATTAGTCAGTAACACATTTTTCTGTCGTCACCAGCAGCAACATCACACACCAGCAGCTGTTTCACTCTTATACATACATAGCAAATAAAACAACACTGCAGCAAAGAAGGAAAAAAAACAATTTAACAAACAAACAATTCAACAACCAGCCCCTTTAACAAACAAAAAAATTAATTTCACAAACAAACTATTCAACAATCAGGCCATTTAACAAACAAATGATCAGACGTATAACACTAACAAAAACTAACATGGATTTAAAACTTGCGATCTTTCATCGCAAACTCTCTTAAGAAAGATTCTGTTTCTAACACGCGGCGCGGAGTTATTTATTGCTGTAGTCTTCTCACACAGACTATGGACTAACCTTTTCTGACTGCATTTTTTTTGTCCTTGGTTAATCCCACCACTACACATGTTTACCAGTTAAAAGGCTAACCTTTTCTGACCGTTTCATTTGTGGGTTATCCAATACAACATACAGTTACCAGTTAAAAGGCTTTTTTCCTTTGCTTCACCTTTTCTGACTGCTATTATGTTTTCATAGGTTAATCCTATACACAGTTACCAGTTAAAAAGCTGACCTTTTCTGACTGCTTCTTTTATGGGTTAATCCAACACAACCTACACACGGTTACCAGTTAAAAGGCTTACTTTTTCTGACTGCTTCATTTGTGAGTGATCCAACATAACTTTTACACAGTTACCAGTTAAAAGGCTTCTTTACTAGGTTGCATTCGAAATAGTATATTCTTAGGAAAATAGCAACGACTCTATTTAAAGGCCTCTAGTTTTCCATCAATTGCTAGTTAATTAATCAAAAATTTCCCTAATAATCACACTATTTCCAACCAACAATAGTAATACAAAGGGTTCCTTACCATAAATCCACTGGTAAGTTAAACAACGAAGAATCCAGCGAGTCTGTCCACTGATTCAAAAATAGATCCTGTCACCTTTCCTCCAGCCAGTGGCAGCCGGCCTCTATCAGAAACTGTGCTGAGAGGACTTCAGTTAGGAATCCTGGACTCCCCCGTGCACGGTTTCTGGAAGGTGGAAAGGACTTAGAATCCGGCTCGAAGGACCATTATGTTAGAAAAATTCTCTTAAAATTAGGCTCAGAGTCGCTGGATACGATAAACACAAAACATTTATTTCTTGCAAGATAGAGACAAGTCCGCACCTGTCGGGAAGATCGCTCAGAGTTGTCTCCCGACAAAATGGTGCTCCAGCTATTTATGTTGTTTATGCTTGCTGATCACACAATGTTATGAGAAAAGGCCCTTTTCTCACCATTCATTATTATGGGAAGGAACATTCAATGTTATGGGAAAAGGTGCTTCTCTCCCCATTCCTTGTTATGGGAAGGAACATAAAAGGTGCTTCTCACCAGTTAATATTATGGGAAAGACTAGTACCAGAGTCAAAACACTTTTGCTTGAATCATAGAAGAGGAAAGATGGAGGGACTCTTCTAAGCTGGTTTCAAGTATAAACTTCTTTATATTACCTTCTATGAGAAAGAACCACACTTGTTCTTCTGGAATCCAAAATTTGTTTTCTTTTAAGGAGATATTGCCATAAAATGAATTGCTTCACTCAAACCAAGTTAAAACTGCTTTGTCCTTCATATTTGTCCATGCTTAAGCTCGTTTCAAACATAAACTTATTTTTATAACCTTGTATGAGAAAGAACCACACTTATGTTTGAGCAATACACTCCTTATGAGGAGTTATGCACGATTTAGGATTTTGCTGTAAAATCAATTCCTTCACTTAAACCAAGTTAAAACTGCTTTGTCCTTCTTATTTATCCACGTCTACGCTGGTTTCAAGTATAAACTTCTTTATATTACCTTCTATGAGAAATAACCACACTTGTTCTTCTGGAATCCGAAATTCCCTTTATTTTAAGGAGATAGTCAAGATTTCAGATATTGCCATAAAATGAATTGCTTCACTCAAACCAAGTTAAAACTGCTTTGTCCTTCATATTTGTCAATGTTTAAGCTGGTTTCAAACATAAACTTCTTTTTATAACCTTGTATGAGAAAGAACCACACTTATGTTTGAGCAATACACTCCTTATGAGGAGTTATGCACGATTAAGGATTTTGCTGTAAAATTAATTCCTTCACTTAAACCAGGTTAAAACTGCTTTGTCCTTCATATTTGTCAATGTTTAAGCTGGTTTCAAGTATAAACTTCGTTTTATAACCTTGTATGAGAAAGAACCACACTTATGTTTTGAGCAATACACTCCTTATGAGGAGTTATGCACGATTCAGGATTTTGCTGTAAAATGAATTCCTTCACTTTTTTTTCCCTTGTTCTGTTCAGCATTATGGCAGCAGAATTGTGAATACCTTTTATGCCAAACAGATTTCCTTTGCCAAGGGAAGTTTTACAAATGTAAAGCTCCCCTTGATGCCCATTTATTTATTTCTGTTTACAATATATAACATGTGATAGAACTGAATCGGAAGGGGGGACAAGGAAAGAAGAAGAGGAAAGAAGAGGAAACAGAACAAAAATAGAAACAAAAACCAGACAACCAGCTGCTACACCTGTAAAAAAACAAAACAGACAATAACCCATGGTCTCTGTTGCGAATCCAGCCTTAGCGCCACCAGGAACACCTGAAAGCAGACAAGCAGAGAACAAACAAACACACAAACAAACAAAAACAAGCACAAGTAGTGGCAATCGCATACAACACAACTGTGGATATAGATGACCTGAGGCGACATGGTAATACATCAACTGCTACTGGACTAATGAATGTGTGTTGTTTGTGTGTGTGTGTGTGTGTGTGTGTGAGAACATGCGACACCCATGGCACAGGACCTACATGATAACCGTGCTTAGTTATGATTGTATAAGTGTACACGGCCACAATCCACAGCCCCCCCAAGCAATCAGAAGCAGGCAGAGAGGGCCACAAGACCCAGGCCACCAGCAGCCCCCACGGAGCACAGAACCCAGGATGCCCACCGCAGGGACAACCACGCATACACCCAGTAGACAGCAGAGGAAGCCCCCGGACAGAGCCCCCATAAGCATAGGGCAGAGGCCCCCCGGGAGCAAGGGGCAACAGCCCACCGACCCCACCAGGCCCCAGCCGCCCAGACATGGGCCGTGCACCGGACCCGGGCCCCAGGAGCCCGAGCGCCCCAATACCCCCCGTTAGAGGCCCCACCCAATACCCGGGAGGGCCAAGCACCCCAGACAGCCACACAGTGGGTCAGCGCCTGCCCAAGCGCCCCTGGCCAAGTGCCCATGGAGTCAAGACGTGCCCACAGGTGGGTGAAGTCGAGAGCAGTGGGGAGAGGCAACGCCGCCCCCCCATTGGGAGAAGCACAGGCAGGCCAGGCGACAGCAAGTCCCAGATCCAGGCCCAAACATTACCACACATCCACACGTCCTCCCTCCCTCGACTCCACTGGGGTGTAGTGCAGCGGGCACACCAGGGGGCCAGCAGCCCCCCAGCCACCACAGACCCCTAACCAGCAGAACAATTAATTAATCCTCCTGGCCCGTCCCGCCCCGAGCAGCAACAAGGAAGCAGGGGTGTGCGAAGAAGACCCCTCCCCCCATCCTTCTGGCTCTTCAATATTTTCTAATAGTGAGCAATTAAAATTGAGGGGCAGCCAAACTTATAGAACTGGGAGCGCAGCCCTCTGGGCAGCCTACATACCCAAAGAGCCCCGCCCACCAGATGCCACTCAGTGTAACCACCCCCCAAGACCTAATGTGTGTGTGTGAGTGTGTTTGAAAAGTAGTAATGTCTAACACAGGGGCGGGGAACTGCAAAGTGCAACAAAAGGGCACCACCTACGTGGCCCCATCCACTACACACCACCGAACACACACGCCCCCAAAACCCTTCATGTGTGAGTGTGTGCTGTGTACAGGAGCCAGAAGGGAGAGGGGTATGGGGATATACACCGGGGGAGCTACTCTCCCCCAGAGAGGGCAGCCAGGGACTGGCTGCAATAGGCATCCCCGCTACCTGGGAGCCAACACAGGGCAGGAGGGCCTGATGTCCACCAGGCTCGGGGCCTGCAGCGACCATATTCCAGGAGCTACTCTACCCCCAGAAGGTACCCATCCCGCCCCACCCCACTCAACCCAACCCCACCCTGGAGGACCTCTACAAAAAACAAACAAACAACAACAAAAAACAAACAAACAAACCACCCGGTCACACCAGTCGCAGCAGACCCACCATCACCCAAGCGAAAAGCACCCCCCCCCCCCCCCCCCCCCCCCCCCACCGCACGCCCCAACACCCTGAAAAAAAAACAACCATCTGCGGACACCTTGGAGCGCCCAGCCCCCAGGGCCCAGGCCCACCACCACCACGCACGCCAGAGCGGCCCGGCCACCCGGCATAGAGCCAGCAGCCACCACCTCAAGGCCCCTAAGGGACCCCGCCCCACACGGCAAGACAGCCCCACCCGCAAGCCCCCAAAACTGCCCTCCAAGCCCGACACACAGTCCCCCCCAGCAATGACCAACCCGGTCCCCACGACCCGAGAGACCACCAGACGCCCGAAGCCACACAGCACCCCCCCAGCACACACCCAACCGCCCAGAGCGACGGGACAGCAACCAACCACCACCACTATGTGATAAAGCTAATCAGAGGGGACCAGAGAGAATGAAATTCAGCCAATTGATGTTTTGAGGAGGCAGACATTGTTTCCATGCTAATATAATCTAAAAGAAAATTTCTAAATTGGTTAATACACATATTGTTTTTCGCTTTCCAGTTCATGAGAATAGTTTTCTTTGCGATACATAGCACTGTGAGAACCATGTGTGCTGAGTTAATTTCCATGTTGATGTTGTCTAAGTCACCCAGTATGCACAGTGTGGGGCATGCAGGGATGCTACACTTTAGCCATGTTGATAGGTCCTCACAGACTTCAAGCCAGAACTTCTGGACAGGCGCAGAAAACCACAAAGCGTGTGCATAATCATCAGGTGTGTTATCTGTGCAATGTGAGCAGATGTTTGAGTGTGTTAGACCCATCCTGAACATCCTTTGTCCTGTATAGTGTGTTCTATGAAGGATTTTGTATTGTATGAGCTGTAAATTAGGATTTCGAGTCATTCTGAAGGTGTTCAAACATATTTGTGGCCAGAAGCTATGACTAGAACTGATGGATAAATCTGCCTCCCATTTTGAGGATGGAAGAGACATTGTGTCATCTATCTTAGAAAATAATTTATATATTTTTGATAGTAGTTTTGGGGTGCAGATGCTTAGAAATTCTGCTACCCTAGTCGGGAGTTGTAAGTCTGGTTGGTGGAGGATATATTTCTTTGTTATTATAGACTTAAGTTGTTGATATTCTAGGAATTTATTGCTGCTTATCTCATGTTGTGATATGAGCTCATCAAATGAAATAAAATTTCCATTTTGGATTATATGTTCCAGATGTTTGATTCCTTTGATCTTCCACAGAGGAAAGTTTAGCATTTTTTTGTTTCGCATTATGTGAGGATTGTTCCAGATGGGTGTAAGCTTACACGGGACAAGTGAGGACTTTGTTATTTTAAGAAATTCCAACCAGGCTGTCAGAGAGGTGATGATGTTAATGCTTTTGAAACATTTGTGATTTTTTACGTTTTGACTAATAAGTGGCAGGTCAGAGATTTCCAGATTATCACACAATGCTTGTTCTATATTTATCCATGGTTCATCTATTGGGCTAGGTTTAAACCATTTTGATATATACTGTAACCTATTGGCTAAGGAATAGTGCTGAAAATGAGGTAAATCTAATCCACCACAGTCCTTGGTCTTCTGTAGGGTTTTTAAACTAATACGTGGTGGTTTGTTTTTCCACAGAAATTTGGAGATGCATGAATCTAGTGACTTAAACCAAGTAGCAGATGGTTTTATGGGGATCATTGAGAACAAATAGTTAACTTTTGGTAGTATCATCATTTTAATGGTTGTAACTCTCCCCATAAGTGATATAGGTAAGGACTTCCAACGAGAGAGATCGTCCTCTACTTTCTTTAATAAGTCTTTAATAATTGCACATAATTTAGCTTTGTTAACTCTGAGAGCCTGGAGGAAATGTTTATGCCTAAATATCTAATATTTCCTGACTATAAAGTGATCGCAGGTATATTCTGGACCCTGCAGTTAATGGGCAGAACTGTGGTCTTAGACCAGTTGATAGAGTAGTCAGAAAGTGCTGAGAATTTATTTATGAGTGTGATCGTGTGAGTGAGAGACGTCTGTGAGTTCTGAAGGAAAAGTAATACATCATCAGCATAAAGACTTATTTTATGCTTAATATTTTGGGATTGGATGCCTTTAATATTTCTATCTTGTCTGATAGAAGCTGCTAAAGGTTTGATGAAAATAGCAAAAAGTGAGGGAGAAAGTGGGCAACCCTGTCTTGTACCTCTCTGCAGACTGAAGCTTGGAGAAGTTTGATCATTTGTCCTGACACTTGCATTTGGGGAGCTATATAATATCCTTATCCAGTTGATGAAGTGTGACCCAAACCCGAATTTGTTTAATGCTGCGAATAAAAATTTCCAGTTCACTCGATCAAATGCTTTTTCTGCATCTAGAGAGTCGATTGTGGTTTCCAAGTTGTTGATGCTAGAATAGTCTATGAGATTAATGATCCGGTTTGTGGACAAACTGTTGTGCCTACTGCTCTTCAGCCTGTCAAATGAAACGTAGAATTTGAAACGTGAGAAATGAACGAAGACCCAAGGAGTTTAGTCGTAAACGAATCAATACTGTTTCCTGTGCGAGGACCCGTCAGCCGAGGAGTTGAGTCATGAACGAATCAATACTGTTTCCTGTGCGAGGACCCGTCACCCGAGGAGTTGAGTCGTGAACGAATCAATACTGTTTCCTGTCCTGCTGACTGAGCTTATGAAGCTGTCGCCTGCCATGTGGTGAGTAAGGGTACTGCATGAAAATGAACGAATCACTCACTGAGACAACTCGTTACTCCCAAGTCACATAAAAAATTAGTTCATATCGAACGAATCGCTCACGAACGACACATCATTATCTATTTGACGAGTTATGCATGAATTTGGATTTTGCAATAAAATTAATTCCTTCTCTCAAACCAAGTTCAAACTGCTTTGTCCTTCATATTTATCTACTTCTAATCTAGTTTCAACAATAAACAACACTGTATTTTGTAGTATGAAAAAGAACCAGACCTAATTTTTAGCAATAAGCTTCTCTCGAGGAGATATGAAGGAATACAGAGTTTGCTATAAAATGAAATCCTTCTATCAAACTGACGTAAAACGGTTTGTCCTTATTTCTTCACTTCTTTGTATTATGAGAAAGAACCAGACTCATTCTTCAGGAATCCGAAAATAAGCTCTATTTTACGAGTTATGCACAAATTCAGATTCTCCATATAAAACGAATTCCTTAACTCAAACCAAGTTAAGACTGCTTTGTCCTTCATATTTATTCATGTCTAATCAAGTTTCAACGATAAACAACGTTGCACTTTGTAGAATGAGAAAGAACTTCTTCAGCAATAAGCATCTCTCGACATATGATGAAATACAGATTTTGCTATAAAATTAATTCCTTCTATCAGCCTGACTTAAAACTGTTTGTCCTCCTTACTTATCCACTTCAAATCAAGTTTCAACAATTAAAAAAATTTTGTAGTTTGAGAAAGAACAACTTAATCTTCAGCAATCAGTATAAAAAGAGGGTAAGAAAAGATGCAAATGCCAACCATACATCACTAAAAGGTGGAGCGGAAGTATTCGGCTGCAAGTAGGTGTGAATGTTCGACCATAATTTGTAAAAAGCGGGTAAGAAAAGGTTCGAATGCCCGACTATATATTAACAAAAGCGGGAGGAGAGGTGTTCGGATGAGAGTGGGTGAGAATTTCCAACCATAATCTATAAAATACGGTGAAAAAAAGGTGTGAATACCCCATAGAACACTAAAAGGTGGAGCGGAAGTGTTCCGCTGCAAGAAGGTGTGAATGTCCGACTATATTTGGTGAAAAGCAGGTGAAGCAAGGTCTGAATGCCCAACCTTACATCATCAAAAGCGAGATCAGAGGTGTTTGGCTGCAAGAAGGCCATAGTTTGCCAAAAGCGGGTAAGGTGCGAATGACCGACTAAATATCAACAAAAGTGGGGGCGGAGGTCTTCGGATGCAAGTGGGTGTGAATATCCCACCATACTTATATGAGAGGAAGCTGTGACAGCCACACAGTGGGTCAGCGCATGCCCCACCGCCCCTGGCCAAGTGCCCTGGGAGTCAAGACGTGCCCACAGGTGGGTGAGGTCGCGAGCAGTGGGGAGAGGCAACACCGCCCCCCCATTGGGAGAAGCACAGGCAGGCCAGGCGACAGCAAGTCCCAGACCCAGGCCCAATCATCACCACAAACACTTTCACATCCCATACATCCACACGTCCTCCCTCCCTTGACTCCGCTGGGGTGTAGCGCAGCGGGCACACCAGGGGGCCAGCAGCCCCCCAGCCACCACAGACCCTGAACCAGCAGAATAATTAATTCCTCCTGGCCACTCCTGCCCGAGCAGCAACCAGGAAGCAGGGGTGTGATAAGACCCCTCCCCTCACCCTTCTGGCTCTTCAATATTTTCTAATAGTGAGCGATTAAAATTGAGGGGCAGCCAACCTTGTAGAACTGGGAGCGCGGCCCTCTGGGCAGCCTACATACCCAAAGAGCCCCGCCCACCAGATGCCATTCACTGCAACCACCCGCCAAGACCTAATGTGTGTGTGTGTGTTTGATAAGTAGTGATGTCTAAGGTGTAATCAAAACAGGGGCGGGGAACTGCAGAGTGCAGCCAAGGGGACCACCTACGTGGCCCCATCCACTACACCCCACAGAACACACACGCCCCCAAAACCCTTCATGTGTGAGTGTTCTGTGTACAGGAGCAAAAAGGGAGAGGGGTATGGGGATATACACCGGGGCAGCTACTCGCCCCCGGAGAAGGCAGCCAGGGACTGGCTGCAATAGGCACCCCCGCTACCTGGGACCCAACACAGGGCAGGAGGGCCTAATGTCCACCAGGCTCGGGGCCTGCAGCGACCATATTCCGGGAGCTACTGTACCCCCAGAAGGTACCCATCCCACCCCACCCCACTCAACCCAACCCCACCCCACCCCGGAGGACCTCTACAAACAAACAAACAAACAACAACAAACAAACCACCCGGTCACACCAGACGCAGCATCCCGGGCCTGAGACCCACCATCACCCAGCCCCCCCCCCCCCCCCAACAGAGGAAAAGCACCCCCCCCACCGCACGCCCCAACACCCTAAAGATAACAACCACCTGCGGACACCCTGGAGGTCCCAGAGCAACAAGCCTGCACCAACCCACCCATACTGTGGCATGTCCAGGTCAACCCAGCCCCCCCGGGCGCAAGGCATCACCCAGCCACCAGGGCCAAGGCCCAGCCCCACCACCCACGCCAGAGCGGCCCGGCCACCCGGTACAGAGCCAGCAGTCACCACCCCAAGGCCCCTAAGGTACCCTGCCCCACACCGCAAGACAGCCCCACCCGCAAGCCCCCAAAACTGCCCTCCAAGCCCGACACACAGTCCCCTCCAGGAATGACCAACCCCGTCCTCACGACCCGAGAGACCAGCAGACGCCTGAAGCCACACAGCCCCCCCCCAGCACACACTCAACTGCCCAGAGCGACGGGATAGCAACCCACCACCACTATATGATAAACCTAATCAGTGGGGACCAGAGAGAATGAAATTCAGCCAATTGATGTTGGGAGGCACACATTGTTTCCATGCTAATATAATCTAAAAGAACATTTCTAAACTGGTTAATACACAGATTGTTCTTCGCTTTCCAGTTCATGAGAATAGTTTTCTTTGCGATACATAACACTGTTATAATTGGCTTTGTTCTTAGACATTATAAATTCATATTCTGTATTTTACTAAATAACCTATGTTCCTAGCTGGTACTTTTCCACTCTGCTCATACTGCACAACAGATGACCTTAAATGGTCCAAGACCTTAGAATGACATAAACAACTGGGTCAGACAAAACATCTCTATTAGGGCAGATAGGTCTGGTACATTAGACACCTAAAACTGCAGTCACACATGCACACACATTGTTTATCATATCCAAAGAACACAACAAGGACAGAAGCTGGCCTGATCATGCCACTCAAAACTGGCCAATTATACTCTGACAAGTGTGAATACAACTTCTGTGAGATAAAGCTGAATATAAATATGACATGTTCCCGGATAACGGGGCTCGGCCTGACGGATTTCCTGCGGGAGCTCTGGCACTCCGAGTCCAGCGCTGCAATATACTCTACTTGTGACCACTAATAAATACTGTTTTAATAAACCATTTCTCCAGCTTATTCTTGGGCTTCCAATGAAAAAATCGGGCTAACAATTGGTGCCGTGACCCGGATTGGCTGACTCTGAGACCGTGTCCGATCGAGAACTTCCAGAGCTGGTTGGAGGGGACCCTTCTTCAGACAATTCAAGGCGCCTAAAACACAAGGTGAGCAGAAAACCTCTTGTATCAGGATATGTGAAATTTCTGCACATTGGTCATTCTAAACTAAATTGTCTGAATTAGGATGTCCTCCGATCACTAAATCAAAAGCACAAAATTTCTGTCTACAGGTTTACTAGGTGGTCACATGTAAAGTATAAACACATAGTCTCACATAGGGAGAGTCATATGTGTCCTAGTTTAGTACAATTTGGCCAAATAAAAGACGGGGGTCTGTTAGTCCGCAATTGGCGGCGTGAGTAATGTCTGTGCAATTGGCACTTGGACCGTAAAATCCACAATCGGCGGTGGGTCTGCATTACTGCACAACAGGCGACGTGAGTAATTTCTGTGCACAAGGGCGCTTAGACCTTTATCTGCAATCGGCGGTGGGTCTTTATTACTTCACAATAGGCAGAGTAAGTAATCTCTGTGCAATTGGCACTTGGACTGTAAAATCTGCAATCGGCGGTGTGTCTGTTATTACTACGCATTTGGTGCTTGGACTGTAAAATCCACAATCGGCGGTATGTCTGTTTTTTTGTTTTTTTTTTCTCTTCCACAAGCGGCGGTGGTTCTGCAGTTGTTGTGAACAGGCGATACACTAAGTGTTTATCTCTGCATAAGGACACAGGGCTAAGTTGGTTATTTTTCATGAAAATGTGGGGTGGTTTGCTATTTGGTTGATATTTTACTGTGTTAGTGGAAGTGTATCTAGCAATAGAGACTGCTGGAGAATTCCTACACTGACACAGATCTAAAGTAGTTCTGTAAAAGGGGGCATTGGACTAGAAAATAAAGGGGAATTTAGTTAGGGTGTTACAGAGTTTGGTGAATTAAAACGAGTGAAGAGACTGGGAGAGCCCCAGGCGATCAAGCGCACAGAGTAAAAGATTCTGTGTAGAAGCTTCTTGGTCAGGTCCAACACTCGGGCATTGCACCATTCACCCATTCTGATTAACACGTGAAATACCTGAATATGTCACAAACCTTTGTTGATAAGTGGAAAACATGTAAACCCGGCTCATTGGGGTCGGTATTATTTGAGACGTTGACGAGATGGCAGAAAAAAGTTCCAAGAGAAGACGAAAAAAGAGAGACAGATAGATTTGTAAATTGGACGAGAGAAAAGCAAGGGAAAGGAATGTTTGGAGGGTTTGAAAGTGCGCCACCGCAACTGAGTGATTTCTCTATGTTTTCAAAACAAGCAACAGGCAGTAGGAATCAAGCAACAGCAAAGCTAAAAGAGGCAGGTTTATTGCAGAGAGCAAGGGCAGAAAAAGACGGAAAAAAAAGCAGTAACATTTCTTGCAGACTGTCAGTATTTTTTTTGGAGAAGTTAAATTCTCTATTCAGACGCAGTCCTCTGCACCTCTACCACAGCACGTGCCAGACACAACGTCATCTTTTCCAGGGACACATCCTACTACACTAGCAGATAAGACACATCTTCCTAACATCACACTCAATAACAGAAGCATGCCATTTAGCAAAATAAAAAAATGACCATTTATACAGATTCAGCATAAACAGCTTAGGCTGTACATGTGGACATGTGTAATTGGAAAAGAAAAGGTTAGATATCCTTAGCTTTGTCATAAATGCTCTCACCCTAAGATTATCTCATCCCAACCCTGCTTCCTTCTTCCCCCATTCAGCCCTGAGAGTGAGGACAGATTCTGATTGATCATGGGCCTGTACTTAAAGAGTACCAGAGTTACATATAGTTATTTAGTCAAAAAATTTACAATGATAATGGAAGTTTTTACTAGAGCATTTATCATCAATTCAATAATTAATTTATTTTCAAATAAATTTGAATGGGAGAAATACCACATTGAATGGACAATCTGAAAACCGCTTTTCAATGCAAGTATTACAGTGAAGAGATAAGAAGCAATACAATGTCCAAAATAAATCCAGGAAGAACAGACTGTTTAAAACTAAACATTAGAACCAGTTTGTTTTTGAATTAAGATTTAACAGCTCTCTTAAAAAGTCAGTAAAACAAACATAGCATTTAAATCTTTGATCCTTTAATTGAAAAACTGCCTGAACAAAAGATGTTCTACAAATTGAGACTTTATGATTTCCACCTGAAGCAGGTCTGAGACCGGACAGTCAGACCATATGACATATTAGAAAATATCGGGATTTAACAGCAAGGTCAGGCAGATAGGTGTCAGACAGTTTCTTACCATCTTAAAGCATTAAAGGTTAGCCTTTATTGTGTTAGAGATCACAGTAACATGACTTAAAATTTAGCTGATCTAAATACTTCTCCTCTGCTTATTTTCACCAATTCTGAGTTAATATTTATCATCAGTATTTATAATTGATCTCATTAAACCATTTAACTATTTAACTGCAGCAGATCTATGAATCAATGGATATGTTATCTTAACAGAGCAGCAACATGCTTTATATAAAGGTTTAAAGTGAGTTAGATTATTAGGAAATTAACAAAAACACGGCAATAAAAGGCACAACGAGAATCAGATATCACCAATGAGTTTCTTGAAGAAGAAACCTCTAAAAGAAATTTAAAGACAGCTGCAGTAAGTCTCAGTCATAACAAGTCAAGTCAAGGTTTGTTTTCATGGCACATTTAAAAACAGCCACAGCAACCAGAGAGCTGTACAGCTGAACACTATATTAATACTATTAGCAAATTCTAACCCTGCAGATAAATATGAATTAATCTAACAATAAACATTGAATAAATTAGTGAAATAAAAACAGTGTTTACAGTTAAAGACATGCCTCTAAACCAGACATGTGTCACTGGAAAAGGAAAGGCTTTGTGACCTCAGCAGGCACCCCGGTTAAACACTTGAATCACTTACTCGAACTATATTATGCCATACTTGAACCAAAACAAGTTGCTAGAGTCGAGTGCAGAGGACATCAAAAGGGAGATGGGAGAGTAGCGAGAGGCAACAATGCGGCAGATAAGGCAGCAAAAACAAAAGCAGGGTATACTGCATTTAACCAGATGTCTCAGAAAACATTGGAGGAAAAATCACAACGAGAATTATGTTTAGAAAACATTAAAGAACTTCACGAAGCAGCGGCACCATCTGAAAAGCAAGCATGGAACGAAAAAAAAAAGATTCCACAGGACGCTGCTGGAATCATAAAGGCAAAATAGTAGCTCCAACTGGACTACTAAATTTGCTATGTCAAGAAGCACACAGTAGAGCTCACTGTGCTAGCTCAAAAGTAACAGCACTCATTTCACAACACTGGTGGCACCCCCACCTAAAAGAAACAATAAAATAATTTGTGCAATCTTGTGAAATTTGCAAGCTGTTCAATCTCAAAGCAGGACTAGGTAGTTTCCCAGTACCTGATGCCCCTTGGAAACAGATAGTAATTGAGTTTACTGACATGGGAGCAGCGAACAGGACTGAAGGTAAACTATTTCTTCTAGTGTGTGTAGCTCCCTTTTCTAGATGGATAGAAGCCACACCTACTAAAACCGAAAAAGGAAAAGAAGTCATTAAATGGCTTACAAGAGACATAGCATTTAAATCTTTGATCCTTTAATTGAAAAACTGCCTGAACAAAAGATGTTCTACAAATTGAGACTTTATGATTTCCACCTGAAGCAGGTCTGAGACCGGACAGTCAGACCATATGACATATTAGAAAATATCGGGATTTAACAGCAAGGTCAGGCAGATAGGTGTCAGACAGTTTCTTACCATCTTAAAGCATTAAAGGTTAGCCTTTATTGTGTTAGAGATCACAGTAACATGACTTAAAATTTAGCTGATCTAAATACTTCTCCTCTGCTTATTTTCACCAATTCTGAGTTAATATTTATCATCAGTATTTATAATTGATCTCATTAAACCATTTAACTATTTAACTGCAGCAGATCTATGAATCAATGGATATGTTATCTTAACAGAGCAGCAACATGCTTTATATAAAGGTTTAAAGTGAGTTAGATTATTAGGAAATTAACAAAAACACGGCAATAAAAGGCACAACGAGAATCAGATATCACCAATGAGTTTCTTGAAGAAGAAACCTCTAAAAGAAATTTAAAGACAGCTGCAGTAAGTCTCAGTCATAACAAGTCAAGTCAAGGTTTGTTTTCATGGCACATTTAAAAACAGCCACAGCAACCAGAGAGCTGTACAGCTGAACACTATATTAATACTATTAGCAAATTCTAACCCTGCAGATAAATATGAATTAATCTAACAATAAACATTGAATAAATTAGTGAAATAAAAACAGTGTTTACAGTTAAAGACATGCCTCTAAACCAGACATGTGTCACTGGAAAAGGAAAGGCTTTGTGACCTCAGCAGGCACCCCGGTTAAACACTTGAATCACTTACTCGAACTATATTATGCCATACTTGAACCAAAACAAGTTGCTAGAGTCGAGTGCAGAGGACATCAAAAGGGAGATGGGAGAGTAGCGAGAGGCAACAATGCGGCAGATAAGGCAGCAAAAACAAAAGCAGGGTATACTGCATTTAACCAGATGTCTCAGAAAACATTGGAGGAAAAATCACAACGAGAATTATGTTTAGAAAACATTAAAGAACTTCACGAAGCAGCGGCACCATCTGAAAAGCAAGCATGGAACGAAAAAAAAAAGATTCCACAGGACGCTGCTGGAATCATAAAGGCAAAATAGTAGCTCCAACTGGACTACTAAATTTGCTATGTCAAGAAGCACACAGTAGAGCTCACTGTGCTAGCTCAAAAGTAACAGCACTCATTTCACAACACTGGTGGCACCCCCACCTAAAAGAAACAATAAAATAATTTGTGCAATCTTGTGAAATTTGCAAGCTGTTCAATCTCAAAGCAGGACTAGGTAGTTTCCCAGTACCTGATGCCCCTTGGAAACAGATAGTAATTGAGTTTACTGACATGGGAGCAGCGAACAGGACTGAAGGTAAACTATTTCTTCTAGTGTGTGTAGCTCCCTTTTCTAGATGGATAGAAGCCACACCTACTAAAACCGAAAAAGGAAAAGAAGTCATTAAATGGCTTACAAGAGACATAGCATTTAAATCTTTGATCCTTTAATTGAAAAACTGCCTGAACAAAAGATGTTCTACAAATTGAGACTTTATGATTTCCACCTGAAGCAGGTCTGAGACCGGACAGTCAGACCATATGACATATTAGAAAATATCGGGATTTAACAGCAAGGTCAGGCAGATAGGTGTCAGACAGTTTCTTACCATCTTATAGCATTAAAGGTTAGCCTTTATTGTGTTAGAGATCACAGTAACATGACTTAAAATTTAGCTGATCTAAATACTTCTCCTCTGCTTATTTTCACCAATTCTGAGTTAATATTTATCATCAGTATTTATAATTGATCTCATTAAACCATTTAACTATTTAACTTCAGCAGATCTATGAATCAATGGATCTGTTATCTTAACAGAGCAGCAACGTGCTTTATATAAAGGTTTAAAGTGAGTTAGATTATTAGGAAATTAACAAAAACACGGCAATAAAAGGCACAACGAGAGTCAGATATCACCAATGAGTTTCTTGAAGAAGAAACCTCTAAAAGAAATTTAAAGACAGCTGCAGTAAGTCTGAGTCATAACAAGTCAAGTCAAGTCAGCTGAACACTATATTAATACTATTAGCAAATTCTAACCCTGCAGATAAATATGAATTAATCTAACAATAAACATTGAATAAATTAGTGAAATAAAAACAGTGTTTACAGTTAAAGACATGCCTCTAAACCAGACATGTGTCACTGGAAAAGGAAAGGCTTTGTGACCTCAGCAGGCACCCCGGTTAAACACTTGAATCACTTACTCGAACTATATTATGCCATACTTGAACCAAAACAAGTTGCTAGAGTGGAGTGCAGAGGACATCAAAAGGGAGATGGGAGAGTAGCGAGAGGCAACAATGCGGCAGATAAGGCAGCAAAAACAAAAGCAGGGTATACTGCATTTAACCAGATGTCTCAGAAAACATTGGAGGAAAAATCACAACGAAAATTATGTTTAGAAAACATTAAAGAACTTCACAAAGCAGAGGCACCATCTGAAAAGCAAGCATGGAACGAAAAAAAAAAGATTCCACAGGACGCTGCTGGAATCATAAAGGCAAAATAGTAGCTCCAACTGGACTACTAAATTTGCTATGTCAAGAAGCACACAGTAGAGCTCACTGTGCTAGCTCAAAAGTAACAGCGCTCATTTCACAACACTGGTGGCACCCCCACCTAAAAGACACAATAAAATATTTTGTGCAATCTTGTGAAATTTGCAAGCTGTTCAATCTCAAAGCAGGACTAGGTAGTTTCCCAGTACCTGATGCCCCTTGGAAACAGATAGTAATTGAGTTTACTGACATGGGAGCAGCGAACAGGACTGAAGGTAAACTATTTCTTCTAGTGTGTGTAGCTCCCTTTTCTAGATGGATAGAAGCCACACCTACTAAAACCGAAAAAGGAAAAGAAGTCATTAAATGGCTTACAAGAGACATAGCATTTGAATCTTTGATCCTTTAATTGAAAAACTGCCTGAACAAAAGATGTTCTACAAATTGAAACTTTATGATTTCCACCTGAAGCAGGTCTGAGACCGGACAGTCAGACCATATGACATATTAGAAAATATCGGGATTTAACAGCAAGGTCAGGCAGATAGGTGTCAGACAGTTTCTTACCATCTTAAAGCATTAAAGGTTAGCCTTTATTGTGTTAGAGATCACAGTAACATGACTTAAAATTTAGCTGATCTAAATACTTCTCCTCTGCTTATTTTCACCAATTCTGAGTTAATATTTATCATCAGTATTTATAATTGATCTCATTAAACCATTTAACTATTTAACTGCAGCAGATCTATGAATCAATGGATCTGTTATCTTAACAGAGCAGCAACGTGCTTTATATAAAGGTTTAAAGTGAGTTAGATTATTAGGAAATTAACAAAAACACGGCAATAAAAGGCACAACGAGAGTCAGATATCACCAATGAGTTTCTTGAAGAAGAAACCTCTAAAAGAAATTTAAAGACAGCTGCAGTAAGTCTGAGTCATAACAAGTCAAGTCAAGTCAGCTGAACACTATATTAATACTATTAGCAAATTCTAACCCTGCAGATAAATATTAATTAATCTAACAATAAACATTGAATAAATTAGTGAAATAAAAACAGTGTTTACAGTTAAAGACATGCCTCTAAACCAGACATGTGTCACTGGAAAAGGAAAGGCTTTGTGACCTCAGCAGGCACCCCGGTTAAACACTTGAATCAATTACTCGAACTATATTATGCCATACTTGAACCAAAACAAGTTGCTAGAGTCGAGTGCAGAGGACATCAAAAGGGAGATGGGAGAGTAGCTAGAGGCAACAATGCGGCAGATAAGGCAGCAAAAACAAAAGCAGGGTATACTGCATTTAACCAGATGTCTCAGAAAACATTTGAGGAAAAATCACAACGAAAATTATGTTTAGAAAACATTAAAGAACTTCACGAAGCAGCGGCACCATCTGAAAAGCAAGCATGGAACGAAAAAAAAAAGATTCCACAGGACGCTGCTGGAATCATGAAGGCAAAATAGTAGCTCAAACTGGACTACTAAATTTGCTATGTCAAGAAGCACACAGTAGAGCTCACTGTGCTAGCTCAAAAGTAACAGCGCTCATTTCACAACACTGGTGGCACCCCCACCTAAAAGACGCAATAAAATAATTTGTGCAATCTTGTGAAATTTGCAAGCTGTTCAATCTCAAAGCAGGACTAGGTAGTTTCCCAGTACCTGATGCCCCTTGGAAACAGATAGTAATTGAGTTTACTGACATGGGAGCAGCGAACAGGACTGAAGGTAAACTATTTCTTCTAGTGTGTGTAGCTCCCTTTTCTAGATGGGTAGAAGCCACACCTACTAAAACCGAAAAAGGAAAAGAAGTCATTAAATGGCTTACAACAGAAATTATTCCAAGATTTGGGGTACCAGAAGTGATAAGATCAGATAATGGTACTCACTTCTCCAATGAAGAACTAGGAGAAGTGGAAAAATTGTTTGGAATTACACATAAGCTCGGTGCAGTCTCTCACCCAGCTTTACAAGGACTAGTGAAAAGAGCAAATAGAACCATCAAAAAGGCCGAAAAGAAGTCTGTGCAGACACACAGTTAACCTGGGCTGAAGCTCTACGTAGTGTGTTAGCCTAAGATTTACTCCAAATGCCACCATGAATGTTGTCATGTTGTCCCACATGAGGTCATGACAGGGAGGAAACACCCTGTCCATTTACAACTGCACCAACAGGCTCACCCCTTGTTGTACTACAGTATGGAAACTTGTGTGAATGTGAAACAACTGAATAACACGGTGATGAGTATATCTCAGCAAGGAATAGGACCAGGAAATTGAACAAACTTAACTGGTCCTCTCCTATATGGACAGGACGCAGAAGCTACAACACATTGTGTAAAGGTATGGTTGACTGAGAATAGACTGAGTAACTGGATCCACAAGGATCACTGTACTCAGGCTCAAGATCCTACCGAAAGAACATTAACTGAGGTCCGGACTGACTTAGGAACCTCACCTGCTGACAAAGACTAGACCACAGGGACTAAAACTCTATCAGAGACTGAACGGACCACTGACGATGAAACCAAAGGAAAACACCACTGTGGAGACTAGACTGTAGAACCACAGTAGCAGAAACAATAAAGGTTACAATAACTAATTTTCACACCTCTCCTGTGTGAAAGTCAGACATTAAAAGCTCAAGTTACAAAGAACTACAACAGTAATCTGGACACACCCTCTCTTCCCACCACTCCACACCAGGTGACTAAAAGATCTCTGGAAAATGGCAACAACCCACTTCAATTACAATTTATTGAGAAACAAGATACAAGGTACAATCCGATCTGTGCTCAGTCATGAAATGTTGGTCGAACGAAAAAGATATGAATGGGATGAATAAAATGTTCTGTGAGAACAGTTTTAATCATGTGTTCTGGTTCATTCGAGAATTTACATGGGAGATGACCCAAGTTGTTTAATCTGGTGCAATCAATCAATCAATCAAACTTTATTTTCATAACACTTTTCATACAAGAAAATGATAGAAGAAAATAAAACAAAGCAGTGAAATCCAAGGCCACATATAGACACACATACACACACACACACACGCACATCTATACGTACACGTACACCCACATACATCCACACATACTGGAAGGAAGAAGTAAAGATTAAGTAAAACATAATAAACTGAGGCAGAGCTGCTCGAAGTAAGGTAAAGCACAGAGCTTTGAACTGCACGATTGAAGGCCTAATTCATGTCAAGAAAAAACAAGAATGATCCTGAACAATTTAGCTAACATTCCAAAACTGCTACCAGGAAAAAAAAAATTTAAAAAAATATTACAAAATAATATCAAGAATCCTGGCCCTTAGGTCAAAGCATGCATGCAAGATAACAGTGATCAATAACCAACCAAAGATCTGAACACAAGCACGATGCTGTGGCACTGCTAAGGAAAAATTTAGCAGCACAAGGCCACATGGCTCATCTAAAAAATAAATAAATGAGGAATTGAGACAAATAGAAAAATAGAATAAACCTTTGTCTTTGATTCTAATTTGTATGGAAATATGTTATTGTATCATGTGATGTTATAAGAAACTCTGATGTCACACTGTTGGTACCCCATGAAGTGTTTCTAATTCAAATGGAGCAGAAAAAACTTAATGCTGATCCTGAACTGTCTGTGGATGGCTCAGCATCACGAAACACAGCCACTGGTAAGAATTAAATAGAATTTAGTATAAAGTAACAAGTGAGAATTAAGCAGATCGTGCTGAAATTTTTATCAAAAGCACTCTGAGCTGAATTAAGAGGACAGACAATATTTATCCCAAAAAGGTTAATCAGTTACTCATTGAGAAGAAATGGCTGCTTTCTTGATGCTGTGCTGCTCCCAAAATGAACTCTAACCACAAACATTTCTGTCCTGCAGCAGCAACACAGGAGCAGAAACTGCAGTGGAAGAGTTGAGCAGAACTAACATACGGATGAGACTAAGTCTCATCGGGGGGGTGGAGATACAACAATTAATCATAGTTTACTAACACTTCTCAAGATTTTCCCAAAATTCTGTGAGTCTTTGTCTTCCTTTTGTCTTTTGTTCTATGTTGTCTTGTGTTTTGTCTTTGTCTTGCTGTGTTCTCTAAATGGTTTGAAGTTTTTTCCACAGAAAAGGTTGATGGTACTGGATTTCACATTAATGCTGTACAGCAGGTTGGTGAGTCTAAGGTACTGTCCTAAAACATGGTTTCTATCAACTGGCCAGTTGTTTTGTTTTTCATTTCATTTATTTATTTATTTTTTTTCGGTTTATTTATTTGTTTTTGTTTGGGGTTCATATGAAAACTTAATTTGTCGACCAATGAATACTGGGATTGAACCTGTTAAAAGGCAATTCCTGAATATAAAACATTGTGAAAATGACATGTTGTGCTGCTCAGTTCTCTCTCCTGCTAACATTCATCCACAGCTTAAATTAACTGCATCTGCAGCAGAACCTCTAAAGGACTCACAGCCAAGTGACTGACAAGACGTCAGTCTGAAATTCTGGGAGGCACGATCATCATGCCAAGATAATGGTTGAACAACCATACAACCTTCAACCACTGTCAACAAAATAATCTGAATTATCTCCTTAATTGTCCCAAAGAAAAAGATTAGTTAGAGAAAACAGGTGGTAAAGACCCCTTTGTGGAAGTGAAGTGCTGGTAACCTCTCCTTCCTAGTTAGCTCAGACTGCTGAACTGAGGTTCAGCCAGAAGGACAACCAAACACCAAGCAGTGACAGGATTGGACCACAAGAGACTGAGCTGCACTACACCACTCTGCACAATGTTATCATAAAATTTTCACTCAAAAGAAATTGTTAGTTTTTACACTACATCTATCATTACTCATCTGTTCTCAACAGGGTCATATCTTCATATTCAAGTCATGTTTAAATGTCTGTACTGTATTGTTTTGTGTTTTGTGATGTTCCTCTTTAGTTTAATGATTTTAAGTAGACCAATTACTAATCATAGGAATTCATACATATGTCCATTGCCATTGGTGTGAATCGGCTGTTCGGAGCGGGACCTTAGGCACTGAAAGGTAATTAAGTGGTCGGTCGCCAAGGGGGAATGGGGCCATAGGAGAATTTTCCCGGATATCAGCCATCGGGTTTTTCGCTCCTATTCGCTGCGAACAGTGGACGATCCTGATGGTAATGTTAATTGCCTTAAGCACTTTTTGAGTTTCAATATTTTATGAATTGTTGTAGCTTAGTTAATTATTGTTATGTGTTGTAATGGTACTTATGGGTGAGCAGGGTCTTGCCACTGCTTAAACCACATATAGTTTTGGGCCAAAATGAACTAAGATTCTACACAGAGATTGGGTTTGGGGCCACATACACACACTAATTTTAAGACATATTGAAACATTTATTAATTTATTCCTTGCATACACGTACAGGCGTGATACTTATAGCTTTTAAGAAATGTGCTCATTGCAGAGTTATGATCAGTTGAGTAATGAAGGTTGAACTATTCTGGGAAAGAGGTTCTGTTCCCAGCATCATGATAAACACTCCTGATACAGAAAGGTTTAGCTAACGTATTACAATTATTTTACACATGCATATGCAATGAAAACTTGCTTGCTGCTGATAATTGCAAAGAAGAACAGCTTACACATAACAGCTCACATAATGAAGTTATATCAAAAGGGGGATAACAAGAATCTCCTGTCTGGTTGTGCTGCATCTCAAGGTAGTTGGCCACTTGCAGTTTGGGGACCTGCTAAGTTGGCTGCCGCTAACAGGTGTGACACAATACAGAATATAACATTCCTACCTCATTTAGTTGACATGATTAAATCATGTCAAAAGGGGGAGTTGCTATAATTGGCTTTGTTCTTAGAAATTATAAATTCATTTTCTGTATTTTACTAAATAACCTATGTTCCTAGCTGGTACTTTTCCACTCTGCTCATACTGCACAACAGATGACCTTAAATGGTCCAAGACCTTAGAATGACATAAACAACTGGGTCAGACAAAACATCTCTATTAGGGCAGATAGGTCTGGTACATTAGACACCTAAAACTGCACTCACACATACACACACATTGTTTATCACATCCAAAGAACACAACAAGGACAGCAGCTGGCCTGATCATGCCACTCAAAACTGGCCAATTATACTCTGACAAGAAATATGACATGTTTCTGGATGACGGGGCTCGGCCTGACGGATTTCCTGCGGGAGCTCTGGCACTCCGAGTCCAGCGCTGCAATATACTCTACTTGTGACCACTAATAAATACTTTTTTAATAAACGATTTCTCCAGCTTATTCTTGGGCTTCCAATGAAAAAATCGGGCTAACAACACTGTGAGGACCATGTGTGCTGAGTTCATTTCCATGTTGATGTTGTCTAAGTCACCCATTATGCACAGTGTGGGGCATGCAGGAATGCTACACTTTAGCCATGTTGAAAGGTCCGTACAGACTTCAAACCAGAACTTCTGGACAGGCGCACAAAACAACAAAGCGTGTGCATAATCATCAGGTGTGTTATCTGTGCAATGTGAGCAGATGTTTGAGTGTGTTAGACCCATCCTGAACATCCTTTGTCCTGTATAGTGTGTTCTATGAAGAATTTTGTATTGTATAAGCTGTAAATTAGGATTTCGAGTCATTCTAAAGGTGTTCAAACATGTTTGTGGCCAGAAGCTATGACTAGAACTAATATATAAATCTCATGAGGATGGTAGAGACATTGTGTCATCTATCTTAGATAATAATTTATATATTTTTGATAGTAGTTTTGGGATGCAGATGCTTAGAAACTCTGCTACCCTAATCGGGAGTTGTAAGTCTGGTTGGTGGAAGATATATTTCTTTGTTATTATAGACTTAAGTTGTTGATATTCTAGGAAATTATTGCTGCCTATCTCATGTTGTGATATGAGCACATCAAATGAAATAAATGTTCCATTTTGGATTATATGTTCCAGATGTTTGATTTCTTTGATCTTCCACAGAGTAAAGTTTAGCATTTTTTTGTTTTGCAGGATGTCAGGATTGTTCCAGATGGGTGTAAGCTTACACGGGACATGTGAAGACTTTGTTATTTTAAGAAATTCCCACCAGGCTGTCAGAGAAGTGCTGATGTTAATGCTTTTAAAACATTTGTGATTTTTTTACGTTTTGACTAATAAGTGGCAGGTCAGAGATTTCCAGATTATCCCACAATGCTTGTTCTATATATATCAATGGTGCATCTATTGGGCTAGGTGCAAACTATGTTTTATATATACTGTAACCTATTGGCTAAGGAATAGTGCTGAAAATGAGGTAAATCTAATCCACCACTTTCCTTGGTTTTCTGTAGCGTTTTTAAACTAATACGTGGTGGTTTGTTTTTCCACAGAAATTTGGAGATGCATGAATCTAGTGACTTAAACCAAGTAGCAGATGGTTTTATGGGGATCATTGAGAACAAATAGTTAACTTTTGATAGTATCATCATTTTAATGGTTGTAACTCTCCCCATAAGTGATATAGGTAAGGACTTCCAACGAGAGAGATCGTCCTCTACTGTCTTTAATAATTGCACATAATTTAGCTTTGTTAGCTCTGAGAGCCGGGAGGAAATGTTTATGCCTAAATATCTAATATTTCCTGACTGTAAAGTGATCGCAGGTATATTCTGGACCCTACAGTTAATGGGCAGAACTGTGGTCTTAGACCAATTGATAGAGTAGTCAGAAAGTGCTGAGTATTTATTTATGAGTGTGATCGTGTGAGTGAGAGACGTCTGTGAGTTCTGGAGGAAAAGTAATACATCATCAGCATAAAGACTTATTTTATGCTCAATATTTTGGGGTTGGATGCCTTTAATATTTCTATCTTGTCTGATAGCAGCTGCTAAAGGTTCGATGAAAATAGCAAAAAGTGAGGGAGAAAGTGGGCAACCCTGTCTTGTACCTCTCTGCAGACTGAAGCTTGGAGAAGTTTGATCATTAGTCCTGACACTTCCATTTGGGGAGCTATATAATATCCTTATCCAGTTGATGAAGTGTGACCCCAAACCCGAATTTGTTTAATGCTGCAAATAAAAATGTCCAGTTCACTCGATCAAATGCTTTTTCTGCATCTAGAGAGACTATTGTGGTTTCCAGGTTGTTGACGGTAGAATAGTCTATGATCTATGTTACTGTCTGATGGATCATTTTGTGATGAATATAAGGTTTTATAGAAGTCCCTAAAAGCATTGTTGATTTCATGGGTGACATTTCCTTTTCAGTCTTTAACAGAAGTGATTGTTGTTTTCTCTTTATTTGTCTTTAGTTGGTTAGCTAGGAACCTTCCAGATTTATTGCCATGCTCAAAGTTCTCCACACGAAGTCTTTGTATCAGAAACTGTGTTTGTTTGTTAATAATTTTGTTTAATTCAATTAAGCTTTTCTTAGTTCATTCAGTGTGTGTTCCTCTTTTGAGGTACTGTAGACAACTTCTTTTTTTTCTTTTTTTTTTTTTCCCCCTTGTCCTGTTCAGCATTATGGCAGCAGAATTGTAGTCTGAATACCTTTGATGCCAAACAGATTTGCTTTGCCAAGGGAAGTTTTATAAATGTAAAGCTCCCCTTGATGCCCATTTATTTATTTTGTTTACAATATATAACATGTAATAGAACTGAACCGGACCGGGGGACAAGGAAAGAAGAAGAGGAAAGAAGAGGAAACAGAACAAAAATAGAAACAAAAACCAGACAACCAGCTGCTACACCTGTAAAAAACAAAACAGACAACAATCCATGGCCTCTGAGGGGAATCCAGCCTTAGCGCCACCAGGAGCACCTGAAAGCAGACAAGCAAAGAAAAAACAAACACACAAACAAACAAGCACAAGAAGCGGCAATCGCATACAACACAGCTGTGGATATAGATGACCTGAGACGACATGATAATACATCAACTGCTTAGCGAGCATGCAACTGGGCTAATAAATGTGTGTGTGTGTGTGTGTGTGAGAACATGCAACACCCATGGCACAGGATCTACATGGTAACCGTGGTTAGTTATGAGTGTATAAGTGTACAGGGCCACACTCCACAGCCCCCCCCCAGCAATCAGAAGCAGACAGAGAGGGCCACAAGACCCAGGCCTGTAGACAACTTCTAATGATTTGATCCTGAGTTCTAAATCTGATATCCTTGAACTTTCCCTCTTTTTCTTATTTGATGAAAAAGAGATTATTTTGCCTCTCATGACTGCTTTTCCACAAGACCCAGGCCACCAGCAGGAATCTCGAATTCCTGGTGGTATAACTCTTTTATTCTTCAGTGTGATAGAAACTGGAGCGTGATCACTGATACTGATGGGGTGGATTTTGGTGTCTGAAATATCCCTCATCAAGGAACTGCTAACTAAGAATTCCTTCACTTAAACCAAGTTAAAACTGCTTTGTCCTTCATATTTGTCCCTTTATGCTGGTTTCAAACATAAACTTCTTTTTATAACCTTGTATGACAAAGGACAACACTTATGTTTGAGCAATACACTCATGAGGAGTTATGCACGATTCAGGATTTTGCTGTAAAATGAATTCCTTCACTTAAACCAAGTTAAAACTGCTTTGTCCTTCTTATTTATCCATGTCTAAGCTGGTTTCAAGTATAAACTTCTTTATATTACCTTATATGAGAAAGAACCACACTTGTTCTTCTGGAATTCGCTTTACTTTAAGGAGATAGTCAAGATTTTAGATATTGCCATAAAATTAATTGCTTCACTCAAACCAAGTTAAAACTGCTTTGTCCTTCATATTTGTCCAAGTTTAAGTTGGTTTCAAACATAAACTTCTTTTTATAACCTTGTATGAGAAACAACAACACTTATGTTTGAGCAATGCACTCCTTATGAGGAGTTATGCACGATTCAGGATTTTGCTGTAAAATTAATTCCTTCACTCAAACCAAGTTAAAACTGCGTTGTCCTTCTTATTTATCCATGTCTACGCTGGTTTTAAGTATAAACTTCTTTATATTACCTTATATGAGAAAGAACCACACTTATGTTTGAGCAATACACTCCTTATGAGGAGTTATGCACGATTCAGGATTTTGCTGTAAAATGAATTCCTTCACTTTTTTTCCCTTGTTCTGTTCAGCATTATGGCAGCAGAATTGTGAATACCTTTTATGCCAAACAGATTTCCTTTGCCAAGGGAATTTTTACAAATGTAAAGCTCCCCTTGATGCCCATTTATTTATTTCTGTTTACAATATATAACATGTAATAGAACTGAACCGGAAGGGGGGACAAGGAAACAAGAAGAGGAAAGAAGAGGAAACAGAACAAAAATAGAAACAAAAACCAGACAACCAGCTGCTACACCTGTAAAAAAACAAAACAGACAATAATCCATGGTCTCTGTTGCGAATCCAGCCTTAGCGCCACCAGGAGCACCTGAAAGCAGACAAGCAGAGAAAAAAACAAACAAACACACAAACGAACAAAAACAAGCACAAGTAGTGGCAATCGCATATAGATGACCTGAGGCGACATGGTAATGCATGAACTGCTACTGGACTAATGTGTGTGTGTGTGTGTGTGAGAACATGCAACACCCATGGCACAGGACCTACATTAACCGTGCTTAGTTATGTGTTAGTTAGAGTGTATAAGTGTACACGGCCACAATCTACAGCCCCCCCAAGCAATCAGAAGCAGGCAGAGAGGGCCACAAGATCCAGGCCACCAGCAGCCCCCACGGAGCACAGAACCCAGGATGCCCACCGCAGCGACAACCACGCATCCACCCAGTAGACAGCAGAGGAAGCCCCCGGACAGAGCCCCCATAAGCATAGGGCAGAGGCCCCCCGGGAGCCAGGGGCAACAGCCCACCGACCCCACCAGGACCCAGCCGCCCAGACATGGTCCGTGCACCGGACCCGGACCCCAGGAGCCCGAGCGCCCCAAAACCCCCCGGCAGAGGCCCCACCCAATACCCGGGAGGGCCAAGCGCCCCAGACAGCCACGCAGTGGGTCAGTGCCTGCCCCAGCGCCCCTGGCCAAGTCCCCATGGAGTCAAGGCGTGCCCACAGGTGGGTGAAGTCGCGAGCAGTGGGGAGCAGCAACGCCACCCCCCCATTGGGAGAAGCACAGGCAGGCCAGGCGACAGCAAGTCCCAGACCCAGGCCCAATCATCACCACACGTCCTCCCTCCCTTGACTGCAGCGGGCACACCAGGGGGCCAGCAGCCCCCCAGCCACCACAGACCCTGAACCAGCAGAATAATTAATTCCTCCTGGCCACTCCTGCCCGACCAGAAACCAGGAAGCAGGGGTGTGAGAAGACCCCTCCCCTCACCCTTCTGGCTCTTCAATATTTTCTAATAGTGAGCGATTAAAATTGAGGGGCGGCCAACCTTGTAGAACTGGGAGCGCAGCCCTCTGGGCAGCCTACATACCCAAAGAGCCCCGCCCACCAGATGCCATTCACTGCAATCACCCGCCAAGACCTAATGTGTGTGTGTGTGTGATAAGTAGTGATGTCTAAGGTGTAATTAAAACAGGGGCGGGGAACTGCAGAGTGCAGCCAAGGGGACCACCTACGTGACCCCATCCACTACACCCCACAGAACACACACGCCCCCAAAACCCTTCATGTGTGAGTGTGTGCTGTGTACAGGAGCCAAAAGAGAGAGGGGTATGGGGATATACACCGGGGCAGCTACTCTCCCCCGGAGAAGGCAGCCAGGGACTGGCTGCAATAGGCACCCCCGCTACCTGGGACCCAACACAGGGCAGGAGGGCCTGATGTCCACCAGGCTCGGGGCCTGCAGCGACCATATTCCGGGAGCTACTGTATCCCCGGAAGGTACCCACCCCACCCCACCCCACTCAACCCAACCCCACCCCACCCCTGAGGACCTCTACAAACAAACAAACAAACAACAACAAACAAACCACCCGGCCACACCGGACGCAGCAAGCCTGGGCCTGAGACCCACCATCACCCAGCCCCCCCCCCCCAACAGGGGAAAAGCACCCCCCCCACCGCACGCCCTAACAGCCTAAAGATAACAACTACCTGCGGACACCCTGGAGGTCCCAGAGCAACAAGCCTGGCACCAGTACCTGCACCAACCCACCCATACTGTGGCATGTCCAGGGCAACCCAGCCCCCCCAGACCAACCCGGTCCTCACGACCCGAGAGACCACCAGACGCCCGAAATCACACAGCCCCCCCACAGAACACATCCAACCGCCCAGAGTGACGGGACAGCAACCCACCACCACTATGTGATAAACCTAATCAGCGGGGACCAGAGAGAATGAAATTCAGCCAATTGATGTTTTCAGGAGGCACACATTGTTTCCATGCTAATATAATCTAAAAGAACATTTCTAAACTGGTTAATACACAGATTGTTCTTCGCTTTCCAGTTCATGAGAATAGTTTTCTTTGCGATACATAACACTGTTATAATTGGCTTTGTTCTTAGACATTATAAATTCATATTCTGTATTTTACTAAATAACCTATGTTCCTAGCTGGTACTTTTCCACTCTGCTCATACTGCACAACAGATTATCTTAAATGGTCCAAGACCTTAGAATGACATAAACAACTGGGTCAGACAAAACATCTCTATTAGGGCAGATAGGTCTGGTACATTAGACACCTAAAACAGCAGTCACTCATACACACACATTGTTTATCATATCCAAAGAACACAACAAGGACAGAAGCTGGCCTGATCATGCCACTCAAAACTGGCCAATTATACTCTGACAAGTGTGAATACAACTTCACAAGTCCGATCGAGGACTTCCGGAGCTGGTTGGAGGGGACCCTTCTTCAGACAATTCAAGGTGCCTAAATAACAAGGTGAGCAGAAAACCTCTTGTATCAGGATATGTGAAATTTCTGCACATTGGTCATTCTAAACTAAATTGTCTGAATTAGAATGTCCTCCGATCACTAAATCAAAAGCACAAAATTTGTGTCTACAGGTTTACTAGGTGGTCACATGTAAAGTATAAACACATAGTCTCACATAGGGAGAGTCATATGTGTCCTAGTTTAGTACAATTTGGCTAAATAAAAGACACAAAATTCATCCTGTCTTCTAAACTGAATAGGAAGTAGATGCCAATGGGCGGGGGTCTGTTAGTCGGCAATTGGCGGCGTGAGTAATGTCTGTGCTAAGTGGACATTGGATAAGTGGAAAACATGTAAACCCGGCTCATTGGGGTCGGTATTATTTGACACGTTGACGAGATGGCAGAAAAAAGTTCCAAGAGAAGACGAAAAAAGAGAGACAGATAGATTTGTAAATTGGACGAGAGAAATGCAAGGGAAAGGAATGTTTGGAGGGTTTGAAAGTGCGCCACCGCAACTGAGTGATTTCTCTATGTTTTAAAAACAAGCAACAGGCAGTAGGAATCAAGCAACAGCAAAGCTAAAAGAGGCAGGTTTATTGCAGAGAGCAAGGGCAGAAAAAGACGGAAAAAAAAGCAGTAACATTTCTTGCAGACTGTCAGTATTTTTTTTGGAGAAGTTAAATTCTCTATTCAGACGCAGTCCTCTGCAGCTCTACCGCAGCACGTGCCAGACACAACGTCATCTTTTCCAGGGACACATCCTACTACACTAGCAGATAAGACACATCTTCCTAACATCACACTCAATAACAGAAGCATGCCATTTAGCAAAATAAAAAAATGACCATTTATACAGATTCAGCATAAACAGCTTAGGCTGTACATGTGGACATGTGTAATTGGAAAAGAAAAGTTTAGATAGCTTTGTCATAAATGCTCTCACCCTAAGATTATCTCATCCCAACCCTGCTTCCTTCTTCCCCCATTCAGCCCTGAGAGTGAGGACAGATTCTGATTGATCATGGGCCTGTACTTAAAGAGTACCAGAGTTACATATAGTTATTTAGTCAAAAAATTTACAATGATAATGGAAGTTTTTACTAGAGCATTTATCATCAATTCAATAATTAATTTATTTTTAAATAAATTTGAATGGGAGAAATACCACATTGAATGGACAATCTGAAAACTGCTTTTCAATGCAAGTATTACAGTGAAGAGATAAGAAGCAATACAATGTCCAAAATAAATCCAGGAAGAACAGACTGTTTAAAACTAAACATTAGAACCAGTTTGTTGTTGAATTAAGATTTAACAGCTCTCTTAAAAAGTCAGACAAACAAACATAGCATTTAAATCTTTGATCCTTTAATTGAAAAACTGTCTGAACAAAAGATGTTCTACAAATTGAGACTTTATGATTTCCACCTGAAGCAGGTCTGAGACCGGACAGTCAGACCATATGACATATTAGAAAATATCGGGATTTAACAGCAAGGTCAGGCAGATAGGTGTCAGACAGTTTCTTACCATCTTAAAGCATTAAAGGTTAGCCTTTATTGTGTTAGAGATCACAGTAACATGACTTAAAATTTAGCTGATCTAAATACTTCTCCTCTGCTTATTTTCACCAATTCTGAGTTAATATTTATCATCAGTATTTATAATTGATCTCATTAAACCATTTAACTATTTAACTGCAGCAGATCTATGAATCAATGGATCTGTTATCTTAACAGAGCAGCAACGTGCTTTATATAAAGGTTTAAAGTGAGTTAGATTATTAGGAAATAAACAAAAACACGGCAATAAAAGGCACAACGAGAGTCAGATATCACCAATGAGTTTCTTGAAGAAGAAAACTCTAAAAGAAATTTAAAGACAGCTGCAGTAAGTCTGAGTCATAACAAGTCAAGTCAAGGTTTGTTTTCATGGCACATTTAAAAACAGCCACAGCAACCAGAGAGCTGTACAGCTGAACACTATATTAATACTATTAGCAAATTCTAACCCTGCAGATAAATATTAATTAATCTAACAATAAACATTGAATAAATTAGTGAAATAAAAACATTGTTTACAGTTAAAGACATGCCTCTAAACCAGACATGTGTCACTGGAAAAGGAAAGGCTTTGTGACCTCAGCAGGCACCCCGGTTAAACACTTGAATCAATTACTCGAACTATATTATGCCATACTTGAACCAAAACAAGTTGCTAGAGTCGAGTGCAGAGGACATCAAAAGGGAGATGGGAGAGTAGCGAGAGGCAACAATGCGGCAGATAAGGCAGCAAAAACAAAAGCAGGGTATACTGCATTTAACCAGATGTCTCAGAAAACATTGGAGGAAAAATCACAACGAGAATTATGTTTAGAAAACATTAAAGAACTTCACGAAGCAGCGGCACCATCTGAAAAGCAAGCATGGAACGAAAAAAAAAAGATTCCACAGGACGCTGCTGGAATCATGAAGGCAAAATAGTAGCTCCAACTGGACTACTAAATTTGCTATGTCAAGAAGCACACAGTAGAGCTCACTGTGCTAGCTCAAAAGTAACAGCGCTCATTTCACAACACTGGTGGCACCCCCACCTAAAAGACACAATAAAATATTTTGTGCAATCTTGTGAAATTTGCAAGCTGTTCAATCTCAAAGCAGGACTAGGTAGTTTCCCAGTACCTGATGCCCCTTGGAAACAGATAGTATTTGAGTTTACTGACATGGGAGCAGCGAACAGGACTGAAGGTAAACTATTTCTTCTAGTGTGTGTAGCTCCCTTTTCTAGATGGGTAGAAGCCACACCTACTAAAACCGAAAAAGGAAAAGAAGTCATTAAATGGCTTACAAGAGAAATTATTCCAAGATTTGGGGTACCAGAAGTGATAAGATCAGATAATGGTACTCACTTCTCCAATGAAGAACTAGGAGAAGTGGAAAAATTGTTTGGGATTACACATAAGCTCGGTGCAGTCTCTCACCCAGCTTTACAAGGACTAGTGAAAAGAGCAAATAGAACCATCAAAAAGGCCGAACAGAAGTCTGTGCAGACACACAGTTAACCTGGGCTGAAGCTCTACGTATTGTGTTAGCCTAAGATTTACTCCAAATGCCACCATGAATGTTGTCATGTTGTCTCACATGAGGTCATGCCAGGGAGGAAAAACCCTGTCCATTTACAACTGCACCAACAGGCTCACCCCTTGTTGTACTACAGTATGGAAACTTGTGTGAATGTGAAACAACTGAATAACACGGTGATGAGTATATCTCAGCAGGTTACAGAAATACTCACCAAGGAACAGGACCAGGAAAGTGAACAAACTTAACTGGTCCTCTCCTATATGGACAGGACGCAGAAGCTACAACACATTGTGTAAAGGTATGGTTTACTGAGAATAGACTGAGTAACTGGATCCACAAGGATCACTGTACTCAGGCTCAAGATCCTACCGAAAGAACATTAACTGAGGTCCGGACTGACTTAGGAACCTCACCTGCTGACAAAGACTAGACCACGGGGACTAAAACTCTATCAGAGACTGAACGGACCACTGACGATGAAACCAAAGGAAAACACCACTGTGGAGACTAGACTGTAGAACCACAGTAGCAGAAACAATAAAGATTTCAATAACTAATTTTCACACCTCTCCTGTGTGAAAGTCAGACATTAAAAGCTCAAGTTACAAAGAACTACAACAGTAATCTGGACACACCCTCTCTTCCCACCACTCCACACCAGGTGACTAAAAGATCTCTGGAAAATGGCAACAACCCACTTCAATTACAATTTATTGAGAAACAAGATACAAGGTACAATCCGATCTGTGCTCAGTCATGACATGTTGGTCAAACGAAAAAGATATGAATGGGATGAATAAAATGTTCTGTGAGAACAGTTTTAATCATGTGTTCTGGTTCATTCGAGAATTTACATGGGAAATGACCCAAGTTGTTTAATCTGGTGCAATCAATCAATGAATCAATCAATCAAACTTTATTTTCATAACACTTTTCATAGAAGAAAATGATAGAAGAAAATAAAACAAAGCAGTGAAACCCAAGGCCACATATAGACACACATACACACACACACACACGCACATCTATACGTACACATACACCCACATACATCCATACATACTGGAAGGAAGAAGTAAAGATTAAGTAAAACATAATAAACTGAGGCAGAGCTGCTCGAAGTAAGGTAAAGCACAGAGCTTTGAACTGCACGATTAAAGGCCTAATTCATGTCAAGAAAAAACAAGAATGATCCTGAACAATTTAGCTAACATTCCAAAACTGTTATGAGGAAAAAATAAATTAAAAAAAATATTACAAAATAATATCAAGAATCTGGGCCCTTAGGTCAAAGCATGCATGCAAGATAACAGTGATCAATAACCAACCAAAGATCTGAACACAAGCACGATGCTGTGGCACTGCTAAGGAAAAAGTTAGCAGCACAAGGCCACATGGCTCATCTAAAAAATAAATAAATGAGGAATTGAGACAAATAGAAAAATAGAATAAACCTTTGTCTTTGATTCTAATTTGTATGGAAATATGTTATTGTATCATGTGATGTTATAAGAAACTCTGATGTCACACTGTTGGTACCCCATGAAGTGTTTCTAATTCAAATGGAGCAGAAAAAACTTAATGCTGATCCTGAACTGTCTGTGGATGGCTCAGCATCACGAAACACAGCCACTGGTAAGAATTAAATAGAATTTAGTATAAAGTAACAAGTGAGAATTAAGCAGATCGTGCTGAAATTTTATCAAAAGCACTCTGAGCTGAATTAAGAGGACAGACAATATTTATCCCAAAAAGGTTAATCAGTTACTCATTGAGAAGAAATGGCTGCTTTCTTGATGCTGTGCTGCTCCCAAAATGAACTCTAACCACAAACATTTCTGTCCTGCAGCAGCAACACAGGAGCAGAAACTGCAGTGGAAGAGTTCAGCAGAACTAACATACGGATGAGACTAAGTCTCATGGGGGGGTGGAGATACAACAATTAATCATAGTTTACTAACACTTCTCAAGATTTTCCCAAAATTCTGTGAGTCTTTGTCTTCCTTTTGTCTTTTGTTCTATGTTGTCTTGTGTTTTGTCTTTGTCTTGCTGTGTTCTCTAAATGGTTTTGTTATAATTGGCTTTGATCTTAGACATTATAAATTCATATTCTGTATTTTCCTAAATAACCTATGTTCCTAGCTGGTACTTTTCCACTCTGCTCATACTGCACAACAGATTACCTTAAATGGTCCAAGACCTTAGAAGGACATAAACAACTGGGTCAGACAAAACATCTCTATTAGGGCAGATAGGTCTGGTACATTAGATCCACGCCTAAAACAGCACTCACACACACACACATTGTTTATCACATCCAAAGAACACAACAAGGACAGCAGCTGGCATGAGCATGTCACCCAAAACTGGCCAATTATACTCTGACAAGTGTGAAAACAACTTCTGTGAGATAAAGCTGAATATAAATATGACATGTTTCCGGATAACGGGGCTCGGCCTGACGGATTTCCTGCGGGAGCTCTGGCACTCCGAGTCCAGCGCTGCAATATACTCTACTTGTGACCACTAATAAATACTTTTTTAATAAACGATTACTCCAGCTTGTTCTTGGGCTTCCAATGAAAAAACCGGGCTAACAATTGGTGCCGTGACCCGGATTGGCTGACTCTGAGACCGTGTCCGATCGAGGACTTCCGGAGCTGGTTGGAGGGGACTCTTCTTCAGACAATTCAAGGCGCCTAAAACACAAGGTGAGCAGAAAACCTCTTGTATCAAGATATGTGAAATTTCTGCACATTGGTCATTCTAAACTAAATTGTCTGAATTAGGATGTCCTCCGATCACTAAATCAAAAGCACAAAATTTGTGTCTGCAGGTTTACTAGGTGGTCACATGTAAAGTATAAACACATAGTCTCACATAGGGAGAGTCATATGTGTCCTAGTTTAGTACAATTTGGCCAAATAAAAGACATAAATTAAGATAACATAAATTCATCCTGTCTTCTAAATTGAATAGGAATTAGATGCCAATGGGCGGGGGTCTATTAGTCCGCTATCGCGGTGTGAGTAATCTCGGTATTACTGCATGACCGGATGTGAGTAATTTCTGCGCACAAGGGCGCTTGGACCTTTATCTGCAATCGGCGGTGGGTCTGTATTACTGCACTATAGGCGGCGTGAATAATTTCTGCGCACGAGGGCGCTTGGACCTTTATCTGCAATCGGCGGTGGGTCTGTATTACTTCACAATAGACTGTGTGGGTAATTTCTGCGCACAAGGGCGCTTGGACCTCTATCTGCAATCGGCGGTGGGTCTGTATTACTTCACGTTTGGTGGTTGGACTGTAAAATCCGCAATTGGCGGTGTGTCTGTTTTTGTTTTTTTCTCTCCGCAATCGGCGGTGGTTCTGCAGATGTTGTGCATAGACGATATACTAAGGGTTTATCTCTGCATAAGGACACAGGGCTAAGTTTTATTATTTTTCATGAAAATGTGGGGTGGTTTGCTACTTGGTTGATATTTTACTGTGTTAGTGGAAGTGTATCGAGCAGTCGAGACTGATCGAGAATTCCTACACTGACACAGATCTCAAGTGGTTCTGTAAAAGGGGGGCATTGGAATAGAAAATAAAGGGGAATTTAGTTAGGGTGTTACAGAGATTGGTGAATTAAAATGAGTGAAGGGACTGGGAGAACCCCCAGCGATCAAGCGCACAGAGTAAAAGATTCTGTGTAGAAGCTTCTTGATCGGGTCCAACACTCGGGCATTGCGCCATTCACCCATTCTGATTAACACGTGTAAAACATTTAAACATGTCACAAATCATAGTTGAGAAGTGGAAAACAGGTAAACCCGGCTCATTGGGGTCGGTATTGTTTAACACCTTGACTAGATGGATAAAAAAGGTTCCAAGAGAAGATGAAAAAGGAGTGACTGAGAGATTTGTGAACTGGATGAGAGAAATGCAAGAGAGAGGAATGTTTGGGGGGGGTGAAAGTGCTCCACCGCTACTACGGGATTTCTCCATGTTTTCAAAACAAGCAACAGGCAGTAAGAATCAAGCAACAGCAAAACTAAAGGAGGCAGGTTTATTCCAGAAAGCAAGGGCAGATAAAGAAAAAAAAAAAACATTTCTTGCAGACTGTCAGCATTTTTAGGAGAAGTTAAATTCTATATTCAGACGCAGTCCTCTGCACCTCTACCACAGCATATGCCAGACACAACGTCATCTTTTCCAGGGACACATCCTACTACACTAGAAGATAAGACACCTCTTCCCAACATCACGCATGCTCAATAACAGAAGCATGCCATTTAGCAAAAGAAAAAACTGACCAGTTATACAGATTCAGCATAAACAGCTTAGGCTGTACATGTGGACATGTGTAATTGGAAAAGACAAGGTTAGTTATCCTTAGCTTTGTCATAAATGCTCTCACCCTAAGATTATCTCATCCCAACCCTGCTTCCTTCTTCCCCCATTCAGCCCTGAGAGTGAGGACAGATTCTGATTGATCATTGGCCTGTACTTAAAGAGTACCAGAGTTACATATAGTTATTTAGTCGAAAAATTTACAATGATAATGGAAGTTTTTACTAGAGCATTTATCATCAATTCAACAATTAATTTATTTTAAAATAAATTTGAATGGGAGAAGGGGCTGCACGGTGGTGTGGTGATTAGCACCATAGCCTCACAGCAAGAGGGTTCCAGGTTTAATCCCCGCCTGGGGCCTTTCTGTGTGGAGTTTGCATTTTCTCCCCGTGTATGCGTGGGTTCTCTCCGGGTTCTCCAGCTTCCTCCCACCGTCCAAAAACAGGCATGTTAGGTTAATTGGTGACTCTAAATTGTCCTTAGGAGTGAGTGTGAGTGTGCATGGTTGTTTGTCTCGTTTGTCTCTATGTGTGGCCCTGTGATGGACTGGCGACCTGTCCAGGGTGTACCCCGCCTTTCGCTCGATGACTGCTGGGATAGGCTCCAGCCTTCCCCCCCCCCCCCCCCCCCCGCTACCCGATTAACGGACTGACGGTATAGAAAATGGATGGATGGATGAATGGGAGAAATACCAAATTGAATGGACAATCTGAAATCCGCTTTTCAATGCACGTATCACAGTGAAGAGATAACAAAATAAAAAATAAAAAATCCAAAATAAATCCAGGAAGAACAGACTGTTTAAAACTAAACATTAGAACCAGTTTGTTGTTGAATTAAGATTTAACAGCTCTCTTAAAAAGTTAAGGTCAGACAAACAAACACAGCATTTAAATCTTTGATCCTTTAATTGAAAAACTGCCTGAACAAAAGATGTTCTACAAATTGAGACTTTATGATTTCCACCTGAAGCAGGTCTGAGACCGGACAGTCAGACCATATGACATATTAGAAAATATCAGGATTTAACAGCAAGGTCAGACAGATAGGTGTCAGACAGTTTCTTACCATCTTAAAGCATTAAAGGTTAGCCTTTATTGTGTTAGAGATCACAGTAGCATGACTTAAAATTTAGCTGATCTAAATACTTCTCCTCTGCTTATTTTCACCAATTCTGAGTTAATATTCATCATCAGTATTTATATTTAATCTCATTAAACCATTTAACTATTTAACTGCAGCAGATCTATGAATCAATTGATCTGTTATCTTAACAGAGCAGCAAAGTGCTTTACAGAAAGGTTTAAAGTGACTTAGATTATTAGGAAATTAACAAAAACACGGCAATAAAAGGCACAACGAGAGTCAGATATCACCAATGAGTTTCTTAAAGAAGAAAACTCTAAAAGAAATTTAAAGACAGCTGCGCTGCAGTAAGTCTGACTCATAACAAGTCAAGTCAAGGTTTGTTTTCATGGCACATTTAAAAACAGCCACAGCAACCAGAGAGCTGTACAGCTGAACAATATATTAATACTATTAGCAAATTCTAACCCTGCAGATAAATATTAATTAATCTAACAATAAACATTGAATAAATTAGTGAAATGAAAACAAAAACAGTGTTTACAGTTAAAGACATGCCTCTATACCAGACATGTGTCACGGGAAAAGGAAAGGCTTTGTGACCTCAGCAGGCACCCCGGTTAAACACTTGAATCAATTACTCGAACTATATTATGCCATACTTGAACCAAAACAAGTTGCTATAGTCAAGTGCAGAGGACATCAAAAGGGAGATGGGAGAGTAGCGAGAGGCAACAATGCGGCAGATAAGGCAGCAAAAACAAAAGCAAGATATACTGCATTTAACCAGAGGTCTCAGAAAACATTGGAGGTAAAATCACGACGAGAATTATGTTTAGAAAACATTAAAGAACTTCACGAAGCAGCGGCACCATCTGAAAAACAAGCATGGAACGGAAAAAATAAATAAAAAAGGATTCCACAAGACTCTGGAGGAATCATGAAGGCAAAATAGTAGCTCCAACTGGACTACTAAATTTGCTATGTCAAGAAGCACACAGTAGAGCACACTGTGCTAGCTCAAAAGTAACAGCGCTAATTTCACAACACTGGTGGCATCCACACCTAAAAGACACAATAAAATATCTTGTGCAATCTTGTGAAATTTGCAAGCTGTTCAATCTCAAAGCAGGACTAGACAAGTTTCCCAGTACCTGATGCCCCTTGGAAGCAGATAGTAATTGATTGTACTGACATGGGAGCAGCAAACAGGACTGAAGGTAAATGATATCTTCTAGTGGGTGTGGATCCCTTTTTTAGATGGGTAGAAGCCACACCTACTAAAACCGAAAAAGGAAAAGAAGTCATTAAATGGCTTACAAGAGAAATTATTCCAAGATTTGGGGTACCAGAAGTGATAAGATCAGACAATGGTACTCACTCACTTTTCTAATGAAGAACTAAGAGAAGTAGAAAAAATGTTTGGAATTACACATAAGCTCGGTGCAGTCTCTCACCCAGCTTTACAAGGACTAGTGAAAAGAGCAAATAGAACCATCATAAAGGCCGAACAGAAGTCTGTGCAGACACACAGTTAACCTGGGCTGAAGCTCTACGTATTGTGTTAGCCTAAGATTTACTCCAAATGCCACCATGAATGTTGTCATGTTGTCCCACATGAGGTCATGACAGGGAGGAAACACCCTGTCCATTTACAACTGCACCAACAGGCTCACCCCTTGTTGTACTACAGTATGGAAACTTGTGTGAATGTGAAAATGAATGTGAAACAACAGAATAACACGGTGATGAGGATATCTCAACAGGTTACATAAATACTCACCAAGGAACAGGACCAGGAAAGTGAACAAACTTAACTGGTCCTCTCCTATATGGACAGGACGCAGAAGCTACAACACATTGTGTAAAGGTATGGTTGACTGAGAATAGACTGAGTAACTGGATCCACAAGGATCACTGTACTCAGGCTCAAGATCCTGCCGAAAGAACATTAACTGAGGTCCGGACTGACTTAGGAACCTCACCTACTGACAAAGACTAGACCACGGGGACTAAAACTCTATCAGAGACTGAACGGACCACTGACTATGAAACCAAAGGAAAACACTACTGTGGAGACTAGACTGTAGAACCACAGTAGCAGAAACAATAAGGGTTACAATAACTAATTTTCACACCTCTCCTGTGTGAAAGTCAGACATTAAAAGCTCAAGTGACAAAGAGCTACAACAATAATCTGGACACACCCTCTCTTCCCACCACTCCACACCAGGTGACTAAAAGATCTCTGAAAAATGGCAACAATCCACTTCAATTGCAATTTATTGAGAAACAATATGTACAATCCAATCTGTGCTCAGTCATGACATGTTGGTCGAAAGAAAAGGATATGAATGGGATGAATAAAATGTTGTGTGAGAACAGTTTTAATCATGTGTTCTGGTCCATTCGAGAAATTACACGGGAGATGACCCAACTTGTTTAATCTGGTGCAATCAATCAATGAATCAATCAATCAATCAAACTTTATTTTTATAACACTTTACATACAAGAAAATGTGGCACAAAGTGCTTCACAAGATAGAAGAAAATAAAACAAAACAGTGAAATCCAAGGCCACATACAGACACACACACACACGCACATCTATACGTACACATACATCCACATACATCCACACATACTGGAAGAAAGAAGTAAAGATTAAGTAAAACATAATAAACTGAGGCAGAGCTGCTCAAAGTAAGGTAAAGCACAGAGCTTTGAACTGCACGATTAAAGGTCTAATTCATGTCAAGAAAAAAAAAAAGAAGGATCCTGAACTATTTAGCTAACATTCCAAAACTGCTACGAGCAAAGAAAAATATTACAAAATAATATCAAGAATCTGGGCCCTTAGGTCAAAGCATGCATGCAAGATAACAGTGATCAATAACCAACCAAAGATCTGATGTCTGACAACACAAGTGCGATGCTGTGGCACTGCTAAGGAAAAAGTTAGCAGCACAAGGCCACAAGGCTCATCTAAAAAATAAATAAATGAGGAATTAAGACAAATAGAAAAATAGAATAAACCTTTGTCTTTGATTCTAATTTGTATGGAAATATGTTATTGTATCATGTGATGTTATAAGAAACTCTGATGTCACACTGTTGGTACCACATGAAGTGTTTCTAATTCAAATGAAAAAAAAATTAAAAATTAAAAATTAATGCTGATCCTGAACTGTCTGTGGATGGCTCAGCATCACGAAACACAGCCACTGGTAAGAATTAAATAGAATTTAGTATTAAGTAACAAGTGACAATTAAGCAGATCGTGCTGAAATTTTATCAAAAACACTCTGAGTTGAATTAAGAGGACAGACACTATTTATCCCAAAAAGGTTAATCAGTTACTCATTGAGAAGAAATGGCTGCTTTCTTGATGCTGTGCTGCTCCCAAAATGAACTCTAACCACAAACATTTCTGTCCTGCAGCAACAACACAGGAGCAGAAACTGCAATGGAAGAGTTCAGCAGAACTAACATACGGAGGAGACTAAGTCTCATCGGGGGGGTGGAGATACAACAATTAATCATAGTTTACTAACACTTCTCAAGTTTTTCCCAAAATTCTGTGAGTCGTTGTCTTCCTTTTGTCTTTTGTTCTATGTTGTCTTCTTTTGTCTTTGTCTTGCTGTTTTCTCTAAATGGTTTCAAGTTTTTCCACAGAAAAGGTTGATGGTACTGGATTTCTCATTAATGCTGTAGAGCAGGTTGGTGAGTATTACGGTACTGTCCTAAAACATGGTTTCTATCAACTGGCCAGTTGTTTTGTTTTTCATTTCATTTATTTTTATTTTATTTATTTATTTTTTTTTTTTTCGGTTTATTTATTTGTTTTTGTTTGGGGTTCATATGAAAACTTAATTGGTCGACCAATGAATACTGGGATTGAATCTGTTAAAAGGGAATTCCTGAATATAGAACATTGTGAAAATGAAATGTTGTGCTGCTCGGTTCTCTCCTGCTAACATTCATCCACAGCTTAAATTAACTGCATCGGCAGCAGAACCTCTACAGGACTCACAGCCAAGTGACTGACAAGACGTCAGTCTGAAATTCTGGGAGGCATGATCATCATGCCAAGATAATGGTTGAACAACCACACAATCTTCAACCACTGTCAACAAAATAATCTGAATGCTCTCCTGAATTGTCCCAAAGAAAAAGATTAGTTAGGGAAAACGGGTGGTAAAGACCCCTTTGTGGAAGTGAAGTGCTGGTAACCTCTCCTTCCTAGTTAGCTCGGACTGCTGAACTGAGGTTCAGCCAGAAGGACAACCAAACACCAAGCAGTGACAGGATTGGACCAGAAGAGACTGAGCTGCACTTCACCACTCGGCACAATGTTATCATAAAATTTTCACTCAAAAGAAAATGTCAGTTTTTACACTATCATTACTCATCTGTTCTCAACAGGGTCATATCTTCATATTCACATCATGTTTAAATGTCTGTACTGTATTGTTTTGTGTGTTGTGTTTTGTGATGTTCCTATGTACTTTAATGATTTTAAGTAGACCAATTACTAATCATAGCCAATCATAAATATGTCCATTGCCATTGGTGTGAATCGGCTGTTCGGAGCGGGACCTTAGGCACTGAAAGGTAATTAAGTGGTCGGTCGCCAAGGGGGAATGGGGCCATAGGAGAATTTTCCCAGATATCAGCCATCGGGTTTTTCGCTCCTATTCGCTGCGAACAGTGGACGATCCTGATGGTGATGTTAATTGCCTTAAGCACTTTTTGAGTTTCAATATTTTATGAATTGTTGTAGCTTAGTTAATTATTGTTATGTGTTGTAATGGTACTTATGGGTGAGCAGGGTCTTGCCACTGCTTAAACCACATATAGTTTTGGACCAAAATGAACTAAGATTCTACACAGAGATTGGGTTCGGGGCCACATACACACACTAATTTTAAGACATATTGAAACATTTATTGATTTATTCCTTGCATACACGTACAGGCGTGATACTTATAGCTTTTATGAAATGTGCTCATTGCAGAGTTATGATCAGTTGAGTAATGAAGGTTGAACTATTCTGGGAAAGAGGTTCTGTTCCCAGCATCATGATAAACACTCCTGATACAGAAAGGTTTAGCTAACGCATTACAATTGTTTTACACATGCATATGCAAAGAAAACTTGCTTGCTGCTGATAATCGCAAAGAAGAACAGCTTACACATAACAGCTCACATAATGAAGTTATATCAAAAGGGGGATAACAAGAATCTCCTGTCTGGTTGTGCTGGACCTCAAGGTAGTTGGCCACTTGCAGTTTGGGGACCTGCTAAGTTGGCTGCCGCTAACAGGTGTTACACAATACAGAATATAACGGTCCTACCTCATTTAGTTGACATGATTAAATCATGTCAAAAGGGGGAGTTGTTATAATTGGCTTTGTTCTTAGAAATTATAAATTCATTTTCTGTATTTTACTAAATAACCTATGTTCCTAGCTGGTACTTTTCCACTCTGCTCATACTGCACAACAGATGACCTTAAATGGTCCAAGACCTTAGAATGACATAAACAACTGGGTCAGACAAAACATCTCTATTAGGGCAGATAGGTCTGGTACATTAGACACCTAAAACAGCACTCACACATACACACACATTGTTTATCACATCCAAAGAACACAACAAGGACAGCAGCTGGCCTGATCATGCATCTCAAAACTGGCCAATTATACTCTGACAAGAAATATGACATGTTTCCGGATAACGGGGCTCGGCCTGACGGATTTCCTGCGGGAGCTCTGGCACTCCGAGTCCAGCGCTGCAATATACTCTACTTGTGACCACTAATAAATACTTTTTTAATAAACGATTTCTCCAGCTTATTCTTGGGCTTCCAATGAAAAAATCGGGCAAACAACACTGTGAGGACCATGTGTGCTGAGTTCATTTCCATGTTGATGTTGTCTAAGTCACCCAGTATGCACAGTGTGGGGCATGCAGGAATGCTACACTTTAGCCATGTTGAAAGGTCCGTACAGACTTCAAACCAGAACTTCTGGACAGGCGCACAAAACCACAAAGCGTGTGCATAATCATCAGGTGTGTTATCTGTGCAATGTGAGCAGATGTTTGAGTGTGTTAGACCCATCCTGAACATCCTTTGTCCTGTATAGTGTGTTCTATGAAGAATTTTGTATTGTATGAGCTGTAAATTAGGATTTCGAGTCATTCTAAAGGTGTTCAAACATGTTTGTGGCCAGAAGCTATGACTAGAACTAATATATAAATCTCATGAGGATGGTAGAGACATTGTGTCATCTATCTTAGATAATAATTTATATATTTTTGATAGTAGTTTTGGGATGCAGATGCTTAGAAACTCTGCTACCCTAATCGGGAGTTGTAAGTCTGGTTGGTGGAAGATATATTTCTTTGTTATTATAGACTTAAGTTGTTGATATTCTAGGAAATTATTGCTGCCTATCTCATGTTGTGATATGAGCTCATCAAATGAAATAAATGTTCCATTTTGGATTATATGTTCCAGATGTTTGATTTCTTTGATCTTCCACAGAGTAAAGTTTAGCATTTTTTTGTTTTGCAGGATGTCAGGATTGTTCCAGATGGGTGTAAGCTTACACGGGACATGTGAAGACTTTGTTATTTTAAGAAATTCCCACCAGGCTGTCAGAGAAGTGCTGATGTTAATGCTTTTAAAACATTTGTGATTTTTTTACGTTTTGACTAATAAGTGGCAGGTCAGAGATTTCCAGATTATCCCACAATGCTTGTTCTATATATATCAATGGTGCATCTATTGGGCTAGGTGCAAACTATGTTTTATATATACTGTAACCTATTGGCTAAGGAATAGTGCTGAAAATTAGGTAAATCTAATCCACCACTTTCCTTGGTTTTCTGTAGCGTTTTTAAAATAATACGTGGTGGTTTGTTTTTCCACAGAAATTTGGAGATGCATGAATCTAGTGACTTAAACCAAGTAGCAGATGGTTTTATGGGGATCATTGAGAACAAATAGTTAACTTTTGATAGTATCATCATTTTAATTGTTGTAACTCTCCCCATAAGTGATATAGGTAAGGACTTCCAACGAGAGAGATCGTCCTCTACTGTCTTTAATAATTGCACATAATTTAGCTTTGTTAGCTCTGAGAGCCTGGAGGAAATGTTTATGCCTAAATATCTAATATTTCCTGACTGTAAAGTGATCGCAGGTATATTCTGGACCCTACAGTTAATGGGCAGAACTGTGGTCTTAGACCAATTGATAGAGTAGTCAGAAAGTGCTGAGTATTTATTTATGAGTGTGATCGTGTGAGTGAGAGACGTCTGTGAGTTCTGGAGGAAAAGTAATACATCATCAGCATAAAGACTTATTTTATGCTCAATATTTTGGGGTTGGATGCCTTTAATATTTCTATCTTGTCTGATAGCAGCTGCTAAAGGTTCGATGAAAATAGCAAAAAGTGAGGGAGAAAGTGGGCAACCCTGTCTTGTACCTCTCTGCAGACTGAAGCTTGGAGAAGTTTGATCATTAGTCCTGACACTTGCATTTGGGGAGCTATATAATATCCTTATCCAGTTGATGAAGTGTGACCCAAACCCGAATTTGTTTAATGCTGCAAATAAAAATTTCCAGTTCTAGAGAGACTATTGTGGTTTCCAGGTTGTTGATGATAGAATAGTCTATGATCTATGTTACTGTCTGATGGATCATTTTGTGATGAATATAAGGTTTTATAGAAGTCCCTAAAAGCATTGTTGATTTCATGGGTGACATTTCCTTTTCAGTCTTTAACAGAAGTGATTGTTGTTTTCTCTTTATTTGTCTTTAGTTGGTTAGCTAGGAACCTTCCAGATTTATTGCCATGCTCAAAGTTCTCCACACGAAGTCTTTGTATCAGAAACTGTGTTTGTATGTTAATAATTTTGTTTAATTCAATTAAGCTTTTCTTAGTTCATTCAGTGTGTGTTCCTCTTTTGAGGTACTGTAGACAACTTCTTTTTTTTTTTTTTTTTTTTTCCCCCTTTTCCTGTTCAGCATTATGGCAGCAGAATTGTAGTCTGAATACCTTTGATGCCAAACAGATTTGCTTTGCCAAGGGAAGTTTTATAAATGTAAAGCTCCCCTTGATGCCCATTTATTTATTTTGTTTACAATATATAACATGTAATAGAACTGAACCGGACCGGGGGACAAGGAAAGAAGAAGAGGAAAGAAGAGGAAACAGAACAAAAATAGAAACAAAAACCAGACAACCAGCTGCTACACCTGTAAAAAACAAAACAGACAACAATCCATGGCCTCTGAGGGGAATCCAGCCTTAGCGCCACCAGGAGCACCTGAAAGCAGACAAGCAAAGAAAAAACAAACACACAAACAAACAAGCACAAGAAGCGGCAATCGCATACAACACAGCTGTGGATATAGATGACCTGAGACGACATGATAATACATCAACTGCTTAGCGAGCATGCAACTGGGCTAATAAATGTGTGTGTGTGTGTGTGTGAGAACATGCAACACCCATGGCACAGGATCTACATGGTAACCGTGGTTAGTTATGAGTGTATAAGTGTACAGGGCCACACTCCACAGCCCCCCCCCAGCAATCAGAAGCAGACAGAGAGGGCCACAAGACCCAGGCCTGTAGACAACTTCTAATGATTTGATCCTGAGTTCTAAATCTGATATCCTTGAACTTTCCCTCTTTTTCTTATTTGATGAAAAAGAGATTATTTTGCCTCTCATGACTGCTTTTCCACAAGACCCAGGCCACCAGCAGGAATCTCGAATTCCTGGTGGTATAACTCTTTTATTCTTCAGTGTGATAGAAACTGGAGCGTGATCACTGATACTGATGGGGTGGATTTTGGTGTCTGAAATATCCCTCATCAAGGAACTGCTAACTAAGAATTCCTTCACTTAAACCAAGTTAAAACTGCTTTGTCCTTCATATTTGTCCCTTTATGCTGGTTTCAAACATAAACTTCTTTTTATAACCTTGTATGACAAAGGACAACACTTATGTTTGAGCAATACACTCATGAGGAGTTATGCACGATTCAGGATTTTGCTGTAAAATGAATTCCTTCACTTAAACCAAGTTAAAACTGCTTTGTCCTTCTTATTTATCCATGTCTAAGCTGGTTTCAAGTATAAACTTCTTTATATTACCTTATATGAGAAAGATCCACACTTGTTCTTCTGGAATTCGCTTTACTTTAAGGAGATAGTCAAGATTTTAGATATTGCCATAAAATTAATTGCTTCACTCAAACCAAGTTAAAACTGCTTTGTCCTTCCAGTATGTAATTGGAAAAGAAAAGGTTAGATATCCTTAGCTTTGTCATAAATGCTCTCACCCTAAGATTATCTCATCCCAACCCTGCTTCCTTCTTCCCCCATTCAGCCCTGAGAGTGAGGACAGATTCTGATTGATCATGGGCCTGTACTTAAAGAGTACCAGAGTTACATATAGTTATTTAGTCAAAAAATTTACAATGATAATGGAAGTTTTTACTAGAGCATTTATCATCAATTCAATAATTAATTTATTTTCAAATAAATTTGAATGGGAGAAATACCACATTGAATGGACAATCTGAAAACCGCTTTTCAATGCAAGTATTACAGTGAAGAGATAAGAAGCAATACAATGTCCAAAATAAATCCAGGAAGAACAGACTGAAAACTAAACATTAGAACCAGTTTGTTGTTGAATTAAGATTTAACAGCTCTCTTAAAAAGTCAGTCAAACAAACATAGCATTTAAATCTTTGATCCTTTAATTGAAAAACTGCCTGAACAAAAGATGTTCTACAAATTGAGACTTTATGATTTCCACCTGAAGCAGGTCTGAGACCGGACAGTCAGACCATATGACATATTAGAAAATATCGGGATTTAACAGCAAGGTCAGGCAGATAGGTGTCAGACAGTTTCTTACCATCTTAAAGCATTAAAGGTTAGCCTTTATTGTGTTAGAGATCACAGTAACATGACTTAAAATTTAGCTGATCTAAATACTTCTCCTCTGCTTATTTTCACCAATTCTGAGTTAATATTTATCATCAGTATTTATAATTGATCTCATTAAACCATTTAACTATTTAACTGCAGCAGATCTATGAATCAATGGATCTGTTATCTTAACAGAGCAGCAACGTGCTTTATATAAAGGTTTAAAGTGAGTTAGATTATTAGGAAATTAACAAAAACACGGCAATAAAAGGCACAACGAGAGTCAGATATCACCAATGAGTTTCTTGAAGAAGAAACCTCTAAAAGAAATTTAAAGAAAGCTGCAGTAAGTCTGAGTCATAACAAGTCAAGTCAAGTCAGCTGAACACTATATTAATACTATTAGCAAATTCTAACCCTGCAGATAAATATGAATTAATCTAACAATAAACATTGAATAAATTAGTGAAATAAAAACAGTGTTTACAGTTAAAGACATGCCTCTAAACCAGACATGTGTCACTGGAAAAGGAAAGGCTTTGTGACCTCAGCAGGCACCCCGGTTAAACACTTGAATCAATTACTCGAACTATATTATGCCATACTTGAACCAACACAAGTTGCTAGAGTCGAGTGCAGAGGACATCAAAAGGGAGATGGGAGAGTAGCTAGAGGCAACAATGCGGCAGATAAGGCAGCAAAAACAAAAGCAGGGTATACTGCATTTAACCAGATGTCTCAGAAAACATTTGAGGAAAAATCACAACGAAAATTATGTTTAGAAAACATTAAAGAACTTCACGAAGCAGCGGCACCATCTGAAAAGCAAGCATGGAACGAAAAAAAAAAGATTCCACAGGACGCTGCTGGAATCATGAAGGCAAAATAGTAGCTCAAACTGGACTACTAAATTTGCTATGTCAAGAAGCACACAGTAGAGCTCACTGTGCTAGCTCAAAAGTAACAGCGCTCATTTCACAACACTGGTGGCACCCCCACCTAAAAGACGCAATAAAATATTTTGTGCAATCTTGTGAAATTTGCAAGCTGTTCAATCTCAAAGCAGGACTAGGTAGTTTCCCAGTACCTGATGCCCCTTGGAAACAGATAGTAATTGAGTTTACTGACATGGGAGCAGCGAACAGGACTGAAGGTAAACTATTTCTTGTGTGTAGCTCCCTTTTCTAGATGGGTAGAAGCCACACCTACTAAAACCGAAAAAGGAAAAGAAGTCATTAAATGGCTTGCAACAGAAATTATTCCAAGATTTGGGGTACCAGAAGTGATAAGATCAGATAATGGTACTCACTTCTCCAATGAAGAACTAGGAGAAGTGGAAAAATTGTTTGGAATTACACATAAGCTCGGTGCAGTCTCTCACCCAGCTTTACAAGGACTAGTGAAAAGAGCAAATAGAACCATCAAAAAGGCCGAAAAGAAGTCTGTGCAGACACACAGTTAACCTGGGCTGAAGCTCTACGTATTGTGTTAGCCTAAGATTTACTCCAAATGCCACCATGAATGTTGTCATGTTGTCCCACATGAGGTCATGACAGGGAGGAAACACCCTGTCCATTTACAACTGCACCAACAGGCTCACCCCTTGTTGTACTACAGTATGGAAACTTGTGTGAATGTGAAACAACTGAATAACACGGGGATGAGTATATCTCAGCAAGGAATAGGACCAGGAAATTGAACAAACTTAACTGGTCCTCTCCTATATGGACAGGACGCAGAAGCTACAACACATTGTGTAAAGGTATGGTTGACTGAGAATAGACTGAGTAACTGGATCCACAAGGATCACTGTACTCAGGCTCAAGATCCTACCGAAAGAACATTAACTGAGGTCCGGACTGACTTAGGAACCTCACCTGCTGACAAAGACTAGACCACGGGGACTAAAACTCTATCAGAGACTGAACGGACCACTGACGATGAAACCAAAGGAAAACACCACTGTGGAGACTAGACTGTAGAACCACAGTAGCAGAAACAATAAAGTTTACAATAACTAATTTTCTCACCTCTCCTGTGTGAAAGTCAGACATTAAAAGCTCAAGTTACAAAGAACTACAACAGTAATCTGGACACACCCTCTCTTCCCACCACTCCACACCAGGTGACTAAAAGATCTCTGGAAAATGGCAACAACCCATTTCAATTACAATTTATTGAGAAACAAGATACAAGGTACAATCCGATCTGTGCTCAGTCATGAAATGTTGGTCGAACGAAAAAGATATGAATGGGATGAATAAAATGTTCTGTGAGAACAGTTTTAATCATGTGTTCTGGTTCATTCGAGAATTTACATGGGAGATGACCCAAGTTGTTTAATCTGGTGCAATCAATCAATCAATCAATCAATCAAACTTTATTTTCATAACACTTTTCATAGAAGAAAATGATAGAAGAAAATAAAACAAAGCAGTGAAATCCAAGGCCACATATAGACACACATACACACACACACACACGCACATCTATACGTACACATACACCCACATACATCCACACATACTGGAAGGAAGAAGTAAAGATTAAGTAAAACATAATAAACTGAGGCAGAGCTGCTCGAAGTAAGGTAAAGCACAGAGCTTTGAACTGCACGATTAAAGGCCTAATTCATGTCAAGAAAAAACAAGAATGATCCTGAACAATTTAGCTAACATTCCAAAACTGCTACCAGGAAAAAATTTTTTTTTAAAAATATTACAAAATAATATCAAGAATCCTGGCCCTTAGGTCAAAGCATGCATGCAAGATAACAGTGATCAATAACCAACCAAAGATCTGAACACAAGCACGATGCTGTGGCACTGCTAAGGAAAAATTTAGCAGCACAAGGCCACATGGCTCATCTAAAAAATAAATAAATGAGGAATTGAGACAAATAGAAAAATAGAATAAACCTTTGTCTTTGATTCTAATTTGTATGGAAATATGTTATTGTATCATGTGATGTTATAAGAAACTCTGATGTCACACTGTTGGTACCCCATGAAGTGTTTCTAATTCAAATGGAGCAGAAAAAACTTAATGCTGATCCTGAACTGTCTGTGGATGGCTCAGCATCACGAAACACAGCCACTGGTAAGAATTAAATAGAATTTAGTATAAAGTAACAAGTGAGAATTAAGCAGATCGTGCTGAAATTTTTATCAAAAGCACTCTGAGCTGAATTAAGAGGACAGACAATATTTATCCCAAAAAGGTTAATCAGTTACTCATTGAGAAGAAATGGCTGCTTTCTTGATGCTGTGCTGCTCCCAAAATGAACTCTAACCACAAATATTTCTGTCCTGCAGCAGCAACACAGGAGCAGAAACTGCAGTGGAAGAGTTCAGCAGAACTAACATACGGATGAGACTAAGTCTCATCGGGGGGCTGGAGATACAACAATTAATCATAGTTTACTAACACTTCTCAAATTTTTCCTTTTGTCTTTTGTTCTATGTTGTCTTGTGTTTTGTCTTTGTCTTGCTGTGTTCTCTAAATGGTTTGAAGTTTTTTCCACAGAAAAGGTTGATGGTACTGGATTTCACATTAATGCTGTACAGCAGGTTGGTGAGTCTAAAGGTACTGTCCTAAAACATGTTTTCTATCAACTGGCCAGTTGTTTTGTTTTTCATTTCATTTATTTATTTTTTATTTTTTTCGGTTTATTTATTTGTTTTTGTTTGGGGTTCATATGAAAACTTAATTTGTCGACCAATGAATACTGGGATTGAACCTGTTAAAAGGCAATTCCTGAATATAAAACATTGTGAAAATGACATGTTGTGCTGCTCAGTTCTCTCTCCTGCTAACATTCATCCACAGCTTAAATTAACTGCATCTGCAGCAGAACCTCTACAGGACTCACAGCCAAGTGACTGACAAGACGTCAGTCTGAAATTCTGGGAGGCACGATCATCATGCCAAGATAATGGTTGAACAACCACACAACCTTCAACCACTGTCAACAAAATAATCTGAATTATCTCCTTAATTGTCCCAAAGAAAAAGATTAGTTAGGGAAAACGGGTGGTAAAGACCCCTTTGTGGAAGTGAAGTGCTGGTAACCTCTCCTTCCTAGTTAGCTCAGACTGCTGAACTGAGGTTCAGCCAGAAGGAAAACCAAACACCAAGCAGTGACAGGATTGGACCACAAGAGACTGAGCTGCACTACACCACTCTGCACAATGTTATCATAAAATTTTCACTCAAAAGAAATTGTTAGTTTTTTACACTACATCTATCATTACTCATCTGTTCTCAACAGGGTCATATCTTCATATTCACATCATGTTTAAATGTCTGTACTGTATTGTTTTGTGTTTTGTGATGTTCCTCTTTAGTTTAATGATTTTAAGTAGACCAATTACTAATCATAGGAATTCATACATATGTCCACTGCCATTGGTGTGAATTGGCTGTTCGGAGCGGGACCTTAGGCACTGAAAGGTAATTAAGTGGTCGGTCGCCAAGGGGGAATGGGGCCATAGGAGAATTTTCCCGGATATCAGCCATCGGGTTTTTCGCTCCTATTCGCTGCGAACAGTGGACGATCCTGATGGTAATGTTAATTGCCTTAAGCACTTTTTGAGTTTCAATATTTTATGAATTGTTGTAGCTTAGTTAATTATTGTTATGTGTTGTAATGGTACTTATGGGTGAGCAGGGTCTTGCCACTGCTTAAACCACATATAGTTTTGGGCCAAAATGAACTAAGATTCTACACAGAGATTGGGTTTGGGGCCACATACACACACTAATTTTAAGACATATTGAAACATTTACTAATTTATTCCTTGCATACACGTACAGGCGTGATACTTATAGCTTTTAAGAAATGTGCTCATTGCAGAGTTATGATCAGTTGAGTAATGAAGGTTGAACTATTCTGGGAAAGAGGTTCTGTTCCCAGCATCATGATAAACATTCCTGATACAGAAAGGTTTAGCTAATGCATTACAATTATTTTACACATGCATATGCAATGAAAACTTGCTTGCTGCTGATAATTGCAAAGAAGAACAGCTTACACATAACAGCTCACATAATGAAGTTATATCAAAAGGGGGATAACAAGAATCTCCTGTCTGGTTGTGCTGCACCTCAAGGTAGTTGGCCACTTGATGTTTGGGGACCTGCTAAGTTGGCTGCCGCTAACAGGTTTCACACAATACAGAATATAACATTCCTACCTCATTTAGATGACATGATTATATCATGTCAAAAGGGGGAGTTGTTATAATTGGCTTTGTTCTTAGAAATTATAAATTCATTTTCTGTATTTTACTAAATAATCTATGTTCCTAGTTGTTACTTTTCCACTCTGCTCATACTGCACAACAGATGACCTTAAATGGTCCAAGACCTTAAAATGACATAAACAACTGGGTCAGACAAAACATCTCTATTAGGGCAGACAGGTCTGGTACATTAGACACCTAAAACAGCACTCACACATACACACACATTGTTTATCACATCCAAAGAACACAACAAGGACAGCAGCTGGCCTGATCATGCCACTCAAAATTGGCCAATTATACTCTGACAAGAAATATGATATGTTTCCGGATAACGGGGCTCGGCCTGACGGATTTCCTGCGGGAGCTCTGGCACTCCGAGTCCAGCGCTGCAATATACTCTACTTGTGACCACTAATAAATACTTTTTTAATAAACAATTTCTCCAGCTTATTCTTGGGCTTCCAATGAAAAAATCGGGCTAACAACACTGTGAGGACCATGTGTGCTGAGTTCATTTCCATGTTGATGTTGTCTAAGTCACCCAGTATGCACAGTGTGGGGCATGCAGGAATGCTACACTTTAGCCATGTTGATAGATCCGTACAGACTTCAAACCAGAACTTCTGGACAGGCGCACAAAACCACAAAGCGTGTGCATAATCATCAGGTGTGTTATTTGTGCAATGTGAGCAGAAGTTTGAGTGTGTTAGACCCATCCTGAACATCCTTTGTCCTTTATAGTGTGTTCTATGAAGAATTTTGTATTGTATGAGCTGTAAATTAGGATTTCGAGTCATTCTAAAGGTGTTCAAACATGTTTGTGGCCAGAAGCTATGACTAGAACTAATAGATAATTCTGCCTCCCATTTTGAGGATTGTAGAGACATTGTGTCATCTATCTTAGACAATAATTTATATATTTTTGATAGTAGTTTTGGGGTGCAGCTGCTTAGAAATTCTGCTACCCTAATCGGGAGTTGTAAGTCTGGTTGGTGGAGGATATATTTCTTTGTTATTATAGACTTAAGTTGTTGATATTCTAGGAATTTATTGCTGCCTATCTCATGTTGTGATATGAGCTCATCAAATGAAATAAAATTTCCATTTTGGATTATATGTTCCAGATGTTTGATTCCTTTGATCTTCCACAGAATAAAGTTTGGCATTTTTTTGTTTTGCAGGATGTCAGGATTGTTCCAGATGGGTGTAAGCTTACACGGGACAAGTGAAGACTTTGTTATTTTAAGAAATTCCCACCAAGCTGTCAGAGAGGTGCTGATGTTAATGCTTTTAAAACATTTGTGATTTTTTACGTTTTGACTAATAAGAGGTAGGTAAGAGATTTCCAGATTATCACACAATGCTTGTTTTATATTTATCCATGGTTCATCTATTGGGCTAGGTGTAAACCATTATGATATATACTGTAACCTATTGGCTAAGGAATAGTGCTGAAAATGAGGTAAATCTAATCCACCACTTTCCTTGGTTTTCTGTAGCATTTTTAAACGAATACGTGGTGGTTTGTTTTTCCACAGAAATTTGGAGATGCATGAATCTAGTGACTTAAACCAAGTAGCAGATGGTTTTATGGGGATCATTGAGAACAAATAGTTAACTTTTGGTAGTATCATCATTTTAATGGTTGTAACTCTCCCCATAAGTGATATAGGTAAGGACTTCCAACGAGAGAGATCGTCCTCTACTGTCTTTAATAATTGCACATAATTTAGCTTTGTTAGCTCTGAGAGCCTGGAGGAAATGTTTATGCCTAAATATCTAATATTTCCTGACTGTAAAGTGATCGCAGGTATATTCTGGACCGTACAGTTAATGGGCAGAACTGTGGTCTTAGACCAATTGATAGAGTAGTCAGAAAGTGCTGAGAATTTATTTATGAGTGTGATCGTGTGAGTGAGAGACGTCTGTGAGTTCTGGAGGAAAAGTAATACATCATCAGCATAAAGACTTATTTTATGCTCAATATTTTGGGGTTGGATGCCTTTAATATTTCTATCTTGTCTGATAGCAGCTGCTAAAGGTTCGATGAAAATAGCAAAAAGTGAGGGAGAAAGTGGGCAACCCTGTCTTGTACCTCTCTGCAGACTGAAGCTTGGAGAAGTTTGATCATTAGTCCTGACACTTGCATTTGGGGAGCTATATAATATCCTTATCCAGTTGATGAAGTGTGACCCAAACCCGAATTTGTTTAATGCTGCAAATAAAAATGTCCAGTTCACTCGATCAAATACTTTTTCTGCATCTAGAGAGACTATTGTGGTTTCCAGGTTGTTGACGGTAGAATAGTCTATGATCTATGAAACTGATCTATGTTACTGTCTGATGGTTCATTTTGTGATGAATATAAGGTTTTATAGAAGTCCCTAAAAGCATTGTTGATTTCATGGGTGACATTTCCTTTTCAGTCTTGGTGGAATGAACTCTTCAAATCAGCTTTTCATTCAGTTATGGTGGAGCGCTTAGCTTCGCCGTCCACCCTTTTGTACACATGTGGATAAAAGAGAGTGATGCGAGTCCCTCTTTGTGATTCTGCCATCTGCGGAAGTATTGTTAGGAATAAAGGAACAGGATAAAGTTCCAAACATTTTAATTGTTCAGCAATGCCTTGTAGATGTAATTTATCCAATAAACATTTTTTTTTATTGTTGCCCACCAGAAAAGAAAAGATTCAAAGTCTGTAGTTACTTGATTTCTAGCTTTAAATTCATCTGGGACTCAGAATTCCAATGCTATCCAGGTACACTCTGTTGTCAAATGAACCTCCAGACACAGTTAAATGCTTGAGACATTGCAGCTTCTCACCCAAGGCCTTAAAGTCCCCCTCAGGGAACAGACGGAAAGGCATCAGTAGTTGGGCTATTGTGCAGCTGCCAGTTAGGCAGAAGGACGGACCTCAGTTTCATATCCCCACACAGCCACCAGAGGTCTGCTCTCATGGAAGTTTGGTTCCGAAACCAAGATGCTGAGTAGTTACCTGCGTCCTGAGTGACAATAGATGGATTCTTGACAATTATGTGACATGAGTGTACCCACATTCTTACCTGTACCCCTGTGGATGAAACATATATAAATTACCCGTATAAGCCAACGCTGAGGGCAGTTGTCTATTTTCTTAACTGCTGGCTTTAGCACATTCAATACAATTAGATTGGATATTTTGTCAATCTGTATACATTCTAACAAAATTCCAACTGATACACAGGCGATTCTTCAGAAATCTTGTATTAACATACATTTCACATACGTACTTTTCAGAATACACATGGGCTTTTTGGTTGTCTTTACATAAAATAATTGAGCATAAGTCAATGTCAGCCACCCCATCTATTCCTGCAACAAAAAAATAGGTTGACAAGTTGTCTGTTGGACCTGAGGGACCTCCTATCTCTGTGGTCAGTCTGTGTCCGTGTGATTCATTGTAGTGCATTATCTTTTAGTTTTTTATTAATCTGTGCTTAATCCCATAGAATTAGGAATACGATAATAAGAATAATGATTAACAATACACAACTGGTTCCTTTTAACCTACAAATCCTGGTAATTTAAATGGATGCCACGGCTGCTGTCTGTCTATCCCTGTCTTATTTTAGCCACACCCTATGTTCTCGTTTTAGCCGTTGTTTTCTTCACTGAGGTTGAGACGAACCCCCTCCTGTTGAGAGAATTCCCCTTTGTAGTCAGACTTATGCCTCAGAGAACGGTGGTGGGTAACTAATCTTTCCCCACTTCTGCAGGTCGTGGCCTTACTAGTTTACAGTGTGATAAGTGCATCCAGGATATATTAGTTTAGCTGCTGTGGTTTCTGTAAGCAGTACCTGATATGGACCTTCCCACCTTGGGCTGGAGCAGTTATCTTTCTTTATCACTTTGATGAGGATCCAGTCTCCAGGTTTTAGAGATTCCTCCAAAGGGTCACCTGGAACAGACACTAGACAGAAGAGATCTCTCTACTTGTTAACATTTTAACCATGTATCCTGCTAAGGTTTCTTCTCTTTCTTCATCATGTCCGGTGAATAGTTTTAACTGTGGTTGTAAAAATGGTCATACATTATACATTATCTCAAATGGAGTTAATCCTGTGCTAGTTAGAGTAATATGCATGTTTAGGACTACTAGTGGTAAACAGTAAACCCAATTCTTCCCAGTCTCTCTTGACCTAATTATTCAATTGTGTCTTTCCAGCAAACCTGCTGATTGTGGATGATATGCAGAGTGGTTTCTGAGATCCTTTTTTGCTTTTAAGTTCTTCGCCATCAGGAAGATAATATTGTTTACAAAGTGCGTCCCTGTTATCACTGTAGATTTTTTCAGGAATTCCAAATCTAGGTAATATTTAATTCACCAGTGTTGAGGGTACATCTGCCTGTGCATTTGGAAATACTTCACTTCATTTGGTAAAACATCACTAATCACCAGGGAGACCCCTTTATTTAATTCAATGAAATCCATACAAACGTGTTGAAAAGGGTCCTCCGGCCTCGGGAACTGTCCTCGTCCCGGTCCTAGGCCATATGTATGGATCATATTTGCACATATTTGACATGTTAGACAAAAATTCTTTATTATCATATTATGATATTATGATTTTATTATAAATAAAACCATACACTGCAAAAACCTTGTTCATTATTGCTACCAGCCCTCCTGTAGAGACATGCCGTGCTCCATGGCTCGATACTGAAGCATATTTAAACAAACTCTTTGGCAGTATAAGTTCTACATTTCATAGTAAATGGCACCTTTATTCTTCCAGATCTGTCCTTGTAAGTGTACATTTGGTTTTGCATCCATGGTCCAATTTAATGGACTAGTATATGCATCCAGTTTCTCAGAATACTCTATTCCTGGATCCACCTCCTCCCAATCTGAGGCTTCTTCACATGCAGTCACAAACACACCTAAACGCCTCCAGTGGTCATCTGTGGGTTTGGAGAGTGACATATGGGGTGCATTCCATGATCTTAAAAACTTTCTCATGCTGTGGGAGAGTAAGCAGCTGACTGCACAACTTTACAAATGTAAAGCTCCCCTTGATGCCCATTTATTTATTTCTGTTTACAATATATAACATGTGATAGAACTGAACCGGAACAGGGGACAAGGAAAGAAGACGAGGAAAGAAGAGGAAACAGAACAAAAATAGAAACAAAAACCAGACAACCAGCTGCTACGCCTGTAAAAAAACAAAACAGACAATAACCCATGGTCTCTGTTGCGAATCCAGCCTTAGCGCCACCAGGAGCACCTGAAAGCAGACAAGCAGAGAAAAAAAACAAACAAACACACAAACAAACAAAAACAAGCACAAGTAGTGGCAATCGTATACAACTCAACTGTGGATATAGATGACCTGAGGCGACATGGTAATACATCAACTGCTACTGGACTAATGAAAGTGTGTTGTATGTGTGTGTGAGAACATGCAACACCCATGGCACAGGACCTACATGATAACCGTGCTTAGTTATGAGTGTATAAGTGTACACGGCCACAATCCACAGCCCCCCCAAGCAATCAGAAGCAGGCAGAGAGGGCCACAAGACCCAGGCCACCAGCAGCCCCCACGGAGCACAGAACCCAGGATGCCCACCACAGAGAAAACCACGCATACACCCAGTAGACAGCAGAGGAAGCCCCCGGACAGAGCCCCCATAAGCATAGGGCAGAGGCCCCCCGGGAGCCAGTGGCAATAGCCCACCGACCCCACCAGGCCCCAGCCGCCCAGACATGGGCCGTGCAGAGAGGCCCCAGGAGCCCGAGCGCCCCAAAACCCCCAGTTAGAGGCCACACCCAATACCCGGGAGGGCCAAGCGCCCCAGACAGCCACACAGTGGGTCAGCGCCTGCTCCAGCGCCCCTGGCCAAGTGCCCTGGGAGTCAAGACGTGCCCACAGGTGGGTGAGGTCGCGAGCAGTGGGGAGAGGCAACGCCGCCCCCCCATTGGGAGAAGCACAGGCAGGCCAGGCGACAGCAAGTCCCAGACCCAGGCCCAATCATCACCACACACACTTTCACGTCCCATACATCCACACGTCCTCCCTCCCTTGACTCCGCTGGGGTGTAGCGCAGCGGGCACACCAGGGGGCCAGCAGCCCCCCAGCCACCACAGAACCTGAACCAGCAGAATAATGAATTCCTCCTGGCCACTCCTGCCCGAGCAGCAACCAGGAAGCAGGGGTGTGAGAAGACCCCTCCCCTCACCCTTCTGGCTCTTAAATATTTTCTAATAGTGAGCGATTAAAATTGAGGGGCAGCCAACCTTGTAGAACTGGGAGCGCGGCCCTCTGGGCAGCCTACATACCCAAAGAGCCCCGCCCACCAGATGCCATTCACTGCAACCACCCGCCAAGACCTAATGTGTGTGTGTGTGTGTTTGATAAGTAATGATGTCTAAGGTGTAATTAAAACAGGGGCGGGAACTGCAGAGTGCAGCCAAGGGGACCTACGTGGCCCCATCCACTACAACCCACAGAACACACACGCCCCCAAAACCCTTCATGTGTGAGTGTGTGCTGTGTACAGGAGCCAAAAGGGAGAGGGGTATGGGGATATACACCGGGGCAGCTACTCTCCCCGGAGAAGGTAGCCAGGGACTGGCTGCAATAGGCACCCCTGCTACCTGGGACCCAACACAGGGCAGGAGGGCCTGATGTCCACCAGGCTCGGGGCCTGCAGCGACCATATTCCGGGAGCTACTGTACCCCCAGAAGGTACCCACCCCGCCCCACCCCACTAAACCCAACCCCACCCCACCCCGGAGGACCTCTACAAACAAACAACAACAAACAAACCCCCCCCCCCAACAGGGGAAAAGCACCCCCCCCCCCCCCACCGCACGCCCCCAACACCCAAAAGATAACAAGCAACCCAGCCCCCCCGGGCGCAAGGCATCGCCCAGCCACCAGGGCCCAGGCCCAGCACCACCACCCACGCCAGAGCGGCCCGGACACCCGGTACAGAGCCAGCAGTCACCACCCCAAGGCCCCTAAGGTACCCTGCCCCACACCGCAAGACAGCCCCACCCGCAAGCCCCAAAACTGCCCTCCAAGCCCGACACACAGTGCCCTCCAGCAATGACCAACCCCGTCCTCACGACCCGAGAGACCACCAGACGCCCGAAGCCACACAGCCCCCCCCCAGCACACACCCAACCGCCCAGAGCGACGGGACAACAACCCACCACCACTATGTGATAAACCTAATCAGTGGGGACCAGAGAGAATGAAATTCAGCCAATTGATGTTTTGAGGAGGCACACATTGTTTCCATGCTAATATAATCTAAAAGAACATTTCTAAACTGGTTAATACACAGATTGTTCTTCGCTTTCCAGTTCATGAGAATAGTTTTCTTTGCGATACATAACACTGTTATAATTGGCTTTGTTCTTAGACATTATAAATTCATATTCTGTATTTTACTAAATAACCTATGTTCCTAGCTGGTACTTTTGCACTCTGCTCATACTGCACAACAGATGACCTTAAATGGTCCAAGACCTTAGAATGACATAAACAACTGGGTCAGACAAAACATCTCTATTAGGGCAGATAGGTCTGGTACATTAGACACCTAAAACAGCACTCACACATACACACACATTGTTTATCACATCCAAAGAACACAACAAGGACAGCAGCTGGCCTGATCATGCCATCAAAACTGGCCAATTATACTCTGACAAGTGTGAATACAACTTCTGTGAGATAAAGCTGAATATAAATATGACATGTTTCCGGATAACGGGTCTCGGCCTGACGGATTTCCTGCGGGAGCTCTGGCACTCCGAGTCCAGCGCTGCAATATACTCTACTTGTGACCACTAATAAATACTGTTTTAATAAACCATTTCTCCAGCTTATTCTTGGGCTTCCAATGAAAAAATCGGGCTAACAATTGGTGCCGTGACACGGATTGGCTGACTCTGAGACCGTGTCCGATCGAGGACTTCCGGAGCTGGTTGGAGGGGACCCTTCTTCAGACAATTCAAGGCGCCTAAAACACAAGGTGAGCAGAAAACCTCTTGTATCAGGATATGTGAAATTTCTGCACAGTGGTCATTCTAAACTAAATTGTCTGAATTAGGATGTCCTCCGATCACTAAATCAAAAGCACAAAATTTGTGTCTACAGGTTTACAAGTATAAACACATAGTCTCACATAGGGAGAGTCATATGTGTCCTAGTTTAGTACAATTTGGCCAAATAAAAGACATAAAATTCATCCTGTCTTCTAAACTGAATAGGAAGTAGATGCCAATGGGCGGGGGTCTGTTAGTCCGCAATTGGCGGCGTGAGTAATGTCTGTGCAATTGGCACTTGGACCGTAAAATCCGCAATCGGCGGTGGGTCTGCATTACTGTACAACAGGCGACGTGAGTAATTTCTGTGCACAAGGGCGCTTAGACCTTTATCTGCAATCGGCGGTGGGTCTGTATTACTTCACAATAGGCGGCGTAAGTAATCTCTGTGCAATTGGCACTTGGACTGTAAAATCCGCAATCGGCGGTGTGTCTGTTATTACTACGCATTTGGTGCTTGGACTGTAAAATCCACAATCGGCGGTGTGTCTGGGTTTTTTTTTTTTTTTTTTTCTCTTCCACAAGCGGCGGTGGTTCTGCAGTTGTTGTGAACAGGCGATACACTAAGTGTTTATCTCTGCATAAGGACACAGGGCTAAGTTCGTTATTTTTCATGAAAATGTGGGGTGGTTTGCTACTTGGTTGATATTTTACTGTGTTAGTGGAAGTGTATCTAGCAATAGAGACTGCTGGAGAATTCCTACACTGACACAGATCTCAAGTAGTTCTGTAAAAGGGGGCATTGGACTAGAAAATAAAGGGGAATTTAGTTAGGGTGTTACAGGGTTTTGTGAATTAAAACGAGTGAAGAGACTGGGAGAACCCCCAGCGATCAAGCGCACAGAGTAAAAGATTCTGTGTAGAAGCTTCTTGGTCGGGTCCAACACTCGGGCATTGCACCATTCACCCATTCTGATTAACACGTGAAATACCTGAATATGTCACAAACCTTTGTTGATAAGTGGAAAACATGTAAACCCGGCTCATTGGGGTCGGTATTATTTGACACGTTGACGAGATGGCAGAAAAAAGTTCCAAGAGAAGACGAAAAAAGAGAGACAGATAGATTTGTAAATTGGACGAGAGAAATGCAAGGGAAAGGAATGTTTGGAGGGTTTGAAAGTGCGCCACCGCAACTGAGTGATTTCTCTATGTTTTCAAAACAAGCAACAGGCAGTAGGAATCAAGCAACAGCAAAGCTAAAAGAGGCAGGTTTATTGCAGAGAGCAAGGGCAGAAAAAGACGAAAAAAAAAGCAGTAACATTTCTTGCAGACTGTCAGTATTTTTTTTGGAGAAGTTAAATTCTCTATTCAGACGCAGTCCTCTGCACCTCTACCACAGCACGTGCCAGACACAAAGTCATCTTTTCCAGGGAAAAGATACACTAACAGATAAGACACATCTTCCTAACATCACACTCAATAACAGAAGCATGCCATTTAGCAAAATAAAAAACTGACCATTTATACAGATTCAGCATAAACAGCTTAGGCTGTACATGTGGACATGTGTAATTGGAAAAGAAAAGTTTAGATAGCTTTGTCATAAATGCTCTCACCCTAAGATTATCTCATCCCAACCCTGCTTCCTTCTTCCCCCATTCAGCCCTGAGAGTGAGGACAGATTCTGATTGATCATGGGCCTGTACTTAAGGAGTACCAGAGTTACATATAGTTATTTAGTCAAAAAATTTACAATGATAATGGAAGTTTTTACTAGAGCATTTATCATCAATTCAATAATTTATTTATTTTTAAATAAATTTGAATGGGAGGAATACGACATTGAATGGACAATCTGAAAACCGCTTTTCAATGCAAGTATTACAGTGAAGAGATAAGAAGCAATACAATGTCCAAAATAAATCCAGGAAGAACAGACTGTTTAAAACTAAACATTAGAACCAGTTTGTTGTTGAATTAAGATTTAACAGCTCTCTTAAAAAGTCAGACAAACAAACATAGCATTTAAATCTCTGATCCTTTAATTGAAAAACTGCCTGAACAAAAGATGTTCTACAAATTGAGACTTTATGATTTCCACCTGAAGCAGGTCTGAGACCGGACAGTCAGACCATATGACATATTAGAAAATATCGGGATTTAACAGCAAGGTCAGGCAGATAGGTGTCAGACAGTTTCTTACCATCTTAAAGCATTAAAGGTTAGCCTTTATTGTGTTAGAGATCACAGTAACATGACTTAAAATTTAGCTGATCTAAATACTTCTCCTCTGCTTATTTTCACCAATTCTGAGTTAATATTTATCATCAGTATTTATAATTGATCTCATTAAACCATTTAACTATTTAACTGCAGCAGATCTATGAATCAATGGATCTGTTATCTTAACAGAGCAGCAACGTGCTTTATATAAAGCTTAAAAGTGAGTTAGATTATTAGGAAATTAACAAAAACATGGCAATAAAAGGCACAACGAGAGTCAGATATCACCAATGAGTTTCTTGAAGAAGAAAACTCTAAAAGAAATTTAAAGACAGCTGCAGTAAGTCTGAGTCAAAACAAGTCAAGTCAAGGTTTGTTTTCATGGCACATTTAAAAACAGCCACAGCAACCAGAGAGCTGTACAGCTGAACACTATATTAATATGTGTGTCGGGCTTGGAAGTCAGTTTTGGGGGCTTGCGGGTGGGGATGTCTTGCGGTGTGGGGCGGGGTCCCTTAGGTGCCTTGGGGTGGTGGCTGCTGGCTCTGTACCGGGTGGCCGGGCCGCTCTGGCGTGAGTGGTGGTGCTGGGCCTGGGCCCTGGTGGCTGGGCGCTGCCTTGCGCCCGGGGGGTTAGGTTGCCCTGGACATGCCACAGTATGGGTGGGTTGGTGCAGGTCCTGGTGCAAGGCTTGTTGCTCTGGGACCTCCAGGGTGTCCGCGGGTGGTTGTTATCTTAAGGGTGTTGGGGCGTGCGGTGGGGGGGGTGCTTATCCCCTGTTGGGGGGGGGGCCTGGGTGATGGTGGGTCTCAGGCCCAGGCTGCTGCGTCTGGTGTGACCGGGTGGTTTATTTGTTGTTGTTTGTTTGTAGAGGTCCTCCGGGGTGGGGTGGGGTTGGGTTGAGTGGGGTGGGGCGGGGTGGGTACCTTCTGGGAGTACAGTAGCTCCCGGAATATGGTTGCTGCAGGCCCCGAGTCTGGCCTGTGTTGGGTCCCAGGTAGCGGGGGTGCCTATTGCAGCCAGTCCCTGGCTGCCCTCTCTGGGGGAGAGTAGCTCCGGACATTCCCCGGACATTCACACCTTACAGCGGAACATCTCCGCTCCCTCTTTTGATGGTGTATGTTCGGGCAGTCAAACCTTTTCTTACCTGCTTTTTACAAACTATGGTCAGACATTCAACCCTTCTTGGAGCCGAACACATCCACTCCTGCTTTTGATTATGTATAGTTGGGCATTCGCACCTTTTCTTACCCATTTTTCAGTAATTATGGGTGTACATTCACACCTTCTTGCAGCCGAACACCTCCGCTCCCTCTTTTGATCATACATTTTTGGGCATTCGCACCTTTTCTTACCCGCTTTTTACAAACCATGGTCGGACTTTCACACCTTTTAGTATCCGAACAACTCCGCACCCGCTACTGATTGTGTACAGTCGGGTATTTTAACCTTTTCTTACCCGTTTTTTACCAACTATGGTCGGACATTCACACCTTCTTACAGCGGAACACCTCCGCTCCCTCCTTTGATGGTGTATGTTTGGGCATTCGAACCTTTTCTTACCCGCTTTTTACAAACTATGGTCAGACATTCAAACCTTCTTGTAGCCGAACATATCCACTCCTGCTTTTGATGATGTATGGTTGGGCATTCGAACCTACTTGTTGCCCGCTTTTCATTAATTATGGGTGGACATTCACACCTTGTCTCAGCCAAACACCTCCGCTCCCTGTTTTGATCATGTATGGTTTGACATTCGCACCTTTGCTTACCCTCTTTTTATACTGATTGCTCAAGATTAAGTTGTTCTTTCTCAAACTACAAAATTTTTTTAATTGTTGAAACTTGATTTGAAGTGGATAAATAAGGAAGACAAACAGTTTTAAGTCAGGCTGATAGCAATTAATTTTATAGCAAAATCTGTATTTCGTCATTTGTCGAGAGATGCTTATTGCTGAAGAAGTTCTTTCTCATTCTACAAAGTACAACGTTGTTTATCATTGAAACTTGATTAGACATGAATAAATATGAAGGACAAAGCAGTCTTAACTTGGTTTGAGTTAAGGAATTCGTTTTATAGGAGAATCCGAATTCGTGCATAACTCGTAAAATAGAGCTTATTTTCGGATTCCTGAAGAATGAGTCTGGTTCTTTCTCATAATACAAAGTTTGTTGTTTATTGTTGAAACTTCATCAGACCGTTAGATATAGTCGGACTCACCTCGATGCACGGCTTGGGATCTGGAACCAGTACTCTTGAGAGGGGTTGGACTCTCTTCCACTCTGGAGTTGCCCGTGGTGAGAGGCGCAGAGCAGGTGTGGGCATACTTATTGCCCCCCGGCTGTGTGCCAGTACATTGGGGTTTACCCTAGTGAACGAGAGGGTAGCCTCCCTCCGCCTTGGGTGGGGGGACGAGTCCTGACTGTTGTTTGTGCCTATGCGCCAAACATCAGTTCAGAGTACCTACCCTTTTTGGAGTCTCTGGGGGAGGCACTGGAGAATGCTCCTACCGGAGACTCCCTCATTCTGCTGGGGGACTTCAATGCTCCCGTGGGCAATGACAGTGAGACCTGGAGGGGTGTGATTGGGAGGAACGGCCCCCCCGATCTGAATCAGAGTGGTGTTATGTTGTTGGACTTCTGTGCCAGTCATAGACTGTCCATAACGAACACCATGTTCAGGCATAAGGGTGTCCATATGTGCACTTGGCACCAGGACACCCTTGGCCGCAGTTCGATGATCGACTTTGTGGTTGTATCGGACTTGCGGCCGTATGTCCTAGACACTCGGTGAAGAGAGGGGCGGAGCTGTCAACTGATCACCACCTGGTGGTGAGTTGGCTCCGCTGGTGGGGGAGGATGCCGATCAGACCTGGCAGGCCCAAACGTATTGTGAGGGTCTGCTGGGAGCGTTTGTCAGAATCCCCCGTCAGAAGGAGCTTTAACTCCCACCTCCGGCAGAGCTTCAACCATATTTGAGGTGGGGGACATTGAATGGGCCATGTTCCGTGACTCCATTGCCGAGGCAGCTGGTCGGAGTTGTGGCCGTAAGGTGGTCGGTGCCTGTCGTGGCGGCAACCCTCCAACCTGCTGGTGGACACCAGTGGTGAGGGAAGCCGTCAATCTGAAGAAGGAGTCCTATCGGGCCTTTTTGGCCAGTGGGACCCTGGAAGAAGCTGATAGGTACCGACGGGCCAGACGGGCCACGGCTTCGGCGGTTGCTGAGGCAAAAACTCGGGCCTGGGAGGAGTTCGGTGAGACCATGGAGAATGATTTCCGGACGGCCTCAAAAAGATTCTGGTCCACCATCCGGCGTCTCAGGGGGGGGAAGCGGCTCACAGTCAACACTGTTTACAGTGGGGACGGGGCTTTGCTGACCTCAACTAGGAATGTTGTGAGTCGGTGGGGGGAGTACTTCGAGGAACTCCTCAATCCTACCAACACGTGCTCGGAAGAGGCAGAGTCGGAGAGCTTGGAGACGGGGCCTCCCATTTCTGGGGCTGAGGTTGCCGAGTTGGTTAAAAAGCTCCTCGGTGGCAAGGCCCCGGGGGTGGATGAGGTCCGTCCTGAGTTTCTCAAGGCTCTGGATGTTGTAGGGCTGTCTTGGCTGACACGCCTCTGCAGTATCGCGTGGACATCGGGGACAGTGCCTCTGGACTGGCAGATTGGGGTGGTGGTCCCCCTCTTTAAAAAGGGGGACCGGAGGGTGTGTTCCAACTATAGGGGTATCACACTCCTCAGCCTCCCTGGTAAGGTCTATTCGGGGGTATTGGAGAGGAGGATCCGTCGGATAATCGAGCCTCGGATTCAGGAGATGCAGTGTGGCTTTCGTCCTGGCCGTGGAACAGTGGACCAGCTCTATACCCTCGGCAGGATCCTGGAGGGTGCATGGGAGCTCGCCCAACCAGTCTACATGTGTTTTGTGGACTTGGAGAAAGCGTTCGACCGTGTCCCTCGTGGAGTCCTGTGGGGGGTGCTCCGGGAATATGGAGTGCCGGACCCCTTGATAGGGGCCGTTCGGTCTCTGTATGACCGGTGCCAGAGTTTGGTCCGCATTGCCGGCAGTAAGTCGGATACGTTTCCGGTGAGAGTTGGACTCCGTCAGGGCTGCCCTTTGTCACCGATTCTGTTCCTAACTTTTATGGACAGAATTTCTAGGCGGAGCCAGGGCGTTGAGGGTGTCCCATTTGGCGACCTCAGAATCGGGTCTCTGCTTTTTGCAGATGATGTGGTTCTGTTAGCGTCGTCAGGCCGTGACCTTCAGCTCTCACTGGAGTGATTCGCAGCCGAGTGTGAAGCGGCTGGGATGAGAATCAGCACCTCCAAATCCGAGACTATGGTTCTCAGCCGGAAAAGGGTGGAATGCTCTCTTCGGGTCGGGAATGAGATCCTTCCCCAAGAGGAGGAGTTCAAGACCTATCAACATGGCTAAAGTGTAGCATCCCTTCATGCCCCACACTGCATACTGGGTGACTTAGACAACATCAACATAGAAATTAACTCAGCACACATGGTTGTCACAGTGTTATGTATCGCAAAGAAAACTATTCTCATGAACTGGAAAGCGAAGAACAATCTGTGTATTAACCAGTTTAGAAATTTTCTTTTAGATTATATTAGCATGGAAACAATGTCTGCCTCCTCAAAACATCAATTGGCTGAATTTCATTCTCTCTGGTCCCCTCTGATTAGTTTTATCACATAGTGGTGGTGGTGGGTTGCTGGGTGATGGTGGGTCTCAGGCCCGGGCTGCTGCGACTGGTGTGACCGGGTGGTTTGTTTGTTTGTTTTTTGATGTTGTTTGTTTGTTTTTTGTAGAGGTCCTCCTGGGTGGGGTTGGGTTGAGTGGGGTGGGGCGGGATGGGTACCTTCTGGGGGTACAGTAGCTCCCGGAATATGGTCGCTGCAGGCCCCGAGCCTGGTGGACATCAGGCCCTCCTGCCCATTGTTGGCTCCCAGGTAGCGGGGATGCCTATTGCAGCCAGTCCCTGGCTGCCCTCTCTGGGGGAGAGTAGCTCCCCCGGTATATATCCCCATACCCCTCTCCCTTCTGGCTCCTGTACACAGCACACACTCACACATGAAGGGTTTTGGGGGCGTGTGTGTTCGGTGGGGTGTAGTGGATGGGGCCACGTAGGTGGTCCCCTTTGGTTGCACTCTGCAGTTCCCTGCCCCTGTTTTAATTACACCTTAGACATTACTACTTATCAAACACACTCACACACACACATTAGGTCTTGGGGGGTGGTTACACTGAGTGGCATCTGGTGGGCGGGGCTCTTTGGGTATGTAGGCGGCCCAGAGTGCCGCGCTCCCAGTTCTACAAGTTTGGCTGCCCCTCAATTTTAATTGCTCACTATTAGAAAATATTGAAGAGCCAGAAGGGTGAGGGGAGGGGTCTTCTTCGCACACCCCTGCTTCCTGGTGTCTTCTCGGGGCAGGAGGGGCCAGGAGGATTAATTAATTGTTCTGCTGGTTCGGGGTCTGTGGTGGCTGGGGGGTTGCTGGCCTCCTGGTGTGCCCGCTGCACTACACCCCAGCAGAGTCGAGGGAGGTAGGATGTGTGGATGTGTGGATGTATGGGACGTGAAAGTGTGTGTGGTAATGATTGGGCCTGGATCTGGCCTGCCTGTGTTTCTCCCGATGGGGCATCAGCGTTGCCTCTCCCCACTGCTCGCGACTTCACCCACCTGTGGGCACGTCTTGACTCCCAGGGCACTTGACCAGGGGCGCTGGGGCAGGCGCTGACCCACTTTGTGGCTGTCTGGGGCGCTTGGCCCTCCTGGGTATTGGGTGGGGCCTCTGCCGGGGGGTTTGGGGGCGCTCGGGCTCCTGGGGCCCAGGTCCAGTGCATGGCCCATGTCTGGGCGGCTGGGGCCTGGCGGGGTCGGTGGGCTGTTGCCCCTGGTTCCCGGAGTGCCTCTGCCCTATGCTTATGGGGGCTCTTTCCGGGGGCTTCCTCTGCAGTCTTCTGGGTGGATGCGTGGTTGCCCCTGCGGTGGGCTGCCTGGGTTCTGTGCTCTGTGGGGGCTGCTGGTGGCCTGGGTCTTGTGGCCCTCTCTGCCTGCTTCTGATTGCTTGGGGGGGGGCTGTGGATTGTGGCCCTGTACGCTTATACACTCATAACTAAGCACGGTTATCATGTAGGTCCTGTGCCATGGGTGTTGCATGTTCTCACACACACACACACACATTCATTAGTCCAGTAGCATGGTCACTAAGCAGTTGATGTATTATCATGTCGTCTCAGGTCATCTATATCCACAGCTGTGTTGTATGCGATTGCCGCTTCTTGTGCTTGTTTTTGTTTGTTTGTGTGTTTGTTTTTTCTCTGCTTGTCTGCTTTCAGGTGCTCCTGGTGGCGCTAAGGCTGGATTCCCCTCATAGGCCATGGATTGTTGTCTGTTTTGTTTTTTACAGGTGTAGCAGCTGGTTGTCTGGTTTTTGTTTCTATTTTTGTTCTGTTTCCTCTTCTTTCCTCTTCTTCTTTCCTTGTCCCCCGGTCCGGTTCAGTTCAGTTCATGTCATATATTTTAAACAGAAATAAATAAATGGGCATCAAGGGGAGCTTTACATTTATAAAACTTCCCTTGGCAAAACAAATCTGTTTGGCATCAAAGGTATTCAGACTACAATTCTTCTGACATAATGCTGAACAGGACAAGGGGAAAGTAAAAGTAAAGAAGACAGTTCTGCCGAAAGCCAGGGATAGACCTGTTCTAAGTTCTATACTTTTTAAAAGGGGCGTGTTTATCAACTATGGAATTAGAAGATTTACAAAAATGGTCAAGTGCTAGATCTTCATCTGGGATTTTAACAGTGTCATATAACTATTCAACAGATCAGTTAAAAAAAAGCCTGCTCATGGAGATGTTTCAGGATCTGGATACCAAGCGTGGACCTAATGTTTTCATTTTTGCAATTCTGATACAGGCTATTGAGCAGTGATAACTAACACCAAGTTCAGATACTGCGGATTTTCTACCTTTGATTTGTTAAGATTGAGCCAATCAGGGACAACCTTGAAGGATCTCTTTGGTTTTGTAGGATCAGTAATTACCTGAGAAAGGTTGATATTGGTACACACCTTTTTTAAATGATCAGAGGCAGAGTTCAACTTGTTTAAATTAAAATTGCCACACAGAGATTGGGTTTAGGCCACATGCACACAGAATGACATCAACAAATATAAGAAATATTAAACATTTACACATAGATTTTTGAATATATGTAGAGGAATGATACTTTGAAATGTGCTCATTGCGGAGTTATGATCAGTTGAGTAATGAAGGTTGAACTATTCTGGGAAAGAGGTTCTATTCCCAGCATCATGATGGACACTCCTGATATAGAAGGTTTCGCTAACGCATTGGAATTGTTTTACTATTTTCATATGCATGTGCAATGAAGAATTGCTTGCTGCTGATAAATGCAAAGAAGAACAGCTTACACATAGATGCTCACATATAGGCTGCTGAATGCAATGAAGACCTGCTTATCAAGTAAAGTTCAATGTCAATGTGTAATATTCAATTAGGATTTGCAAAACAGTGAAGTTAAACAATGAATGGGTCCATAGTCGGTATGAGAAGACTACAGGAATATTTACCTGGGTGTACGTTCAAACAGAGATGAGAAAATTGCGATAAATAATTGTTTGTTTGTTTGTTAGTATGTATAGGAATGTTATGTGTATAAACTGTGTTGAGTTATAGTTACTCAGTAGTGTCTCAGTGAAACAACCGACGGGGGAAGCCTTGCGGTGACAACAAAAGCAGTGTTTTACTGATCAGTCAAGTTGCTCCAGTGTACTCCATACAAACTGGTTGGCTACTGAAGGGATAGAAAATGGGGAATACTTGTTTTAAAGCAAACAAGGAATTAGATGGGAAAAATACATGTTTTAACGGGACCCAGACAATATTAAATACTCAGACAGATGGGAGAAGAAGTGTAGTTTTGTAGGAAATCACAAAATTATTACATAGAATTAGTGAAATCAATTTAAGAATGCCTTTCTGAAGAGCTGTTTACCACAGATGAGCAGCTTTGCGACCAAGCACATTGTAGATCGCTTTACTGCCAAAATGATCTAATTTAATGGATTGGTTTAGACATGCATAACAGCCTTTTAAGAACAAAGAGAGAAACAAAAAGGGACAACGCTTCATGGTGGAAGGTGATGTATAAATAACTGTGTATATGATGAAGGGGGTGGCAACACCCATTCCGAAATCCCGCCATTCCGACATCCCGCTATTCCGACATCCCACCATTCCGACATCCCACCATTCCGACATACCACCATTCCGACATGCAAACGTCCCACCATTCCGACATCCCACCATTGCGACATCCCGCTATTCTGACGTTCAAATGTCCCACCATTCCGACAAGGCTTTCCGTATAAGGAAATGTGTGTTACTCAACAGGTGAGTCCCTTCTTTCTGTTCATGCAATTTATATGTTTAACACGTTTATAGACAAGCGTTATTAAAAACACAAAGTCTCGGCAACTGGAGGAGGAGAAGCAGTCCGCGGTGGTTTTCAATCACACACTCCAATGCCAATTGTTTCAACTTCCGAAAATTTAATCCAGGAAAAAAAGGCTTACAAACATGGACCAAAACGGCTCCATAACACGCACAAGAATCCAAAAGAAAGCAAATAAACAGTATGAAGTGGTCAAAATTGGTTTTACGCATGCCTATGTGCGTCTGGCACATGCGTCTTCGGGCTCTCCCACGTTGGTTTGTGGATGAAAGCTATATGTTCAGCTGTAATGTCATGTAAAAACAATCTCTACATGACATTTACTCCCAAGTGTGACCAGTTAGGTCCTTAAGATATCAACAGGCTGTATAAAGCTACAACCGTTGCGGCTGTGTGTTTGTGCCAAATGCGCAAAGCCCATCCGCGCTTCCCAAAATTGGAGTGAGTACTCATAAATCACGTGAATAACATGAATAAACGTTTTTACTGAATTTTGTTGTGTTTTATACGTTCTATGCTGTCATTTCTCTCTTCTCCTATTGGCAAGGCAAGGCAGAGTGCTCGCAACTGTGTCCTGTGCAGTAGCCGTGATATCTGTAATTGCAATTATTACTTTTGCATATGATGACAGCGTGCAAAAATGGGCTCTGTGGAGAGCTCCGCTCCAGCTGGCTGCTGTGACAGCTCACTGACACTGTATTTCTGCTTAATCAGTTTCAGTCTCGCCAGAGTTACATTAATATCTGTATTTTTATATTTGAAATTCAGGGGATTTTGATAATAGATTATTAAAGTTCGTTTGCGAGGCTTTGGCCTCTGCATGTGCAAAGCTTGTGCGCCAAACTTTAGGGCGTATTTGCGCCGGCATATCATTAGTGCAAAATGTTTTGGGTAAAAAATAGGCTATTAAAAGGAACTGTCGGAATGGCGGTATGTTAAAAAAAACAAAAAACATACCGCCATTCCGACCATAGGAGGAAAAAAGTGTCAGAATGGTGGGACGTTTGATAAAAAATTAAGTGTCGCCATTCCGACAATTGGAGACCCATGTCGGAATGGCGAGATGTCGGAATGGCAGCATGTAACCATGATGAAGGAGAGACCATTTGAGCAGCACAGCCATTTCGCAGCACAGGGACAGCAGTCCAAGTTACAGGATCTCCCACGTGGTATCACCTGTCACATTGTGTCAAGGCATCAAAAGAAGAAAAATCACCAAACTCAAGGACAAAAAGACAAAGACTCCGGTGAACGAAGACAGAGGACTGACAAACCAGAAATACAAAAGGATTCTCGATATCAAGATCCAGAAGAAGAGGCTAACAATGCCACGAACACTTACGATGCTGGGAATGATGCCAGCAATGAACAGAGAAGAAGATTCAGTGTCATCAATCTGCATTACGTGCCTCTAATGAGGGGGTGAATATAGAATCCTCAACGATTACAACGTCTCTGGGAACTGTGACAACAACAAGGTTTAAACCATTTTGATATATATTGTAACCTATTGGCTAAGGAATAGTGCTGAAAATGAGGTAAATCTAATCCACCACTCTCCTTGGTCTTCTGTAGGGTTTTTAAACTAATACGTGGTGGTTTGTTTTTCCACAGAAATTTGGAGATGCATGAATCTAGTGACTTAAACCAAGTAGCAGATGGTTTTATGGGGATCATTGAGAACAAATAGTTAACTTTTGGTAGTATCATCATGTAACTCTCCCCATAAGTGATATAGGTAAGGACTTCCAACGAGAGATCGTCCTCTACTGTCTTTAATAATTGCACATAATTTAGCTTTGTTAGCTCTGAGAGCCTGGAGGAAATGTTTATGCCTAAATATCTAATATTTCCTGACTGTAAAGTGATCGCAGGTATATTATGGACCCTACAGTTAATGGGCAGAACTGTGGTCTTAGACCAGTTGATAGAGTAGTCAGAAAGTGCTGAGAATTTATTTATGAGTGTGATCGTGTGACTGAGAGACGTCTGTGAGTTCTGAAGGAAAAGTAATACATCATCAGCATAAAGACTTATTTTATGCTCAATATTTTGGGATTAATTATTCACGGGTAAGAAAAGGTAGTATTGCCAGACCATACATGATCAAAACAGGGAGCGGAGGTGGTTCAGCTGCAAGGTGTGAATGTCTGACTATAGTTTGTAAAAAGCGGGTAAGATAAGGTGCGAATGCCCGACAATGTATGATCAAAAGAGGGAGCGGAGGTTTTCGGCTGCAAGAAGGTCTGAATGTCCACCCAAAATTCCTGAAAAATGGGTAAAAAAAGGGTGCGAATGCCAAACCATACATCATCAAAAGCAGGAGTGGATGTGTTCGGCTACAAGAAGATTTGAATGTCCATCAATAATTGCTTTAAAACATGAAAGAAAATTTTCGAATATCAAACCGCACATGATCATAAGCGGGAGAGGAGTTGTTCAGCTGCAAGAAGGTGTGAATGTCCACCCATAATTACTGAAAAATGGGTAAGAAAAGGTGAAAATGCCCAACCATACATCATCAAAAGCAGGAGTGGATGTGTTCGGCTACAAGAAGGTTTGAATGTCCGACCATAGTTTGTAAAAAGCGGGTAAGAAAAGGTTCGAATGCCCGAACATAGACCATCAAAAGAGGGAGCGGAGGTGTTCCGCTGTAAGAAGGTGTAAATGTCCGACCATAGTTGGTAAAAAGCGGGTAAGAAAAGGTTAAAATACCCGACTGTACACAATCAATAGCGGGAGCGGAGTTGTTTGGCTACAAGAAGGTGTGAAAGTCCGACCACGGTTTGTAAAAAGCGGGTAAGAAAAGGTTCGAATGCCCGAATATATACCATCAAAAGTGGAAGTGGATGTGTTCGGCTGCAAGAAGGTGTGAACGTCCGACCAAAGTTTGTAAAAAGCAGTTAAGAAAAGGTTCGAATATCCAACCAAACATAATCAAAAGCGGGAAAAGAGCTGTTCCACTGCAAGTAGGTGTGAATGTCAGATCATAATTTGCAAAAAGCTGATGAGAAAGGGTGAGAATGCCCGGCTATACACCATCAAATGCGGGAGCGGAAGTGTTTGGCTGTGAGTAGGTGTGAATGTCCAACCATATTTGGTAAAAAGCGGGTAAGAAAAGGTTAAAATACCCGACTGTACACAATCAATAGTGGGAGAGGAGGTGTTCAGCTGCAAGAAGGTGTGAATGTCCACCCATAATTACTGAAAAATGGGTAAGAAAAGGTGCGAATGCCCAACCATACATTATCAAAAGCAGGTGTGAATGTGAGATCATAATTTGCAAAAAGCTGATGAGAAAGGGTGAGAATGCCCGACTATACACCATCAAATGCGGGAGCGGAGTTGTTCGGCTGTGAGTAAGTGTGAATCTCCGACCATAATTGCTGAAAAATGTGTTAGAAAAGGTAAGAATGCCGGTCCATACATCATCAAAAGCGGGAGAGGTGGTGTTCGGCTGCAAGTAGGTGTGAATGTCCAGCCATAATTACTAACAAACGGGTAAGAAAAGGTAGTATTGCCAGACCATACATGATCAAAACAGGGAGCGGAGGTGGTTCAGCTGCAAGAAGGTGTGAATGTCCGACTAAAGTTCAAATATATTAACAAAAGCGGGAGGAGAGGTCTTCGGATGACAGTGGTTGAGAATTTCCAACCATAATCTATAAAATGCGGTGAAAAAAAAGGTGTGATAGAACACTAAAAGATGGAGCGGAGGTGTTCGGCTGCAAGAAGGTATGAATGTCCGACTATATTTGGTGAAAAGCAGGTGAAGCAAGGTCTGAATGCCCAACCTTACATCATCAAAAGCGAGATCAGAGGTGTTTGGCTGCAAGAAGGCCATAGTTTGCCAAAAGCGGGTAAGCTGCGAATGACCAACTAAATATCAACAAAAATGGGGGTGGAGGTCTTCGGATGCAACTGGGTGTGAACATCCCACCATACAAGTATGGTGGAGAGGAAGCTGTGAACAGCCGACCATAGTTTGCAAAAAGCGGGTGAGACAAGGTGCGAATGTCCAACCATACATGATCAAAACAGGGAGCGGAGGTGTTTGGCTGTGACAAGGTGTGAAAGTCCACCCAAAATTAATGAAAAGCGGGCAAAAAGTAGGTTTGAATGCCCAAGCATACATCATCAAAAGAAGGAGTGGATGTGTTCGGCTACAAGAAGGTTTGAATGTCCGAGTATAGTTTGTAAAAAGCGGGTAAGAAAAGGTTCGAATATCCAACCAAACATAATCAAAAGCGGGAGCAGAGCTGTTCGACTGCAAGTAGGTGTGAATGTCCAGCCATAATTACTCACAAACGGGTAAGAAAAGGTAGTATTGCCAGACCATACATGATCAAAACAGGGAGCGGAGGTGGTTTAGCTGCAAAAAGGGGTGAATGTCCAACTAAAGTTCAAATATATTAACAAAAGCGGGAGGAGAGGTCTTCGGATTAGAGTGGTTGATATTTCCAACCATAATCTATAAAATGCGGTGAAAAAAAAGGTGTGAAGGAATGAATTTTATAGCAAAATCCGAAATCATGCATAACTCCGCAAAAGGAACGTATTGCTCAACCAAAGGGATGCTTCTTTCTCATTCAGGGTAATATGAGGAACTTTATGCTTGATACATTTTAGACATGGATAACTATGAAGGAATAAGCAATTTTAACTTGGTTTGAGCAAAGCAATTCATTTTATAGGAAAATCCGAAATCGTGCAGGACTCATGAAAGTAAGCTTATTCTCGGATTCCTGATCCTCCAGTGTTGCTCTTTCCTATACTGCAAAATACAGCCTTGTTCTTTGTTGAAATCGATATAGACATTGATAAATATGAAGGACAAAGCAGTTTCCACTTTGTTTGAGTGAAGGAATTAATTTTATAGCAAAATCCCAAATCAAGCAGAACGTATGAAAATAAGCTTGTTTTCGGATTCCTGATCCTTCAGTGTTGCTATTTCTTCTACTGCAAAATACAATGTTGTTCTTTGTTGAAGTCAATCTAGACATTGATAAATATGAAGGACAAAGCAGTTTTCACTTGGTTTGAGTGAAGGAATTCATTTTATACATAAAATCCCAAATCATGCAGAACGTATGAAAAGAAGCTTATTCTCGGATTCCTGATCCTTCAGTGTTGCTTTTTCTTCTACTGCAAAATACAATGTTGTTCTTTGTTGAAGTCGATCTAGACATTGATAAATATGAAGGACAAAGCAGTTTTAACTTGGTTTGAGTGAAGGAATTCATTTTATACATAAAATCCCAAATCATGCAGAACGTATGAAAATAAGGTTATTCTCGGATTACTGATCCTTCAGTGTTGCTCTTTCTTCTACTGCAAAATCCAGTGTTGTTCTTTGTTGAAGTCAATCTAGACATTGATAAATATGAAGGACAAAGCAGTTTTAACATAGTTTGAGTGAAGGCATTCATTCATAGTAAAATCAATAATCGTGCAGAACTCATGAAAATAAGCTTATGTATAAAATGAATTCCTTCACTCAAACCAAGTTAAAACTGCTTTGTCCTTCATATTTATCAATGTCTAGATCGACTTCAACAAAGAACAACATTGTATTTTGCAGTAGAAGAAAAAGCAACACTGAAGGATCAGGAATCCGAGAATAAGCTTCTTTTCATACGTTCTGCATGATTTGGGATTTTATGTATAAAATGAATTCCTTCACTCAAACCAAGTGAAAACTGCTTTGTCCTTCATATTTATCAATGTCTAGATTGACTTCAACAAAGAACAACATTGTATTTTGCAGTAGAAGAAATAGCAACACTGAAGGATCAGGAATCCGAAAACAAGCTTATTTTCATACGTTCTGCTTGATTTGGGATTTTGCTATAAAATTAATTCCTTCACTCAAACAAAGTGGAAACTGCTTTGTCCTTCATATTTATCAATGTCTATATCGATTTCAACAAAGAACAAGGCTGTATTTTGCAGTATAGGAAAGAGCAACACTGGAGGATCAGGAATCCGAGAATAAGCTTACTTTCATGAGTCCTGCACGATTTCGGATTTTCCTATAAAATGAATTGCTTTGCTCAAACCAAGTTAAAATTGCTTATTCCTTCATAGTTATCCATGTCTAAAATGTATCAAGCATAAAGTTCCTCATATTACCCTGAATGAGAAAGAAGCATCCCTTTGGTTGAGCAATACGTTCCTTTTGCGGAGTTATGCATGATTTCGGATTTTGCTATAAAATTCATTCCTTCACACCTTTTTTTTCACCGCATTTTATAGATTATGGTTGGAAATATCAACCACTCTAATCCGAAGACCTCTCCTCCCGCTTTTGTTAATATATTTGAACTTTAGTTGGACATTCACCCCTTTTTGCAGCTAAACCACCTCCGCTCCCTGTTTTGATCATGTATGGTCTGGCAATACTACCTTTTCTTACCCGTTTGTGAGTAATTATGGCTGGACATTCACACCTACTTGCAGTCGAACAGCTCTGCTCCCGCTTTTGATTATGTTTGGTTGGATATTCGAACCTTTTCTTACCCGCTTTTTACAAACTATACTCGGACATTCAAACCTTCTTGTAGCCGAACACATCCACTCCTTCTTTTGATGATGTATGCTTGGGCATTCAAACCTACTTTTTGCCCGCTTTTCATTAATTTTGGGTGGACTTTCACACCTTGTCACAGCCAAACACCTCCGCTCCCTGTTTTGATCATGTATGGTTGGACATTCGCACCTTGTCTCACCCGCTTTTTGCAAACTATGGTCGGCTGTTCACAGCTTCCTCTCCACCATACTTGTATGGTGGGATGTTCACACCCAGTTGCATCCGAAGACCTCCACCCCCATTTTTGTTGATATTTAGTTGGTCATTCGCAGCTTACCCGCTTTTGGCAAACTATGGCCTTCTTGCAGCCAAACACCTCTGATCTCGCTTTTGATGATGTAAGGTTGGGCATTCAGACCTTGCTTCACCTGCTTTTCACCAAATATAGTCGGACATTCATACCTTCTTGCAGCCGAACACCTCCGCTCCATCTTTTAGTGTTCTATCACACCTTTTTTTTCACCGCATTTTATAGATTATGGTTGGAAATTCTCAACCACTGTCATCCGAAGACCTCTCCTCCCGTTTTTGTTAATATATTTGAACTTTAGTCGGACATTCACACCTTCTTGCAGCTGAACCACCTCCGCTCCCTGTTTTGATCATGTATGGTCTGGCAATACTACCTTTTCTTACCCGTTTGTTAGTAATTATGGCTGGACATTCACACCTACTTGCAGCCGAACACCACCTCTCCCGCTTTTGATGATGTATGGACCGGCATTCTTACCTTTTCTAACACATTTTTCAGCAATTATGGTCGGAGATTCACACTTACTCACAGCCGAACAACTCCGCTCCCGCATTTGATGGTGTATAGTCGGGCATTCTCACCCTTTCTCATCAGCTTTTTGCAAATTATGATCTCACATTCACACCTGCTTTTGATAATGTATGGTTGGGCATTCGCACCTTTTCTTACCCATTTTTCAGTAATTATGGGTGGACATTCACACCTTCTTGCAGCTGAACACCTCCTCTCCCACTATTGATTGTGTACAGTCGGGTATTTTAACCTTTTCTTACCCGCTTTTTACCAAATATGGTTGGACATTCACACCTACTCACAGCCAAACACTTCCGCTCCCGCATTTGATGGTGTATAGCCGGGCATTCTCACCCTTTCTCATCAGCTTTTTGCAAATTATGATCTGACATTCACACCTACTTGCAGTGGAACAGCTCTTTTCCCGCTTTTGATTATGTTTGGTTGGATATTCGAACCTTTTCTTAACTGCTTTTTACAAACTTTGGTCGGACGTTCACACCTTCTTGCAGCCGAACACATCCACTTCCACTTTTGATGGTATATATTCGGGCATTCGAACCTTTTCTTACCCGCTTTTTACAAACCGTGGTCGGACTTTCACACCTTCTTGTAGCCAAACAACTCCGCTCCCGCTATTGATTGTGTACAGTCGGGTATTTTAACCTTTTCTTACCCGCTTTTTACCAACTATGGTCGGACATTTACACCTTCTTACAGCGGAACACCTCCGCTCCCTCTTTTGATGGTCTATGTTCGGGCATTCGAACCTTTTCTTACCCGCTTTTTACAAACTATGGTCGGACATTCAAACCTTCTTGTAGCCGAACACATCCACTCCTGCTTTTGATGATGTATGGTTGGGCATTTTCACCTTTTCTTACCCATTTTTCAGTAATTATGGGTGGACATTCACACCTTCTTGCAGCTGAACAACTCCTCTCCCGCTTATGATCATGTGCGGTTTGATATTCGAAAATTTTCTTTCATGTTTTAAAGCAATTATTGATGGACATTCAAATCTTCTTGTAGCCGAACACATCCACTCCTGCTTTTGATGATGTATGGTTTGGCATTCGCACCCTTTTTTTACCCATTTTTCAGGAATTTTGGGTGGACATTCAGACCTTCTTGCAGCCGAAAACCTCCGCTCCCTCTTTTGATCATACATTGTCGGGCATTCGCACCTTATCTTACCCGCTTTTTACAAACTATAGTCAGACATTCACACCTTGCAGCTGAACCACCTCCGCTCCCTGTTTTGATCATGTATGGTCTGGCAATACTACCTTTTCTTACCCGTGAATAATTAATCCCAAAATATTGAGCATAAAATAAGTCTTTATGCTGATGATGTATTACTTTTCCTTCAGAACTCACAGACGTCTCTCAGTCACACGATCACACTCATAAATAAATTCTCAGCACTTTCTGACTACTCTATCAACTGGTCTAAGACCACAGTTCTGCCCATTAACTGTAAGGTCCATAATATACCTGCGATCACTTTACAGTCAGGAAATATTAGATATTTAGGCATAAACATTTCCTCCAGGCTCTCAGAGCTAACAAAGCTAAATTATGTGCAATTATTAAAGACAGTAGAGGACGATCTCTCGTTGGAAGTCCTTACCTATATCACTTATGGGGAGAGTTACATGATGATACTACCAAAAGTTAACTATTTGTTCTCAATGATCCCCATAAAACCATCTGCTACTTGGTTTAAGTCACTAGATTCATGCATCTCCAAATTTCTGTGGAAAAACAAACCACCACGTATTAGTTTAAAAACCCTACAGAAGACCAAGGAGAGTGGTGGATTAGATTTACCTCATTTTCAGCACTATTCCTTAGCCAATAGGTTACAATATATATCAAAATGGTTTAAACCTTGTTGTTGTCACAGTTCCCAGAGACGTTGTAATCGTTGAGGATTCTATATTCACCCCCTCATTAGAGGCACGTAATGCAGATTGATGACACTGAATCTTCTTCTCTGTTCATTGCTGGCATCATTCCCAGCATCGTAAGTGTTCGTGGCATTGTTAGCCTCTTCTTCTGGATCTTGATATCGAGAATCCTTTTGTATTTCTGGTTTGTCAGTCCTCTGTCTTCGTTCACCGGAGTCTTTGTCTTTTTGTCCTTGAGTTTGGTGATTTTTCTTCTTTTGATGCCTTGACACAATGTGACAGGTGATACCACGTGGGAGATCCTGTAACTTGGACTGCTGTCCCTGTGCTGCGAAATGGCTGTGCTGCTCAAATGGTCTCTCGTTCATCATGGTTACATGCTGCCATTCCGACATCTCGCCATTCCGACATGGGTCTCCAATTGTCGGAATGGCGACACTTAATTTTTTATCAAACGTCCCACCATTCTGACACTTTTTTCCTCCTATGGTCGGAATGGCGGTATGTTTTTTGTTTTTTTTAACATACCGCCATTCCGACAGTTCCTTTTAATAGCCTATTTTTTACCCAAAACATTTTGCACTAATGATATGCCGGCGCAAATACGCCCTAAAGTTTGGCGCACAAGCTTTGCACATGCAGAGGCCAAAGCCTCGCAAACGAACTTTAATAATCTATTATCAAAATCCCCTGAATTTCAAATATAAAAATACAGATATTAATGTAACTCTGGCGAGACTGAAACTGATTAAGCAGAAATACAGTGTCAGTGAGCTGTCACAGCAGCCAGCTGGAGCGGAGCTCTCCACAGAGCCCATTTTTGCACGCTGTCATCATATGCAAAAGTAATAATTGCAATTACAGATATCACGGCTACTGCACAGGACACAGTTGCGAGCACTCTGCCTTGCCTTGCCAATAGGAGAAGAGAGAAATGACAGCATAGAACGTATAAAACACAACAAAATTCAGTAAAAACGTTTATTCATGTTATTCACGTGATTTATGAGTACTCACTCCAATTTTGGGAAGCGCGGATGGGCTTTGCGCATTTGGCACAAACACACAGCCGCAACGGTTGTAGCTTTATACAGCCTGTTGATATCTTAAGGACCTAACTGGTCACACTTGGGAGTAAATGTCATGTAGAGATTGTTTTTACATGACATTACAGCTGAACATATAGCTTTCATCCACAAACCAACGTGGGAGAGCCCGAAGACGCATGTGCCAGACGCACATAGGCATGCGTAAAACCAATTTTGACCACTTCATACTGTTTATTTGCTTTCTTTTGGATTCTTGTGCGTGTTATGGAGCCGTTTTGGTCCATGTTTGTAAGCCTTTTTTTCCTGGATTAAATTTTCGGAAGTTGAAACAATTGGCATTGGAGTGTGTGATTGAAAACCACCGCGGACTGCTTCTCCTCCTCCAGTTGCCGAGACTTTGTGTTTTTAATAACGCTTGTCTATAAACGTGTTAAACATATAAATTGCATGAACAGAAAGAAGGGACTCACCTGTTGAGTAACACACATTTCCTTATACGGAAAGCCTTGTCGGAATGGTGGGACATTTGAACGTCAGAATAGCGGGATGTCGCAATGGTGGGATGTCGGAATGGTGGGACGTTTGCATGTCGGAATGGTGGTATGTCGGAATGGTGGGATGTCGGAATGGTGGGATGTCGGAATAGCGGGATGTCGGAATGGCGGGATTTCGGAATGGGTGTTGCCACCCCCTTCATCATATACACAGTTATTTATACATCACCTTCCACCATGAAGCGTTGTCCCTTTTTGTTTCTCTCTTTGTTCTTAAAAGGCTGTTATGCATGTCTAAACCAATCCATTAAATTAGATCATTTTGGCAGTAAAGCGATCTACAATGTGCTTGGTCGCAAAGCTGCTCATCTGTGGTAAACAGCTCTTCAGAAAGGCATTCTTAAATTAATTTCACTAATTCTATGTAATAATTTTGTGATTTCCTACAAAACTACACTTCTTCTCCCATCTGTCTGAGTATTTAATATTGTCTGGGTCCCGTTAAAACATGTATTTTTCCCATCTAATTCCTTGTTTGCTTTAAAACAAGTATTCCCCATTTTCTATCCCTTCAGTAGCCAACCAGTTTGTATGGAGTACACTGGAGCAACTTGACTGATCAGTAAAACACTGCTTTTGTTGTCACCGCAAGGCTTCCCCCGTCGGTTGTTTCACTGAGACACTACTGAGTAACTATAACTCAACACAGTTTATACACATAACATTCCTATACATACTAACAAACAAACAAACAATTATTTATCGCAATTTTCTCATCTCTGTTTGAACGTACACCCAGGTAAATATTCCTGTAGTCTTCTCATACCGACTATGGACCCATTCATTGTTTAACTTCACTGTTTTGCAAATCCTAATTGAATATTACACATTGACATTGAACTTTACTTGATAAGCAGGTCTTCATTGCATTCAGCAGCCTATATGTGAGCATCTATGTGTAAGCTGTTCTTCTTTGCATTTATCAGCAGCAAGCAATTCTTCATTGCACATGCATATGAAAATAGTAAAACAATTCCAATGCGTTAGCGAAACCTTCTATATCAGGAGTGTCCATCATGATGCTGGGAATAGAACCTCTTTCCCAGAATAGTTCAACCTTCATTACTCAACTGATCATAACTCCGCAATGAGCACATTTCAAAGTATCATTCCTCTACATATATTCAAAAATCTATGTGTAAATGTTTAATATTTCTTATATTTGTTGATGTCATTCTGTGTGCATGTGGCCTAAACCCAATCTCTGTGTGGCAATTTTAATTTAAACAAGTTGAACTCTGCCTCTGATCATTTAAAAAAGGTGTGTACCAATATCAACCTTTCTCAGGTAATTACTGATCCTACAAAACCAAAGAGATCCTTCAAGGTTGTCCCTGATTGGCTCAATCTTAACAAATCAAAGGTAGAAAATCCGCAGTATCTGAACTTGGTGTTAGTTATCACTGCTCAATAGCCTGTATCAGAATTGCAAAAATGAAAACATTAGGTCCACGCTTGGTATCCAGATCCTGAAACATCTCCATGAGCAGGCTTTTTTTTAACTGATCTGTTGAATAGTTATATGACACTGTTAAAATCCCAGATGAAGATCTAGCACTTGACCATTTTTGTAAATCTTCTAATTCCATAGTTGATAAACACGCCCCTTTTAAAAAGTATAGAACTTAGAACAGGTCTATCCCTGGCTTTCGGCAGAACTGTCTTCTTTACTTTTACTTTCCCCTTGTCCTGTTCAGCATTATGTCAGAAGAATTGTAGTCTGAATACCTTTGATGCCAAACAGATTTGTTTTGCCAAGGGAAGTTTTATAAATGTAAAGCTCCCCTTGATGCCCATTTATTTATTTCTGTTTAAAATATATGACATGAACTGAACTGAACCGGACCGGGGGACAAGGAAAGAAGAAGAGGAAAGAAGAGGAAACAGAACAAAAATAGAAACAAAAACCAGACAACCAGCTGCTACACCTGTAAAAAACAAAACAGACAACAATCCATGGCCTATGAGGGGAATCCAGCCTTAGCGCCACCAGGAGCACCTGAAAGCAGACAAGCAGAGAAAAAACAAACACACAAACAAACAAAAACAAGCACAAGAAGCGGCAATCGCATACAACACAGCTGTGGATATAGATGACCTGAGACGACATGATAATACATCAACTGCTTAGTGACCATGCTACTGGACTAATGAATGTGTGTGTGTGTGTGTGAGAACATGCAACACCCATGGCACAGGACCTACATGATAACCGTGCTTAGTTATGAGTGTATAAGCGTACAGGGCCACAATCCACAGCCCCCCCCCAAGCAATCAGAAGCAGGCAGAGAGGGCCACAAGACCCAGGCCACCAGCAGCCCCCACAGAGCACAGAACCCAGGCAGCCCACTGCAGGGGCAACCACGCATCCACCCAGAAGACTGCAGAGGAAGCCCCCGGAAAGAGCCCCCATAAGCATAGGGCAGAGGCACTCCGGGAACCAGGGGCAACAGCCCACCGACCCCGCCAGGCCCCAGCCGCCCAGACATGGGCCATGCACTGGACCTGGGCCCCAGGAGCCCGAGCGCCCCCAAACCCCCCGGCAGAGGCCCCACCCAATACCCAGGAGGGCCAAGCGCCCCAGACAGCCACAAAGTGGGTCAGCGCCTGCCCCAGCGCCCCTGGTCAAGTGCCCTGGGAGTCAAGACGTGCCCACAGGTGGGTGAAGTCGCGAGCAGTGGGGAGAGGCAACGCTGATGCCCCATCGGGAGAAACACAGGCAGGCCAGATCCAGGCCCAATCATTACCACACACACTTTCACGTCCCATACATCCACACATCCACACATCCTACCTCCCTCGACTCTGCTGGGGTGTAGTGCAGCGGGCACACCAGGAGGCCAGCAACCCCCCAGCCACCACAGACCCCGAACCAGCAGAACAATTAATTAATCCTCCTGGCCCCTCCTGCCCCGAGAAGACACCAGGAAGCAGGGGTGTGCGAAGAAGACCCCTCCCCTCACCCTTCTGGCTCTTCAATATTTTCTAATAGTGAGCAATTAAAATTGAGGGGCAGCCAAACTTGTAGAACTGGGAGCGCGGCACTCTGGGCCGCCTACATACCCAAAGAGCCCCGCCCACCAGATGCCACTCAGTGTAACCACCCCCCAAGACCTAATGTGTGTGTGTGAGTGTGTTTGATAAGTAGTAATGTCTAAGGTGTAATTAAAACAGGGGCAGGGAACTGCAGAGTGCAACCAAAGGGGACCACCTACGTGGCCCCATCCACTACACCCCACCGAACACACACGCCCCCAAAACCCTTCATGTGTGAGTGTGTGCTGTGTACAGGAGCCAGAAGGGAGAGGGGTATGGGGATATATACCGGGGGAGCTACTCTCCCCCAGAGAGGGCAGCCAGGGACTGGCTGCAATAGGCATCCCCGCTACCTGGGAGCCAACAATGGGCAGGAGGGCCTGATGTCCACCAGGCTCGGGGCCTGCAGCGACCATATTCCGGGAGCTACTGTACCCCCAGAAGGTACCCATCCCGCCCCACCCCACTCAACCCAACCCCACCCAGGAGGACCTCTACAAAAAACAAACAAACAACATCAAAAAACAAACAAACAAACCACCCGGTCACACCAGTCGCAGCAGCCCGGGCCTGAGACCCACCATCACCCAGCAACCCACCACCACCACTATGTGATAAAACTAATCAGAGGGGACCAGAGAGAATGAAATTCAGCCAATTGATGTTTTGAGGAGGCAGACATTGTTTCCATGCTAATATAATCTAAAAGAAAATTTCTAAACTGGTTAATACACAGATTGTTCTTCGCTTTCCAGTTCATGAGAATAGTTTTCTTTGCGATACATAACACTGTGACAACCATGTGTGCTGAGTTAATTTCTATGTTGATGTTGTCTAAGTCACCCAGTATGCAGTGTGGGGCATGAAGGGATGCTACACTTTAGCCATGTTGATAGGTCTTGAACTCCTCCTCTTGGGGAAGGATCTCATTCCCGACCCGAAGAGAGCATTCCACCCTTTTCCGGCTGAGAACCATAGTCTCGGATTTGGAGGTGCTGATTCTCATCCCAGCCGCTTCACACTCGGCTGCGAATCACTCCAGTGAGAGCTGAAGGTCACGGCCTGACGACGCTAACAGAACCACATCATCTGCAAAAAGCAGAGACCCGATTCTGAGGTCGCCAAATGGGACACCCTCAACGCCCTGGCTCCGCCTAGAAATTCTGTCCATAAAAGTTAGGAACAGAATCGGTGACAAAGGGCAGCCCTGACGGAGTCCAACTCTCACCGGAAACGTATCCGACTTACTGCCGGCAATGCGGACCAAACTCTGGCACCGGTCATACAGAGACCGAACGGCCCCTATCAAGGGGTCCGGCACTCCATATTCCCGGAGCACCCCCCACAGGACTCCACGAGGGACACGGTCGAACGCTTTCTCCAAGTCCACAAAACACATGTAGACTGGTTGGGCGAGCTCCCATGCACCCTCCAGGATCCTGCCGAGGGTATAGAGCTGGTCCACTGTTCCACGGCCAGGACGAAAGCCACACTGCATCTCCTGAATCCGAGGCTCGATTATCCGACGGATCCTCCTCTCCAATACCCCCGAATAGACCTTACCAGGGAGGCTGAGGAGTGTGATACCCCTATAGTTGGAACACACCCTCCGGTCCCCCTTTTTAAAGAGGGGGACCACCACCCCAATCTGCCAGTCCAGAGGCACTGTCCCCGATGTCCACGCGATACTGCAGAGGCGTGTCAGCCAAGACAGCCCTACAACATCCAGAGCCTTGAGAAACTCAGGACGGACCTCATCCACCCCCGGGGCCTTGCCACCGAGGAGCTTTTTAACCAACTCGGCAACCTCAGCCCCAGAAATGGGAGGCCCCGTCTCCAAGCTCTCCGACTCTGCCTCTTCCGAGCACGTGTTGGTAGGATTGAGGAGTTCCTCGAAGTACTCCCCCCACCGACTCACAACATTCCTAGTTGAGGTCAGCAAAGCCCCGTCCCCACTGTAAACAGTGTTGACTGTGAGCCGCTTCCCCCCCCTGAGACGCCGGATGGTGGACCAGAATCTTTTTGAGGCCGTCCGGAAATCATTCTCCATGGTCTCACCGAACTCCTCCCAGGCCCGAGTTTTTGCCTCAGCAACCGCCGAAGCCGTGGCCCGTCTGGCCCGTCGGTACCTATCAGCTTCTTCCAGGGTCCCACTGGCCAAAAAGGCCCGATAGGACTCCTTCTTCAGATTGACGGCTTCCCTCACCACTGGTGTCCACCAGCAGGTTGGAGGGTTGCCGCCACGACAGGCACCGACCACCTTACGGCCACAACTCCGACCAGCTGCCTCGGCAATGGAGTCACGGAACATGGCCCATTCAATGTCCCCCACCTCAAATATGGTTGAAGCTCTGCCGGAGGTGGGAGTTAAAGCTCCTTCTGACGGGGGATTCTGACAAACGCTCCCAGCAGACCCTCACAATACGTTTGGGCCTGCCAGGTCTGATCGGCATCCTCCCCCACCAGCGGAGCCAACTCACCACCAGGTGGTGATCAGTTGACAGCTCCGCCCCTCTCTTCACCGAGTGTCTAGGACATACGGCCGCAAGTCCGATACAACCACAAAGTCGATCATCGAACTGCGGCCAAGGGTGTCCTGGTGCCAAGTGCACATATGGACACCCTTATGCCTGAACATGGTGTTCGTTATGGACAGTCTATGACTGGCACAGAAGTCCAACAACATAACACCACTCTGATTCAGATCGGGGGGGCCGTTCCTCCCAATCACACCCCTCCAGGTCTCACTGTCATTGCCCACGGGAGCATTGAAGTCCCCCAGCAGAATGAGGGAGTCTCCGGTAGGAGCATTCTCCAGTGCCTCCCCCAGAGACTCCAAAAAGGGTAGGTACTCTGAACTGATGTTTGGCGCATAGGCACAAACAACAGTCAGGACTCGTCCCCCCACCCAAGGCGGAGGGAGGCTACCCTCTCGTTCACTAGGGTAAACCCCAATGTACTGGCACACAGCCGGGGGGCAATAAGTATGCCCACACCTGCTCTGCGCCTCTCACCACGGGCAACTCCAGAGTGGAAGAGAGTCCAACCCCTCTCAAGAGTACTGGTTCCAGATCCCAAGCCGTGCATCGAGGTGAGTCCGACTATATCTAACGGTCTGATGAAGTTTCAACAATAAACAACAAACTTTGTATTATGAGAAAGAACCAGACTCATTCTTCAGGAATCCGAAAATAAGCTCTATTTTACGAGTTATGCACGAATTCGGATTCTCCTATAAAACGAATTCCTTAACTCAAACCAAGTTAAGACTGCTTTGTCCTTCATATTTATTCATGTCTAATCAAGTTTCAATGATAAACAACGTTGTACTTTGTAGAATGAGAAAGAACTTCTTCAGCAATAAGCATCTCTCGACAAATGACGAAATACAGATTTTGCTATAAAATTAATTGCTATCAGCCTGACTTAAAACTGTTTGTCTTCCTTATTTATCCACTTCAAATCAAGTTTCAACAATTAAAAAAATTTTGTAGTTTGAGAAAGAACAACTTAATCTTGAGCAATCAGTATAAAAAGAGGGTAAGCAAAGGTGCGAATGTCAAACCATACATGATCAAAACAGGGAGCGGAGGTGTTTGGCTGAGACAAGGTGTGAATGTCCACCCATAATTAATGAAAAGCGGGCAACAAGTAGGTTCGAATGCCCAACCATACATCATCAAAAGCAGGAGTGGATATGTTCGGCTACAAGAAGGTTTGAATGTCTGACCATAGTTTGTAAAAAGCGGGTAAGAAAAGGTTCGAATGCCCAAACATACACCATCAAAGGAGGGAGCGGAGGTGTTCCGCTGTAAGAAGGTGTGAATGTCCGACCATAGTTGGTAAAAAACGGGTAAGAAAAGGTTAAAATACCCGACTGTACACAATCAGTAGCGGGTGCGGAGTTGTTCGGATACTAAAAGGTGTGAAAGTCCGACCATGGTTTGTAAAAAGCGGGTAAGAAAAGGTGCGAATGCCCAAAAATGTATGATCAAAAGAGGGAGCGGAGGTGTTCGGCTGCAAGAAGGTGTGAATGTACACCCATAATTACTGAAAAATGGGTAAGAAAAGGTGCGAATGCCCAACTATACATAATCAAAAGCAGGAGTGGATGTGTTCGGCTCCAAGAAGGGTTGAATGTCTGACCATAGTTTGTAAAAAGCAGGTAAGAAAAGGTTTGACTGCCCGAACATACACCATCAAAAGAGGGAGCGGAGGTGTTCCGCTGTAAGGTGTGAATGTCCGGGGAATGTCCGGAGCTACTCTCCCCCAGAGAGGGCAGCCAGGGACTGGCTGCAATAGGCACCCCCGCTACCTGGGACCCAACACAGGCCAGACTCGGGGCCTGCAGCAACCATATTCCGGGAGCTACTGTACTCCCAGAAGGTACCCACCCCGCCCCACCCCACTCAACCCAACCCCACCCCACCCCGGAGGACCTCTACAAACAAACAACAACAAATAAACCACCCGGTCACACCAGACGCAGCAGCCTGGGCCTGAGACCCACCATCACCCAGGCCCCCCCCCCAACAGGGGATAAGCACCCCCCCCACCGCACGCCCCAACACCCTTAAGATAACAACCACCCGCGGACACCCTGGAGGTCCCAGAGCAACAAGCCTTGCACCAGGACCTGCACCAACCCACCCATACTGTGGCATGTCCAGGGCAACCTAACCCCCCGGGCGCAAGGCAGCGCCCAGCCACCAGGGCCCAGGCCCAGCACCACCACTCACGCCAGAGCGGCCCGGCCACCCGGTACAGAGCCAGCAGCCACCACCCCAAGGCACCTAAGGGACCCCGCCCCACACCGCAAGACATCCCCACCCGCAAGCCCCCAAAACTGACTTCCAAGCCCGACACACATATTAATATAGTGTTCAGCTGTACAGCTCTCTGGTTGCTGTGGCTGTTTTTAAATGTGCCATGAAAACAAACCTTGACTTGACTTGTTTTGACTCAGACTTACTGCAGCTGTCTTTAAATTTCTTTTAGAGTTTTCTTCTTCAAGAAACTCATTGGTGATATCTGACTCTCGTTGTGCCTTTTATTGCCGTGTTTTTGTTAATTTCCTAATAATCTAACTCACTTTTAAGCTTTATATAAAGCACGTTGCTGCTCTGTTAAGATAACAGATCCATTGATTCATAGATCTGCTGCAGTTAAATAGTTAAATGGTTTAATGAGATCAATTATAAATACTGATGATAAATATTAACTCAGAATTGGTGAAAATAAGCAGAGGAGAAGTATTTAGATCAGCTAAATTTTAAGTCATGTTACTGTGATCTCTAACACAATAAAGGCTAACCTTTAATGCTTTAAGATGGTAAGAAACTGTCTGACACCTATCTGCCTGACCTTGCTGTTAAATCCCGATATTTTCTAATATGTCATATGGTCTGACTGTCCGGTCTCAGACCTGCTTCAGGTGGAAATCATAAAGTCTCAATTTGTAGAACATCTTTTGTTCAGGCAGTTTTTCAATTAAAGGATCAGAGATTTAAATGCTATGTTTGTTTGTCTGACTTTTTAAGAGAGCTGTTAAATCTTAATTCAACAACAAACTGGTTCTAATGTTTAGTTTTAAACAGTCTGTTCTTCCTGGATTTATTTTGGACATTGTATTGCTTCTTATCTCTTCACTGTAATACTTGCATTGAAAAGCGGTTTTCAGATTGTCCATTCAATGTCGTATTCCTCCCATTCAAATTTATTTAAAAATAAATAAATTATTGAATTGATGATAAATGCTCTAGTAAAAACTTCCATTATCATTGTAAATTTTTTGACTAAATAACTATATGTAACTCTGGTACTCCTTAAGTACAGGCCCATGATCAATCAGAATCTGTCCTCACTCTCAGGGCTGAATGGGGGAAGAAGGAAGCAGGGTTGGGATGAGATAATCTTAGGGTGAGAGCATTTATGACAAAGCTATCTAAACTTTTCTTTTCCAATTACACATGTCCACATGTACAGCCTAAGCTGTTTATGCTGAATCTGTATAAATGGTCAGTTTTTTATTTTGCTAAATGGCATGCTTCTGTTATTGAGTGTGATGTTAGGAAGATGTGTCTTATCTGTTAGTGTATCTTTTCCCTGGAAAAGATGACTTTGTGTCTGGCACGTGCTGTGGTAGAGGTGCAGAGGACTGCGTCTGAATAGAGAATTTAACTTCTCCAAAAAAAATACTGACAGTCTGCAAGAAATGTTACTGCTTTTTTTTTCGTCTTTTTCTGCCCTTGCTCTCTGCAATAAACCTGCCTCTTTTAGCTTTGCTGTTGCTTGATTCCTACTGCCTGTTGCTTGTTTTGAAAACATAGAGAAATCACTCAGTTGCGGTGGCGCACTTTCAAACCCTCCAAACATTCCTTTCCCTTGCATTTCTCTCGTCCAATTTACAAATCTATCTGTCTCTCTTTTTTCGTCTTCTCTTGGAACTTTTTTCTGCCATCTCGTCAACGTGTCAAATAATACCGACCCCAATGAGCCGGGTTTACATGTTTTCCACTTATCAACAAAGGTTTGTGACATATTCAGGTATTTCACGTGTTAATCAGAATGGGTGAATGGTGCAATGCCCGAGTGTTGGACCCGACCAAGAAGCTTCTACACAGAATCTTTTACTCTGTGCGCTTGATCGCTGGGGGTTCTCCCAGTCTCTTCACTCGTTTTAATTCACAAAACCCTGTAACACCCTAACTAAATTCCCCTTTATTTTCTAGTCCAATGCCCCCTTTTACAGAACTACTTGAGATCTGTGTCAGTGTAGGAATTCTCCAGCAGTCTCTATTGCTAGATACACTTCCACTAACACAGTAAAATATCAACCAAGTAGCAAACCACCCCACATTTTCATGAAAAATAACCAACTTAGCCCTGTGTCCTTATGCAGAGATAAACACTTAGTGTATCGCCTGTTCACAACAACTGCAGAACCACCGCCGCTTGTGGAAGAGAAAAAAAAAAAAAAAAAAAACCCAGACACACCGCCGATTGTGGATTTTACAGTCCAAGCACCAAATGCGTAGTAATAACAGACACACCGCCGATTGCGGATTTTACAGTCCAAGTGCCAATTGCACAGAGATTACTTACGCCGCCTATTGTGAAGTAATACAGACCCACCGCCGATTGCAGATAAAGGTCTAAGCGCCCTTGTGCACAGAAATTACTCACGTCGCCTGTTGTACAGTAATGCAGACCCACCGCCGATTGCGGATTTTACGGTCCAAGTGCCAATTGCACAGACATTACTCACGCCGCCAATTGCGGACTAACAGACCCCCGCCCATTGGCATCTACTTCCTATTCAGTTTAGAAGACAGGATGAATTTTATGTCTTTTATTTGGCCAAATTGTACTAAACTAGGACACATATGACTCTCCCTATGTGAGACTATGTGTTTATACTTGTAAACCTGTAGACACAAATTTTGTGCTTTTGATTTAGTGATCGGAGGACATCCTAATTCAGACAATTTAGTTTAGAATGACCACTGTGCAGAAATTTCACATATCCTGATACAAGAGGTTTTCTGCTCACCTTGTGTTTTAGGCGCCTTGAATTGTCTGAAGAAGGGTCCCCTCCAACCAGCTCCGGAAGTCCTCGATCGGACACGGTCTCAGAGTCAGCCAATCCGTGTCACGGCACCAATTGTTAGCCCGATTTTTTCATTGGAAGCCCAAGAATAAGCTGGAGAAATGGTTTATTAAAACAGTATTTATTAGTGGTCACAAGTAGAGTATATTGCAGCGCTGGACTCGGAGTGCCAGAGCTCCCGCAGGAAATCCGTCAGGCCGAGACCCGTTATCCGGAAACATGTCATATTTATATTCAGCTTTATCTCACAGAAGTTGTATTCACACTTGTCAGAGTATAATTGGCCAGTTTTGATGGCATGATCAGGCCAGCTGCTGTCCTTGTTGTGTTCTTTGGATGTGATAAACAATGTGTGTGTATGTGTGAGTGCTGTTTTAGGTGTCTAATGTACCAGACCTATCTGCCCTAATAGAGATGTTTTGTCTGACCCAGTTGTTTATGTCATTCTAAGGTCTTGGACCATTTAAGGTCATCTGTTGTGCAGTATGAGCAGAGTGCAAAAGTACCAGCTAGGAACATAGGTTATTTAGTAAAATACAGAATATGAATTTATAATGTCTAAGAACAAAGCCAATTATAACAGTGTTATGTATCGCAAAGAAAACTATTCTCATGAACTGGAAAGCGAAGAACAATCTGTGTATTAACCAGTTTAGAAATGTTCTTTTAGATTATATTAGCATGGAAACAATGTGTGCCTCCTCAAAACATCAATTGGCTGAATTTCATTCTCTCTGGTCCCCACTGATTAGGTTTATCACATAGTGGTGGTGGGTTGTTGTCCCGTCGCTCTGGGCGGTTGGGTGTGTGCTGGGGGGGGGGCTGTGTGGCTTCGGGCGTCTGGTGGTCTCTCGGGTCGTGAGGACGGGGTTGGTCATTGCTGGAGGGCACTGTGTGTCGGGCTTGGAGGGCAGTTTTGGGGGCTTGCGGGTGGGGCTGTCTTGCGGTGTGGGGCAGGGTACCTTAGGGGCCTTGGGGTGGTGACTGCTGGCTCTGTACCGGGTGTCCGGGCCGCTCTGGCGTGGGTGGTGGTGCTGGGCCTGGGCCCTGGTGGCTGGGCGATGCCTTGCGCCCGGGGGGGCTGGGTTGCTTGTTATCTTTTGGGTGTTGGGGGCGTGCGGTGGGGGGGGGGGGGGGGTGCTTTTCCCCTGTTGGGGGGGGGGGTTTGTTTGTTGTTGTTTGTTTGTAGAGGTCCTCCGGGGTGGGGTGGGGTTGGGTTTAGTGGGGTGGGGCGGGGTGGGTACCTTCTGGGGGTACAGTAGCTCCCGGAATATGGTCGCTGCAGGCCCCGAGCCTGGTGGACATCAGGCCCTCCTGCCCTGTGTTGGGTCCCAGGTAGCAGGGGTGCCTATTGCAGCCAGTCCCTGGCTACCTTCTCCGGGGAGAGTAGCTGCCCCGGTGTATATCCCCATACCCCTCTCCCTTTTGGCTCCTGTACACAGCACACACTCACACATGAAGGGTTTTGGGGGCGTGTGTGTTCTGTGGGTTGTAGTGGATGGGGCCACGTAGGTCCCCTTGGCTGCACTCTGCAGTTCCCGCCCCTGTTTTAATTACACCTTAGACATCATTACTTATCAAACACACACACACACACATTAGGTCTTGGCGGGTGGTTGCAGTGAATGGCATCTGGTGGGCGGGGCTCTTTGGGTATGTAGGCTGCCCAGAGGGCCGCGCTCCCAGTTCTACAAGGTTGGCTGCCCCTCAATTTTAATCGCTCACTATTAGAAAATATTTAAGAGCCAGAAGGGTGAGGGGAGGGGTCTTCTCACACCCCTGCTTCCTGGTTGCTGCTCGGGCAGGAGTGGCCAGGAGGAATTCATTATTCTGCTGGTTCAGGTTCTGTGGTGGCTGGGGGGCTGCTGGCCCCCTGGTGTGCCCGCTGCGCTACACCCCAGCGGAGTCAAGGGAGGGAGGACGTGTGGATGTATGGGACGTGAAAGTGTGTGTGGTGATGATTGGGCCTGGGTCTGGGACTTGCTGTCGCCTGGCCTGCCTGTGCTTCTCCCAATGGGGGGGCGGCGTTGCCTCTCCCCACTGCTCGCAACCTCACCCACCTGTGGGCACGTCTTGACTCCCAGGGCACTTGGCCAGGGGCGCTGGAGCAGGCGCTGACCCACTGTGTGGCTGTCTGGGGCGCTTGGCCCTCCCGGGTATTGGGTGTGGCCTCTAACTGGGGGTTTTGGGGCGCTCGGGCTCCTGGGGCCTCTCTGCACGGCCCATGTCTGGGCGGCTGGGGCCTGGTGGGGTCGGTGGGCTATTGCCACTGGCTCCCGGGGGGCCTCTGCCCTATGCTTATGGGGGCTCTGTCCGGGGGCTTCCTCTGCTGTCTACTGGGTGTATGCGTGGTTTTCTCTGTGGTGGGCATCCTGGGTTCTGTGCTCCGTGGGGGCTGCTGGTGGCCTGGGTCTTGTGGCCCTCTCTGCCTGCTTCTGATTGCTTGGGGGGGCTGTGGATTGTGGCCGTGTACACTTATACACTCATAACTAAGCACGGTTATCATGTAGGTCCTGTGCCATGGGTGTTGCATGTTCTCACACACACATACAACACACTTTCATTAGTCCAGTAGCAGTTGATGTATTACCATGTCGCCTCAGGTCATCTATATCCACAGTTGAGTTGTATACGATTGCCACTACTTGTGCTTGTTTTTGTTTGTTTGTGTGTTTGTTTGTTTTTTTTCTCTGCTTGTCTGCTTTCAGGTGCTCCTGGTGGCGCTAAGGCTGGATTCGCAACAGAGACCATGGGTTATTGTCTGTTTTGTTTTTTTACAGGCGTAGCAGCTGGTTGTCTGGTTTTTGTTTCTATTTTTGTTCTGTTTCCTCTTCTTTCCTCGTCTTCTTTCCTTGTCCCCTGTTCCGGTTCAGTTCTATCACATGTTATATATTGTAAACAGAAATAAATAAATGGGCATCAAGGGGAGCTTTACATTTGTAAAACTTCCCTTGGCAAAGAAAATCTGTTTGGCATAAAAGTATTCACAATTCTGCTGCCATAATGCTGAACAGAACAAGGGAAAAAAAAGTGAAGGAATTCATTTTACAGCAAAATCCTGAATCGTGCATAACTCCTCATAAGGAGTGTATTGCTCAAAACATAAGTGTGGTTCTTTCTCATACAAGGTTATAAAAAGAAGTTTATACTTGAAACCAGCTTAGACATGGATAAATAAGAAGGACAAAGCAGTTTTAACTTGGTTTGAGTGAAGCAATTCATTTTATGGCAATATCTGAAATCTTGACTATCTCCTTAAAATAAAGCGAATTTCGGATTCCAGAAGAACAAGTGTGGTTCTTTCTCATAGAAGGTAATATAAAGAAGTCTATACTTGAAACCAGCGTAGACGTGGATAAATAAGAAGGACAAAGCAGTTTTAACTTGGTTTAAGTGAAGGAATTGATTTTACAGCAAAATCCTAAATCGTGCATAACTCCTCATAAGGAGTGTATTGCTCAAACATAAGTGTGGTTCTTTCTCATGCAAGGTTATAATAATAAGTTTATGTTTGAAACGAGCTTAAGCGTGGACAAATATGAAGGACAAAGCAGTTTTAACTTGGTTTGAGTGAAGCAATTCATTTTATGGCAATATCTAAAATCTTGACTATCTCCTTAAAAGAAAACGAATTTCGGATTCCAGAAGAACAAGTGTGGTTCTTTCTCATAGAAGGTAATATAAAGAAGTTTATACTTGAAACCAGCTTAGCAGAGTCCCTCCATCTTTCCTCTTCTATGATTCAAGCAAAAGTGTTTTTACTCTGGTACTAGTCTTTCCCATAATATTAACTGGTGAGAAGCACCTTTTATGTTCCTTCCCATAACAAGGAATGGGGAGAGAAGCACCTTTTCCCATAACATTGAATGTTCCTTCCCATAATAATGAATGGTGAGAAAAGGGCCTTTTCTCATAACATTGTGTGATCAGCAAGCATAAACAACATAAATAGCTGGAGCACCATTTTGTCGGGAGACAACTCTGAGCGATCTTCCCGACAGGTTGTGTGGATTTGTGCGGACTTGTCTCTATCTTGCAAGAAATAAATGTTTTGTGTTTATCGTATCCAGCGACTCTGAGCCTAATTTTAAGAGAATTTTTCTAACATAATGGTCCTTCGAGCCGGATTCTAAGTCCTTTCCACCTTCCAGAATCGGAGCTGAAACCATGCACGGGGGAGTCCAGGATTCCTAACTGAAGTCCTCTCAGCACAGTTTCTGATAGAGGCCGGCTGCCACTGGCTGGAGGAAAGGTGACAGGATCTATTTTTGAATCAGTGGACAGACTCGCTGGATTCTTCGTTGTTTAACTTACCAGTGGATTTATGGTAAGGAACCCTTTGTATTACTATTGTTGGTTGGAAACAGTGTGATAATTAGGGAAATTTTTTATTAATTAACTAGCAATTGATTGAAAACTGAAGGCCTTTAAATAGATTGAGTCGTTGCTATTTTCCTAAAAATATACTATTTCGAATGCAACCTAGTAAATAAGCCTTTTAACTGGTAACTGTGTAAAAGTTATGTTGGATCACTCACAAATGAAGCAGTCAGAAAAAGTAAGCCTTTTAACTGGTAACCGTGTGTAGGTTGTGTTGGATTAACCCATAAAAGAAGCAGTCAGAAAAGGTCATCCTTTTAACTGGTAACTGTGTATAGGATTAACCCATAAAAACCTAATTAGCGGTCAGAAAAGGTCATCTTTTTAACTGGTAACTGTGTGTAAATTGTGCTGGATTAACCCATAAAAGAAGCAGTCAGAAAAGGTCAGCTTTTTAACTGGTAACTGTGTATAGGATTAACCCATGAAAACATAATAGCAGTCAGAAAAGGTGAAGCAAAGGAAAAAAGCCTTTTAACTGGTAACTGTATGTTGTATTGGATAACCCACAAATGAAACGGTCAGAAAAGGTTAGCCTTTTAACTGGTAAACATGTGTAGTGGTGGGATTAACCAAGGACAAAAAAAATGCAGTCAGAAAAGGTTAGTCCATAGTCTGTGTGAGAAGACTACAGCAATAAATAACTCCGCGCCGCGTGTTAGAAACAGAATCTTTCTTAAGAGAGTTTGCGATGAAAGATCGCAAGTTTTAAATCCATGTTAGTTTTTGTTAGTGTTATACGTCTGATCATTTGTTTGTTAAATGGCCTGATTGTTGAATCGTTTGTTTGTGAAATTAATTTGTTTGTTTGTTAAAGGGGCTGGTTGTTGAATTGTTTGTTTGTTAAATTGTTTTTTTTCCTTCTTTGCTGCAGTGTTGTTTTATTTGCTATGTATGTATAAGAGTGAAACAGCTGCTGGTGTGTGATGTTGCTGCTGGTGACGACAGAAAAATGTGTTATTGACTAATTGAGTTGAAGTGAACATTGGAATCTGGTTGTTGCTCGTGACATAGCGACAGAAGTAGTGTTTCATTCAATAGTACTCACAATAACTCCACCGAAAATTGATTAGCTGCAAGAGGAGAGTATGGGAAATATCTGTTTTAAAGCTAACCGGGAGTTAAGTGGGAGTGCTAAAATCATGTTTCAGAAAAAACCCGATAATATTGAATACTTAGAGAGATGAGAAAATAAATTTGGGTTTGAGGGAGAATTGAACATGGTAAAATTGCCCAATCCTAGAGAAGGGGAATACAAAAGTAATGTACAAAGTAAATCTAGTTTAAAAAAGCACAACAAAAAAAAGAACAACAAGGATTAGAGCTAGACATTTGTACAAGTTTGTGTATTAAGATTTAGCAGCTCTCTTAAAGAGTTAAAGTTCAGAAGATCTCAGACAAACAAACAGATCATTTCAAATCTTTACTCATTTCACAGGAAAAACTGTCTGAGCAAAAGATGTTTTACAAGCTGAGATTTTTATCATTTCCATATCAAACCTGCCATTCTTAGGCAAAGTCCTAGGAAAAGTTCTATACCAACAGCTTTCTGACTTTTTCCTGTCTAACAATGCTTTTGATACTTTCCTCTCATAGTCTTGGTTTTATGTGTTTAACTGAGAGATGAAACAACAAGACAAGACGAGAGTGGGGAGGGTAAAACATTTATTTTTGTCCTTAATTCGAGCATGTGTCATTTAAAAATGGAGATAAAATTATCTTAAATACTTTGTCTTACCGCAGAATGATTTTATTGATGATTTTACTGAATTTCTTTAAATTGTGTGCACTGCTGTTGACTGTTTAGTCATAACAGGGGACTTGAAGGTGCACATGGATGTAGCCCATAATAAGCAAGCTAAAGAACTCACTGCTTTCCTTGAAATGTTTGGTCTAACTCAGCGTGTGACTTTGCATAGATGAAGAGAGAGTTATTTTTCTGAAATCATAAAAAAAAAAAAACTGCAGTAACAACTCTCATGTCTTGCTTGCTACAGTAAACAGATTAACAAACCCTCCAGGTTGCATTTAGAACTCATTTCTACATATAAGGGTAATGAAGTTGGAATATTCTTTAATGACAAAGTTCAAGGCATTAAAAATGAAATACTTTCCACCTGAAGCAGGTCTGAGACCAGACAGTCACTGCAGTTCCTTGATGAGGGATATTTCAGACACCAATGTCTTATAATGTCTAAGAACAAAGCCAATTATAACAGTGTTATGTATCGCAAAGAAAACTATTCTCATGAACTGGAAAGCGAAGAACAATCTGTGTATTAACCAGTTTAGAAATGTTCTTTTAGATTATATTAGCATGGAAACAATGTGTGCCTCCTCAAAACATCAATTGAATTGAATTTCATTCTCTCTGGTCCCCGCTGATTAGGTTTATCACATAGTGGTGGTGGGTTGCTGTCCCGTCACTCTGGGCGGTTGGATGTGTTCTGTGGGGGGGCTGTGTGGCTTCGGGCGTCTGGTGGTCTCTCGGGTCGTGAGGACCGGGTTGGTCTGGGGGGGCTGGGTTGCCCTGGACATGCCACAGTATGGGTGGGTTGGTGCAGGTACTGGTGCCAGGCTTGTTGCTCTGGGACCTCCAGGGTGTCCGCAGGTAGTTGTTATCTTTAGGCTGTTAGGGCGTGCGGTGGGGGGGGTGCTTTTCCCCTGTTGGGGGGGGCCTGGGTGATGGTGGGTCTCAGGCCCAGGCTGCTGCGTCCGGTGTGGCCGGGTGGTTTGATTGTTGTTGTTTGTTTGTTTGTTTGTAGAGGTCCTCCGGGGTGGGGTGGGGTTGGGTTGAGTGGGGTGGGGTGGGGTGGGTACCTTCCGGGGGTACAGTAGCTCCCGGAATATGGTCGCTGCAGGCCCCGAGCCTGGTGGACATCAGGCCCTCCTGCCCTGTGTTGGGTCCCAGGTAGCGGGGGTGCCTATTGCAGCCAGTCCCTGGCTGCCTTCTCCGGGGGAGAGTAGCTGCCCCGGTGTATATCCCCATACCCCTCTCTCTTTTGGCTCCTGTACACAGCACACACTCACACATGAAGGGTTTTGGGGGCGTGTGTGTTCTGTGGGGTGTAGTGGATGGGGCCACGTAGGTGGTCCCCTTGGCTTCACTCTGCAGTTCCCCGCCCCTGTTTTAATTACACCTTAGACATCACTACTTATCACACACACACACACATTAGGTCTTGGCGGGTGGTTGCAGTGAATGGCATCTGGTGGGCGGGGCTCTTTGGGTATGTAGGCTGCCCAGAGGGCTGCGCTCCCAGTTCTACAAGGTTGGCTGCCCCTCAATTTTAATCGCTCACTATTAGAAAATATTGAAGAGCCAGAAGGGTGAGGGGAGGGGTCTTCTCACACCCCTGCTTCCTGGTTTCTGGTCGGGCAGGAGTGGCCAGGAGGAATTAATTATTCTGCTGGTTCAGGGTCTGTGGTGGCTGGGGGGCTGCTGGCCCCCTGGTGTGCCCGCTGCGCTACACCCCAGCGGAGTCAAGGGAGGGAGGACGTGTGGTGATGATTGGGCCTGGGTCTGGGACTTGCTGTCGCCTGGCCTGCCTGTGCTTCTCCCAATGGGGGGGTGGCGTTGCCTCTCCCCACTGCTCGCGACTTCACCCACCTGTGGGCACGCCTTGACTCCATGGGCACTTGGCCAGGGGCGCTGGGGCAGGCACTGACCCACTGCGTGGCTGTCTGGGGCGCTTGGCCCTCCCGGGTATTGGGTGGGGCCTCTGCCGGGGGGTTTTGGGGCGCTCGGGCTCCTGGGGTCCGGGTCCGGTGCACGGACCATGTCTGGGCGGCTGGGTCCTGGTGGGGTCGGTGGGCTGTTGCCCCTGGCTCCCGGGGGGCCTCTGCCCTATGCTTATGGGGGCTCTGTCCGGGGGCTTCCTCTGCTGTCTACTGGGTGGATGCGTGGTTGTCGCTGCGGTGGGCATCCTGGGTTCTGTGCTCCGTGGGGGCTGCTGGTGGCCTGGGTCTTGTGGCCCTCTCTGCCTGCTTCTGATTGCTTGGGGGGGCTGTAGATTGTGGCCGTGTACACTTATACACTCTAACTAACACATAACTAAGCACGGTTAATGTAGGTCCTGTGCCATGGGTGTTGCATGTTCTCACACACACACACAACACACATTAGTCCAGTAGCAGTTCATGCATTACCATGTCGCCTCAGGTCATCTATATGCGATTGCCACTACTTGTGCTTGTTTTTGTTCGTTTGTGTGTTTGTTTGTTTTTTTCTCTGCTTGTCTGCTTTCAGGTGCTCCTGGTGGCGCTAAGGCTGGATTCGCAACAGAGACCATGGATTATTGTCTGTTTTGTTTTTTTACAGGTGTAGTAGCTGGTTGTCTGGTTTTTGTTTCTATTTTTGTTCTGTTTCCTCTTCTTTCCTCTTCTTGTTTCCTTGTCCCCCCTTCCGGTTCAGTTCTATTACATGTTATATATTGTAAACAGAAATAAATAAATGGGCATCAAGGGGAGCTTTACATTTGTAAAAATTCCCTTGGCAAAGGAAATCTGTTTGGCATAAAAGGTATTCACAATTCTGCTGCCATAATGCTGAACAGAACAAGGGAAAAAAAGTGAAGGAATTCATTTTACAGCAAAATCCTGAATCGTGCATAACTCCTCATAAGGAGTGTATTGCTCAAACATAAGTGTGGTTCTTTCTCATATAAGGTAATATAAAGAAGTTTATACTTAAAACCAGCGCAGACATGGATAAATAAGAAGGACAACGCAGTTTTAACTTGGTTTGAGTGAAGGAATTAATTTTACAGCAAAATCCTGAATCGTGCATAACTCCTCATAAGGAGTGTATTGCTCAAACATAAGTGTGGTTCTTTCTCATATAAGGTAATATAAATAAGTTTATACTTGAAACCAGCTTAGACATGGATAAATAAGAAGGACAAAGCAGTTTTAACTTGGTTTGAGTGAAGGAATTCATTTTACAGCAAAATCCTGAATCGTGCATAACTCCTCATAAGGAGTGCATTGCTCAAACATAAGTGTTGTTGTTTCTCATACAAGGTTATAAAAAGAAGTTTATGTTTGAAACCAACTTAAACTTGGACAAATATGAAGGACAAAGCAGTTTTAACTTGGTTTGAGTGAAGCAATTAATTTTATGGCAATATCTAAAATCTTGACTATCTCCTTAAAGTAAAGCGAATTCCAGAAGAACAAGTGTGGTTCTTTCTCATATAAGGTAATATAAAGAAGTTTATACTTGAAACCAGCTTAGACATGGATAAATAAGAAGGACAAAGCAGTTTTAACTTGGTTTAAGTGAAGGAATTCATTTTACAGCAAAATCCTGAATCGTGCATAACTCCTCATGAGTGTATTGCTCAAACATAAGTGTTGTCCTTTGTCATACAAGGTTATAAAAAGAAGTTTATGTTTGAAACCAGCATAAAGGGACAAATATGAAGGACAAAGCAGTTTTAACTTGGTTTAAGTGAAGGAATTCTTAGTTAGCAGTTCCTTGATGAGGGATATTTCAGACACCAAAATCCACCCCATCAGTATCAGTGATCACGCTCCAGTTTCTATCACACTGAAGAATAAAAGAGTTATACCACCAGGAATTCGAGATTCCTGCTGGTGGCCTGGGTCTTGTGGAAAAGCAGTCATGAGAGGCAAAATAATCTCTTTTTCATCAAATAAGAAAAAGAGGGAAAGTTCAAGGATATCAGATTTAGAACTCAGGATCAAATCATTAGAAGTTGTCTACAGGCCTGGGTCTTGTGGCCCTCTCTGTCTGCTTCTGATTGCTGGGGGGGGGGGCTGTGGATTGTGGCCCTGTACACTTATACACTCATAACTAACCACGGTTACCATGTAGATCCTGTGCCATGGGTGTTGCATGTTCTCACACACACACACACACACATTTATTAGCCCAGTTGCATGCTCGCTAAGCAGTTGATGTATTATCATGTCGTCTCAGGTCATCTATATCCACAGCTGTGTTGTATGCGATTGCCGCTTCTTGTGCTTGTTTGTTTGTGTGTTTGTTTTTTCTTTGCTTGTCTGCTTTCAGGTGCTCCTGGTGGCGCTAAGGCTGGATTCCCCTCAGAGGCCATGGATTGTTGTCTGTTTTGTTTTTTACAGGTGTAGCAGCTGGTTGTCTGGTTTTTGTTTCTATTTTTGTTCTGTTTCCTCTTCTTTCCTCTTCTTCTTTCCTTGTCCCCCGGTCCGGTTCAGTTCTATTACATGTTATATATTGTAAACAAAATAAATAAATGGGCATCAAGGGGAGCTTTACATTTATAAAACTTCCCTTGGCAAAGCAAATCTGTTTGGCATCAAAGGTATTCAGACTACAATTCTGCTGCCATAATGCTGAACAGGACAAGGGGGAAAAAAAAAAAAAAAAAAAAAGAAGTTGTCTACAGTACCTCAAAAGAGGAACACACACTGAATGAACTAAGAAAAGCTTAATTGAATTAAACAAAATTATTAACAAACAAACACAGTTTCTGATACAAAGACTTCGTGTGGAGAACTTTGAGCATGGCAATAAATCTGGAAGGTTCCTAGCTAACCAACTAAAGACAAATAAAGAGAAAACAACAATCACTTCTGTTAAAGACTGAAAAGGAAATGTCACCCATGAAATCAACAATGCTTTTAGGGACTTCTATAAAACCTTATATTCATCACAAAATGATCCATCAGACAGTAACATAGATCATAGACTATTCTATCATCAACAACCTGGAAACCACAATAGTCTCTCTAGATGCAGAAAAAGCATTTGATCGAGTGAACTGGAAATTTTTATTTGCATTATTAAACAAATTCGGGTTTGGGTCACACTTCATCAACTGGATAAGGATATTATATAGCTCCCCAAATGCAAGTGTCAGGACTAATGATCAAACTTCTCCAAGCTTCAGTCTGCAGAGAGGTACAAGACAGGGTTGCCCACTTTCTCCCTCACTTTTTGCTATTTTCATCGAACCTTTAGCAGCTGCTATCAGACAAGATAGAAATATTAAAGGCATCCAACCCCAAAATATTGAGCATAAAATAAGTCTTTATGCTGATGATGTATTACTTTTCCTCCAGAACTCACAGACGTCTCTCACTCACACGATCACACTCATAAATAAATACTCAGCACTTTCTGACTACTCTATCAATTGGTCTAAGACCACAGTTCTGCCCATTAACTGTAGGGTCCAGAATATACCTGCGATCACTTTACAGTCAGGAAATATTAGATATTTAGGCATAAACATTTCCTCCAGGCTCTCAGAGCTAACAAAGCTAAATTATGTGCAATTATTAAAGACAGTAGAGGACGATCTCTCTCGTTGGAAGTCCTTACCTATATCACTTATGGGGAGAGTTACAACCATTAAAATGATGATACTATCAAAAGTTAACTATTTGTTCTCAATGATGCCCATAAAACCATCTGCTACTTGGTTTAAGTCACTAGATTCATGCATCTCCAAATTTCTGTGGAAAAACAAACCACCACGTATTAGTTTAAAAACGCTACAGAAAACCAAGGAAAGTGGTGGATTAGATTTACCTCATTTTCAGCACTATTCCTTAGCCAATAGGTTACAGTATATATAAAACATAGTTTGCACCTAGCCCAATAGATGCACCATTGATATATATAGAACAAGCATTGTGGGATAATCTGGAAATCTCTGACCTGCCACTTATTAGTCAAAACGTAAAAAAATCACAAATGTTTTAAAAGCATTAACATCAGCACTTCTCTGACAGCCTGGTGGGAATTTCTTAAAATAACAAAGTCTTCACATGTCCCGTGTAAGCTTACACCCATCTGGAACAATCCTGACATCCTGCAAAACAAAAAAATGCTAAACTTTACTCTGTGGAAGATCAAAGAAATCAAACATCTGGAACATATAATCCAAAATGGAACATTTATTTCATTTGATGAGCTCATATCACAACATGAGATAGGCAGCAATAATTTCCTAGAATATCAACAACTTAAGTCTATAATAACAAAGAAATATATCTTCCACCAACCAGACTTACAACTCCCGATTAGGGTAGCAGAGTTTCTAAGCATCTGCATCCCAAAACTACTATCAAAAATATATAAATTATTATCTAAGATAGATGACACAATGTCTCTACCATCCTCATGAGATTTATATATTAGTTCTAGTCATAGCTTCTGGCCACAAACATGTTTGAACACCTTTAGAATGACTCGAAATCCTAATTTACAGCTCATACAATACAAAATTCTTCATAGAACACACTATAAAGGACAAAGGATGTTCAGGATGGGTCTAACACACTTAAACTTCTGCTCACATTGCACAAATAACACACCTGATGATTATGCACACGCTTTGTGGTTTTGTGCGCCTGTCCAGAAGTTCTGGTTTGAAGTCTGTACGGATCTATCAACATGGCTAAAGTGTAGCATTCCTGCATGCCCCACACTGTGCATACTGGGTGACTTAGACAACATCAACATGGAAATGAACTCAGCACACATGGTCCTCACAGTGTTGTTAGCCCGATTTTTTCATTGGAAGCCCAAGAATAAGCTGGAGAAATTGTTTATTAAAAAAGTATTTATTAGTGGTCACAAGTAGAGTATATTGCAGCGCTGGACTCGGAGTGCCAGAGCTCCCGCAGGAAATCCGTCAGGCCGAGCCCCGTTATCCGGAAACATGTCATATTTCTTGTCAGAGTATAATTGGCCAGTTTTGAGATGCATGATCAGGCCAGCTGCTGTCCTTGTTGTGTTCTTTGGATATGATAAACAATGTGTGTGTATGTGTGAGTGCTGTTTTAGGTGTCTAATGTACCAGACCTATCTGCCCTAATAGAGATGTTTTGTCTGACCCAGTTGTTTATGTCATTCTAAGGTCTTGGACCATTTAAGGTCATCTGTTGTGCAGTATGAGCAGAGTGGAAAAGTACCAGCTAGGAACATAGGTTATTTAGTAAAATACAGAAAATGAATTTATAATTTCTAAGAACAAAGCCAATTATAACAACTCCCCCTTTTGACATGATTTAATCATGTCAACTAAATGAGGTAGGAATGTTATATTCTGTATTGTGTCACACCTGTTAGCGGCAGCCAACTTAGCAGGTCCCCAAACTGCAAGTGGCCAACTACCTTGAGGTGCAGCACAACCAGACAGGAGATTCTTGTTATCCCCCTTTTGATATAACTTCATTATGTGAGCTGTTATGTGTAAGCTGTTCTTCTTTGCAATTATCAGCAGCAAGCAAGTTTTCATTGCATATGCATGTGTAAAATAATTGTAATACGTTAGCTAAACCTTTCTGTATCAGGAGTGTTTATCATGATGCTGGGAACAGAACCTCTTTCCCAGAATAGTTCAACCTTCATTACTCAACTGATCATAACTCTGCAATGAGCACATTTCTTAAAAGCTATAAGTATCACGCCTGTACGTGTATGCAAGGAATAAATTAATAAATGTTTCAATATGTCTTAAAATTAGTGTGTGTATGTGGCCCCAAACCCAATCTCTGTGTAGAATCTTAGTTCATTTTGGCCCAAAACTATATGTGGTTTAAGCAGTGGCAAGACCCTGCTCACCCATAAGTACCATTACAACACATAACAATAATTAACTAAGCTACAACAATTCATAAAATATTGAAACTCAAAAAGTGCTTAAGGCAATTAACATTACCATCAGGATCGTCCACTGTTCGCAGCGAATAGGAGCGAAAAACCCGATGGCTGATATCCGGGAAAATTCTCCTATGGCCCCATTCCCCCTTGGCGACCGACCACTTAATTACCTTTCAGTGCCTAAGGTCCCGCTCCGAACAGCCGATTCACACCAATGGCAATGGACATATGTATGAATTCCTATGATTAGTAATTGGTCTACTTAAAATCATTAAACTAAAGAGGAACATCACAAAACACAAAACAATACAGTACAGACATTTAAACATGACTTGAATATGAAGATATGACCCTGTTGAGAACAGATGAGTAATGATAGATGTAGTGTAAAAACTAACAATTTCTTTTGAGTGAAAATTTTATGATAACATTGTGCAGAGTGGTGTAGTGCAGCTCAGTCTCTTGTGGTCCAATCCTGTCACTGCTTGGTGTTTGGTTGTCCTTCTGGCTGAACCTCAGTTCAGCAGTCTGAGCTAACTAGGAAGGAGAGGTTACCAGCACTTCACTTCCACAAAGGGGTCTTTACCACCCGTTTTCTCTAACTAATCTTTTTCTTTGGGACAATTAAGGAGATAATTCAGATTATTTTGTTGACAGTGGTTGAAGGTTGTATGGTTGTTCAACCATTATCTTGGCATGATGATCGTGCCTCCCAGAATTTCAGACTGACGTCTTGTCAGTCACTTGGCTGTGAGTCCTTTAGAGGTTCTGCTGCAGATGCAGTTAATTTAAGCTGTGGATGAATGTTAGCAGGAGAGAGAACTGAGCAGCACAACATGTCATTTTCACAATGTTTTATATTCAGGAATTGTCTTTTAACAGGTTCAATCCCAGTATTCATTGGTCGACAAATTAAGTTTTCATATGAACCCCAAACAAAAACAAATAAATAAACCGAAAAATAAATAAATAAATAAATGAAATGAAAAACAAAACAACTGGCCAGTTGATAGAAACCATGTTTTAGGACAGTACCTTAGACTCACCAACCTGCTCACCCATAAGTACCATTACAACACATAACAATAATTAACTAAGCTACAACAATTCATAAAATATTGAAACTCAAAAAGTGCTTAAGGCAATTAACATTACCATCAGGATCGTCCACTGTTCGCAGCGAATAGGAGCGAAAAACCCGATGGCTGATATCCGGGAAAATTCTCCTATGGCATGATGATCGTGCCTCCCAGAATTTCAGACTGACGTCTTGTCAGTCACTTGGCTGTGAGTCCTTTAGAGGTTCTGCTGCAGATGCAGTTAATTTAAGCTGTGGATGAATGTTAGCAGGAGAGAGAACTGAGCAGCACAACATGTCATTTTCACAATGTTTTATATTCAGGAATTGTCTTTTAACAGGTTCAATCCCAGTATTCATTGGTCGACAAATTAAGTTTTCATATGAACCCCAAACAAAAACAAATAAATAAACCGAAAAATAAATAAATAAATAAATGAAATGAAAAACAAAACAACTGGCCAGTTGATAGAAACCATGTTTTAGGACAGTACCTTAGACTCACCAACCTGCTCACCCATAAGTACCTTGCTGTACAGCATTAATGTGAAATCCAGTACCATCAACCTTTTCTGTGGAAAAAACTTCAAACCATTTAGAGAACACAGCAAGACAAAGACAAAACACAAGACAACATAGAACAAAAGACAAAAGGAAGACAAAGACTCACAGAATTTTGGGAAAATCTTGAGAAGTGTTAGTAAACTATGATTAATTGTTGTATCTCCACCCCCCCGATGAGACTTAGTCTCATCCGTATGTTAGTTCTGCTGAACTCTTCCACTGCAGTTTCTGCTCCTGTGTTGCTGCTGCAGGACAGAAATGTTTGTGGTTAGAGTTCATTTTGGGAGCAGCACAGCATCAAGAAAGCAGCCATTTCTTCTCAATGAGTAACTGATTAACCTTTTTGGGATAAATATTGTCTGTCCTCTTAATTCAGCTCAGAGTGCTTTTGATAAAAATTTCAGCACGATCTGCTTAATTCTCACTTGTTACTTCATACTAAATTCTATTTAATTCTTACCAGTGGCTGTGTTTCGTGATGCTGAGCCATCCACAGACAGTTCAGGATCAGCATTAAGTTTTTTCTGCTCCATTTGAATTAGAAACACTTCATGGGGTACCAACAGTGTGACATCAGAGTTTCTTATAACATCACATGATACAATAACATATTTCCATACAAATTAGAATCAAAGACAAAGGTTTATTCTATTTTTCTATTTGTCTCAATTCCTCATTTATTTATTTTTTAGATGAGCCATGTGGCCTTGTGCTGCTAAATTTTTCCTTAGCAGTGCCACAGCATCGTGCTTGTGTTCAGATCTTTGGTTGGTTATTGATCACTGTTATCTTGCATGCATGCTTTGACCTAAGGGCCAGGATTCTTGATATTATTTTGTAATATTTTTAAAAAAAAAATTTTTCCTGGTAGCAGTTTTGGAATGTTAGCTAAATTGTTCAGGATCATTCTTGTTTTTTCTTGACATGAATTAGGCCTTTAATCGTGCAGTTCAAAGCTCTGTGCTTTACCTTACTTCGAGCAGCTCTGCCTCAGTTTATTATGTTTTACTTAATCTTTACTTCTTCCTTCCAGTATGTGTGGATGTATGTGGGTGTATGTGTACGTATAGATGTGCGTGTGTGTGTGTGTGTATGTGTGTCTATATGTGGCCTTGGATTTCACTGCTTTGTTTTATTTTCTTCTATCATTTTCTTCTATGAAAAGTGTTATGAAAATAAAGTTTGATTGATTGATTGATTGATTGATTGCACCAGATTAAACAACTTGGGTCATCTCCCATGTAAATTCTCGAATGAACCAGAACACATGATTAAAACTGTTCTCACAGAACATTTTATTCATCCCATTCATATCTTTTTCGTTCGACCAACATTTCATGACTGAGCACAGATCGGATTGTACCTTGTATCTTGTTTCTCAATAAATTGTAATTGAAGTGGGTTGTTGCCATTTTCCAGAGATCTTTTAGTCACCTGGTGTGGAGTGGTGGGAAGAGAGGGTGTGTCCAGATTACTGTTGTAGTTCTTTGTAACTTGAGCTTTTAATGTCTGACTTTCACACAGGAGAGGTGTGAAAATTAGTTATTGTAACCTTTATTGTTTCTGCTACTGTGGTTCTACAGTCTAGTCTCCACAGTGGTGTTTTCCTTTGGTTTCATCGTCAGTGGTCCGTTCAGTCTCTGATAGAGTTTTAGTCCCCGTGGTCTAGTCTTTGTCAGAAGTGAGGTTCCTAAGTTAGTCCGGACCTCAGTTAATGTTCTTTCGGTAGGATCTTGAGCCTGAGTACAGTGATCCTTGTGGATCCAGTTACTCAGTCTATTCTCAGTCAACCATACCTTTACACAATGTGTTGTAGCTTCTGCGTCCTGTCCATATAGGAGAGGACCAGTTAAGTTTGTTCAATTTCCTGGTCCTATTCCTTGCTGAGATATACTCATCACCGTGTTATTCAGTTGTTTCACATTCACACAAGTTTCCATACTGTAGTACAACAAGGGGTGAGCCTGTTGGTGCAGTTGTAAATGGACAGGGTGTTTCCTCCCTGTCATGACCTCATGTGGGACAACATGACAACATTCATGGTGGCATTTGGAGTAAATCTTAGGCTAACACAATACGTAGAGCTTCAGCCCAGGTTAACTGTGTGTCTGCACAGACTTCTTTTCGGCCTTTTTGATGGTTCTATTTGCTCTTTTCACTAGTCCTTGTAAAGCTGGGTGAGAGACTGCACCGAGCTTATGTGTAATTCCAAACAATTTTTCCACTTCTCCTAGTTCTTCATTGGAGAAGTGAGTACGATTATCTGATCTTATCACTTCTGGTACCCCAAATCTTGGAATAATTTCTGTTGCAAGCCATTTAATGACTTCTTTTCCTTTTTCGGTTTTAGTAGGTGTGGCTTCTACCCATCTAGAAAAGGGAGCTACACACACTAGAAGAAATAGTTTACCTTCAGTCCTGTTCGCTGCTCCCATGTCAGTAAACTCAATTACTATCTGTTTCCAAGGGGCATCAGGTACTGGGAAACTACCTAGTCCTGCTTTGAGATTGAACAGCTTGCAAATTTCACAAGATTGCACAAAATATTTTATTGTGTCTTTTAGGTGGGGGTGCCACCAGTGTTGTGAAATGAGCGCTGTTACTTTTGAGCTAGCACAGTGAGCTCTACTGTGTGCTTCTTGACATAGCAAATTTAGTAGTCCAGTTTGAGCTACTATTTTGCCTTCATGATTCCAGCAGCGTCCTGTGGAATCTTTTTTTTTTCGTTCCATGCTTGCTTTTCAGATGGTGCCGCTGCTTCGTGAAGTTCTTTAATGTTTTCTAAACATAATTTTCGTTGTGATTTTTCCTCAAATGTTTTCTGAGACATCTGGTTAAATGCAGTATACCCTGCTTTTGTTTTTGCTGCCTTATCTGCCGCATTGTTGCCTCTAGCTACTCTCCCATCTCCCTTTTGATGTCCTCTGCACTCGACTCTAGCAACTTGTTTTGGTTCAAGTATGGCATAATATAGTTCGAGTAATTGATTCAAGTGTTTAACCGGGGTGCCTGCTGAGGTCACAAAGCCTTTCCTTTTCCAGTGACACATGTCTGGTTTAGAGGCATGTCCTTAACTGTAAACACTGTTTTTATTTCACTAATTTATTCAATGTTTATTGTTAGATTAATTCATATTTATCTGCAGAGTTAGAATTTGCTAATAGTATTAATATAGTGTTCAGCTGACTTGACTTGACTTGTTATGACTCAGACTTACTGCAGCTGTCTTTAAATTTCTTTTAGAGGTTTCTTCTTCAAGAAACTCATTGGTGATATCTGACTCTCGTTGTGCCTTTTATTGCCGTGTTTTTGTTAATTTCCTAATAATCTAACTCACTTTAAACCTTTATATAAAGCACGTTGCTGCTCTGTTAAGATAACAGATCCATTGATTCATAGATCTGCTGCAGTTAAATAGTTAAATGGTTTAATGAGATCAATTATAAATACTGATGATAAATATTAACTCAGAATTGGTGAAAATAAGCAGAGGAGAAGTATTTAGATCAGCTAAATTTTAAGTCATGTTACTGTGATCTCTAACACAATAAAGGCTAACCTTTAATGCTTTAAGATGGTAAGAAACTGTCTGACACCTATCTGCCTGACCTTGCTGTTAAATCCCGATATTTTCTAATATGTCATATGGTCTGACTGTCCGGTCTCAGACCTGCTTCAGGTGGAAATCATAAAGTCTCAATTTGTAGAACATCTTTTGTTCAGGCAGTTTTTCAATTAAAGGATCAAAGATTTAAATGCTATGTCTCTTGTAAGCCATTTAATGACTTCTTTTCCTTTTTCGGTTTTAGTAGGTGTGGCTTCTATCCATCTAGAAAAGGGAGCTACACACACTAGAAGAAATAGTTTACCTTCAGTCCTGTTCGCTGCTCCCATGTCAGTAAACTCAATTACTATCTGTTTCCAAGGGGCATCAGGTACTGGGAAACTACCTAGTCCTGCTTTGAGATTGAACAGCTTGCAAATTTCACAATATTGCACAAATTATTTTATTGTTTCTTTTAGGTGGGGGTGCCACCAGTGTTGTGAAATGAGTGCTGTTACTTTTGAGCTAGCACAGTGAGCTCTACTGTGTGCTTCTTGACATAGCAAATTTAGTAGTCCAGTTGGAGCTACTATTTTGCCTTTATGATTCCAGCAGCGTCCTGTGGAATCTTTTTTTTTTCGTTCCATGCTTGCTTTTCAGATGGTGCCGCTGCTTCGTGAAGTTCTTTAATGTTTTCTAAACATAATTCTCGTTGTGATTTTTCCTCCAATGTTTTTTGAGACATCTGGTTAAATGCAGTATACCCTGCTTTTGTTTTTGCTGCCTTATCTGCCGCATTGTTGCCTCTCGCTACTCTCCCATCTCCCTTTTGATGTCCTCTGCACTCGACTCTAGCAACTTGTTTTGGTTCAAGTATGGCATAATATAGTTCGAGTAAGTGATTCAAGTGTTTAACCGGGGTGCCTGCTGAGGTCACAAAGCCTTTCCTTTTCCAGTGACACATGTCTGGTTTAGAGGCATGTCTTTAACTGTAAACACTGTTTTTATTTCACTAATTTATTCAATGTTTATTGTTAGATTAATTCATATTTATCTGCAGGGTTAGAATTTGCTAATAGTATTAATATAGTGTTCAGCTGTACAGCTCTCTGGTTGCTGTGGCTGTTTTTAAATGTGCCATGAAAACAAACCTTGACTTGACTTGTTATGACTCAGACTTACTGCAGCTCTCTTTAAATTTCTTTTAGAGGTTTCTTCTTCAAGAAACTCATTGGTGATATCTGACTCTCGTTGTGCCTTTTATTGCCGTGTTTTTGTTAATTTCCTAATAATCTAACTCACTTTAAACCTTTATATAAAGCATGTTGCTGCTCTGTTAAGATAACAGATCCATTGATTCATAGATCTGCTGCAGTTAAATAGTTAAATGGTTTAATGAGATCAATTATAAATACTGATGATAAATATTAACTCAGAATTGGTGAAAATAAGCAGAGGAGAAGTATTTAGATCAGCTAAATTTTAAGTCATGTTACTGTGATCTCTAACACAATAAAGGCTAACCTTTAATGCTTTAAGATGGTAAGAAACTGTCTGACACCTATCTGCCTGACCTTACTGTCAAATCCCGATATTTTCTAATATGTCATATGGTCTGACTGTCCGGTCTCAGACCTGCTTCAGGTGGAAATCATAAAGTCTCAATTTGTAGAACATCTTTTGTTCAGGCAGTTTTTCAATTAAAGGATCAAAGATTTAAATGCTATGTCTCTTGTAAGCCATTTAATGACTTCTTTTCCTTTTTCGGTTTTAGTAGGTGTGGCTTCTATCCATCTAGAAAAGGGAGCTACACACACTAGAAGAAATAGTTTACCTTCAGTCCTGTTCGCTGCTCCCATGTCAGTAAACTCAATTACTATCTGTTTCCAAGGGGCATCAGGTACTGGGAAACTACCTAGTCCTGCTTTGAGATTGAACAGCTTGCAAATTTCACAATATTGCACAAATTATTTTATTGTTTCTTTTAGGTGGGGGTGCCACCAGTGTTGTGAAATGAGTGCTGTTACTTTTGAGCTAGCACAGTGAGCTCTACTGTGTGCTTCTTGACATAGCAAATTTAGTAGTCCAGTTGGAGCTACTATTTTGCCTTTATGATTCCAGCAGCGTCCTGTGGAATCTTTTTTTTTTCGTTCCATGCTTGCTTTTCAGATGGTGCCGCTGCTTCGTGAAGTTCTTTAATGTTTTCTAAACATAATTCTCGTTATGATTTTTCCTCCAATGTTTTTTGAGACATCTGGTTAAATGCAGTATACCCTGCTTTTGTTTTTGCTGCCTTATCTGCCGCATTGTTGCCTCTCGCTACTCTCCCATCTCCCTTTTGATGTCCTCTGCACTCGACTCTAGCAACTTGTTTTGGTTCAAGTATGGCATAATATAGTTCGAGTAAGTGATTCAAGTGTTTAACCGGGGTGCCTGCTGAGGTCACAAAGCCTTTCCTTTTCCAGTGACACATGTCTGGTTTAGAGGCATGTCTTTAACTGTAAACACTGTTTTTATTTCACTAATTTATTCAATGTTTATTGTTAGATTAATTCATATTTATCTGCAGGGTTAGAATTTGCTAATAGTATTAATATAGTGTTCAGCTGTACAGCTCTCTGGTTGCTGTGGCTGTTTTTAAATGTGCCATGAAAACAAACCTTGACTTGACTTGTTATGACTCAGACTTACTGCAGCTGTCTTTAAATTTCTTTTAGAGGTTTCTTCTTCAAGAAACTCATTGGTGATATCTGACTCTCGTTGTGCCTTTTATTGCCGTGTTTTTGTTAATTTCCTAATAATCTAACTCACTTTAAACCTTTATATAAAGCATGTTGCTGCTCTGTTAAGATAACAGATCCATTGATTCATAGATCTGCTGCAGTTAAATAGTTAAATGGTTTAATGAGATCAATTATAAATACTGATGATAAATATTAACTCAGAATTGGTGAAAATAAGCAGAGGAGAAGTATTTAGATCAGCTAAATTTTAAGTCATGTTACTGTGATCTCTAACACAATAAAGGCTAACCTTTAATGCTTTAAGATGGTAAGAAACTGTCTGACACCTATCTGCCTGACCTTGCTGTTAAATCCCGATATTTTCTAATATGTCATATGGTCTGACTGTCCGGTCTCAGACCTGCTTCAGGTGGAAATCATAAAGTCTCAATTTGTAGAACATCTTTTGTTCAGGCAGTTTTTCAATTAAAGGATCAAAGATTTAAATGCTATGTTTGTTTGACTGACTTTTTAAGAGAGCTGTTAAATCTTAATTCAACAACAAACTGGTTCTAATGTTTAGTTTTAAACAGTCTGTTCTTCCTGGATTTATTTTGGACATTGTATTGCTTCTTATCTCTTCACTGTAATACTTGCATTGAAAAGCGATTTTCAGATTGTCCATTCAATGTGGTATTTCTCCCATTCAAATTTATTTGAAAATAAATTAATTATTGAATTGATGATAAATGCTCTAGTAAAAACTTCCATTATCATTGTAAATTTTTTGACTAAATAACTATATGTAACTCTGGTACTCTTTAAGTACAGGCCCATGATCAATCAGAATCTGTCCTCACTCTCAGGGCTGAATGGGGGAAGAAGGAAGCAGGGTTGGGATGAGATAATCTTAGGGTGAGAGCATTTATGACAAAGCTAAGGATATCTAACCTTTTCTTTTCCAATTACACATGTCCACATGTACAGCCTAAGCTGTTTATGCTGAATCTGTATAAATGGTCATTTTTTTATTTTGCTAAATGGCATGCTTCTGTTATTGAGTGTGATGTTAGGAAGATGTGTCTTATCTGCTAGTGTAGTAGGATGTGTCCCTGGAAAAGATGACGTTGTGTCTGGCACGTGCTGTGGTAGAGGTGCAGAGGACTGCGTCTGAATAGAGAATTTAACTTCTCCAAAAAAAATACTGACAGTCTGCAAGAAATGTTACTGCTTTTTTTTCCGTCTTTTTCTGCCCTTGCTCTCTGCAATAAACCTGCCTCTTTTAGCTTTGCTGTTGCTTGATTCCTACTGCCTGTTGCTTGTTTTGAAAACATAGAGAAATCACTCAGTTGCGGTGGCGCACTTTCAAACCCTCCAAACATTCCTTTCCCTTGCATTTCTCTCGTCCAATTTACAAATCTATCTGTCTCTCTTTTTTCGTCTTCTCTTGGAACTTTTTTCTGCCATCTCGTCAACGTCTCAAATAATACCGACCCCAATGAGCCGGGTTTACATGTTTTCCACTTATCAACAAAGGTTTGTGACATATTCAGGTATTTCACGTGTTAATCAGAATGGGTGAATGGTGCAATGCCCGAGTGTTGGACCTGACCAAGAAGCTTCTACACAGAATCTTTTACTCTGTGCGCTTGATCGCCTAAAATATCAATCAGTAAAATATCAACCAAATAGCAAACCACCCCACATTTTCATGAAAAATAACCAACTTAGCCCTGTGTCCTTATGCAGAGATAAACACTTAGTGTATCGCCTGTTCACAACAACTGCAGAACCACCGCCGCTTGTGGAAGAGAAAAAAAAAACAAAAAAACAGACATACCGCCGATTGTGGATTTTACAGTCCAAGCACCAAATGCGTAGTAATAACAGACACACCGCCGATTGCAGATTTTACAGTCCAAGTGCCAATTGCACAAAGATTACTTACTCTGCCTATTGTGAAGTAATAAAGACCCACCGCCGATTGCAGATAAAGGTCTAAGCGCCCTTGTGCACAGAAATTACTCACGTCGCCTGTTGTGCAGTAATGTAGACCCACCGCCGATTGTGGATTTTACGGTCCAAGTGCCAATTGCACAGACATTACTCGCGCCGCCAATTGCGGACTAACAGACCCCCGTCTTTTATTTGGCCAAATTGTACTAAACTAGGACACATATGACTCTCCCTATGTGAGACTATGTGTTTATACTTTACATGTGACCACCTAGTAAACCTGTAGACACAAATTTTGTGCTTTTGATTTAGTGATCGGAGGACATCCTAATTCAGACAATTTAGTTTAGAATGACCAATGTGCAGAAATTTCACATATCCTGATACAAGAGGTTTTCTGCTCACCTTGTGTTTTAGGCGCCTTGAATTGTCTGAAGAAGGGTCCCCTCCAACCAGCTCTGGAAGTTCTCGATCGGACACGGTCTCAGAGTCAGCCAATCCGGGTCACGGCACCAATTGTTAGCCCGATTTTTTCATTGGAAGCCCAAGAATAAGCTGGAGAAATGGTTTATTAAAACAGTATTTATTAGTGGTCACAAGTAGAGTATATTGCAGCGCTGGACTCGGAGTGCCAGAGCTCCCGCAGGAAATCCGTCAGGCCGAGCCCCGTTATCCGGGAACATGTCATATTTATATTCAGCTTTATCTCACAGAAGTTGTATTCACACTTGTCAGAGTATAATTGGCCAGTTTTGAGTGGCATGATCAGGCCAGCTTCTGTCCTTGTTGTGTTCTTTGGATATGATAAACAATGTGTGTGTATGTGTGACTGCAGTTTTAGGTGTCTAATGTACCAGACCTATCTGCCCTAATAGAGATGTTTTGTCTGACCCAGTTGTTTATGTCATTCTAAGGTCTTGGACCATTTAAGGTCATCTGTTGTGCAGTATGAGCAGAGTGCAAAAGTACCAGCTAGGAACATAGGTTATTTAGTAAAATACAGAATATGAATTTATAATGTCTAAGAACAAAGCCAATTATAACAGTGTTATGTATCGCAAAGAAAACTATTCTCATGAACTGGAAAGCGAAGAACAATCTGTGTATTAACCAGTTTAGAAATGTTCTTTTAGATTATATTAGCATGGAAACAATGTGTGCCTCCCAACATCAATTGGCTTAATTTCATTCTCTCTGGTCCCCACTGATTAGGTTTATCATATAGTCGTGGTGGGTTGCTATCCCGTCGCTCTGGGCGGTTGAGTGTGTGCTGGGGGGGGGCTGTGTGGCTTCGGGCGTCTGGTGGTCTCTCGGGTCGTGAGGACGGGGTTGGTCATTCCTGGAGGGGACTGTGTGTCGGGCTTGGAGGGCAGTTTTGGGGGCTTGCGGGTGGGGCTGTCTTGCGGTGTGGGGCAGGGTACCTTAGGGGCCTTGGGGTGGTGACTGCTGGCTCTGTACCGGGTGGCCGGGCCGCTCTGGCGTGGGTGGTGGTGCTGGGCCTTGGCCCTGGTGGCTGGGTGATGCCTGGTGTGCCCGCTGCGCTACACCCCAGCGGAGTCAAGGGAGGGAGGACGTGTGGATGTATGGGATGTGAAAGTGTTTGTGGTGATGATTGGGCCTGGGTCTGGGACTTGCTGTCGCCTGGCCTGCCTGTGCTTCTCCCAATGGGGGGGGCGGCGTTGCCTCTCCCCACTGCTCGCGACCTCACCCACCTGTGGGCACGTCTTGACTCCCAGGGCACTTGGCCAGGGGCGGTGGGGCATGCGCTGACCCACTGTGTGGCTGTCTGGGGCGCTTGGCCCACCCGGGTATTGGGTGTGGCCTCTAACGGTGGGTTTTGGGGCGCTCGGGCTCCTGGGGCCTCTCTGCACGGCCCATGTCTGGGCGGCTGGGGCCTGGTGGGGTCGGTGGGCTATTGCCCCTGGCTCCCGGGGGTTCTCTGCCCTATGCTTATGGGGGCTCTGTCCGGGGATTTCCTCTGCTGTCTACTGGGTGTATGCGTGGTTTTCCCTGTGGTGGGCATCCTAGGTTCTGTTCTCCGTGGGGGCTGCTGGTGGCCTGGGTCTTGTGGCCCTCTCTGCCTGCTTCTGATTGCTTGGGGGGGCTGTGGATTGTGGCCTTGTACACTTATACACTCATAACTAAGCACGGTTATCATGTAGGTCCTGTGCCATGGGTGTCGCATGTTCTAACACACACACACACACAACAAATTCATAAGTTTTAGGGAAGTTAGTCAATCAGAAGTAATGAAGCATTACTTAACCATAGCATTACTTAACATTAATATGTTAAATTCTCTATTTCCGGCTTATGTTTCTGATACACTTATGATTTTTTTTCAGAAGAGCTAATCTCAAATTTAGAAAATGTTTCAGTTTGGCTTGAAAATCATCTGCACCTGAAAGGTCTGACTGTCTGGTCTCAGACCTGCTTCAGGTGGAAAGTATTTCATTTTTAATGCCTTGAACTTTGTCATTAAAGAATATTCCAATTTCATTACCCTTATATGTAGAAATGAGTTCTAAATGCAACCTGGAGGGTTTGTTAATCTGTTTACTGTAGCAAGCAAGACATGAGAGTTGTTACTGCAGAAAAATAACTCTCTCTTCATCTATGCAAAGTCACACGCTGAGTTAGACCAAACATTTCAAGGAAAGTAGTGAGTTCTTTAGCTTCAAGTCCCCTGTTATGACTAAACAGTCAACAGCAGTGCACACAATTTAAAGAAATTCAGTAAAATCATCAATAAAATCATTCTGCGGTGAGACAAAGTATTTAAGATAATTTTATCTCCATTTTTAAATGACACATGCTTGAATTAAGGACAAAAATAAATGTTTTATCTTGTGAGTGGGTATATTGGCCCTGAATATGGCACAAAGACCCTCCCCACTCTCGTCTTGTCTTGTTGTTTCATCTCTCAGTTAAATACATAAAATCAAGACTATGAGAGGAAAGTATCAAAAGCATTGTTAGACAGGAAAAAGTCAGAAAGCTGTTGGTATACAACTTTTCCTAGGACTTTGCCTAAGAATGGCAGGTTTGATATGGAAATGATAAAAATCTCAGCTTGTAAAACATCTTTTGCTCAGACAGTTTTTCCTGTGAAATGAGTAAAGATTTGAAATGATCTGTTTGTTTGTCTGAGATCTTCTGAACTTTAACTCTTTAAGAGAGCTGCTAAATCTTAATACACAAACTTGCACAAATGTCTAGCTCTAATCCTTGTTGTCCTTTTTTTTGTTGTGCTTTTTTAAACTAGATTTACTTTGTACATTACTTTTGTATTCCCCTTCTCTAGGATTGGGCAATTTTACCATGTTCAATTCTCCCTCAAACCCAAATTTATTTTCTCATCTCTCTAAGTATTCAATATTATCGGGTTTTTTCTGAAACATGATTTTAGCACTCCCACTTAACTCCCGGTTAGCTTTAAAACAGATATTTCCCATACTGTCCTCTTGCAGCTAATCAATTTTCGGTGGAGTTATTGTGAGTACTATTGAATGAAACACTACTTCTGTCGCTATGTCACGAGCAACAACCAGATTCCAATGTTCACTTCAACTCAATTAGTCAGTAACACATTTTTCTGTCGTCACCAGCAGCAACATCACACACCAGCAGCTGTTTCACTCTTATACATACATAGCAAATAAAACAACACTGCAGCAAAGAAGGAAAAAAAACAATTTAACAAACAAACAATTCAACAACCAGCCCCTTTAACAAACAAACAAATTAATTTCACAAACAAACGATTCAACAATCAGGCCATTTAACAAACAAACGATCAGACGTATAACACTAACAAAAACTAACATGGATTTAAAACTTGCGATCTTTCATCGCAAACTCTCTTAAGAAAGATTCTGTTTCTAACACGCGGCGCAGAGTTATTTATTCCTGTAGTCTTCTCACACAGACTATGGACTAACCTTTTCTGACTGCATTTTTGTTGTCCTTGGTTAATCCCACCACTACACATGTTTACCAGTTAAAAGGCTAATCTTTTCTGACCGTTTCATTTGTGGGTTATCCAATACAACATACAGTTACCAGTTAAAAGGCTTTTTTCCTTTGCTTCACCTTTTCTGACTGCTATTATGTTTTCATGGGTTAATCCTATACACAGTTACCAGTTAAAAGGATGACCTTTTCTGACTGCTTCTTTTATGGGTTAATCCAACACAACCTACACACGGTTACCAGTTAAAAGGCTTACTTTTTCTGACTGCTTCATTTGTGAGTGATCCAACATAACTTTTACACAGTTACCAGTTAAAAGGCTTCTTTACTAGGTTGCATTCGAAATAGTATATTCTTAGGAAAATAGCAACGACTCAATCTATTTAAAGGCCTCCAGTTTTCCATCAATTGCTAGTTAATTAATCAAATATTTCCCTAATAATCACACTATTTCCAACCAACAATAGTAATACAAAGGGTTCCTTACCATAAATCCACTGGTAAGTTAAACAACGAAGAATCCAGCAAGTCTGTCCACTGATTCAAAAATAGATCCTGTCACCTTTCCTCCAGCCAGTGGCAGCCGGCCTCTATCAGAAACTGTGCTGAGAGGACTTCAGTTAGGAATCCTGGACTCCCCCGTGCACGGTTTCAGCTCCGATTCTGGAAGGTGGAAAGGACTTAGAATCTGGCTCGAAGGACCATTATGTTAGAAAAATTCTCTTAAAATTAGGCTCAGAGTCGCTTGATACGATAAACACAAAACATTTATTTCTTGCAAGATAGAGACAAGTCCGCACAAATCCACACAACCTGTCGGGAAGATCACTCAGAGTTGTCTCCCGACAAAATGGTGCTCCAGCTATTTATGTTGTTTATGCTTGCTGATCACACAATGTTATGGGAAAAGGTGCTTCTCTCCCCATTCCTTGTTATGGGAAGGAACATAAAAGGTGCTTCTCACCAGTTAATATTATGGGAAAGACTAGTACCAGAGTAAAAACACTTTTGCTTGAATCATAGAAGAGGAAAGATGGAGGGACTCTTCTAAGCTGGTTTCAAGTATAAACTTCTTTATATTACCTTCTATGAGAAAGAACCACACTTGTTCTTCTGGAATCCGAAATTCGTTTTCTTTTAAGGAGATAGTCAAGATTTTAGATATTGCCATAAAATGAATTGCTTCACTCAAACCAAGTTAAAACTGCTTTGTCCTTCATATTTGTCCATGCTTAAGCTCGTTTCAAACATAAACTTATTATTATAACCTTGTATGAGAAAGAACCACACTTATGTTTGAGCAATACACTCCTTATGAGGAGTTATGCACGATTTAGGATTTTGCTGTAAAATCAATTCCTTCACTTAAACCAAGTTAAAACTGCTTTGTCCTTCTTATTTATCCACGTCTACGCTGGTTTCAAGTATAGACTTCTTTATATTACCTTCTATGAGAAAGAACCACACTTGTTCTTCTGGAATCCGAAATTCGCTTTATTTTAAGGAGATAGTCAAGATTTCAGATATTGCCATAAAATGAATTGCTTCACTCAAACCAAGTTAAAACTGCTTTGTCCTTCTTATTTATCCATGTCTAAGCTGGTTTCAAGTATAAACTTCTTTTTATAACCTTGTATGAGAAAGAACCACACTTATGTTTTGAGCAATAAACTCCTTATGAGGAGTTATGCACGATTCAGGATTTTGCTGTAAAATGAATTCCTTCACTTTTTTTTCCCTTGTTCTGTTCAGCATTATGGCAGCAGACTTGTGAATACTTTTATGCCAAACAGATTTTCTTTGCCAAGGGAAGTTTTACAAATGTAAAGCTCCCCTTGATGCCCATTTATTTATTTCTGTTTACAATATATAACATGTGATAGAACTGAACCGGAACGGGGGACAAGGAAAGAAGAAGAGGAAAGAAGAAGAAACAGAACAAAAATAGAAACAAAAACCAGACAACCAGCTGCTACACCTGTAAAAAAACAAAACAGACAATAACCCATGGTCTCTGTTGCGAATCCAGCCTTAGCGCCACCAGGAGCACCTGAAAGCAGACAAGCAGAGAAAAAAAACAAACAAACACACAAACAAACAAAAACAAGCACAAGTAGTGGCAATCGTATACAACTCAACTGTGGATATAGATGACCTGAGGCGACATGGTAATACATCAACTGCTACTGGACTAATGAAAGTGTGTTGTGTGTGTGTGTGAGAACATGCAACACCCATGGCACAGGACCTACATGATAACCGTGCTTAGTTATGAGTGTATAAGTGTACACGGCCACAATCCACAGCCCCCCCAAGCAATCAGAAGCAGGCAGAGAGGGCCACAAGACCCAGGCCACCAGCAGCCCCCACGGAGCACAGAACCCAGGATGACCACCACAGAGAAAACCACGCATACACCCAGTAGACAGCAGAGGAAGCCCACGGACAGAGCCCCCATAAGCATAGGGCAGAGGACCCCCGGGAGCCAGTGGCAATAGCCCACCGACCCCACCAGGCCCCAGCCGCCCAGACATGGGCCGTGCAGAGAGGCCCCAGGAGCCCGAGCGCCCCAAAACCCCCCGTTAGAGGCCACACCCAATACCCGGGAGGGCCAAGCGCCCCAGACAGCCACACAGTGGGTCAGCGCCTGCTCCAGCGCCCCTGGCCAAGTGCCCTGGGAGTCAAGACGTGCCCACAGGTGGGTGAGGTCGCGAGCAGTGGGGAGAGGCAACGCCGCCCCCCCATTGGGAGAAGCACAGGCAGGCCAGGCGACAGCAAGTCCCAGACCCAGGTCCAATCATCACCACACACACTTTCACGTCCCATACATCCACACGTCCTCCCTCCCTTGACTCCGCTGGGGTGTAGCGCAGCGGGCACACCAGGGGGCCAGCAGCCCCCCAGCCACCACAGAACCTGAACCAGCAGAATAATGAATTCCTCCTGGCCACTCCTGCCCGAGCAGCAACCAGGAAGCAGGGGTGTGAGAAGACCCCTCCCCTCACCCTTCTGGCTCTTAAATATTTTCTAATAGTAAGCGATTAAAATTGAGGGGCAGCCAACCTTGTAGAACTGGGAGCGCGGCCCTCTGGGCAGCCTACATACCCAAAGAGCCCCGCCCACCAGATGCCATTCACTGCAACCACCCGCCAAGACCTAATGTGTGTGTGTGTGTGTTTGATAAGTAATGATGTCTAAGGTGTAATTAAAACAGGGGCGGGAACTGCAGAGTGCAGCCAAGGGGACCTACGTGGCCCCATCCACTACAACCCACAGAACACACACGCCCCCAAAACCCTTCATGTGTGAGTGTGTGCTGTGTACAGGAGCCAAAAGAGAGAGGGGTATGGGGATATACACCGGGGCAGCTACTCTCCCCCGGAGAAGGCAGCCAGGGACTGGCTGCAATAGGCACCCCCGCTACCTGGGACCCAACACAGGGCAGGAGGGCCTGATGTCCACCAGGCTCGGGGCCTGCAGCGACCATATTCCGGGAGCTACTGTACCCCCAGAAGGTACCCACCCCGCCCCACCCCACCCCACTCAACCCAACCCCACCCCACCCCGGAGGACCTCTACAAACAAACAAACAAACAACAACAAACAAACCACCCGGTCACACCAGCCGCAGCAGCCCGGGCCTGAGACCCACCACCACCGCATGCCCCAACACCCAAAATATAACAACCACCTGCGGACACCCTGGAGGTCCCAGAGCAACAAGCCTGGCACCAGGACCTGCACCAACCCACCCATACTGTGGCATGTCCAGGGCAACCCAGCCCCCCCGGGCGCAAGGCATCGCTCAGCCACCAGGGCCCAGGCCCAGCAACACCACTCACGCCAGAGTGTCAGATCATTATTTGCAAAAAGCTGATGAGAAAGGGTGAGAATACCCGACTATACAACATCAAATGCGGGAGCGGTACTGTTCGGCTGTGAGTAGGTTTGAATGTCCGACCATAATTGCTGAAAAATGTGTTAGAAAAGACTAGAATGCCGGACAATACATCATCAAGAGCGGGAGAGGTGGTGTTCGGCTGCAAGTAGGTGTGAATGTCCAGCCATAATTACTCACAAACGGGTAAGAAAAGGTAGTATTGCCAGACCATACATTATCAAAACAGGGAGCGGAGGTGGTTCAGCTGCAAGGTGTGAATGTCTGACTAAAGTTTGTAAAAAGCGGATAAGACAAGGTGCGAATGCGCGACAATGTATGATCAAAAGCGGGAGCGGAGGTTTTCGGCTGCAAGGTCTGAATGTCCAATCATAATTTGTAAAAAACGGGGAAGAAAAGGCTCGAAAGCCCGACTATACACCATCAAAAGAGGGAGCGGTGGTTTTCGGCTGCAAGAAAGTCAGAATGTCCACCGATAATTCCTGAAAAATGGATAAAAAAAGGGTGCGAATGCCCAACCATACATCATGAAAAGCAGGAGTAGATGTGTTCGGCTACAAGTTTTGAATGTCCGAGCAAAGTTTGTAAAAGGCGGGTAAGAAAAGGTTCGAATGCCCGAACATACACCATCAAAAGAGGGAGCGGAGGCGTTCCGCTGTAAGAAGGTGTGAATGTCCGACCATAGTTGGTAAAAAGTGGGTAAGAAAAGGTTAAAATACCCGACTGTACACAATCAAAAGAGGGAGCGGAATTGTTCAGCTACAAGAAGGTGTGAAAGTTAGACCATGGTTTGTAAAAAGCGGGTAAGAAAAGGTTCGTATGCCCGAATATACACCATCGAAAGCGGAAGCGGAGGTGTTCGGCTGCAAGAAGGTGTGAACGTCCGACCAAAGTTTGTAAAAAGCAGTTAAGAAAAGGTTTGAATATCTAACCAAACATAATCAAAAGCGGGAGCAAAGCTGTTCGACTGCAAGTAGGTGTGAATGTCAGATCATAATTTTCTAAAAGCTGAAGAGAAAGGGTGAGAATGCCTGACTATACACCATCAAATGCGGTAGCGGAGTTGTTCGGCTGTGAGTAGGTGTGAATCTCCGACCATAATTGCTGAAAAATGTGTTAGAAAAGGTAAGAATGCCGGTCCATACATCATCAAAAGCGGGAGAGGTGGTGTTCGGCTGCAAGTAGGTGTGAATATCCAGCCATAATTACTCACAAACGGGTAAGAAAAGGTAGTATTTCCAGACCATACATGTTCAAAACAGGGAGCGGAGGTTGTTCAGCTGCAAGAAGGTGTGAATGTCCGACTAAAGTTTGTAAAAAGCGGGTAAGACAAGGTGAAAAAGCCCGACAATGTATGATCAAAAGAGGGAGCGGAGGTGTTCAGCTGCAAGGTCTAAATGTCCATCAATAATTGCTAAAAAACATGAAAGAAAATTTTCGAAAATCAAACCGCACATGATCATAAGTGGGAGAGGAGGTGTTCAGCTGCAAGAAGGTGTGAATGTCCCTCCATAATTCCTGAAAAAAGGGTAGAAAAAGGTGCGAATGCCCAACCATACATTATCAAAAGCAGGTGTGAATGTCAGATCATAATTTGCAAAAAGCTGATGAGAAAGGATGAGAATGCCCGACTATACAACATCAAATGCGGGAGCGGAGGTGTTCGGCTCTGAGTAGGTGTGAATGTCCGATCATAATTGCTGAAAAATGTGTTAGAAAAGGTAAGAATGCCGGACCATACATCATCAAAAGCGGTAGAGGTGGTGTTCGGCTGCAAAAAGGTGTGAATGTTCGACTAAAGTTTGTAAAAAGCGGGTAAGACAAGGTGCGAATGCTTGACAATGTATGATCAAAAGCAGGAGCGGAGGTGTTCAGCTGCAAGAAGGTCTAAATGTCCATCAATAATTGCTAGAAAACATGAAAGAAAATTTTCGAAAATCAAACCGCACATGATCATAAGTGGGAGAGGAGGTGTTCAGCTGCAAGAAGGTGTGAATGTCCACCCATAATTCCTGAAAAATGGGTAAAAAAAAGGTGCGAATGCCCAACTATACATTATCAAAAGCAGGAGTGGATGTGTTCAGCTAAAAGAAGGTGTGAACGTCCGACCAAAGTTTGTAAAAAGCAGTTAAGAAAAGGTTCGAATAACCAACCTAACATAATCAAAAGCGGGAGTAGAGCTGTTCGACTGCAAGTAGGTGTGAATGTCAGATCATAATTTGCAAAAAGCTGATGAGAAGGGGTGAGAATGCCCGACTATACACCATCAAATGCGGGAGCTGTGAGTAGGGGTGAATGTCCGACCATAATTGCTGAAAAATTTGTTAGAAAAGACTAGAATGCCGGACCATTCATCATCAATAGCGGGAGAAGTGGTGTTCGGCTGCAAGTAGGTGTCAATGTCCAGCCATAATTACTCACAAACGGGTAAGAAAAGGTAGTATTGCCAGACCATACATGATCAAAAGAGGGAACGGAGGTGGTTCAGCTGCAAGGTGTGAATTTCTGACTAAAGTTTGTAAAAAGCGGGTAAGACAAGGTGCGAATGCCCGACAATGTATGATGTATGATCAAAAGAGGGAGCGGAGGAGTTCGGCTTTAAGAAGGTCTGAATGTCCAACCATAATTTGTAAAAACTGGGGAAGAAAAGGCTTGAAAGCCCGACTATACACCATCAAAAGCGGGAGCGGAGGTGTTCGGCTACAAGAAGGTGTGAACGTCCGACCAAAGTTTGTAAAATGCAGTTAACAAAAGTTTCGAATATCTAACCAAACATAATCAAAAGCGGGAGCAGAGCTGTTCGACTGCAAGTAGGTGTGAATGTCAGATCATAATTTGCAAAAAGCTGAAGAGAAAGGGTGAGAATGCCCGACTATACACCATCAAATGCGGTAGCGGAGTTGTTACATGATCAAAACGGGAAGCAGAGGTGGTTCAGCTGCAAGAATGTGTGAATGTCCGACTAAAGTTAAAAATATTTTTAAAAAAGCGGGAGGAGAGGTCTTCGGATGAGAGTGGTTGAGAATTTACAACCATAATCTATAAAATGCGATGAAAAAAAAGGTGTGATAGAACACTAAAAGGTGGATCGGAAGTGTTCGGCTGCAAGAAGGTGTGAATGTCCGACTATATTTGGTGAAAAGCAGGTGAAGCAAGGTCTGAATGCCCAACCTTACATCATCAAAAGCGAGATCAGAGGTGTTTGGCTGCAAGAAGGCCATAGTTTGCCAAAAGCGGGTAAGGTGCGAATGACCGACTAAATATCAACAAAAGTGGGGACGGAGGTCTTCGGATGCAAGTGGGTGTGAATATCCCACCATACTTATATGAGAGGAAGCTGTGAATGGCCGACCATAGTTTGCAAAACGCGGGTGAGAAAAGGTGCGAATGTCCAACCCTACATGATCAAAACAAGGAGCGTAGGTGTTTGGCTGCGACAAGGTGTGAATGTCCACCCATAATTAATAAAAAGCGGTAACAAGTAGGTTCGAATGCCCAACCATACATCATCAAAAGCAGGAGTGGATGTGTTCGGCTACAAGAAGGTTTGAATATCCGACCATAGTTTGTAAAAAGCGGGTAAGAAAAGCTTTGAATGCCCGAACATACACCATCAAAGGAGGGAGCGGAGGTGTTCCGCTGTAAGAAGGTGTGAATGTCCGATCATAGTTGTTAAAAAGCGGGTAAGAAAAGGTTAAAATACCCAACTGTATACAATCAATAGCGGGAAAGGATGTGTTCGGTTACAAGAAGGTGTGAAAGTCCGACCATGGTTTGTAAAAAGCAGGTAAGAAAAGATGCCAATGCCCGACAATGTATGATCAAAAGAGGGAGCGAAGGTTTTCGGCTTTCAGGTTTGAATGTCCGACCATAGTTTGTAAAAAGCGGGTAAGAAAAGGTTCGAATGCCCGAAAATACAACATCAAAAGCGGGAGCGGAGGTGCTTGCCTGCTTGAAGCTGAAAAACTCTTCTCCCGCTTATGATCATATTCAGTTTGACATTCGAAAATTTTCTTTCATGTTTTCTAGAAATTACTGATGGACATTCAGACCTTCTTGCAGCTGAACACCTCCACTCCCGCTTTTGATCGTGTATAGTCGGGCTGTCGAGCCTTTTCTTCCCCGGTTGTTACATATTATGGTTGGACATTCAGACCTTCTTGCAGCCGAACACATCCACTCCTGCTTTTGATGATGTATGGTTGGCTATTCGCAACTTTTCTTAACCATTTTTCAGTAATTATTGGTGGACATTCAGACCTTCTTGCAGCTGAACACCTCCGCTCTTGCTTTTGATGGTGTATAGTCGGGCTTTCGAGCCTTTTCTTCCCCGGTTTTTACAAATTATGGTTGGACATTCAGACATTCTTGCAGCCAAAAACCTCTGCTCCCTCTTTTGATCATACATTGTCGGGCATTCGCACCTTTTCTTACCCGCTTTTTACAAGCCATGTTCGGACTTTCACACCTTTTAGTAGCCGAACAACTCCGCTCCCGTTATTGATTGTGTACAGTTGGGTATTTTAACCTTTTCTTACCCGCTTTTTATCAACTATGGTCGGACATTCACACCTTCTTACAGCGGAACACCTCCGCTCCCTCTTTTGATGGTGTATATTCGGGCATTCGAACATTTTCTTTCCTGCTTTTTATAAACTATGGTCAGACATTCACACCTTCTTGTAGCCGAACACATCCACTGCTGCTTTTGATGATGTATGGTTGGGCATTCGAACCTACTTGTTTCCCGCTTTTCATTAATTATGGGTGGACATTCACACCTTGTCGCAGCCAAACACCTACGCTAACTGTTTTGATCATGTATGGTTTGACATTCGCACCTTTTCTCACCCGCTTTTTACTATGGTCGGCCATTCACAGCTTCCTCTCATATAAGTATGGTGGGATATTCACACCCACTTGCATCCGAAGACCTCCGCCCCCACTTTTGTTGATATTTAGTCGGTCATTCGCACCTTACCCGCTTTTGGCAAACTATGGCCTTCTTGCAGCCAAACACCTCTGATCTCGCTTTTGATGATGTAAGGTTGGGCATTCAGACCTTGCTTCACCTGCTTTTAACCAAATATAGTCGGACATTCACACCTTCTTGCAGCGGAACACTTCCGCTCCACCTTTTAGTGTTCTATGGGGTATTCACACCTTTTTTTCACCGTATTTTATAGATTATGGTTGGAAATTCTCACCCACTCTCATCCGAACACCTCTCCTCCCGCTTTTGTTAATATATAGTCGGGCATTCGAACCTTTTCTTACCCGCTTTTTACAAATTATGGTCGAACATTCACACCTACTTGCAGCCGAATACTTCCGCTCCACCTTTTAGTGATGTATGGTTGGCATTTGCATCTTTTCTTACCCTCTTTTTATACTGATTGCTGAAGATTAAGTTGTTCTTTCTCAAACTACAAAATTTTTTTAATTGTTGAAACTTGATTTGAAGTGGATAAGTAAGGAGGACAAACAGTTTTAAGTCAGGCTGATAGAAGGAATTAATTTTATAGCAAAATCTGTATTTCATCATATGTCGAGAGATGCTTATTGCTGAAGAAGTTCTTTCTCATTCTACAAAGTGCAACGTTGTTTATCGTTGAAACTTGATTAGACATGAATAAATATGAAGGACAAAGCAGTCTTAACTTGGTTTGAGTTAAGGAATTCGTTTTATATGGAGAATCTGAATTTGTGCATAACTCGTAAAATAGAGCTTATTTTCGGATTCCTGAAGAATGAGTCTGGTTCTTTCTCATAATACAAAGAAGTGAAGAAATAAGGACAAACCGTTTTACGTCAGTTTGATAGAAGGATTTCATTTTATAGCAAAATCTGTTTTCCTTCATATCTCCTCGAGAGAAGCTTATTGCTAAAAATTAGGTCTGGTTCTTTTTCATACTACAAAATACAGTGTTGTTTATTGTTGAAACTAGATTAGAAGTAGATAAATATGAAGGACAAAGCAGTTTGAACTTGGTTTGAGAGAAGGAATTAATTTTATTGCAAAATCCAAATTCATGCATAACTCGTCAAATAGATAATGATGTGTCGTTCGTGAGCGATTCGTTCGATATGAACTAATTTTTTATATGACTTGGGAGTAACGAGTTGTCTCAGTGAGTGATTCGTTCATTTTCATGCAGTACCCTTACTCACCACATGGCAGGCGACAGCTTCATAAGCTCAGTCAGCAGGACAGGAAACAGTATTGATTCGTTCACGACTCAACTCCTCGGGTGATGGGTCCTCGCACAGGAAACAGTATTGATTCGTTCATGACTCAACTCCTCGGCTGACGGGTCCTCGCACAGGAAACAGTATTGATTCGTTTACGACTAAACTCCTTGGGTCTTCGTTCATTTCTCACGTTTCAAATTCTACGTTTCATTTGACAGGCTGAAGAGCAGTAGGCACAACAGTTTGTCCACAAACCGGATCATTAATCTCATAGACTATTCTAGCATCAACAACTTGGAAACCACAATCGACTCTCTAGATGCAGAAAAAGCATTTGATCGAGTGAACTGGAAATTTTTATTCGCAGCATTAAACAAATTCGGGTTTGGGTCACACTTCATCAACTGGATAAGGATATTATATAGCTCCCCAAATGCAAGTGTCAGGACAAATGATCAAACTTCTCCAAGCTTCAGTCTGCAGAGAGGTACAAGACAGGGTTGCCCACTTTCTCCCTCACTTTTTGCTATTTTCATCAAACCTTTAGCAGCTTCTATCAGACAAGATAGAAATATTAAAGGCATCCAATCCCAAAATATTAAGCATAAAATAAGTCTTTATGCTGATGATGTATTACTTTTCCTTCAGAACTCACAGACGTCTCTCACTCACACGATCACACTCATAAATAAATTCTCAGCACTTTCTGACTACTCTATCAACTGGTCTAAGACCACAGTTCTGCCCATTAACTGCAGGGTCCAGAATATACCTGCGATCACTTTATAGTCAGGAAATATTAGATATTTAGGCATAAACATTTCCTCCAGGCTCTCAGAGTTAACAAAGCTAAATTATGTGCAATTATTAAAGACTTATTAAAGAAAGTAGAGGACGATCTCTCTCGTTGGAAGTCCTTACCTATATCACTTATGGGGAGAGTTACAACCATTAAAATGATGATACTACCAAAAGTTAACTATTTGTTCTCAATGATCCCCATAAAACCATCTGCTACTTGGTTTAAGTCACTAGATTCATGCATCTCCAAATTTCTGTGGAAAAACAAACCACCACGTATTAGTTTAAAAACCCTACAGAAGACCAAGGACTGTGGTGGATTAGATTTACCTCATTTTCAGCACTATTCCTTAGCCAATAGGTTACAGTATATATCAAAACTGTTTAAACCTAGCCCAATAGATGAACCATGGATAAATATAGAACAAGCATTGTGTGATAATCTGGAAATCTCTGACCTGCCACTTATTAGTCAAAACGTAAAAAATCACAAATGTTTCAAAAGCATTAACATCATCACCTCTCTGACAGCCTGGTTGGAATTTCTTAAAATAACAAAGTCCTCACTTGTCCCGTGTAAGCTTACACCCATCTGGAACAATCCTCACATAATGCGAAACAAAAAAATGCTAAACTTTCCTCTGTGGAAGATCAAAGGAATCAAACATCTGGAACATATAATCCAAAATGGAAATTTTATTTCATTTGATGAGCTCATATCACAACATGAGATAAGCAGCAATAAATTCCTAGAATATCAACAACTTAAGTCTATAATAACAAAGAAATATATCCTCCACCAACCAGACTTACAACTCCCGACTAGGGTAGCAGAATTTCTAAGCATCTGCACCCCAAAACTACTATCAAAAATATATAAATTATTGTCTAAGATAGATGACACAATGTCTCTTCCATCCTCAAAATGGGAGGCAGATTTATCCATCAGTTCTAGTCATAGCTTCTGGCCACAAATATGTTTGAACACCTTCAGAATGACTCGAAATCCTAATTTACAGCTCATACAATACAAAATCCTTCATAGAACACACTATACAGGACTTTTCGCTTGGGTGATGGTGGGTCTCAGGCCTGGGCTGCTGCGACTGGTGTGACCGGGTGGTTTGTTTGTTTGTTTTTTGTTGTTGTTTGTTTGTTTTTTGTAGAGGTCCTCCAGGGTGGGGTTGTGTTGAGTGGGGTGGGGCGGGATGGGTACCTTCTGGGGGTAGAGTAGCTCCTGGAATATGGTCGCTGCAGGCCCCGAGCCTGGTGGACATCAGGCCCTCCTGCCCTGTGTTGGCTCCCAGGTAGCGGGGATGCCTATTGCAGCCAGTCCCTGGCTGCCCTCTCTGGGGGAGAGTAGCTCCCCCGGTGTATATCCCCATACCCCTCTCCCTTCTGGCTCCTGTACACAGCACACACTCACACATGAAGGGTTTTGGGGGCGTGTGTGTTCGGTGGTGTGTAGTGGATGGGGCCACGTAGGTGGTGCCCTTTTGTTGCACTTTGCAGTTCCCCGCCCCTGTGTTAGACATTACTACTTTTCAAACACACTCACACACACACATTAGGTCTTGGGGGGTGGTTACACTGAGTGGCATCTGGTGGGCGGGGCTCTTTGGGTATGTAGGCTGCCCAGAGGGCTGCACTCCCAGTTCTATAAGTTTGGCTGCCCCTCAATTTTAATTGCTCACTATTAGAAAATATTGAAGAGCCAGAAGGGTGGGGGGAGGGGTCTTCTTCGCACACCCCTGCTTCCTTGTTGCTGCTCGGGGCGGGACGGGCCAGGAGGATTAATTAATTGTTCTGCTGGTTAGGGGTCTGTGGTGGCTGGGGGGCTGCTGGCCCCCTGGTGTGCCCGCTGCACTACACCCCAGTGGAGTCGAGGGAGGGAGGACGTGTGGATGTGTGGTAATGATTGGGCCTGGATCTGGGACTTGCTGTCGCCTGGCCTGCCTGTGCTTCTCCCAATGGGGGGGCGGCGTTGCCTCTCCCCACTGCTCTCGACTTCACCCACCTGTGGGCACGTCTTGACTCCCAGGGCACTTGGCCAGGGGCGCTTGGGCAGGCGCTGACCCACTGTGTGGCTGTCTGGGGCGCTTGGCCCTCCCGGGTATTGGGTGGGGCCTCTAACGGGGGGTATTGGGGCGCTCGGGCTCCTGGGGCCCGGGTCTGGTGCACGGCCCATGTCTGGGCGGCTGGGGCCTGGTGGGGTCGGTGGGCTGTTGCCCCTTGCTCCCGGGGGGCCTCTGCCCTATGCTTATGGGGGCTCTGTCCGGGGGCTTCCTCTGCTGTCTACTGGGTGTATGCGTGGTTGTCCCTGCGGTGGGCATCCTGGGTTCTGTGCTCCGTGGGGGCTGCTGGTGGCCTGGGTCTTGTGGCCCTCTCTGCCTGCTTCTGATTGCTTGGGGGGGCTGTGGATTGTGGCCGTGTACACTTATACACTCATAACTAAGCACGGTTATCATGTAGGTCCTGTGCCATGGGTGTTGCATGTTCTCACACACACACACACACACACACACAAACAACACACATTCATTAGTCCAGTAGCCGTTGATGTATGTGTCGATTGCCACTACTTGTGCTTGTTTTTGTTTGTTTGTGTGTTTGTTTGTTCTCTGCTTGTCTGCTTTCAGGTGTTCCTGGTGGCGCTAAGGCTGGATTCCCAACAGAGACCATGGGTTATTGTCTGTTTTGTTTTTTTACAGGTGTAGCAGCTGGTTGTCTGGTTTTTGTTTCTATTTTTGTTCTGTTTCCTCTTCTTTCCTCTTCTTCTTTCCTTGTCCCCCGTTCCGATTCAGTTCTATTACATGTTATATATTGTAAACAGAAATAAATAAATGGGCATCAAGGGGAGCTTTACATTTGTAAAACTTCCCTTGGCAAAGGAAATCTGTTTGGCATAAAAGGTATTCACAATTCTGCTGCCATAATGCTGAACAGAACAAGGGAAAAAAAAGTGAAGGAATTCATTTTACAGCAAAATCCTGAATCGTGCATAACTCCTCATAAGGAGTGTATTGCTCAAAACATAAGTGTGGTTCTTTCTCATACAAGGTTATAAAACGAAGTTTATATTTGAAACCAGCTTAAACATTGACAAATATGAAGGACAAAGCAGTTTTAACCTGGTTTAAGTGAAGGAATTAATTTTACAGCAAAATCCTTAATCGTGCATAACTCCTCATAAGGAGTGTATTGCTCAAACATAAGTGTGGTTCTTTCTCATACAAGGTTATAAAAAGAAGTTTATGTTTGAAACCAGCTTAAACATTGACAAATATGAAGGACAAAGCAGTTTTAACTTGGTTTGAGTGAAGCAATTCATTTTATGGCAATATCTGAAATCTTGACTATCTCCTTAAAATAAAGGGAATTTCAGATTCCAGAAGAACAAGTGTGGTTATTTCTCATAGAAGGTAATATAAAGAAGTTTATACTTGAAACCAGCGTAGACATGGATAAATAAGAAGGACAAAGCAGTTTTAACTTGGTTTAAGTGAAGGAATTGATTTTACAGCAAAATCCTAAATCGTGCATAACTCCTCATAAGGAGTGTATTGCTCAAACATAAGTGTGGTTCTTTCTCATACAAGGTTATAAAAATAAGTTTATGTTTGAAACGAGCTTAAGCATGGACAAATATGAAGGACAAAGCAGTTTTAACTTGGTTTGAGTGAAGCAATTCATTTTATGGCAATATCTGAAATCTTGACTATCTCCTTAAAATAAAGCGAATTTCGGATTCCAGAAGAACAAGTGTGGTTCTTTCTCATAGAAGGTAATATAAAGAAGTCTATACTTGAAACCAGCGTAGACGTGGATAAATAAGAAGGACAAAGCAGTTTTAACTTGGTTTAAGTGAAGGAATTGATTTTACAGCAAAATCCTAAATCGTGCATAACTCCTCATAAGGAGTGTATTGCTCAAACATAAGTGTGGTTCTTTCTCATACAAGGTTATAATAATAAGTTTATGTTTGAAACGAGCTTAAGCATGGACAAATATGAAGGACAAAGCAGTTTTAACTTGGTTTGAGTGAAGCAATTCATTTTATGGCAATATCTAAAATCTTGACTATCTCCTTAAAAGAAAACGAATTTCGGATTCCAGAAGAACAAGTGTGGTTCTTTCTCATAGAAGGTAATATAAAGAAGTCTATACTTGAAACCAGCGTAGACGTGGATAAATAAGAAGGACAAAGCAGTTTTAACTTGGTTTAAGTGAAGGAATTGATTTTACAGCAAAATCCTAAATCGTGCATAACTCCTCATAAGGAGTGTATTGCTCAAACATAAGTGTGGTTCTTTCTCATACAAGGTTATAATAATAAGTTTATGTTTGAAACGAGCTTAAGCATGGACAAATATGAAGGACAAAGCAGTTTTAACTTGGTTTGAGTGAAGCAATTCATTTTATGGCAATATCTAAAATCTTGACTATCTCCTTAAAAGAAAACGAATTTCGGATTCCAGAAGAACAAGTGTGGTTCTTTCTCATAGAAGGTAAAATAAAGAAGTTTATACTTGAAACCAGCTTAGAAGAGTCCCTCCATCTTTCCTCTTCTATGATTCAAGCAAAAGTGTTTTGACTCTGGTAGTAGTCTTTCCCATAATATTAACTGGTGAGAAGCACCTTTTATGTTCCTTCCCATAACAAGGAATGGGGAGAGAAGCACCTTTTCCCATAACATTGAATGTTCCTTCCCATAATAATGAATGGTGAGAAAAGGGCCTTTTCTCATAACATTGTGTGATCAGCAAGCATAAACAACATAAATAGCTGGAGCACCATTTTGTCGGGAGACAACTCTGAGCGATCTTCCCGACAGGTTGTGTGGATTTGTGCGGACTTGTCTCTATCTTGCAAGAAATAAATGTTTTGTGTTTATCGTATCCAGCGACTCTGAGCCTAATTTTAAGAGAATTTTTCTAACATAATGGTCCTTCGAGCCGGATTCTAAGTCCTTTCCACCTTCCAGAAACCGTGCACGGGGGAGTCCAGGATTCCTAACTGAAGTCCTCTCAGCACAGTTTCTGATAGAGGCCGGCTGCCACTGGCTGGAGGAAAGGTGACAGGATCTATTTTTGAATCAGTGGACAGACTCGCTGGATTCTTCGTTGTTTAACTTACCAGTGGATTTATGGTAAGGAACCCTTTGTATTACTATTGTTGGTTGGAAATAGTGTGATTATTAGGGAAATATTTGATTAATTAACTAGCAATTGATGGAAAACTAGAGGCCTTTAAATAGATTGAGTCGTTGCTATTTTCCTAAGAATATACTATTTCGAATGCAACCTAGTAAAGAAGCCTTTTAACTGGTAACTGTGTAAAAGTTATGTTGGATCACTCACAAATGAAGCAGTCAGAAAAAGTAAGCCTTTTAACTGGTAACCGTGTGTAGGTTGTGTTGGATTAACCCATAAAAGAAGCAGTCAGAAAAGGTCATCCTTTTAACTGGTAACTGTGTATGGGATTAACCCATAAAAACCTAATTAGCGGTCAGAAAAGGTCATCTTTTTAACTGGTAACTGTGTGTAAATTGTGCTGGATTAACCCATAAAAGAAGCAGTCAGAAAAGGTCAGCTTTTTAACTGGTAACTGTGTATAGGATTAACCCATGAAAACATAATAGCAGTCAGAAAAGGTGAAGCAAAGGAAAAAAGCCTTTTAACTGGTAACTGTATGTTGTATTGGATAACCCACAAATGAAACGGTCAGAAAAGGTTAGCCTTTTAACTGGTAAACATGTGTAGTGGTGGGATTAACCAAGGACAACAAAAATGCAGTCAGAAAAGGTTAGTCCATAGTCTGTGTGAGAAGACTACAGCAATAAATAACTCTGCGCCGCGTGTTAGAAACAGAATCTTTCTTAAGAGAGTTTGCGATGAAAGATCGCAAGTTTTAAATCCATGTTAGTTTTTGTTAGTGTTATACGTCTGATCATTTGTTTGTTAAATGGCCTGATTGTTGAATCGTTTGTTTGTGAAATTAATTTGTTTGTTTGTTAAAGGGGCTGGTTGTTGAATTGTTTGTTTGTTAAATTGTTTTTTTTCCTTCTTTGCTGCAGTGTTGTTTTATTTGCTATGTATGTATAAGAGTGAAACAGCTGCTGGTGTGTGATGTTGCTGCTGGTGACGACAGAAAAATGTGTTACTGACTAATTGAGTTGAAGTGAACATTGGAATCTGGTTGTTGCTCGTGACATAGCGACAGAAGTAGTGTTTCATTCAATAGTACTCACAATAACTCCACCAAAAATTGATTCGCTGCAAGAGGACAGTATGGGAAATATCTGTTTTAAAGCTAACCGGGAGTTTCAGAAAAAACCCGATAATATTGAATACTTAGAGAGATGAGAAAATAAATTTGGGTTTGAGGGAGAATTGAACATGGTAAAATTGCCCAATCCTAGAGAAGGGGAATACAAAAGTAATGTACAAAGTAAATCTAGTTTAAAAAAGCACAACAAAAAAAAGAACAACAAGGATTAGAGCTAGACATTTGTACAAGTTTGTGTATTAAGATTTAGCAGCTCTCTTAAAGAGTTAAAGTTCAGAAGATCTCAGACAAACAAACAGATCATTTCAAATCTTTACTCATTTCACAGGAAAAACTGTCTGAGCAAAAGATGTTTTACAAGCTGAGATTTTTATCATTTCCATATCAAACCTGCCATTCTTAGGTAAAGTCCTAGGAAAAGTTGTATACCAATAGCTTTCTGACTTTTTCCTGTCTAACAATGCTTTTGATACTTTCCTCTCATAGTCTTGATTTTATGTGTTTAACTGAGAGATGAAACAACAAGACAAGACGAGAGTGGGGAGGGTAAAACATTTATTTTTGTCCTTAATTCGAGCATGTGTCATTTAAAAATGGAGATAAAATTATCTTAAATACTTTGTCTTACCGCAGAATGATTTTATTGATGATTTTACTGAATTTCTTTAAATTGTGTGCACTGCTGTTGACTGTTTAGTCATAACAGGGGACTTGAAGGTGCACATGGATGTAGCCCATAATAAGCAAGCTAAAGAACTCACTGCTTTCCTTGAAATGTTTGGTCTAACTCAGCGTGTGACTTTGCATAGATGAAGAGAGAGTTATTTTTCTGAAATCATAAAAAAAAAAAAACTGCAGTAACAACTCTTGTGTCTTGCTTGCTACAGTAAACAGATTAACAAACCCTCCAGGTTGCATTTAGAACTCATTTCTACATATAAGGGTAATGAAGTTGGAATATTCTTTAATGACAAAGTTCAAGGTATTAAAAATGAAATACTTTCCACCTGAAGCAGGTCTGAGACCAGACAATCAGACCTTTCAGGTGCAGATGATTTTCAAGCCAAACTTAAACATTTTCTAAATTTGAGATTAGCTCTTCTGAAAAAAAATCATAAGTGTATCAGAAACATAAGCCGGAAATAGAGAATTTAACATATTAATGTTAAGTAATGCTATGGTTAAGTAATGCTTCATTACTTCTGATTGACTAACTTCCCTAAAACTTATGAATTTATGAGCTTAGGAACTGACATCATATTCATCAGAGATTAAAGCATTTATCTCACAGAATGGGAACCAAAAGAGTATTAGTATATATATACATATATATATATATATAATATATTTATATATATTTTATATATAAAATATATATTTTTTAAAAACCAACACAGCAATGAAATATGCTATGTGAGTCAGATATCAAACAATAGTTTTCTTAAGGAGAAATTTAAAGACAGCTGCAATAAATCAGCGTAATATATGGAGTAATATATTAATACTATAAGCAGTTTCTAAGCCTGCAGATAAATATTAATTAAATTAAACAGAAAGGTTTTGCATGTGTGTTCAACAGGTGCCAAACTAGATGGGTCAAATGCAGAGAGTAATTTTGTCTGACTTGTAACATGACAATAAACAGTCATCTTAATGTGTTTGCACAGCAATGGAATAAAGAGGGAAAGCAGAGGAGCACTCTAACAACAAAAAGAAAAGGAAGAAAGGACTAAACTTTTTGTTGGAAGGGAGAGAAGCAACTATTTAGGTGAGGGAAAGCAAAAACACAGATCACAACAGGAGCAGTGACAGAGAAGGAGAGACAGAGCAGGAGGAGATACATGTCGGCTGTGTGGAAGGAGGGGGCATTGGGCGACTGCAGGAGCAAGAGTAAGATAGAGGAAGATTTTGGGAGTCAGTTATGACTAGATAAGAAAAAAACAGGAGCTGTAACCAGGATAGAAGCAGAAAAGCCAGAAAAAGTGTTAAACTTAGAGGGAATTGAACTTATCTTATAGTATGACATCAAACCTGAGATTAGATTGAATGTTTCCGGGACGGAGGTAACTTTTCTATGCGACACAGGTGCAAAACGAACTGTAATCCATCCTGATGACATTTCGGGAGTTGAGGAATCCAAAGAAATTATTTGTGTCAAATCAGCAAATGGTAAGAGCCATCCTGAGCGTTTATCAAAACTCTTGACAGTAACAGATACACGGAGTGGAGTAAGTGCTGATTGTCAAGTTGTCTTGTCCACTCTGTGTCCCTGTAACTTACTGGGAAGGGATTTACTCCATTTATTGAAGCTAAGAATAGTTCCAGAAGAAAAAGGGTTAACTGTAGTTCGAATGAAGTCCGCTCAAACAATGATTCAGCATGAGACCACCTTCATACTGGTATAGTTTGGATCTTGTGTCTACAGGCCCCAGCGCTATCACGCTTCCTCTCCTTAAGAAGGCAAAATAACACGTCTCAGGAAAGCTCACCCTCAGGTCACCACATGAAGTACACTGTACTGTGTATTACAAATATACTCAAGGGGAGGACATATTTAATTTTTTAAACAAATGAGAAAGTTAAAACGTGCTGAAGTTAAAACACTTATACTGGAATAAAGAGGGTTGTTGTGCAGTCAGCTGCTTACTCTCCAAAGATCATGGAATGCACCCCATATGTCACTCTCCAAACCCACAGATGACCACTGGAGGCGTTTAGGTGTGTTTGTGACTGCATGTGAAGAAGCCTCAGATTGGGAGGAGGTGGATCCAGGAATAGAGTATTCTGAGAAACTGGATGCATATACTAGTCCATTAAATTGGACCATGGATGCAAAACCAAATGTACACTTACAAGGACAGATCTGGAAGAATAAAGGTGCCATTTACTATGAAATGTAGAACTTATACTGCCAAAGAGTTTGTTTAAATATGCTTCAGTATCGAGCCATGGAGCACGGCATGTCTCTACAGGAGGGCTGGTAGCAATAATGAACAAGGTTTTTGCAGTGTATGGTTTTATTTATAATAAAATCATAATATCATAATATGATAATAAAGAATTTTTGTCTAACATGTCAAATATGTGCAAATATGATCCATACATATGGCCTAGGACCGGGACGAGGACAGTTCCCGAGGCCGGAGGACCCTTTTCAACACGTTTGTATGGATTTCATTGAATTAAATAAAGGGGTCTCCCTGGTGATTAGTGATGTTTTACCAAATGAAGTGAAGTATTTCCAAATGCACAGGCAGATGTACCCTCAACACTGGTGAATTAGATATTACCTAGATTTGGAATTCCTGAAAAAATCTACAGTGATAACAGGGACGCACTTTGTAAACAATATTATCTTCCTGATGGCGAAGAACTTAAAAGCAAAAAAGGATCTCAGAAACCACTCTGCATATCATCCACAATCAGCAGGTTTGCTGGAAAGACACAATTGAATAATTAGGTCAAGACTGAAGAGACTGGGAAGAATTGGGTTTACTGTTTACCACTAGTAGTCCTAAACATGCATATTACTCTAACTAGCACAGGATTAACTCCATTTGAGATAATGTATAATGTATGACCATTTTTACAACCACAGTTAAAACTATTCACCGGACATGATGAAGAAAGAGAAGAAACCTTAGCAGGATACATGGTTAAAATGTTAACAAGTAGAGAGATCTCTTCTGTCTAGTGTCTGTTCCAGGTGACCCTTTGGAGGAATCTCTAAAACCTGGAGACTGGATCCTCATCAAAGTGATAAAGAAAGATAACTGCTCCAGCCCAAGGTGGGAAGGTCCATATCAGGTACTGCTTACAGAAACCACAGCAGCTAAACTAATATATCCTGGATGCACTTATCACACTGTAAACTAGTAAGGCCACGACCTGCAGAAGTAGGGAAAGATTAGTTACCCACCACCGTTCTCTGAGGCATAAGTCTGACTACAAAGGGGAATTCTCTCAACAGGAGGGGGTTCGTCTCAACCTCAGTGAAGAAAACAACGGCTAAAACGAGAACATAGGGTGTGGCTAAAATAAGACAGGGATAGACAGACAGCAGCCGTGGCATCCATTTAAATTACCAGGATTTGTAGGTTAAAAGGAACCAGTTGTGTATTGTTAATCATTATTCTTATTATCGTATTCCTAATTCTATGGGATTAAGCACAGATTAATAAAAAACTAAAAGATAATGCACTACAATGAATCACACGGACACAGACTGACCACAGAGATAGGAGGTCCCTCAGGTCCAACAGACAACTTGTCAACCTATTTTTTGTTGCAGGAATAGATGGGGTGGCTGACATTGACTTATGCTCAATTATTTTATGTAAAGACAACCAAAAAGCCCATGTGTATTCTGAAAAGTACATATGTGAAATGTATGTTAATACAAGATTTCTGAAGAATCGCCTGTGTATCAGTTGGAATTTTGTTAGAATGTATACAGATTGACAAAATATCCAATCTAATTGTATTGAATGTGCTAAAGCCAGAATATAAATTTAGAAATGAAGCATTACAATTGCATTACAATTGCATAATGAATCTTTTGTACCTAACACAGAGCAATGTAAAACTCTCTCTTTGTTGTTCCCAGCAGTTAAGAAAAGAGACAACTGCCCTCAGCGTTGGCTTATACGGGTAATTTATATATGTTTCATCCACAGGAGTACAGGTAAGAATGTGGGTACACTCATGTCACATAATTGTCAAGAATCCATCTATTGTCACTCAGGACGCAGGTAACTACTCAGCATCTTGGTTTCGGAACCAAACTTCCATGAGAGCAGACCTCTGGTGGGGTTATGAAACTGAGGTCCGTCCTTCTGCCTAACTGGCAGCTGCACAATAGCCCAACTACTGATGCCTTTCCGTCTGTTCCCTGAGGGGGACTTTAAGGCCTTGGGTGAGAAGCTGCAATGTCTCAAGCATTTAACTGTGTCTGGAGGTTCATTTGACAACAGAGTGTACCTGGATAGCATTGGAATTCTGAGTCCCAGATGAATTTAAAGCTAGAAATCAAGTAACTACAGACTTTGAATCTTTTCTTTTCTGGTGGGCAACAATAAAAAAAAATGTTTATTGGATAAATTACATCTACAAGGCATTGCTGAACAATTAAATTGTTTGGAACTTTATCCTGTTCCTTTATTCCTAACAATACTTCCGCAGATGGCAGAATCACAAAGAGGGACTCGCATCACTCTCTGCAGAGCTGATAGAAAATCAACGATCCCTACACTGACATGATGGAGAAGTGGTTTGGTCTCTGTCTGTTGTAGCCATAGTAGCCACCTGTGCTTGATGTTGTATCAAATGCTTGAGAGGACTGTCCCAAAGACTGATTGAAACCATCCGTACCCGCATAATGTATCAACAGGTAGAGGGAGATGATGACAACGAGCGACACATGGATGATGGAGACGATGATACAGATAACATTTAAAGTACTTTGAATGACCCCGAGTGAATTCTCAATGATTTCTTTAATGATTATTTTTGCGTTCATATGAAAGACCAATGAACATGGGAATTGGACCTATTAAAAGACAATTCCTGAATGTAGAGCATTGTAAAGATGATATGTTGCTTCTTCCTGCTAACATTTGTCCACAGTTTGATGAACTGCATCAGCAGCAGAACCACTACAGGACTCAAAGTCAGGTAACTGACCAGGTTTCTGGAATTCTGGAATCCCCATCATGCCAAGATGATGGCGGAACAATCACAAATTTTTATCCACATGTGTACAAAAGGATGGACGGCGAAGCTAAGCGCTCCACCCCAACTGAATGAAAAGCTGATTTGAAGAGTTCATTCCACCAAGACTGAAAAGGAAATGTCACCCATGAAATCAACAATGCTTTTAGGGACTTCTATAAAACCTTATATTCATCACAAAATGATCCATCAGACAGTAACATAGATCAGTTTCATAGATCATAGACTATTCTACCGTCAACAACCTGGAAACCACAATAGTCTCTCTAGATGCAGAAAAAGTATTTGATCGAGTGAACTGGACATTTTTATTTGCAGCATTAAACAAATTCGGGTTTGGGTCACACTTCATCAACTGGATAAGGATATTATATAGCTCCCCAAATGCAAGTGTCAGGACTAATGATCAAACTTCTCCAAGCTTCAGTCTGCAGAGAGGTACAAGACAGGGTTGCCCACTTTCTCCCTCACTTTTTGCTATTTTCATCGAACCTTTAGCAGCTGCTATCAGACAAGATAGAAATATTAAAGGCATCCAACCCCAAAATATTGAGCATAAAATAAGTCTTTATGCTGATGATGTATTACTTTTCCTCCAGAACTCACAGACGTCTCTCACTCACACGATCACACTCATAAATAAATACTCAGCACTTTCTGACTACTCTATCAATTGGTCTAAGACCACAGTTATGCCCATTAACTGTAGGGTCCAGAATATACCTGCGATCACTTTACAGTCAGGAAATATTAGATATTTAGGCATAAACATTTCCTCCAGGCTCTCAGAGCTAACAAAGCTAAATTATGTGCAATTATTAAAGACAGTAGAGGACGATCTCTCTCGTTGGAAGTCCTTACCTATATCACTTATGGGGAGAGTTACAACCATTAAAATGATGATACTATCAAAAGTTAACTATTTGTTCTCAATGATCCCCATAAAACCATCTGCTACTTGGTTTAAGTCACTAGATTCATGCATCTCCAAATTCTGTGGAAAAACAAACCACCACGTATTAGTTTAAAAACGCTACAGAAAACCAAGGAAAGTGGTGGATTAGATTTACCTCATTTTCAGCACTATTCCTTAGCCAATAGGTTACAGTATATATAAAACATAGTTTGCACCTAGTCCAATAGATGCACCATTGATATATATAGAACAAGCATTGTGGGATAATCTGGAAATCTCTGACCTGCCACTTATTAGTCAAAACGTAAAAAAATCACAAATGTTTTAAAAGCATTAACATCAGCACCTCTCTGACAGCCTGGTGGGAATTTCTTAAAATAACAAAGTCTTCACATGTCCCGTGTAAGCTTACACCCATCTGGAACAATCCTGACATCCTGCAAAACAAAAAAATGCTAAACTTTACTCTGTGGAAGATCAAAGAAATCAAACATCTGGAACATATAATCCAAAATGGAACATTTATTTCATTTGATGAGCTCATATCACAACATGAGATAGGCAACAATAATTTCCTAGAATATCAACAACTTAAGTCTATAATAACAAAGAAATATATCTTCCACCAACCAGACTTACAACTCCCGATTAGGGTAGCAGAGTTTCTAAGCATCTGCATCCCAAAACTACTATCAAAAATATATAAATTATTATCTAAGATAGATGACACAATGTCTCTACCATCCTCAAAATGGGAGTGAGATTTATATATTAGTTCTAGTCATAGCTTCTGGCCACAAACATGTTTGAACACCTTTAGAATGACTCGAAATCCTAATTTACAGCTCATACAATACAAAATTCTTCATAGAACACACTATACAGGACAAAGGATGTTCAGGATGGGTCTAACACACTCAAACATCTGCTCACATTGCACAGATAACACACCTGATGATTATGCACACGCTTTGTGGTTTTGTGCGCCTGTCCAGAAGTTCTGGTTTGAAGTCTGTACGGACCTTTCAACATGGCTAAAGTGTAGCATTCCTGCATGCCCCACACTGTGCATACTGGGTGACTTAGACAACATCAACATGGAAATGAACTCAGCACACATGGTCCTCACAGTGTTGTTAGCCCGATTTTTTCATTGGAAGCCCAAGAATAAGCTGGAGAAATCGTTTATTAAAAAAGTATTTATTAGTGGTCACAAGTAGAGTATATTGCAGCGCTGGACTCGGAGTGCCAGAGCTCCCGCAGGAAATCCGTCAGGCCGAGCCCCGTTATCCGGAAACATGTCATATTTCTTGTCAGAGTATAATTGGCCAGTTTTGAGTGGCATGATCAGGCCAGCTGCTGTTCTTGTTGTGTTTTTTGGATGTGATAAACAATGTGTGTGTATGTGTGAGTGCTGTTTTAGGTGTCTAATGTACCAGACCTATCTGCCCTAATAGAGATGTTTTGTCTGACCCAGTTGTTTATGTCATTCTAAGGTCTTGGACCATTTAAGGTCATCTGTTGTGCAGTATGAGCAGAGTGGAAAAGTACCAGCCAGGAACATAGGTTATTTAGTAAAATACAGAAAATGAATTTATAATTTCTAAGAACAAAGCCAATTATAACAACTCCCCCTTTTGACATGATTTAATCATGTCAACTAAATGGGGTAGGAATGTTATATTCTGTATTGTGTCACACCTGTTAGCGGCAGCCAACTTAGCAGGTCCCCAAACTGCAAGTGGCCAACTACCTTGAGGTGCAGCACAACCAGACAGGAGATTCTTGTTATCCCCCTTTTGATATAACTTCATTATGAGAGCTGTTATGTGTAAGCTGTTCTTCTTTGCAATTATCAGCAGCAAGCAAGTTTTAATTGCATATGCATGTGTAAAATAATTGTAATGCGTTAGCTAAACCTTTCTGTATCAGGAGTGTTTATCATGATGCTGGGAACAGAACCTCTTTCCCAGAATAGTTCAACCTTCATTACTCAACTGATCATAACTCTGCAATGAGCACATTTCTTAAAATCTATAAGTATCACGCCTGTACGTGTATGCAAGGAATAAATTAATAAATGTTTCAATATGTCTTAAAATTAGTGTGTGTATGTGGCCCCAAACCCAATCTCTGTGTAGAATCTTAGTTCATTTTGGCCCAAAACTATATGTGGTTTAAGCAGTGGCAAGACCCTGCTCACCCATAAGTACCATTACAACACATAACAATAATTAACTAAGCTACAACAATTCATAAAATATTGAAACTCAAAAAGTGCTTAAGGCAATTAACATTACCATCAGGATCGTCCACTGTTCGCAGCGAATAGGAGCGAAAAACCCGATGGCTGATATCCGGGAAAATTCTCCTATGGCCCCATTCCCCCTTGGCGACCGACCACTTAATTACCTTTCAGTGCCTAAGGTCCCGCTCCGAACAGCCGATTCACACCAATGGCAATGGACATATGTATGAATTCCTATGATTAGTAATTGGTCTACTTAAAATCATTAAACTAAAGAGGAACATCACAAAACACAAAACAATACAGTACAGACATTTAAACATGACTTGAATATGAAGATATGACCCTGTTGAGAACAGATGAGTAATGATAGATGTAGTGTAAAAACTAACAATTTCTTTTGAGTGAAAATTTTATGATAACATTGTGCAGAGTGGTGTAGTGCAGCTCAGTCTCTTGTGGTCCAATCCTGTCACTGCTTGGTGTTTGGTTGTCCTTCTGGCTGAACCTCAGTTCAGCAGTCTGAGCTAACTAGGAAGGAGAGGTTACCAGCACTTCACTTCCACAAAGGGGTCTTTACCACCCGTTTTCCCTAACTAATCTTTTTCTTTGGGACAATTAAGGAGATAATTCAGATTATTTTGTTGACAGTGGTTGAAGGTTGTATGGTTGTTCAACCATTATCTTGGCATGATGATCGTGCCTCCCAGAATTTCAGACTGACGTCTTGTCAGTCACTTGGCTGTGAGTCCTTTAGAGGTTCTGCTGCAGATGCAGTTAATTTAAGCTGTGGATGAATGTTAGCAGGAGAGAGAACTGAGCAGCACAACATGTCATTTTCACAATGTTTTATATTCAGGAATTGCCTTTTAACAGGTTCAATCCCAGTATTCATTGGTCGACAAATTAAGTTTTCATATGAACCCCAAACAAAAACAAATAAATAAACCGAAAAAAATAAATAAATAAATGAAATGAAAAACAAAACAACTGGCCAGTTGATAGAAAACATGTTTTAGGACAGTACCTTAGACTCACCAACCTGCTGTACAGCATTAATGTGAAATCCAGTACCATCAACCTTTTCTGTGGAAAAAACTTCAAACCATTTAGAGAACACAGCAAGACAAAGACAAAACACAAGACAACATAGAACAAAAGACAAAAGGAAGACAAAGACTCACTGAATTTTGGGAAAATCTTGAGAAGTGTTAGTAAACTATGATTAATTGTTGTATCTCCACCCCCCCGATGAGACTTAGTCTCATCCGTATGTTAGTTCTGCTGAACTCTTCCACTGCAGTTTCTGCTCCTGTGTTGCTGCTGCAGGACAGAAATGTTTGTGGTTAGAGTTCATTTTGGGAGCAGCACAGCATCAAGAAAGCAGCCATTTCTTCTCAATGAGTAACTGATTAACCTTTTTGGGATAAATATTGTCTGTCCTCTTAATTCAGCTCAGAGTGCGTTTGATAAAATTTCAGCACGATCTGCTTAATTCTCACTTGTTACTTTATACTAAATTCTATTTAATTCTTACCAGTGGCTGTGTTTCGTGATGCTGAGCCATCCACAGACAGTTCAGGATCAGCATTAAGTTTTTTCTGCTCCATTTGAATTAGAAACACTTCATGGGGTACCAACAGTGTGACATCAGAGTTTCTTATAACATCACATGATACAATAACATATTTCCATACAAATTAGAATCAAATACAAAGGTTTATTCTATTTTTCTATTTGTCTCAATTCCTCATTTATTTATTTTTTAGATGAGCCATGTGGCCTTGTGCTGCTAAATTTTTCCTTAGCAGTGCCACAGCATCGTGCTTGTGTTCAGATCTTTGGTTGGTTATTGATCACTGTTATCTTGCATGCATGCTTTGACCTAAGGGCCAGGATTCTTGATATTATTTTGTAATATTTTTTTTAATTTTTTTTTTCCTGGTAGCAGTTTTGGAATGTTAGCTAAATTGTTCAGGATCATTCTTGTTTTTTCTTGACATGAATTAGGCCTTCAATCGTGCAGTTCAAAGCTCTGTGCTTTACCTTACTTCGAGCAGCTCTGCCTCAGTTTATTATGTTTTACTTAATCTTTACTTCTTCCTTCCAGTATGTGTGGATGTATGTGGGTGTATGTGTACGTATAGATGTGCGTGTGTGTGTGTGTGTATGTGTGTCTATATGTGGCCTTGGGTTTCACTGCTTTGTTTTATTTTCTTCTATCATTTTCTTGTATGAAAAGTGTTATGAAAATAAAGTTTGATTGATTGATTGATTGATTGCACCAGATTAAACAACTTGGGTCATCTCCCATGTAAATTCTCGAATGAACCAGAACACATGATTAAAACTGTTCTCACAGAACATTTTATTCATCCCATTCATATCTTTTTCGTTCGACCAACATGTCATGACTGAGCACAGATCGGATTGTACCTTGTATCTTGTTTCTCAATAAATTGTAATTGAAGTGGGTTGTTGCCATTTTCCAGAGATCTTTTAGTCACCTGGTGTGGAGTGGTGGGAAGAGAGGGTAGGTCCAGATTACTGTTGTAGTTCTTTGTAACTTGAGCTTTTAATGTCTGACTTTCACACAGCAGAGGTGTGAAAATTAGTTATTGTAACCTTTATTGTTTCTGCTACTGTGGTTCTACAGTCTAGTCTCCACAGTGGTGTTTTCCTTTGGTTTCATCGTCAGTGGTCCGTTCAGTCTCTGATAGAGTTTTAGTCCTCGTGGTCTAGTCTTTGTCAGCAGGTGAGGTTCCTAAGTCAGTCCAGACCTCAGTTAATGTTCTTTCGGTAGGATCTTGAGCCTGAGTACAGTGATCCTTGTGGATCCAGTTACTCAGTCTATTCTCAGTCAACCATACCTTTACACAATGTGTTGTAGCTTCTGCGTCCTGTCCATATAGGAGAGGACCAGTTAAGTTTGTTCACTTTCCTGGTCCTGTTCCTTGCTGAGATATACTCATCACCGTGTTATTCAGTTGTTTCACATTCACACAAGTTTCCATACTGTAGTACAACAAGGGGTGAGCCTGTTGGTGCAGTTGTAAATGGACAGGGTGTTTCCTCCCTGTCATGACCTCATGTGGGACAACATGACAACATTCATGGTGGCATTTGGAGTAAATCTTAGGCTAACACAATACGTAGAGCTTCAGCCCAGGTTAACTGTGTGTCTGCACAGACTTCTTTTCGGCCTTTTTGATGGTTCTATTTGCTCTTTTCACTAGTCCTTGTAAAGCTGGGTGAGAGACTGCACCGAGCTTATGTGTAATTCCAGACAATTTTTCCACTTCTCCTAGTTCTTCATTGGAGAAGTGAGTACCATTATCTGATCTTATCACTTCTGGTACCCCAAATCTTGGAATAATTTCTCTTGTAAGCCATTTAATGACTTCTTTTCCTTTTTCGGTTTTAGTAGGTGTGGCTTCTACCCATCTAGAAAAGGGAGCTACACACACTAGAAGAAATAGTTTACCTTCAGTCCTGTTCGCTGCTCCCATGTCAGTAAACTCAAATACTATCTGTTTCCAAAGGGCATCAGGTACTGGGAAACTACCTAGTCCTGCTTTGAGATTGAACAGCTTGCAAATTTCACAAGATTGCACAAAATATTTTATTGTGTCTTTTAGGTGGGGGTGCCACCAGTGTTGTGAAATGAGCGCTGTTACTTTTGAGCTAGCACAGTGAGCTCTACTGTGTGCTTCTTGACATAGCAAATTTAGTAGTCCAGTTGGAGCTACTATTTTGCCTTCATGATTCCAGCAGCGTCCTGTGGAATCTTTTTTTTTCGTTCCATGCTTGCTTTTCAGATGGTGCCGCTGCTTCGTGAAGTTCTTTAATGTTTTCTAAACATAATTCTCGTTGTGATTTTTCCTCCAATGTTTTCTGAGACATCTGGTTAAAAGCAGTATACCCTGCTTTTGTTTTTGCTGCCTTATCTGCCGCATTGTTGCCTCTCGCTACTCTCCCATCTCCCTTTTGATGTCCTCTGCACTCGACTCTAGCAACTTGTTTTGGTTCAAGTATGGCATAATATAGTTCGAGTAATTGATTCAAGTGTTTAACCGGGGTGCCTGCTGAGGTCATAAAGCCTTTCCTTTTCCAGTGACACATGTCTGGTTTAGAGGCATGTCTTTAACTGTAAACACTGTTTTTATTTCACTAATTTATTCAATGTTTATTGTTAGATTAATTAATATTTTTCTGCAGGGTTAGAATTTGCTAATAGTATTAATATAGTGTTCAGCTGTACAGCTCTCTGGTTGCTGTGGCTGTTTTTAAATGTGCCATGAAAACAAACCTTGACTTGACTTGTTATGACTCAGACTTACTGCAGCTGTCTTTAAATTTCTTTTAGAGTTTTCTTCTTCAAGAAACTCATTGGTGATATCTGACTCTCGTTGTGCCTTTTATTGCCGTGTTTTTGTTAATTTCCTAATAATCTAACTCACTTTAAACCTTTATATAAAGCACGTTGCTGCTCTGTTAAGATAACAGATCCATTGATTCATAGATCTGCTGCAGTTAAATAGTTAAATGGTTTAATGAGATCAATTATAAATACTGATGATAAATATTATCTCAGAATTGGTGAAAATAAGCAGAGGAGAAGTATTTAGATCAGCTAAATTTTAAGTGATGTTACTGTGATCTCTAACACAATAAAGGCTAACCTTTAATGCTTTAAGATGGTAAGAAACTGTCTGACACCTATCTGCCTGACCTTACTGTCAAATCCCGATATTTTCTAATATGTCATATGGTCTGACTGTCCGGTCTCAGACCTGCTTCAGGTGGAAATCATAAAGTCTCAATTTGTAGAACATCTTTTGTTCAGGCAGTTTTTCAATTAAAGGATCAAAGATTTAAATGCTATGTCTCTTGTAAGCCATTTAATGACTTCTTTTCCTTTTTCGGTTTTAGTAGGTGTGGCTTCTATCCATCTAGAAAAGGGAGCTACACACACTAGAAGAAATAATTTACCTTCAGTCCTGTTCGCTGCTCCCATGTCAGTAAACTCAATTACTATCTGTTTCCAAGGGGCATCAGGTACTGGGAAACTACCTAGTCCTGCTTTGAGATTGAACAGCTTGCAAATTTCACAAGATTGCACAAAATATTTTATTGTGTCTTTTAGGTGGGGGTGCCACCAGTGTTGTGAAATGAGCGCTGTTACTTTTGAGCTAGCACAGTGAGCTCTACTGTGTGCTTCTTGACATAGCAAATTTAGTAGTCCAGTTGGAGCTACTATTTTGCCTTTATGATTCCAGCAGCGTCCTGTGGAATCTTTTTTTTTTCGTTCCATGCTTGCTTTTCAGATGGTGCCGCTGCTTTGTGAAGTTCTTTAATGTTTTCTAAACATAATTCTCGTTGTGATTTTTCCTCCAATGTTTTCTGAGACATCTGGTTAAATGCAGTATACCCTGCTTTTGTTTTTGCTGCCTTATCTGCCGCATTGTTGCCTCTCGCTACTCTCCCATCTCCCTTTTGATGTCCTCTGCACTCGACTCTAGCAACTTGTTTTGGTTCAAGTATTGCATAATATAGTTCGAGTAATTGATTCAAGTGTTTAACCGGGGTGCCTGCTGAGGTCACAAAGCCTTTCCTTTTCCAGTGACACATGTCTGGTTTAGAGGCATGTCTTTAACTGTAAACACTGTTTTTATTTCACTAATTTATTCAATGTTTATTGTTAGATTAATTAATATTTATCTGCAGGGTTAGAATTTGCTAATAGTATTAATATAGTGTTCAGCTGTACAGCTCTCTGGTTGCTGTGGCTGTTTTTAAATGTGCCATGAAAACAAACCTTGACTTGACTTGTTATGACTCAGACTTACTGCAGCTGTCTTTAAATTTCTTTTAGAGTTTTCTTCTTCAAGAAACTCATTGGTGATATCTGACTCTCGTTGTGCCTTTTATTGCCGTGTTTTTGTTAATTTCCTAATAATCTAACTCACTTTAAACCTTTATATAAAGCACGTTGCTGCTCTGTTAAGATAACAGATCCATTGATTCATAGATCTGCTGCAGTTAAATAGTTAAATGGTTTAATGAGATCAATTGTAAATACTGATGATAAATATTATCTCAGAATTGGTGAAAATAAGCAGAGGAGAAGTATTTAGATCAGCTAAATTTTAAGTCATGTTACTGTGATCTCTAACACAATAAAGGCTAACCTTTAATGCTTTAAGATGGTAAGAAACTGTCTGACACCTATCTGCCTGACCTTACTGTCAAATCCCGATATTTTCTAATATGTCATATGGTCTGACTGTCCGGTCTCAGACCTGCTTCAGGTGGAAATCATAAAGTCTCAATTTGTAGAACATCTTTTGTTCAGGCAGTTTTTCAATTAAAGGATCAAAGATTTAAATGCTATGTCTCTTGTAAGCCATTTAATGACTTCTTTTCCTTTTTCGGTTTTAGTAGGTGTGGCTTCTATCCATCTAGAAAAGGGAGCTACACACACTAGAAGAAATAATTTACCTTCAGTCCTGTTCGCTGCTCCCATGTCAGTAAACTCAATTACTATCTGTTTCCAAGGGGCATCAGGTACTGGGAAACTACCTAGTCCTGCTTTGAGATTGAACAGCTTGCAAATTTCACAAGATTGCACAAAATATTTTATTGTGTCTTTTAGGTGGGGGTGCCACCAGTGTTGTGAAATGAGCGCTGTTACTTTTGAGCTAGCACAGTGAGCTCTACTGTGTGCTTCTTGACATAGCAAATTTAGTAGTCCAGTTGGAGCTACTATTTTGCCTTTATGATTCCAGCAGCGTCCTGTGGAATCTTTTTTTTTTCGTTCCATGCTTGCTTTTCAGATGGTGCCGCTGCTTTGTGAAGTTCTTTAATGTTTTCTAAAAATAATTCTCGTTGTGATTTTTCCTCCAATGTTTTCTGAGACATTTGGTTAAATGCAGTATACCCTGCTTTTGTTTTTGCTGCCTTATCTGCCGCATTGTTGCCTCTCGCTACTCTCCCATCTCCCTTTTGATGTCCTCTGCACTCGACTCTAGCAACTTGTTTTGGTTCAAGTATGGCATAATATAGTTCGAGTAATTGATTCAAGTGTTTAACCGGGGTGCCTGCTGAGGTCACAAAGCTTTTCCTTTTCCAGTGACACATGTCTGGTTTAGAGGCATGTCTTTAACTGTAAACACTGTTTTTATTTCACTAATTTATTCAATGTTTATTGTTAGATTAATTAATATTTATCTGCAGGGTTAGAATTTGCTAATAGTATTAATATAGTGTTCAGCTGACTTGACTTGACTTGTTATGACTCAGACTTACTGCAGCTGTCTTTAAATTTCTTTTAGAGTTTTCTTCTTCAAGAAACTCATTGGTGATATCTGACTCTCGTTGTGCCTTTTATTGCCGTTTTTTTGTTAATTTCCTAAGAATCTAACTCACTTTAAACCTTTATATAAAGCACGTTGCTGCTCTGTTAAGATAACAGATCCATTGATTCATAGATCTGCTGCAGTTAAATAGTTAAATGGTTTAATGAGATCAATTATAAATACTGATGATAAATATTAACTCAGAATTGGTGAAAATAAGCAGAGAAGAAGTATTTAGATCAGCTAAATTTTAAGTCATGTTACTGTGATCTCTAACACAATAAAGGCTAACCTTTAATGCTTTAAGATGGTAAGAAACTGTCTGACACCTATCTGCCTGACCTTGCTGTTAAATCCCGATATTTTCTAATATGTCATATGGTCTGACTGTCCGGTCTCAGACATGCTTCAGGTGGAAATCATAAAGTCTCAATTTGTAGAACATCTTTTGTTCAGGCAGTTTTTCAATTAAAGGATCAAAGATTTAAATGCTATGTTTGTTTGTCTGACTTTTTAAGAGAGCTGTTAAATCTTAATTCAACAACAAACTGGTTCTAATGTTTAGTTTTAAACAGTCTGTTCTTCCTGGATTTATTTTGGACATTGTATTGCTTCTTATCTCTTCACTGTAATACTTGCATTGAAAAGCGGTTTTCAGATTGTCCATTCAATGTGGTATTTCTCCCATTCAAATTTATTTAAAAATAAATTAATTATTGAATTGATGATAAATGCTTTAGTAAAAACTTCCATTATCATTGTAAATTTTTTGACTAAATAACTATATGTAACTCTGGTACTCTTTAAGTACAGACCCATGATCAATCAGAATCTGTCCTCACTCTCAGGGCTGAATGGGGGAAGAAGGAAGCAGGGTTGGGATGAGATAATCTTAGGGTGAGAGCATTTATGACAAAGCTAAGGATATCTAACCTTTTCTTTTCCAATTACACATGTCCACATGTACAGCCTAAGCTGTTTATGCTGAATCTGTATAAATGATCAGTTTTTTATTTTGCTAAATGGCATGCTTCTGTTATTGAGTGTGATGTTAGGAAGATGTGTCTTATCTGCTAGTGTAGTAGGATGTGTCCCTGGAAAAGATGACGTTGTGTCTGGCACGTGCTGTGGTAGAGGTGCAGAGGACTGCGTCTGAATAGAGAATTTAACTTCTCCAAAAAAAATACTGACAGTCTGCAAGAAATGTTACTGCTCTTTTTTTCGTCTTTTTCTGCCCTTGCTCTCTGCAATAAACCTGCCTCCTTTAGCTTTGCTGTTGCTTGATTCCTACTGCCTGTTGCTTGTTTTGAAAACATAGAGAAATCACTCAGTTGCGGTGGCGCACTTTCAAACCCTCCAAACATTCCTTTCCCTTGTATTTCTCTCGTCCAATTTACAAATCTATCTGTCTCTCTTTTTTCGTCATCTCTTGGAACTTTTTTCTGCCATCTCGTCAACGTGTCAAATAATACCGACCCCAATGAGCCGGGTTTACATGTTTTCCACTTATCAACAAAGGTTTGTGACATATTCAGGTATTTCACGTGTTAATCAGAATGGGTGAATGGTGCAATGCCCGAGTGTTGGACCCGACCAAGAAGATTCTACACAGAATCTTTTACTCTGTGCGCTTGATCGCTGGGGGTTCTCCCAGTCTCTTCACTCGTTTTAATTCTCTGTAACACCCTAACTAAATTCCCCTTTATTTTCTAGTCCAATGCCCCCTTTTACAGAACTACTTGAGATCTGTGTCAGTGTAGGAATTCTCCAGCAGTCTCTATTGCTAGATACACTTCCACTAACACAGTAAAATATCAATCAAGTAGCAAACCACCCCACATTTTCATGAAAAATAACCAACTTAGCCCTGTGTCCTTATGCAGAAATAAACACTTAGTGTATCGCCTGTTCACAACAACTGCAGAACCACCGCCGCTTGCGGAGGAGGAAAAAAAAAAACCCAGACACACCGCCGATTGTGGATTTTATAGTCCAAGCACCAAATGCGTAGTAATAACAGACACACCGCCGATTGCGGATTTTACAGTCCAAGTGCCAATTGCACAGAGATTACTTACGCCGCCTATTGTGAAGTAATACAGACCCATCGCTGATTGCAGATAAAGGTCTAAGCGCCCTTGTGCACAGAAATTACTCACGTCGCCTGTTGTGCAGTAATGCAGACCCACCGCCGATTGTGGATTTTACGGTCCAAGTGCCAATTGCACAGACATTACTCACGCCGCCAATTGCGGACTAACAGACCCCGCCCATTGGCATCTACTTCCTATTCAGTTTAGAAGACAGGATGAATTTTATGTCTTTTATTTGGCCAAATTGTACTAAACTAGGACACATATGACTCTCCCTATGTGAGACTATGTGTTTATACTTTACATGTGACCACCTAGTAAACCTGTAGACACAAATTTTGTGCTTTTGATTTAGGGATCGGAGGACATCCTAATTCAGACAATTTAGTTTAGAATGACCAATGTGCAGAAATTTCACATATCCTGATACAAGAGGTTTTCTGCTCACCTTGTGTTTTAGGCGCCTTGAATTGTCTGAAGAAGGGTCCCCTCCAACCAGCTCCGGAAGTCCTCGATCGGACACGGTCTCAGAGTCAGCCAATCCTGGTCACGGCACCAATTGTTGGCCCGATTTTTTCATTGGAAGCCCAAGAATAAGCTGGAGAAATGGTTTATTAAAACAGTATTTATTAGTGGTCACAAGTAGAGTATATTGCAGCGCTGGACTCGGAGTGCCAGAGCTCCCGCAGGAAATCCGTCAGGCCGAGCCCTGTTATCCGGAAACATGTCATATTTCTTGTCAGAGTATAATTGGCCAATTTTGAGTGGCATGATCAGGCCAGCTGCTGTCCTTGTTGTGTTCTTTGGATGTGATAAACAATGTGTGTGTATGTGTGAGTGTTGTTTTAGGTGTCTAATGTACCAGACCTGTCTGCCCTAATAGAGATGTTTTGTCTGACCCAGTTGTTTATGTCATTCTAAGGTCTTGGACCATTTAAGGTCATCTGTTGTGCAGTATGAGCAGAGTGGAAAAGTAACAGCTAGGAACATAGGTTATTTAGTAAAATACAGAAAATGAATTTATAATTTCTAAGAAAAGCCAATTATAACAACTCCCCCTTTTGACATGATTTAATCATGTCAACTAAATGAGGTAGGAATGTTATATTCTGTATTGTGTCACACCTGTTAGCGGCAGCCAACTTAGCAGGTCCCCAAACTGCCAGTGGCCAACTACCTTGAGGTGCAGCACAACCAGACAGAAGATTCTTGTTATCCCCCTTTTGATATAACTTCATTATGTGAGCTGTTATGTGTAAGCTGTTCTTCTTTGCAATTATCAGCAGCAAGCAAGTTTTCATTGCATATGCATGTGTAAAATAATTGTAATGCATTAGCTAAACCTTTCTGTATCAGGAGTGTTTATCATGATGCTGGGAACAGAACCTCTTTCCCAGAATAGTTCAACCTTCATTACTCAACTGATCATAACTCTGCAATGAGCACATTTCTTAAAAGCTATAAGTATCACGCCTGTACGTGTATGCAAGGAATAAATTAATAAATGTTTCAATATGTCTTAAAATTAGTGTGTGTATGTGGCCCCAAACCCAATCTCTGTGTAGAATCTTAGTTCATTTTGGCCCAAAACTATATGTGGTTTAAGCAGTGGCAAGACCCTGCTCACCCATAAGTACCATTACAACACATAACAATAATTAACTAAGCTACAACAATTCATAAAATATTGAAACTCAAAAAGTGCTTAAGGCAATTAACATTACCATCAGGATCGTCCACTGTTCGCAGCGAATAGGAGCGAAAAACCCGATGGCTGATATCCGGGAAAATTCTCCTATGGCCCCATTCCCCCTTGGCGACCGACCACTTAATTACCTTTCAGTGCCTAAGGTCCCGCGCCGAACAGCCAATTCACACCAATGGCAATGGACATATGTATGAATTCCTATGATTAGTAATTGGTCTACTTAAAATCATTAAACTAAAGAGGAACATCACAAAACACAAAACAATACAGTACATACATTTAAACATGACGTGAATATGAAGATATGACCCTGTTGAGAACAGATGAGTAATGATAGATGTAGTGTACAAACTAACAATTTCTTTTGAGTGAAAATTTTATGATAACATTGTGCAGAGTGGTGTAGTGCAGCTCAGTCTCTTGTGGTCCAATTCTGTCACTGCTTGGTGTTTGGTTGTCCTTCTGGCTTAACCTCAGTTCAGCAGTCTGAGCTAACTAGGAAGGAGAGGTTACCAGCACTTCACTTCCACAAAGGGGTCTTTACCACCCGTTTTCCCTAACTAATCTTTTTCTTTGGGACAATTAAGGAGATAATTCAGATTATTTTGTTGACAGTGGTTGAAGGTTGTGTGGTTGTTCAACCATTATCTTGGCATGATGATCGTGCCTCCCAGAATTTCAGACTGACGTCTTGTCAGTCACTTGGCTGTGAGTCCTTTAGAGGTTCTGCTGCAGATGCAGTTAATTTAAGCTGTGGATGAATGTTAGCAGGAGAGAGAACTGAGCAGCACAACATGTCATTTTCACAATGTTTTATATTCAGGAATTGCCTTTTAACAGGTTCAATCCCAGTATTCATTGGTCGACAAATTAAGTTTTCATATGAACCCCAAACAAAAACAAATAAATAAACCGAAAAAAATAAATAAATAAATGAAATGAAAAACAAAACAACTGGCCAGTTGATAGAAACCATGTTTTAGGACAGTACCTTAGACTCACCAACCTGCTGTACAGCATTAATGTGAAATCCAGTACCATCAACCTTTTCTGTGGAAAAAACTTCAAACCATTTAGAGAACACAGCAAGACAAAGACAAAACACAAGACAACATAGAACAAAAGACAAAAGGAAGACAAAGACTCACAGAATTTTGGGAAAATCTTGAGAAGTGTTAGTAAACTATGATTAATTGTTGTATCTCCACCCCCCGATGAGACTTAGTCTCATCCGTATGTTAGTTCTGCTGAACTCTTCCACTGCAGTTTCTGCTCCTGTGTTGCTGCTGCAGGACAGAAATGTTTGTGGTTAGAGTTCATTTTGGGAGCAGCACAGCATCAAGAAAGCAGCCATTTCTTCTCAATGAGTAACTGATTAACCTTTTTGGGATAAATATTGTCTGTCCTCTTAATTCAGCTCAGAGTGCTTTTGATAAAATTTCAGCACGATCTGCTTAATTCTCACTTGTTACTTTATACTAAATTCTATTTAATTCTTACCAGTGGCTGTGTTTCGTGATGCTGAGCCATCCACAGACAGTTCAGGATCAGCATTAAGTTTTTTCTGCTCCATTTGAATTAGAAACACTTCATGGGGTACCAACAGTGTGACATCAGAGTTTCTTATAACATCACATGATACAATAACATATTTCCATACAAATTAGAATCAAAGACAAAGGTTTATTCTATTTTTCTATTTGTCTCAATTCCTCATTTATTTATTTTTTAGATGAGCCATGTGGCCTTGTGCTGCTAACTTTTTCCTTAGCAGTGCCACAGCATCGTGCTTGTGTTCAGATCTTTGGTTGGTTATTGATCACTGTTATCTTGCATGCATGCTTTGACCTAAGGGCCCAGATTCTTGATATTATTTTGTAATATTTTTTTTTATTTATTTTTTCCTCGTAGCAGTTTTGGAATGTTAGCTAAATTGTTCAGGATCATTCTTATTTTTTTCTTGACATGAATTAGGCCTTTAATCGTGCAGTTCAAAGCTCTGTGCTTTACCTTACTTCGAGCAGCTCTGCCTCAGTTTATTATGTTTTATACGTTCTATGCTGTCATTTCTCTCTTCTCCTATTGGCAAGGCAAGGCAGAGTGCTCGCAACTGTGTCCTGTGCAGTAGCCGTGATATCTGTAATTGCAATTATTACTTTTGCATATGATGACAGCGTGCAAAAGACGCATGGGCTCTGTGGAGAGCTCCGCTCCAGCTGGCTGCTGTGACAGCTCACTGACACTGTATTTCTGCTTAATCAGTTTCAGTCTCGCCAGAGTTACATTAATATCTGTATTTTTATATTTGAAATTCAGGGGATTTTGATAATAGATTATTAAAGTTTGTTTGCGAGGCTGTGGCCTCTGCATGTGCAAAGCTTGTGCGCCAAACTTTAGGGCGTATTTGCGCCGGCATATCATTAGTGCAAAATGTTTTGGGTAAAAAATAGGCTATTAAAAGGAACTGTCGGAATGGCGGTATGTTAAAAAAAACAAAAAACATACCGCCATTCCGACCATAGGAGGAAAAAAGTGTCGGAATGGTGGGACGTTTGATAAAAAATTAAGTGTCGCCATTCCGACAATTGGAGACCCATGTCGGAATGGCGAGATGTCGGAATGGCAGCATGTAACCATGATGAAGGAGAGACCATTTGAGCAGCACAGCCATTTCGCAGCACAGGGACAGCAGTCCAAGTTACAGGATCTCCCACGTGGTATCACCTGTCACATTGTGTCAAGGCATCAAAAGAAGAAAAAATCACCAAACTCAAGGACAAAAAGACAAAGACTCCGGTGAACGAAGACAGAGGACTGACAAACCAGAAATACAAAAGGATTCTCGATATCAAGATCCAGAAGAAGAGGCTAACAATGCCACGAACACTTACGATGCTGGGAATGATGCCAGCAATGAACAGAGAAGAAGATTCAGTGTCATCAATCTGCATTACGTGCCTCTAATGAGGGGGTGAATATAGAATCCTCAACGATTACAACGTCTCTGGGAACTGTGACAACAACAAGGTTTAAACCATTTTGATATATATTGTAACCTATTGTCTAAGGAATAGTGCTGAAAATGAGGTAAATCTAATCCACCACTGTCGTTGGTCTTCTGTAGGGTTTTTAGACTAATACGTGGTGGTTTGTTTTTCCACAGAAATTTGGAGATGCAAGGTCTGAATGTCCAACCATAATTTCTAAAAACCGGGTAAGAAAAGGCTCGAAAGCCCGACTATACACAATCAAAAGCGGGAGCGGGAGGTTTTCAGCTGCAAATCCTTCACTCAAACCAAGTGAAAACTGCTTTGTCCTTCATATTTATCAATGTCTAGATCGACTTCAACAAAGAACAACATTGTACTTTGCAGTAAAGAAAGAGCAAATCAAAAGTTTTAGGAATCCGAGAATAAGCTTATTTTCATGAGTTCTGCACGATTATTGATTTTACTATGAATGAATGCCTTCACTCAAACTATGTTAAAACTGCTTTGTCCTTCATATTTATCAATGTCTAGATTGACTTCAACAAAGAACAACACTGGATTTTGCAGTAGAAGAAAGAGCAACACTGAAGGATCAGTAATCCGAGAATAAGCTTATTTTCATACGTTCTGCATGATTTGGGATTTTATGTATAAAATGAATTCCTTCACTCAAACCAAGTTAAAACTGCTTTGTCCTTCATATTTATCAATGTCTAGATCGACTTCAACAAAGAACAACATTGTATTTTGCAGTAGAAGAAAAAGCAACACTGAAGGATCAGGAATCCGAGAATAAGCTTCTTTTCATACGTTCTGCATGATTTGGGATTTTATGTATAAAATGAATTCCTTCACTCAAACCAAGTGAAAACTGCTTTGTCCTTCATATTTATCAATGTCTAGATTGACTTCAACAAAGAACAACATTGTATTTTGCAGTAGAAGAAATAGCAACACTGAAGGATCAGGAATCCGAAAACAAGCTTATTTTCATACGTTCTGCTTGATTTGGGATTTTGCTATAAAATTAATTCCTTCACTCAAACAAAGTGGAAACTGCTTTGTCCTTCATATTTATCAATGTCTATATCGATTTCAACAAAGAACAAGGCTTTATTTTGCAGTATAGGAAAGAGCAACGCTGGAGGATCAGGAATCCGAGAATAAGCTTACTTTCATGAGTCCTGCACGATTTCGGATTTTCCTATAAAATGAATTGCTTTGCTCAAACCAAGTTAAAATTGCTTTGTCCTTCATAGTTATCCATGTCTAAAATGTATCAAGCATAAAGTTCCTCATATTACCCTGAATGAGAAAGAAGCATCCCTTTGGTTGAGCAATACGTTCCTTTTGCGGAGTTATGCATGATTTCGGATTTTGCTATAAAATTCATTCCTTCACACCGTTTTTTTCACCGCATTTTATAGATTATGGTTGGAAATTTCAACCACTCTAATCCGAAGACCTCTCCTCCCGCTTTTGTTAATATATTTGAACTTTAGTTGGACATTCACCCCTTTTTGCAGCTAAACCACCTCCGCTCCCTGTTTTGATCATGTATGGTCTGGCAATACTACCTTTTCTTACCCGTTTGTGAGTAATTATGGCTGGACATTCACACCTACTTGCAGTCGAACAGCTCTGCTCCCGCTTTTGATTATGTTTGGTTGGATATTCGAAACTTTTCTTACCCGCTTTTTACAAACTATGCTCGGACTTCAAACCTTCTTGTAGCCGAACACATCCACTCTTTCTTTTGATGATGTATGCTTGGGCATTCAAACCTACTTTTTGCCCGCTTTTCATTAATTTTGGGACATTCACACCTTGTCACAGCCAAACACCTCCGCTCCCTGTTTTGATCATGTATGGTTGGACATTCGCACCTTGTCTCACCCGCTTTTTGCAAACTATGGTCGGCTGTTCACAGCTTCCTCTCCACCATACTTGTATGGTGGGATGTTCACACCCAGTTGCATCCGAAGACCTCCGCCCCCACTTTTGTTGATATTTAGTTGGTCATTCGCAGCTTACCCGCTTTTGGCAAACTATGGCCTTCATGCAGCCAAACACCTCTGATCTCGCTTTTGATGATGTAAGGTTGGGCATTCAGACCTTGCTTCACCTGCTTTTCACCAAATATAGTAGGACATTCACACCTTCTTGCAGCCGAACACTTCCGCTCCACCTTTTAGTGTTCTATCACACCTTTTTTTCACCGCATTTTATAGATTATGGTTGGAAATTCTCAACCACTCTCATCCGAAGACCTCTCCTCCCGCTTTTGTTAATATATTTGAACTTTAGTCGGACATTCTCACCTTCTTGCAGCTGAACCACCTCCGCTCCCTGTTTTGATCATATATGGTATGGCAATACTACCTTTTCCTACCCGTTTGTTAGTAATTATGGCTGGACATTCACACCTACTTGCAGCCGAACACCACCTCTCCCGCTTTTGATGATGTATGGACCGGCATTCTTACCTTTTCTAACACATTTTTCAGCAATTATGGTCGGAGATTCACACTTACTCACAGCCGAACAACTCCGCTCCCGCATTTGATGGTGTATAGTCGGGCATTCTCACCCTTTCTCATCAGCTTTTTGCAAATTATGATCTGACATTCACACCTGCTTTTGATAATGTATGGTTGGGCATTCGCACCTTTTCTTACCCATTTTTCAGTAATTATGGGTGGACATTCACACCTTCTTGCAGCTGAACACCTCCTCTCCCGCTATTGATTGTGTACAGTCGGGTATTTTAACCTTTTCTTACCCGCTTTTTACCAAATATGGTCGGACATTCACACCGTCTTACAGCGGAACACCTCTGCTCCCGCTTTTGATGGTGTATAGTCAGGCATTTGAACCTTTTCTTACCCGCTTTTTACAAACTATGGTCGGACATTCAAACCTTCTTGTAGCCGAAAACCTCCTCTCCCTCTTTTGATCATACATTGTCGGGCATTCGCACCTTTTCTTACCCATTTTTTACAAACCATGGTCGGACTGTCACACATTCTTGTAGCCAAACACATCCGCTCCCGCTATTGATTGTGACAGTCGGGTATTTTAACCTTTTCTTACCCGTTTTTTACCAACTATGGTCGGACATTCACACCTTCTTACAGCGGAACACCTCCGCTCCCTCTTTTGATGGTGTATGTTTGGGCATTCGAACCTTTTCTTACCCGCTTTTTACAAACTATGCTCGGACATTCAAACCTTCTTGTAGCCGAACACATCCACTCCTGCTTTTGATGATGTATGGTTGGGCATTCAAACCTACTTGTTTCCCACTTTTCATTAATTTTGGGTGGACATTCACACCTTGTCACAGCCAAACACCTCCGCTCCCTGTTTTGATCATGTATGGTTGGACATTCGCACCTTTTTTTCACCCGCTTTTTGCCAACTATGGTCGGCTTTTCACAGCTTCCTCTCCACCATACTTGTATGGTGGGATATTCACACCCAGTTGCATCCGAAGACCTTTTGTTGATATTTAGTCGGTCATTCGCAGCTTACCCGCTTTTGGCAAACTATGGCCTTCATGCAGCCAAACACCTCTGATCTCGCTTTTGATGATGTAAGGTTGGGCATTCAGACCTTGCTTCACCTGCTTTTCACCAAATATAGTAGGACATTTACACCTTCTTGCAGCCGAACACTTCCGCTCCACCTTTTAGTGTTCTATCACACCTTTTTTTCACCGCATTTTATAGATTATGGTTGGAAATTCTCAATCACTCTCATCCGAAGACCTCTCCTCCCGCTTTTGTTAATATATTTGAACTTTAGTCGGACATTCTCACCTTCTTGCAGCTGAACCACCTCCGCTCCCTGTTTTGATCATATATGGTATGGCAATACTACCTTTTCCTACCCGTTTGTTAGTAATTATGGCTGGACATTCACACCTACTTGCAGCCGAACACCACCTCTCCCGCTTTTGATGATGTATGGACCGGCATTCTTACCTTTTCTAACACATTTTTCAGCAATTATGGTCGGAGATTCACACTTACTCACAGCCGAACAACTCCGCTCCCGCATTTGATGGTGTATAGTCGGGCATTCTCAACCTTTCTCATCAGCTTTTTGCAAATTATGATCTGACATTCACACCTGCTTTTGATAATGTATGGTTGGGCATTCGCACCTTTTCTTACCCATTTTTCAGTAATTATGGGTGGACATTCACACCTTCTTGCAGCTGAACACCTCCTCTCCCGCTATTGATTGTGTACAGTCGGGTATTTTAACCTTTTCTTACCCGCTTTTTACCAAATATGGTCGGACATTCACACCGTCTTACAGCGGAACACCTCTGCTCCCGCTTTTGATGGTGTATAGTCAGGCGCTTGAACCTTTTCTTACCCGCTTTTTACAAACTATGGTCGGACATTCAAACCTTCTTGTAGCCGAAAACCTCCGCTCCCTCTTTTGATTATACATTGTTGGGCATTCGCACCTTATTTACAAACTATAGTCAGACATTCACACCTTGCAGCTGAGCCACCTCAGCTCCCTGTTTTGATAGTGTATGTTCGGGCATTCGAACCTATTCTTACCCCCTTTTTACAAACTATGCTCGGAGATTCACACCTACTCACAGCCGAACAACTCCGCTCCCGCATTTGATGATGTCTTGTCCGGCATTCTAGTCTCTTCTAACACATTTTTCAGCAATTATGGTTGGACATTCACACCTACTCACAGCCGAACACTTCCGCTCCCGCATTTGATGGTGTATAGCCGGGCATTCTCACCCTTTCTCATCAGCTTTTTGCAAATTATGATCTGACATTCACACCTACTTGCAGTCGAACAGCTCTGCTCCCGCTTTTGATTATGTTTGGTTGGATATTCGAACCTTTTCTTAACTGCTTTTTACAAACTTTGGTCGGACGTTCACACCTTCTTGCAGCCGAACACATCCACTTCCACTTTTGATGGTATATATTCCCGGCATTCAAACCTTTTCTTACCCGCTTTTTACAAACCGTGGTCGGACTTTCACACCTTCTTGTAGCCAAACAACTCCGCTCCCGCTATTGATTGTGTACAGTCGGGTATTTTAACCTTTTCTTACCCGCTTTTTACCAACTATGGTCGGACATTTACACCTTCTTACAGCGGAACACCTCCGCTCCCTCTTTTGATGGTCTATGTTCGGGCATTCGAACCTTTTCTTACCCGCTTTTTACAAACTATGGTCGGACATTCAAACCTTCTTGTAGCCGAACACATCCACTCCTGCTTTTGATGATGTATGGTTGGGCATTTTCACCTTTTCTTACCCATTTTTCAGTAATTATGGGTGGACATTCACACCTTCTTGCAGCTGAACAACTCCTCTCCCGCTTATGATCATGTGCGGTTTGATATTCGAAAATTTTCTTTCATGTTTTAAAGCAATTATTGATGGACATTCAAATCTTCTTGTAGCCGAACACATCCCCTCCTGCTTTTGATGATGTATGGGTTGGCATTCGCACCCTTTTTTTACCCATTTTTCAGGAATTTTGGGTGGACATTCAGACCTTCTTGCAGCCGAAAACCTCCGCTCCCTCTTTTGATCATACATTGTCGGGCATTCGCACCTTATCTTACCCGCTTTTTACAAACTATAGTCAGACATTCACACCTTGCAGCTGAACCACCTCCGCTCCCTGTTTTGATCATGTATGGTCTGGCAATACTACCTTTTCTTACCCGTTTGTGAATAATTAATCCCAAAATATTGAGCATAAAATAAGTCTTTATGCTGATGATGTATTACTTTTCCTTCAGAACTCACAGACGTCTCTCAGTCACACGATCACACTCATAAATAAATTCTCAGCACTTTCTGACTACTCTATCAACTGGTCTAAGACCACAGTTCTGCCCATTAACTGTAGGGTCCATAATATACCTGCGATCACTTTACAGTCAGGAAATATTGGATATTTAGGCATAAACATTTCCTCCAGGCTCTCAGAGCTAACAAAGCTAAATTATGTGCAATTATTAAAGACAGTAGAGGACGATCTCTCGTTGGAAGTCCTTACCTATATCACTTATGGGGAGAGTTACATGATGATACTACCAAAAGTTAACTATTTGTTCTCAATGATCCCCATAAAACCATCTGCTACTTGGTTTAAGTCACTAGATTCATGCATCTCCAAATTTCTGTGGAAAAACAAACCACCACGTATTAGTTTAAAAACCCTACAGAAGACCACGGAGAGTGGTGGATTAGATTTACCTCATTTTCAGCACTATTCCTTAGCCAATAGGTTACGATATATATCAAAATGGTTTAAACCTTGTTGTTGTCACAGTTCCCAGAGACGTTGTAATCGTTGAGGATTCTATATTCACCCCCTCATTAGAGGCACGTAATGCAGATTGATGACACTGAATCTTCTTCTCTGTTCATTGCTGGCATCATTCCCAGCATCGTAAGTGTTCGTGGCATCTTCTTCTGGATCTTGATATCGAGAATCCTTTTGTATTTCTGGTTTGTCAGTCCTCTGTCTTCGTTCACCGGAGTCTTTGTCTTTTTGTCCTTGAGTTTGGTGATTTTTTCTTCTTTTGATGCCTTGACACAATGTGACAGGTGATACCACGTGGGAGATCCTGTAACTTGGACTGCTGTCCCTGTGCTGCGAAATGGCTGTGCTGCTCAAATGGTCTCTCCTTCATCATGGTTACATGCTGCCATTCCGACATCTCGCCATTCCGACATGGGTCTCCAATTGTCGGAATGGCGACACTTAATTTTTTATCAAACGTCCCACCATTCCGACACTTTTTTCCTCCTATGGTCGGAATGGCGGTATGTTTTTTGTTTTTTTTAACATACCGCCATTCCGACAGTTCCTTTTAATAGCCTATTTTTTACCCAAAACATTTTGCACTAATGATATGCCGGCGCAAATACGCCCTAAAGTTTGGCGCACAAGCTTTGCACATGCAGAGGCCAAAGCCTCGCAAACGAACTTTAATAATCTATTATCAAAATCCCCTGAATTTCAAATATAAAAATACAGATATTAATGTAACTCTGGCGAGACTGAAACTGATTAAGCAGAAATACAGTGTCAGTGAGCTGTCACAGCAGCCAGCTGGAGTGGAGCTCTCCACAGAGCCCATGCGTCTTTTGCACGCTGTCATCATATGCAAAAGTAATAATTGCAATTACAGATATCACGGCTACTGCACAGGACACAGTTGCGAGCACTCTGCCTTGCCTTGCCAATAGGAGAAGAGAGAAATGACAGCATAGAACGTATAAAACACAACAAAATTCAGTAAAAACGTTTATTCATGTTATTCACGTGATTTATGAGTACTCACTCCAATTTTGGGAAGCGCGGATGGGCTTTGCGCATTTGGCACAAACACACAGCCGCAACGGTTGTAGCTTTATACAGCTTGTTGATATCTTAAGGACCTAACTGGTCACACCTGGGAGTAAATGTCATGTAGAGATTGTTTTTACATGACATTACAGCTGAACATATAGCTTTCATCCACAAACCAACGTGGGAGAGCCCGAAGACGCATGTGCCAGACGCACATAGGCATGCGTAAAACCAATTTTGACCACTTCATACTGTTTATTTGCTTTCTTTTAGTTAACTTTCGTTTCTTTTGGATTCTTGTGCGTGTTATGGAGCCGTTTTGGTCCATGTTTGTAAGCCTTTTTTTCCTGGATTAAATTTTCGGAAGTTGAAACAAGTGGCATTGGAGTGTGTGATTGAAAACCACCGCGGACTGCTTCTCCTCCTCCAGTTGCCGAGACTTTGTGTTTTTAATAACGCTTGTCTATAAACATGTGTTAAACATATAAATTGCATGAACAGAAAGAAGGGACTCACCTGTTGAGTAACACACATTTCCTTATACGGAAAGCCTTGTCGGAATGGTGGGACATTTGAACGTCAGAATAGCGGGATGTCGCAATGGTGGGATGTCGGAATGGTGGGACGTTTGCATGTCGGAATGGTGGTATGTCGGAATGGTGGGATGTCGGAATGGTGGGATGTCGGAATAGCGGGATGTCGGAATGGCGGGATTTCGGAATGGGTGTTGCCACCCCCTTCATCATATACACAGTTATTTATACATCACCTTCCACCATGAAGCGTTGTCCCTTTTTGTTTCTCTCTTTGTTCTTAAAATGCTGTTATGCATGTCTAAACCAATCCATTAAATTAGATCATTTTGGCAGTAAAGCGATCTACAATGTGCTTGGTCGCAAAGCTGCTCATCTGTGGTAAACAGCTCTTCAGAAAGGCATTCTTCAATTGATTTCACTAATTCTATGTAATAATTTTGTGATTTCCTACAAAACTACACTTCTTCTCCCTTCTGTCTGAGTATTTAATATTGTCTGGGTCCCGTTAAAACATGTATTTTTCCCATCTAATTCCTTGTTTGCTTTAAAACAAGTATTCCCCATTTTCTATCCCTTCAGTAGCCAACCAGTTTGTATGGAGTACACTGGAGCAACTTGACTGATCAGTAAAACACTGCTTTTGTTGTCACTGCAAGGCTTCCCCCGTCGGTTGTTTCACTGAGACACTACTGAGTAACTATAACTCAACACAGTTTATACACATAACATTCCTATACATACTAACAAACAAACAAACAATTATTTATCGCAATTTTCTCATCTCTGTTTGAACGTACACCCAGGTAAATATTCCTGTAGTCTTCTCATACCGACTATGGACCCATTCATTGTTTAACTTCACTGTTTTGCAAATCCTAATTGAATATTACACATTGACATTGAACTTTACTTGATAAGCAGGTCTTCATTGCATTCAGCAGCCTATATGTGAGCATCTATGTGTAAGCTGTTCTTCTTTGCATTTATCAGCAGCAAGCAATTCTTCATTGCACATGCATATGAAATTAGTAAAACAATTCCAATGCGTTAGCGAAACCTTCTATATCAGGAGTGTCCATCATGATGCTGGGAATAAAACCTCTTTCCTAGAATAGTTCAACCTTCATTACTCAACTGATCATAACTCCGCAATGAGCACATTTCAAAGTATCATTCCTCTACATGTATTCAAAAATCTATGTGTAAATGTTTAATATTTCTTATATTTGTTGATGTCATTCTGTGTGCATGTGGCCTAAACCCAATCTCTGTGTGGCAATTTTAATTTAAACAAGTTGAACTCTGCCTCTGATCATTTAAAAAAGGTGTGTACCAATATCAACCTTTCTCAGGTAATTACTGATCCTACAAAACCAAAGAGATCCTTCAAGGTTGTCCCTGATTGGCTCAATCTTAACATATCAAAGGTAGAAAATCCGCAGTATCTGAACTTGGTGTTAGTTATCACTGCTCAATAGCCTGTTTCAGAATTGCAAAAATGAAAACATTAGGTCCACGCTTGGTATCCAGATCCTGAAACATCTCCATGAGCAGGCTTTTTTTTAACTGATCTGTTGAATAGTTATATGACACTGTTAAAATCCCAGATGAAGATCTAGCACTTGACCATTTTTGTAAATCTTCTAATTCCATAGTTGATAAACACGCCCCTTTTAAAAAGTATAGAACTTAGAACAGGTCTATCCCTGGCTTTCGGCAGAACTGTCTTCTTTACTTTTTTTTCCCCTTGTCCTGTTCAGCATTATGTCAGAAGAATTGTAGTCTGAATACCTTTGATGCCAAACAGATTTGTTTTGCCAAGGGAAGTTTTATAAATGTAAAGCTCCCCTTGATGCCCATTTATTTATTTCTGTTTACAATATATGACATGAACTGAACTGAACCGGACCGGGGGACAAGGAAACAAGAAGAGGAAAGAAGAGGAAACAGAACAAAAATAGAAACAAAAACCAGACAACCAGCTGCTACACCTGTAAAAAACAAAACAGACAACAATCCATGGCCTATGAGGGGAATCCAGCCTTAGCGCCACCAGGAGCACCTGAAAGCAGACAAGCAGAGAAAAAACAAACACACAAACAAACAAAAACAAGCACAAGAAGCGGCAATCGCATACAACACAGCTGTGGATATAGATGACCTGAGACGACATGATAATACATCAACTGCTTAGTGACCATGCTACTGGACTAATGAATGTGTGTGTGTGTGTGTGAGAACATGCAACACCCATGGCACAGGACCTACATGATAACCGTGCTTAGTTATGAGTGTATAAGCGTACAGGGCCACAATCCACAGCCCCCCCCCCCCAAGCAATCAGAAGCAGGCAGAGAGGGCCACAAGACCCAGGCCACCAGCAGCCCCCACAGAGCACAGAACCCAGGCAGCCCACTGCAGGGGCAACCACGCATCCACCCAGAAGACTGCAGAGGAAGCCCCCGGAAAGAGCCCCCATAAGCATAGGGCAGAGGCACTCCGGGAAGCAGGGGTAACAGCCCACCGACCCCGCCAGGCCCCAGCCGCCCAGACATGGGCCGTGCACTGGACCTGGGCCCCAGGAGCCCGAGCGCCCCCAAACCCCCCGGCAGAGGCCCCACCCAATACCCAGGAGGGCCAAGCGCCCCAGACAGCCACAAAGTGGGTCAGCGCCTGCCCCAGCGCCCCTGGCCAAGTGCCCTGGGAGTCAAGACGTGCCCACAGGTGGGTGAAGTCGCGAGCAGTGGGGAGAGGCAACGCTGATGCCCCATCGGGAGAAACACAGGCAGGCCAGGCGACAGCAAGTCCCAGATCCAGGCCCAATCATTACCACACACACTTTCACGTCCCATACATCCACACATCCACACATCCTACCTCCCTCGACTCTGCTGGGGTGTAGTGCAGCGGGCACACCAGGAGGCCAGCAACCCCCCAGCCACCACAGACCCCGAACCAGCAGAACAATTAATTAATCCTCCTGGCCCCTCCTGCCCCAAGCAGACACCAGGAAGCAGGGGTGTGCGAAGAAGACCCCTCCCCTCACCCTTCTGGCTCTTCAATATTTTCTAATAGTGAGCAATTAAAATTGAGGGGCAGCCAAACTTGTAGAACTGGGAGCGCGGCACTCTGGGCAGCCTACATACCCAAAGAGCCCCGCCCACCAGATGCCACTCAGTGTAACCACCCCCCAAGACCTAATGTGTGTGTGTGAGTGTGTTTGATAAGTAGTAATGTCTAAGGTGTAATTAAAACAGGGGCAGGGAACTGCAGAGTGCAACCAAAGGGGACCACCTACGTGGCCCCATCCACTACACCCCACCGAACACACACGCCCCCAAAACCCTTCATGTGTGAGTGTGTGCTGTGTACAGGAGCCAGAAGGGAGAGGGGTATGGGGATATATACCGGGGGAGCTACTCTCCCCCAGAGAGGGCAGCCAGGGACTGGCTGCAATAGGCATCCCCGCTACCTGGGAGCCAACAATGGGCAGGAGGGCCTGATGTCCACCAGGCTCGGGGCCTGCAGCGACCATATTCCGGGAGCTACTGTACCCCCAGAAGGTACCCATCCCGCCCCACCCCACTCAACCCAACCCCACCCCGGAGGACCTCTACAAAAAACAAACAAACAAACCACCCGGTCACACCAGTCGCAGCAGCCCGGGCCTGAGACCCACCATCACCCAGCAACCCACCACCACCACTATGTGATAAAACTAATCAGAGGGGACCAGAGAGAATGAAATTCAGCCAATTGATGTTTTGAGGAGGCAGACATTGTTTCCATGCTAATATAATCTAAAAGAAAATTTCTAAACTGGTTAATACATAGATTGTTCTTCTCTTTCCAGTTCATGAGAATAGTTTTCTTTGCGATACATAACACTGTGACAACCATGTGTGCTGAGTTAATTTCCATGTTGATGTTGTCTAAGTCACCCAGTATGCACAGTGTGGGGCATGCAGGGATGCTACACTTTAGCCATGTTGATAGGTCCTCACAGACTTCAAGCCAGAACTTCTGGACAGGCGCAGAAAACCACAAAGCGTGTGCATAATCATCAGGTGTGTTATCTGTGCAATGTGAGCAGATGTTTGAGTGTGTTAGACCCATCCTGAACATCCTTTGTCCTGTATAGTGTGTTCTATGAAGGATTTTGTATTGTATGAGCTGTAAATTAGGATTTCGAGTCTTTATGAAGGTGTTCAAACATATTTGTGGTTAGAAGGTATGACCAGAACTGATGGATAAATCTGCCTCCAATTTTGAGGATGGAAGAGACATTGTGTCATCTATCTTAGACAATAATTTATATATTTTTGATAGTAGATTTGGGGTACAGATGCTTAGAAATTCTGCTACCCTAGTCGGGGGTTGTAAGTCTGGTTGGTGGAGGATATATCCATCCATCCATCCATCATCTGCCGCTTATCCGGGGGTCGGGTCGCGGGGGCAGCAGCTTGAGCAGAGAAACCCAGACGTCTCTGTCCCCGGCCACTTCCTCCAGCTCTTCCGGGGGGACCCCGAGGCGTTCCCAGGCCAGCCGAGAGACATAGTCTCTCCAACGTGTCCTGGGTCTCCCCCGGGGTCTCCTCCCAGTGGGACGTGCCCAGAACACCTCCCCAGGGAGGCGCCCAGGGGGCATCCTAACCAGAAGCCCGAGCCACCTCATCTGACTCCTCTCAATGTGGAGGAGCAGCGGTTCTACTCCGAGCCCCTCCCGGATGACTGAGCTTCTCACCCTATCTCTAAGGGAGAGCCCAGACACCCTGCGGAGGAAACCCATTTCGGCCGCTTGTATTCGCGATCTTGTTCTTTCGGTCACTACCCACAACTCGTGACCATAGGTGAGGATGGGAACGTAGATTGACGAGTAAGTAGAGAGCTTCGCCTTCTGGCTCAGCTCCCTCTTCACAACGACGGGTCGGTGCAGAGCCTGCAACACTGCAGGCGCCGCACCGATCCGCCCGTCAATCTCCCGCTCCATTCGTCCGTCACTCGTGAACAAGACCCCGAGATACTTGAACTCCTCCTCTTGGGGAAGGATCTCATTCCCGACCCGGAGAGAGCATTCCACCCTTTTCCGGCTGAGAACCATAGTCTCGGATTTGGAGGTGCTGATTCTCATCCCAGCCGCTTCACACTCGGCTGCGAATCACTCCAGTGAGAGCTGAAGGTCACGGCCTGACGACGCTAACAGAACCACATCATCTGCAAAAAGCAGAGACCCGATTCTGAGGTCGCCAAATGGGACACCCTCAACGCCCTGGCTCCGCCTAGAAATTCTGTCCATAAAAGTTAGGAACAGAATCGGTGACAAAGGGCAGCCCTGACGGAGTCCAACTCTCACCGGAAACGTATCCGACTTACTGCCGGCAATGCGGACCAAACTCTGGCACCGGTCATACAGAGACCGAACGGCCCCTATCAAGGGGTCCGGCACTCCATATTCCCGGAGCACCCCCCACAGGACTCCACGAGGGACACGGTCGAACGCTTTCTCCAAGTCCACAAAACACATGTAGACTGGTTGGGCGAACTCCCATGCACCCTCCAGGATCCTGCCGAGGGTATAGAGCTGGTCCACTGTTCCAAAAGCCACACTGCATCTCCTGAATCCGAGGCTCGATTATCCGACGGATCCTCCTCTCCAATACCCCCGAATAGACCTTACCAGGGAGGCTGAGGAGAGTGATACCCCTATAGTTGGAACACACCCTCCGGTCCCCCTTTTTAAAGAGGGGGACCACCACCCCAATCTGCCAGTCCAGAGGCACTGTCCCCGATGTCCACGCGATACTGCAGAGGCGTGTCAGCCAAGACAGCCCTACAACATCCAGAGCCTTGAGAAACTCAGGACGGACCTCATCCACGGCCTTGCCACCGAGGAACTTTTTAACCACCTCGGCAACCTCAACCCCCGAAATGGGAGGCCCCGTCTCCGAGCTCTCCGACTCTGCCTCTTCCGAGCATGTGTTGGTAGGATTGAGGAGTTCCTCGAAGTACTCCCCCCACCGACTCACAACATCCCTAGTTGAGGTCAGCAAAGCCCCGTCCGCACTGTAAACAGTGTTGACTGTGAGCCGCTTCCCCCCCCTGAGACGCCGGATGGTGGACCAGAATCTTTTCGAGGCCGTCCGGAAATCGTTCTCCATGGTCTCACCGAACTCCTCCCAGGCCCGAGTTTTTGCCTCAGCAACCGCCGAATCCGCGGCCCGTCTGGCCCGTCGGTACCTATCAGCTTCTTCCAGGGTCCCACTGGCCAAAAAGGCCCGATAGGACTCCTTCTTCAGCTTGACGGCTTCCCTCACCACTGGTGTCCACCAGCAGGTTCGAGGGTTGCCGCCACGACAGGCACCGACCACCTTACGGCCACAACTCCGACCAGCTGCCTCGGCAATGGAGTCACGGAACATGGCCCATTCAATGTCCCCCACCTCAAATATGGTTGAAGCTCTGCCGGAGGTGGGAGTTAAAGCTCCTTCTGACGGGGGATTCTGACAAACGCTCCCAGCAGAGCCTCACAATACGTTTGGGCCTGCCAGGTCTGATCGGCATCCTCCCCCACCAGCGGAGCCAACTCACCACCAGGTGGTGATCAGTTGACAGCTCCGCCCCTCTCTTCACCCGAGTGTCCAGGACATACGGCCGCAAGTCCGATGATACAACCACAAAGTCGATCATCGAACTGCGGCCAAGGGTGTCCTGGTGCCAAGTGCACATATGGACACCCTTATGCCTGAACATGGTGTTCGTTATGGACAGTCTATGACTGGCACAGAAGTCCAACAACATAACACCACTCTGATTCAGATCGGGGGGGCCGTTCCTCCCAATCACACCCCTCCAGGTCTCAATGTCATTGCCCACGTGAGCATTGAAGTCCACCAGCAGAATGAGGGAGTCTCCGGTAGGAGCATTCTCCAGTGCCTCCCCCAGAGACTCCAAAAAGGGTAGGTACTCTGAACTGCTGTTTGGCGCATAGGCACAAACAACAGTCAGGACTCGTCCCCCCACCCAAGGCGGAGGGAGGCTACCCTCTCGTTCACTGGGGTAAACCCCAATGTACTGGCACACAGCCGGGGGGCAATAAGTATGCCCACACCTGCTCTGCGCCTCTCACCACGGGCAACTCCAGAGTGGAAGAGAGTCCAACCCCTCTCAAGAGTACTGGTTCCAGATCCCAAGCCGTGCGTCGAGGTGAGTCCGACTATATCTAACGGTCTGATGAAGTTTCAACAATAAACAACAAACTTTGTATTATGAGAAAGAACCAGACTCATTCTTCAGGAATCCGAAAATAAGCTCTATTTTACGAGTTATGCACGAATTCGGATTCTCCTATAAAACGAATTCCTTAACTCAAACCAAGTTAAGACTGCTTTGTCCTTCATATTTATTCATGTCTAATCAAGTTTCAATGATAAACAACGTTGTACTTTGTAGAATGAGAAAGAACTTCTTCAGCAATAAGCATCTCTCGACAAATGACGAAATACAGATTTTGCTATAAAATTAATTGCTATCAGCCTGACTTAAAACTGTTTGTCTTCCTTATTTATCCACTTCAAATCAAGTTTCAACAATTAAAAAAAATTTGTAGTTTGAGAAAGAACAACTTAATCTTGAGCAATCAGTATAAAAAGAGGGTAAGCAAAGGTGCAAATGTCAAACCATACATGATCAAAACAGGGAGCGGAGGTGTTTGGCTGAGACAAGGTGTGAATGTCCACCCATAATTAATGAAAAGCGGGCAACAAGTAGGTTCGAATGCCCAACCATACATCATCAAAAGCAGGAGTGGATATGTTCGGCTACAAGAAGGTTTGAACGTCTGACCATAGTTTGTAAAAAGCGGGTAAGAAAAGGTTCGAATGCCCGAACATACACCATCAAAGGAGGGAGCGGAGGTGTTCCGCTGTAAGAAGGTGTGAATGTCCGACCATAGTTGGTAAAAAACGGGTAAGAAAAGGTTAAAATACCCGACTGTACACAATCAGTAGCGGGTGCGGAGTTGTTCGGCTACTAAAAGGTGTGAAAGTCCAACCATGGTGTGTAAAAAGCGGGTAAGAAAAGGTGCGAATGCCCGAAAATGTATGATCAAAAGAAGGAGCGGAGGAGTTCGGCTGCAAGAAGGTGTGAATGTACACCCATAATTACTGAAAAATGGGTAAGAAAAGGTGCGAATGCCCAACTATACATAATCAAAAGCAGGAGTGGATGTGTTCGGCTCCAAGAAGGGTTGAATGTCTGACCATAGTTTGTAAAAAGCAGGTAAGAAAAGGTTTGACTGCCCGAACATACACTATCAAAAGAGGGAGCGGAGGTGTTCCGCTGTAAGAAGGTGTGAATGTCCGACCATAGTTGGTAAAAAGCGGGTAAGAAAAGGTTAAAATACCCGACTGTACACAATCAATAGCGGGAGCGGAGTTGTTCGGCTACTAAAAGATGTGAAAGTCCGACTATGGTTTGTAAAAAGCGGGTAAGAAAAGGTGCTAATGCCCGACAATGTATGATCAAAAGAGGGAGTGGAGGTTTTCGGCTGTAAGAAGGTCTGAATGTCCAACTATAATTTGTAAAAACCGGGTAAGAAAAGGCTTGAAAGCCCAACTATACACCATCATAAGCGGGAGAGGAGGTGTTCAGCTGAAAGAAGGTGTGAATGTCCACCCATAATTACTGAAAAATGGGTAAGAAAAGGTGCGAATGCCCAAACATACATCATCAAAAGCAGGAGTGGATGTGTTGGGCTACAAAAAGGTTTGAAAGTCCAACCATGGTTTGTAAAAAACGGGTAAGAAAAGGTGCGAATGCCCGACAATGTATGATCAAAAGAGGGAGCGGAGGTTTTTGGCTACAAGAAGGTTTGAATGTCCGACCATAGTTTGTAAAAAGCGGGTAAGAAAAGGTTCAAATGCCTGACAATACACCATCAAAAGCGTGAGCGGAGGTGTTCCGCTGTAAGACGGTGTGAATGTCCGACCATAGTTGGTAAAAAGCGGGTAAGAAAAGGTTAAAATACCCGACTGTACACAATCAATAGCGGGAGCGGAGTTGTTCGGCTACAAGAAGGTGTGAAAGTCCAACCATGGTTTGTAAAAAGCTGGTAAGAAAAGGTTCGAATGCCCGAATATATACCATCAAAAGCGGAAGCGGAGGTGTTTGGCTGCAAGAAGGTGTGAACGTCCGACCAAAGTTTGTAAAAAGCAGTTAAGAAAATGTTCGAATATCCAACCAAACATAATCAAAAGCGGGAGCAGAGCTGTTCGACTGCAAGTAGGTGTGAATGTCCAGCCATAATTACTCACAAACGGGTAAGAAGAGGTAGTATTGCCAGACCATACATGATCAAAACAGGGAGCTGAGGTGGTTCAGCAACAAGGTGTGAATGTCTGACTATAGTTTGTAAAAAGCGGGTAAGATAAGGTGCGAATGCCCGACAATGTATGATCAAAAGAGGGAGCGGAGGTTTTTGGCTACAAGAAGGTTTGAATGTCCGACCATAGTTTGTAAAAAGCGGGTAAGAAAAGGTTCAAATGCCTGACTATACACCATCAAAAGCGGGAGCGGAGGTGTTCCGCTGTAAGACGGTGTGAATGTCCGACCATAGTTGGTAAAAAGCAGTTAAGAAAAGGTTCGAATATCCAACCAAACATAATCAAAAGCGGGAGCAGAGCTGTTCGACTGCAAGTAGGTGTGAATGTCAGATCATAATTTGCAAAAAGCTGATGAGAAAGGGTGAGAATGCCCGGCTATACACCATCAAATGCGGGAGCGGAAGTGTTCGGCTGTGAGTAGGTGTGAATGTCCAACCATAATTGCTGAAAAATGTGTTAGAAGAGACTAGAATGCCGGACAAGACATCATCAAATGCGGGAGCGGAGTTGTTCGGCTGTGAGTAGGTGTGAATCTCCGAGCATAGTTTGTAAAAAGGGGGTAAGAATAGGTTCGAATGCCCGAACATACACTATCAAAACAGGGAGCTGAGGTGGCTCAGCTGCAAGGTGTGAATGTCTGACTATAGTTTGTAAATAAGGTGCGAATGCCCAACAATGTATAATCAAAAGAGGGAGCGGAGGTTTTCAGCTACAAGAAGGTTTGAATGTCCGACCATAGTTTGTAAAAAGCGGGTAAGAAAAGGTTCAAGCGCCTGACTATACACCATCAAAAGCGGGAGCAGAGGTTTTCCGCTGTAAGAAGGTGTGAATGTCCACCCATAATTACTGAAAAATGGGTAAGAAAAGGTGCGAATGCCCAACCATACATTATCAAAAGCAGGTGTGAATGTCAGATCATAATTTGCAAAAAGCTGATGAGAAAGGGTGAGAATGCCCGACTATACACCATCAAATGCGGGAGCGGAGTTGTTCGGCTGTGAGTAAGTGTGAATCTCCGACCATAATTGCTGAAAAATGTGTTAGAAAAGGTAAGAATGCCGGTCCATACATCATCAAAAGCGGGAGAGGTGGTGTTCGGCTGCAAGTAGGTGTGAATGTCCAGCCATAATTACTAACAAACGGGTAAGAAAAGGTAGTATTGCCATACCATACATGATCAAAACAGGGAACGGAGGTGGTTCAGCTGCAAGAAGGTGTGAATGTCCGACTAAAGTTCAAATATATTAACAAAAGCGGGAGGAGAGGTCTTCGGATGAGAGTGGTTGAGAATTTCCAACCATAATCTATAAAATGCGGTGAAAAAAAAGGTGTGATAGAACACTAAAAGGTGGAGCGGAAGTGTTCGGCTGCAAGAAGGTGTGAATGTCCTACTATATTTGGTGAAAAGCAGGTGAAGCAAGGTCTGAATGCCCAACCTTACATTATCAAAAGCGAGATCAGAGGTGTTTGGCTGCATGAAGGCCATAGTTTGCCAAAAGCGGGTAAGCTGCGAATGACCGACTAAATATCAACAAAAGGTCTTCGGATGCAAGTGGGTGTGAATATCCCACCATACAAGTATGGTGGAGAGGAAGCTGTGAACAGCCGACCATAGTTGGCAAAAAGCGGGTGAGAAAAGGTGCGAATGTCCAACCATACATGATCAAAACAGGGAGCGGAGGTGTTTGGCTGTGACAAGGTGTGAATGTCCACCCAAAATTAATGAAAAGCGGGCAACAAGTAGGTTTGAATGCCCAACCATACATCATCAAAAGCAGGAGTGGATGTGTTCGGCTACAAGAAGGTTTGAATGTCCGAGCATAGTTTGTAAAAAGCGGGTAAGAAAAGGTTCGAATGCCCAAACATACACTATCAAAAGAGGGAGCGGAGGTGTTCCGCTGTAAGAAGGTGTGAATGTCCGACCATAGTTGGTAAAAAACGGGTAAGAAAAGGTTAAAATACCCGACTGTACACAATCAATAGCGGGAGCGGATGTGTTTGGCTACAAGAATGTGTGACAGTCCGACCATGGTTTGTAAAAAACGGGTAAGAAAAGGTGCGAATGCCCGACAATGTATGATCAAAAGAGGGAGCGGAGGTTTTAGGCTACAAGAAGGTTTGAATGTCCGACCATAGTTGGTAAAAAAGCGGGTAAGAAAAGGTTAAAATACCTGACTGTACACAATCAATAGCGGGAGCGGAGTTGTTCGGCTACAAGAAGGTGTGAAAGTTCAACCATGGTTTGTAAAAAGCTGCTAAGAAAAGGTTCGAATGCCCGAATATATACCATCAAAAGCGGAAGCGGAGGTGTTCGGCTGCAAGAAGGTGTGAACGTCCGACCAAAGTTTGCAAAAAGCAGTTAAGAAAAGGTTCGAATGCCCGAATATATACCATCAAAAGCGGGAGCAGAGCTGTTCGACTGCAAGTAGGTGTGAATGTCCAGCCATAATTACTCACAAACGGGTAAGGAAAGGTAGTATTGCCAGACCATACATGATCAAAACAGGGAGCTGAGGTGGTTCAGCTGCAAGGTGTGAATGTCTGACTATAGTTTGTAAAAAGCGGGTAAGACAAGGTGCGAACGCCCGACAATGTATGATCAAAAGAGGGAGTGGAGGTCTTCGGCTGCAAGGTCTGAATGTCCAACCATAATTTCTAAAAACCGGGTAAGAAAAGGCTCGAAAGCCCGACTATACACAATCAAAAGCGGGAGCGGGAGGTTTTCAGCTGCAAATCCTTCACTCAAACCAAGTGAAAACTGCTTTGTCCTTCATATTTATCAATGTCTAGATCGACTTCAACAAAGAACAACATTGTACTTTGCAGTAAAGAAAGAGCAAATCAAAAGTTTTAGGAATCCGAGAATAAGCTTATTTTCATGAGTTCTGCACGATTATTGATTTTACTATAAATTAATGCCTTCACTCAAACTATGTTAAAACTGCTTTGTCCTTCATATTTATCAATGTCTAGATTGACTTCAACAAAGAACAACACTGGATTTTGCAGTAGAAGAAAGAGCAACACTGAAGGATCAGTAATCCGAGAATAAGCTTATTTTCATACGTTCTGCATGATTTGGGATTTTATGTATAAAATGAATTCCTTCACTCAAACCAAGTTAAAACTGCTTTGTCCTTCATATTTATCAATGTCTAGATCGACTTCAACAAAGAACAACATTGTATTTTGCAGTAGAAGAAAAAGCAACACTGAAGGATCAGGAATCCGAGAATAAGCTTACTTTCATGAGTCCTGCTCGATTTCGGATTTTCCTATAAAATGAATTGCTTTGCTCAAACCAAGTTAAAATTGCTTTGTCCTTCATAGTTATCCATGTCTAAAATGTATCAAGCATAAAGTTCCTCATATTACCCTGAATGAGAAAGAAGCATCCCTTTGGTTGAGCAAAACGTTCCTTTTGCGGAGTTATGCATGATTTCGGATTTTGCTATAGAATTCATTCCTTCACACCTTTTTTTTTCACCGCATTTTATAGATTATGGTTGGAAATTCTCAACCACTCTAATCCGAAGACCTCTCCTCCCGCTTTTGTTAATATATTTGAACTTTAGTTGGACATTCACCCCTTTTTGCAGCTAAACAACCTCCGCTCCCTGTTTTGATCATGTATGGTCTGGCAATACTACATTTTCTTACCCGTTTGTGAGTAATTTTTTTAATTTTTTTTTAATCGTTGAAACTTGATTTGAAGTGGATAAATAAGGAAGACAAACAGTTTTAAGTCAGGCTGATAGCAATTGATTTTATAGCAAAATCTGTATTTCGTCATTTGTCGAGAGATGCTTATTGCTGAAGAAGTTCTTTCTCATTCTACAAAGTACAACGTTGTTTATCATTGAAACTTGATTAGACATGAATAAATATGAAGGACAAAGCAGTCTTAACTTGGTTTGAGTTAAGGAATTCGTTTTATAGGAGAATCCGAATTCGTGCATAACTCGTAAAATAGAGCTTATTTTCGGATTCCTAAAGAATGAGTCTGGTTCTTTCTCATAATACAAAGTTTGTTGTTTATTGTTGAAACTTCATCAGACCGTTAGATATAGTCGGACTCACCTCGACGCACGGCTTGGGATCTGGAACCAGTACTCTTGAGAGGGGTTGGACTCTCTTCCACTCTGGAGTTGCCCGTGGTGAGAGGCGAAGAGCAGGTGTGGGCATACTTATTGCCCCCCGGCTGTGTGCCAGTACATTGGGGTTTACCCCAGTGAACGAGAGGGTAGCCTCCCTCCGCCTTGGGTGGGGGGACGAGTCCTGACTGTTGTTTGTGCCTATGCGCCAAACAGCAGTTCAGAGTACCTACCCTTTTTGGAGTCTCTGGGGGAGGCACTGGAGAATGCTCCTACCGGAGACTCCCTCATTTTGCTGGGGGAATTCAATGCTCACGTGGGCAATGACAGTGAGACCTGGAGGGGTGTGATTGGGAGGAACAGCCCCCCCGATCTGAATCAGAGTGGTGTTATGTTGTTGGACTTCTGTGCCAGTCATAGACTGTCCATAACGAACACCATGTTCAGGCATAAGGGTGTCCATATGTGCACTTGGCACCAGGACACCCTTGGCCGCAGTTCGATGATCGACTTTGTGGTTGTATCATCGGACTTGCGGCCGTATGTCCTGGACACTCGGGTGAAGAGAGGGGCGGAGCTGTCAACTGATCACCACCTGGTGGTGAGTTGGCTCCGCTGGTGGGGGAGGATGCCGATCAGACCTGGCAGGCCCAAACGTATTGTGAGGGTCTGCTGGGAGCGTTTGTCAGAATCCCCCATCAGAAGGAGCTTTAACTCCCACCTCCAGCAGAGCTTCAACCATATTTGAGGTGGGGGACATTGAATGGGCCATGTTCCGTGACTCCATTGCCGAGGCAGCTGGTCGGAGTTGTGGCCGTAAGGTGGTCGGTGCCTGTCGTGGCGGCAACCCTCGAACCTGCTGGTGGACACCAGTGGTGAGGGAAGCCGTCAAGCTGAAGAAGGAGTCCTATCGGGCCTTTTTGGCCAGTGGGACCCTGGAAGAAGCTGATAGGTACCGACGGGCCAGACGGGCCGCGGCTTTGGCGGTTGCTGAGGCAAAAACTCGGGCCTGGGAGGAGTTCGGTGAGACCATGGAGAACGATTTCCGGACGGCCTCGAAAAGATTCTGGTCCACCATCCGGCGTCTCAGGGGGGGGAAGCGGCTCACAGTCAACACTGTTTACAGTGCGGACGGGGCTTTGCTGACCTCAACTAGGGATGTTGTGAGTCGGTGGGGGGAGTACTTCGAGGAACTCCTCAGTCCTACCAACACGTGCTCGGAAGAGGCAGAGTCGGAGAGCTCGGAGACGGGGCCTCCCATTTCTGGGGCTGAGGTTGCCGAGGTGGTTAAAAAGTTCCTCGGTGGCAAGGCCCCGGGGGTGGATGAGGTCCGTCCTGAGTTTCTCAAGGCTCTGGATGTTGTAGGGCTGTCTTGGCTGACACGCCTCTGCAGTATCGCGTGGACATCGGGGACAGTGCCTCTGGACTGGCAGATTGGGGTGGTGGTCCCCCTCTTTAAAAAGGGGGACCGGAGGGTGTGTTCCAACTATAGGGGTATCACACTCCTCAGCCTCCCTGGTAAGGTCTATTCGGGGGTATTGGAGAGGAGGATCCGTCGGATAATCGAGCCTCGGATTCAGGAGATGCAGTGTGGCTTTCGTCCTGGCCGTGGAACAGTGGACCAGCTCTATACCCTCGGCAGGATCCTGGAGGGTGCATGGGAGTTCGCCCAACCAGTCTACATGTGTTTTGTGGACTTGGAGAAAGCGTTCGACCGTGTCCCTCGTGGAGTCCTGTGGGGGGTGCTCCGGGAATATGGAGTGCCGGACCCCTTGATAGGGGCCGTTCGGTCTCTGTATGACCGGTGCCAGAGTTTGGTCCGCATTGCCGGCAGTAAGTCGGTATTGACGGGCGGATCGGTGCGGCGCCTGCAGTGTTGCAGGCTCTGCACCGACCCGTCGTTGTGAAGAGGGAGCTGAGCCAGAAGGCGAAGCTCTCTACTTACTGGTCAATCTACGTTCCCATCCTCACCTATGGTCACGAGTTGTGGGTAGTGACCGAAAGAACAAGATCGCGAATACAAGCGGCCGAAATGGGTTTCCTCCGCAGGGTGTCTGGGCTCTCCCTTAGAGATAGGGTGAGAAGCTCAGTCATCCGGGAGGGGCTCGGAGTAGAACCGCTGCTCCTCCGCATTGAGAGGAGTCAGATGAGGTGGCTCGGGCATCTGGTTAGGATGCCCCCTGGGCGCCTCCCTGGGGAGGTGTTCCGGGCACGTCCCACTGGGAGGAGACCCCGGGGGAGACCCAGGACACGTTGGAGAGACTATGTCTCTCGGCTGGCCTGGGAACGCCTCGGGGTCCCCCCGGAAGAGCTGGAGGAAGTGGCGGGGACAGAGACGTCTGGGTTTCTCTGCTCAAGCTGCTGCCCCCGCGACCCGACCCCCGGATAAGCGGCAGATGATGGATGGATGGATGGATATATCCTCCACCAACCAGACTTACAACCCCCGACTAGGGTAGCAGAATTTCTAAGCATCTGTACCCCAAAACTACTATCAAAAATATATAAATTATTGTCTAAGATAGATGACACAATGTCTCTTCCATCCTCAAAATGGGAGGCAGATTTATCCATCAGTTCTGGTCATAGCTTCTAACCACAAATATGTTTGAACACCTTCATAAAGACTCGAAATCCTAATTTACAGCTCATACAATACAAAATCCTTCATAGAACACACTATACAGGACAAAGGATGTTCAGGATGGGTCTAACACACTCAAACATCTGCTCACATTGCACAGATAACACACCTGATGATTATGCACACGCTTTGTGGTTTTTCTGCGCCTGTCCAGAAGTTCTGGCTTGAAGTCTGTGAGGACCTATCAACATGGCTAAAGTGTAGCATCCCTGCATGCCCCACACTGTGCATACTGGGTGACTTAGACAACATCAACATGGAAATTAACTCAGCACACATGGTTGTCACAGTGTTATGTATCGCAAAGAAAACTATTCTCATGAACTGGAAAGCGAAGAACAATCTGTGTATTAACCAGTTTAGAAATTTTCTTTTAGATTATATTAGCATGGAAACAATGTCTGCCTCCTCAAAACATCAATTGGCTGAATTTCATTCTCTCTGGTCCCCTCTGATTAGTTTTATCACATAGTGGTGGTGGTGGGTTGCTGGGTGATGGTGGGTCTCAGGCCCGGGCTGCTGCGACTGGTGTGACCGGGTGGTTTGTTTGTTTGTTTTTTGATGTTGTTTGTTTGTTTTTTGTAGAGGTCCTCCTGGGTGGGGTTGGGTTGAGTGGGGTGGGGTGGGATGGGTACCTTCTGGGGGTACAGTAGCTCCCGGAATATGGTCACTGCAGGCCCCGAGCCTGGTGGACATCAGGCCCTCCTGCCCTGTGTTGGCTCCCAGGTAGCGGGGATGCCTATTGCAGCCAGTCCCTGGCTGCCCTCTCTGGGGGAGAGTAGCTCCCCCGGTATATATCCCCATACCCCTCTCCCTTCTGGCTCCTGTACACATCACACACTCACACATGAAGGGTTTTGGGGGCGTGTGTGTTCGGTGGGGTGCAGTGGATGGGGCCACGTAGGTGGTCCCCTTTGGTTGCACTCTGCAGTTCCCTGCCCCTGTTTTAATTACACCTTAGACATTAGTACTTATCAAACACACTCACACACACACATTAGGTCTTGGGGGGTGGTTACACTGAGTGGCATCTGGTGGGCGGGGCTCTTTGGGTATGTAGGCTGCCCAGAGTGCCGCGCTCCCAGTTCTACAAGTTTGGCTGCCCCTCAATTTTAATTGCTCACTATTAGAAAATATTGAAGAGCCAGAAGGGTGAGGGGAGGGGTCTTCTTCGCACACCCCTGCTTCCTGGTGTCTGCTCGGGGCAGGAGGGGCCAGGAGGATTAATTAATTGTTCTGCTGGTTCGGGGTCTGTGGTGGCTGGGGGGTTGCTGGCCTCCTGGTGTGCCCGCTGCACTACACCCCAGCAGAGTCGAGGGAGGTAGGATGTGTGGATGTGTGGATGTATGGGACGTGAAAGTGTGTGTGGTAATGATTGGGCCTGGATCTGGGACTTGCTGTCGCCTGGCCTGCCTGTGTTTCTCCCGATGGGGCATCAGCGTTGCCTCTCCCCACTGCTCGCGACTTCACCCACCTGTGGGCACGTCTTGACTCCCAGGGCACTTGGCCAGGGGCGCTGGGGCAGGCGCTGACCCACTTTGTGGCTGTCTGGGGCGCTTGGCCCTCCTGGGTATTGGGTGGGGCCTCTGCCGGGGGGTTTGGGGGCGCTCGGGCTCCTGGGGCCCAGGTCCAGTGCACGGCCCATGTCTGGGCGGCTGGGGCCTGGCGGGGTCGGTGGGCTGTTACCCCTGCTTCCCGGAGTGCCTCTGCCCTATGCTTATGGGGGCTCTTTCCGGGGGCTTCCTCTGCAGTCTTCTGGGTGGATGCGTGGTTGCCCCTGCGGTGGGCTGCCTGGGTTCTGTGCTCTGTGGGGGCTGCTGGTGGCCTGGGTCTTGTGGCCCTCTCTGCTTGCTTCTGATTGCTTGGGGGGGGGGGGGGCTGTGGATTGTGGCCCTGTACGCTTATACACTCATAACTAAGCACGGTTATCATGTAGGTCCTGTGCCATGGGTGTTGCATGTTCTCACACACACACACATTCATTAGTCCAGTAGCATGGTCACTAAGCAGTTGATGTATTATCATGTCGTCTCAGGTCATCTATATCCACAGCTGTGTTGTATGCGATTGCCGCTTCTTGTGCTTGTTTTTGTTTGTTTGTGTGTTTGTTTTTTCTCTGCTTGTCTGCTTTCAGGTGCTCCTGGTGGCGCTAAGGCTGGATTCCCCTCATAGGCCATGGATTGTTGTCTGTTTTGTTTTTTACAGGTGTAGCAGCTGGTTGTCTGGTTTTTGTTTCTATTTTTGTTCTGTTTCCTCTTCTTTCCTCTTCTTCTTTCCTTGTCCCCCGGTCCGGTTCAGTTCAGTTCATGTCATATATTGTAAACAGAAATAAATAAATGGGCATCAAGGGGAGCTTTACATTTATAAAACTTCCCTTGGCAAAACAAATCTGTTTGGCATCAAAGGTATTCAGACTACAATTCTTCTGACATAATGCTGAACAGGACAAGGGGAAAAAAAAGTAAAGAAGACAGTTCTGCCGAAAGCCAGGGATAGACCTGTTCTAAGTTCTATACTTTTTAAAAGGGGCGTGTTTATCAACTATGGAATTAGAAGATTTACAAAAATGGTCAAGTGCTAGATCTTCATCTGGGATTTTAACAGTGTCATATAACTATTCAACAGATCAGTTAAAAAAAAGCCTGCTCATGGAGATGTTTCAGGATCTGGATACCAAGCGTGGACCTAATGTTTTCAGTTTTGCAATTCTGATACAGGCTATTGAGCAGTAATAACTAACACCAAGTTCAGATACTGCGGATTTTCTACCTTTGATTTGTTAAGATTGAGCCAATCAGGGACAACCTTGAAGGATCTCTTTGGTTTTGTAGGATCAGTAATTACCTGAGAAAGGTTGATATTGGTACACACCTTTTTTAAATGATCAGAGGCAGAGTTCAACTTGTTTAAATTAAAATTGCCACACAGAGATTGGGTTTAGGCCACATGCACACAGAATGACATCAACAAATATAAGAAATATTAAACATTTACACATAGATTTTTGAATATATGTAGAGGAATGATACTTTGAAATGTGCTCATTGCGGAGTTATGATCAGTTGAGTAATGAAGGTTGAACTATTCTGGGAAAGAGGTTCTATTCCCAGCATCATGATGGACACTCCTGATATAGAAGGTTTCGCTAACGCATTGGAATTGTTTTACTATTTTCATATGCATGTGCAATGAAGAATTGCTTGCTGCTGATAAATGCAAAGAAGAACAGCTTACACATAGATGCTCACATATAGGCTGCTGAATGCAATGAAGACCTGCTGATCAAGTAAAGTTCAATGTCAATGTGTAATATTCAATTAGGATTTGCAAAACAGTGAAGTTAAACAATGAATGGGTCCATAGTCGGTATGAGAAGACTACAGGAATATTTACCTGGGTGTACGTTCAAACAGAGATGAGAAAATTGCGATAAATAATTGTTTGTTTGTTTGTTAGTATGTATAGGAATGTTATGTGTATAAACTGTGTTGAGTTATAGTTACTCAGTAGTGTCTCAGTGAAACAACCGACGGGGGAAGCCTTGCGGTGACAACAAAAGCAGTGTTTTACTGATCAGTCAAGTTGCTCCAGTGTACTCCATACAAACTGGTTGGCTACTGAAGGGATAGAAAATGGGGAATACTTGTTTTAAAGCAAACAAGGAATTAGATGGGAAAAATACATGTTTTAACAGGACCCAGACAATATTAAATACTCAGACAGATGGGAGAAGAAGTGTAGTTTTGTAGGAAATCACAAAATTATTACATAGAATTAGTGAAATCAATTGAAGAATGCCTTTCTGAAGAGCTGTTTACCACAGATGAGCAGCTTTGCGACCAAGCACATTGTAGATCGCTTTACTGCCAAAATGATCTAATTTAATGGATTGGTTTAGACATGCATAACAGCATTTTAAGAACAAAGAGAGAAACAAAAAGGGACAACGCTTCATGGTGGAAGGTGATGTATAAATAACTGTGTATATGATGAAGGGGGTGGCAACACCCATTCCGAAATTTCGCCATTACGACATCCGGCTATTCCGACATCCCACCATTCCGACATACCACCATTCCGACATACCACCATTCCGACATGCAAACGTCCCACCATTCCGACATCCCACCATTGCGACATCCCGCTATTCTGACGTTCAAATGTCCCACCATTCCGACAAGGCTTTCCGTATAAGGAAATGTGTGTTACTCAACAGGTGAGTCCCTTCTTTCTGTTCATGCAATTTATATGTTTAACACATGTTTATAGACAAGCGTTATTAAAAACACAAAGTCTCGGCAACTGGAGGAGGAGAAGCAGTCCGCGGTGGTTTTCAATCACACACTCCAATGCCACTTGTTTCAACTTCCGAAAATTTAATCCAGGAAAAAAAGGCTTACAAACATGGACCAAAACGGCTCCATAACACGCACAAGAATCCAAAAGAAACGAAAATTAACTAAAAGAAAGCAAATAAACAGTATGAAGTGGTCAAAATTGGTTTTACGCATGCCTATGTGCGTCTGGCACATGCGTCTTCGGGCTCTCCCACATTGGTTTGTGGATGAAAGCTATATGTTCAGCTGTAATGTCATGTAAAAACAATCTCTACATGACATTTACTCCCAGGTGTGACCAGTTACGTCCTTAAGATATCAACAGGCTGTATAAAGCCTTGCGCAACGGCTGTGTGTTTGTGCCAAATGCGCAAAGCCCATCCGCGCTTCCCAAAATTGGAGCGAGTACTCATAAATCACGTGAATAACATGAATAAACGGTTTTACTGCATTTTGTTGTGTTTTATACGTTCTATGCTGTCATTTCTCTCTTCTCCTATTGGCAAGGCAAGGCAGAGTGCTCGCAACTGTGTCCTGTGCCGTAGCCGTGATATCTGTTATTGCAATTATTACTTTTGCATATGATGACAGCGTGCAAAAGACGCATGGGCTCTGTGGAGAGCTCCGCTCCAGCTGGCTGCTGTGACAGCTCACTGACACTGTATTTCTGCTTAATCAGTTTCAGTCTCGCCAGAGTTACATTAATATCTGTATTTTTATATTTGAAATTCAGGGGATTTTGATAATAGATTATTAAAGTTTGTTTGCGAGGCTGTGGCCTCTGCATGTGCAAAGCTTGTGCGCCAAACTTTAGGGCGTATTTGCGCCGGCATATCATTAGTGCAAAATGTTTTGGGTAAAAAATAGGCTATTAAAAGGAACTGTCGGAATGGCGGTATGTTAAAAAAAACAAAAAACATACCGCCATTCCGACCATAGGAGGAAAAAAGTGTCGGAATGGTGGGACGTTTGATAAAAAATTAAGTGTCGCCATTCCGACAATTGGAGACCCATGTCGGAATGGCGAGATGTCGGAATGGCAGCATGTAACCATGATGAAGGAGAGACCATTTGAGCAGCACAGCCATTTCGCAGCACAGGGACAGCAGTCCAAGTTACAGGATCTCCCACGTGGTATCACCTGTCACATTGTGTCAAGGCATCAAAAGAAGAAAAAATCACCAAACTCAAGGACAAAAAGACAAAGACTCCGGTGAATGAAGACAGAGGACTGACAAACCAGAAATACAAAAGGATTCTCGATATCAAGATCCAGAAGAAGAGGCTAACAATGCCACGAACACTTACGATGCTGGGAATGATGCCAGCAATGAACAGAGAAGAAGATTCAGTGTCATCAATCTGCATTACGTGCCTCTAATGAGGGGGTGAATATAGAATCCTCAACGATTACAACGTCTCTGGGAACTGTGACAACAACAAGGTTTAAACCATTTTGATATATATTGTAACCTAGTGTCTAAGGAATAGTGCTGAAAATGAGGTAAATCTAATCCACCACTGTCCTTGGTCTTCTGTAGGGTTTTTAAACTAATACGTGGTGGTTTGTTTTTCCACAGAAATTTGGAGATGCATGAATCTAGTGACTTAAACCAAGTAGCAGATGGTTTTATGGGGATCATTGAGAACAAATAGTTAACTTTTGGTAGTATTATCATTTTAATGGATGTAACTCTCCCCATAAGTGATATAGGTAAGGACTTCCAACGAGAGATCGTCCTCTACAGTCTTTAATAATTGCACATAATTTAGCTTTGTTAGCTCTGAGAGCCTGGAGGAAATGTTTATGCCTAAATATCTAATATTTCCTGACTGTAAAGTGATCGCAGGTATATTATGGACCCTACAGTTAATGGGCAGAACTGTGGTCTTAGACCAGTTGATAGAGTAGTCAGAAAGTGCTGAGAATTTATTTATGAGTGTGATCGTGTGACTGAGAGACGTCTGTGAGTTCTGAAGGAAAAGTAATACATCATCAGCATAAAGACTTATTTTATGCTCAATATTTTGGGATTAATTACTCACAAACGGGTAAGAAAAGGTAGTATTGCCAGACCATACATGATCAAAACAGGGAGCGGAGGTGGTTCAGCTGCAAGGTGTGAATGTCTGACTATAGTTTGTAAAAACCGGGTAAGATAAGGTGCGAATGCCCGACAATGTATGATCAAAAGAGGGAGCGGAGGTTTTCGGCTGCAAGAAGGTCTGAATGTCCACCCAAAATTCCTGAAAAATGGGTAAAAAAAGGGTGCGAATGCCAAACCATACATCATCAAAAGCAGGAGTGGATGTGTTCGGCTACAAGAAGATTTGAATGTCCAGCAATAATTGCTTTAAAACATGAAAGAAAATTTTCGAATATCAAACCGCACATGATCATAAGCGGGAGAGGAGTTGTTCAGCTGCAAGAAGGTGTGAATGTCCACCCATAATTACTGAAAAATGGGTAAGAAAAGGTGAAAATGCCCAACCATACATCATCAAAAGCAGGAGTGGATGTGTTCGACTACAAGAAGGTTTGAATGTCCGACCATAGTTTGTAAAAAGCGGGTAAGAAAAGGTTCGAATGCCCGAACATAGACCATCAAAAGAGGGAGCGGAGGTGTTCCGCTGTAAGAAGGTGTAAATGTCCGACCATAATTGGTAAAAAGCGGGTAAGAAAAGGTTAAAATACCCGACTGTATACAATCAATAGCGGGAGCGGAGTTGTTTGGCTACAAGAAGGTGTGAAAGTCCGACCACGGTTTGTAAAAAGCGGGTAAGAAAAGGTTCGAATGCCCGAATATATACCATCAAAAGTGGAAGTGGATGGGTTCGGCTGCAAGAAGGTGTGAACGTCCGACCAAAGTTTGTAAAAAGCAGTTAAGAAAAGGTTCGAATATCCAACCAAACATAATCAAAAGCGGGAGCAGAGCTGTTCGACTGCAAGTAGGTGTGAATGTCAGATCATAATTTGCAAAAAGCTGATGAGAAAGGGTGAGAATGTCCGGCTATACACCATCAAATGCGGGAGCGGAAGTGTTCGGCTGTGAGTAGGTGTGAATGTCCGACCATAATTGCTGAAAAATGTGTTAGAAGAGACTAGAATGCCGGACAATACATCATCAAATGCGGGAGCGGAGTTGTTCGGCTGTGAGTAGGTGTGAATCTCCGAGCATAGTTTGTAAAAAGGGGGTAAGAATAGGTTCGAATGCCCGAACATACACTATCAAAACAGGGAGCTGAGGTGGCTCAGCTGCAAGGTGTGAATGTCTGACTATAGTTTGTAAATAAGGTGCGAATGCCCAACAATGTATAATCAAAAGAGGGAGCGGAGGTTTTCGGCTACAAGAAGGTTTGAATGTCCGACCATAGTTTGTAAAAAGCGGGTAAGAAAAGGTTCAAATGCCTGACTATACACCATCAAAAGCGGGAGCAGAGGTGTTCCGCTGTAAGACGGTGTGAATGTCCGACCATATTTGGTAAAAAGCGGGTAAGAAAAGGTTAAAATACCCGACTGTACACAATCAATAGCGGGAGAGGAGGTGTTCAGCTGCAAGAAGGTGTGAATGTCCACCCATAATTCCTGAAAAATGGGAAAGAAAAGGTGCGAATGCCCAACCATACATTACCAAAAGCAGGTGTGAATGTCAGATCATAATTTGAAAAAAGCTGATGAGAAAGGGTGAGAATGCCCGACTATACACCATCAAATGCGGGAGCGGAGTTGTTCGGCTGTGAGTAAGTGTGAATCTCCGACCATAATTGCTGAAAAATGTGTTAGAAAAGGTAAGAATGCCGGTCCATACATCATCAAAAGCGGGAGAGGTGGTGTTCGGCTGCAAGTAGGTGTGAATGTCCAGCCATAATTACTAACAAACGGGTAAGAAAAGGTAGTATTGCCAGACCATACATGATCAAAACAGGGAGCGGAGGTGGTTCAGCTGCAAGAAGGTGTGAATGTCCGACTAAATTTCAAATATATTAACAAAAGTAGGAGGAGAGGTCTTCGGATGAGAGTGGTTGAGAATTTCCAACCATAATCTATAAAATGCGGTGAAAAAAAAGGTGTGATAGAACACTAAAAGGTGGAGCGGAAGTGTTCGGCTGCAAGAAGGTGTGAATGTCCGACTATATTTGGTGAAAAGCAGGTGAAGCAAGGTCTGAATGCCCAACCTTACATCATCAAAAGCGAGATCAGAGGTGTTTGGCTGCATGAAGGCCATAGTTTGCCAAAAGCGGGTAAGCTGCGAATGACCGACTAAATATCAACAAAAGGTCTTCGGATGCAAGTGGGTGTGAATATCCCACCATACAAGTATGGTGGAGAGGAAGCTGTGAACAGCCGACCATAGTTGGCAAAAAGCGGGTGAGAAAAGGTGCGAATGTCCAACCATACATGATCAAAACAGGGAGCGGAGGTGTTTGGCTGTGACAAGGTGTGAATGTCCACCCAAAATTAATGAAAAGCGGGCAACAAGTAGGTTTGAATGCCCAACCATACATCATCAAAAGCAGGAGTGGATGTGTTCGGCTACAAGGTTTGAATGTCCAAGCATAGTTTGTAAAAAGCGGGTAAGAAAAGGTTCAAATGCCCAAACATACACCATCAAAAGAGGGAGCGGAGGTGTTCCGCTGTAAGAAGGTGTGAATGTCCGACCATAGTTGGTAAAAAACGGGTAAGAAAAGGTTAAAATACCCGACTGTACACAATCAATAGCGGGAGCGGATGTGTTTGGCTACAAGAATGTGTGACAGTCCGACCATGGTTTGTAAAAAAACGGGTAAGAAAAGGTGCGAATGCCCAACAATGTATGATCAAAAGAGGGAGCGGAGGTTTTCGGCTACAAGAAGGTTTGAATTTCCGACCATAGTTTGTAAAAAGCGGGTAAGAAAAGGTTCAAATGCCTGACTATACACCATCAAAAGCGGGAGCGGAGGTGTTCCGCTGTAAGACGGTGTGAATGTACGACCATAGTTGGTAAAAAGCGGGTAAGAAAAGGTTAAAATACCTGACTGTACACAATCAATAGCGGGAGCGGAGGTGTTCGGCTGCAAGAAGGTGTGAACGTCCGACCAAAGTTTGCAAAAAGCAGTTAAGAAAAGGTTCGAATGCCCGAATATATACCATCAAAAGCGGGAGCAGAGCTGTTCGACTGCAAGTAGGTGTGAATGTCCAGCCATAATTACTCACAAACGGGTAAGAAAAGGTAGTATTGCCAGACCATCAAAACAGGGAGCTGAGGTGGTTCAGCTGCAAGGTGTGAATGTCTGACTATAGTTTGTAAAAAGCGGGTAAGACAAGGTGCGAATGCCCGACAATGTATGATCAAAAGAGGGAGTGGAGGTCTTCGGCTGCAAGGTCTGAATGTCCAACCATAATTTCTAAAAACCGGGTAAGAAAAGGCTCGAAAGCCCGACTATACACAATCAAAAGCGGGAGCGGGAGGCTTTCAGCTGCAAATCCTTCACTCAAACCAAGTGAAAACTACTGTGTCCTTCATATTTATCAATGTCTAGATCGACTTCAACAAAGAACAACATTGTACTTTGTAGTAAAGAAAGAGCAAATCAAAAGTTTTAGGAATCCTAGAATAAGCTTATTTTCATGAGTTCTGCACGATTATTGATATTACTATAAATGAACGCCTTCACTCAAACTATGTTAAAACTGCTTTGTCCTTCATATTTATCAATGTCTAGATTGACTTCAACAAAGAACAACACTGGATTTTGCAGTAGAAGAAAGAGCAACACTGAAGGATCAGTAATCCGAGAATAAGCTTATTTTCATACGTTCTGCATGATTTGGGATTTTATGTATAAAATGAATTCCTTCACTCAAACCAAGTGAAAACTGCTTTGTCCTTCATATTTATCAATGTCTAGATTTACTTCAACAAAGAACAACATTGTATTTTGCAGTAGTAGAAAGAGCAACACTGAAGGATCAGGAATCCGAGAATAAGCTTATTTTCATACGTTCTGCATGATTTGGGATTTTATGTATAAAATGAATTCCTTTACTCAAACTATGTTAAAACTGCTTTGTCCTTCATATTTATCAATGTCTAGATTGACTTCAACAAAGAACAACATTGTATTTTGCATTAGAAGAAATAGCAACACTGAAGGATCAGGAATCCGAAAACAAGCTTATTTTCATACGTTCTGCTTGATTTGGGATTTTGCTATAAAATTAATTCCTTCACTCAAACAAAGTGGAAACTGCTTTGTTCTTCATATTTATCAATGTCTATATAAATTTCAACAAAGAACAAGGCTGTATTTTTCATTATAGGAAAGAGCAACACTGGAGGATCAGGAATCCGAGAAAAAGCTTACTTTCATGAGTCCTGCACGATTTCGGATTTTCCTATAAAATGAATTGCTTTGCTCAAACCAAGTTAAAATAGCTTTGTCCTTCATAGTTATCCATGTCTAAAATGTATCAAGCATAAAGTTCCTCATATTACCCTGAATGAGAAAGAAGCCTCCCTTTGGTTGAGCAATACGTTCCTTATGCGGAGTTATGCATGATTTCGGATTTTGCTATAAAATTCATTCCTTCACACCTTTTTTTTTCACCACATTTTATAGATTATGGTTGGAAATTCTCAACCACTCTAATCCGAAGACCTCTCCTCCCACTTTTGTTAATATATTTGAACATTAGTTGGACATTCACCCCTTTTTGCAGCTAAACCACCTCCGCTCCCTGTTTTGATCAGGTATGGTCTGGCAATACTACATTTTCTTACCCGTTTGTGAGTAATTATGGCTGGATATTCACACCTACTTGCAGCTGAACACAATCTCTCTCGCTTTTAATTATGTTTGGATATTCGAACCTTTTCTTTACTGCTTTTTGCCAACTTTGGTCGGACGTTCACACCTTCTTGCAGCCGAACACCTCCGCTTCCGCTTTTGATGGTATATATTCGGGCATTCGAACCTTTTCTTACCAGCTTTTTACAAACCATGGTTGGACTTTCACACCTTCTTGTAGCCGAACAACTCCGCTCCCGCTATTGATTGTGTACAGTCGGGTATTTTAACCTTTTCTTACCCGCTTTTTACCAACTATGGTCGGACATTCACACCGTCTTACAGCGGAACATCTCCGCTCCCGCTTTTGATGGTGTATAGTCAGGCATTTGAACCTTTTCTTACCCGCTTTTTACAAACTATGGTCGGACATTCAAACCTTCTTGTAGCCGAAAACCTCCGCTCCCTCTTTTGATTATACATTGTTGGGCATTCGCACCTTATCTTACCCGCTTTGTACAAACTATAGTCAGACATTCACACCTTGGTAATGAACCACCTCAGCTCCCTGTTTTGATAATGTATGGTCTGGCAATACTACCTTTTCTTACCCGTTTGTGAGTAATTCTGGCTGGACATTCACACCTACTTGCAGTCGAACAGCTCTGCTCCCGCTTTTGGTTATGTTTGGTTGGATATTCGAACCTTTTCTTAACTGCTTTTTACAAACTTTGGTCGGACGTTCACACCTTCTTGCAGCCGAACACCTCCGCTTCCGCTTTTGATGGTATATATTCGGGCATTCGAACCTTTTCTTAGCAGCTTTTTACAAACCATGGTTGGACTTTCACACCTTCTTGTAGCCGAACAACTCCGCTCCCCCTATTGATTGTGTACAGTCGGGTATTTTAACCTTTTCTTACCCGCTTTTTACCAACTATGGTCGGACATTCACACCGTCTTACAGCGGAACACCTCCGCTCCCGCTTTTGATGGTGTATAGTCAGGCATTTGAACCTTTTCTTACCCGCTTTTTACAAACTATGGTCGGACATTCAAACCTTCTTGTAGCCAAAAAACCTCCGCTCCCTCTTTTGATCATACATTGTCGGGCATTCGCACCTTTTCTTACCCGTTTTTTACAAACCATGGTCGGACTTTCACACATTCTTGTAGCCAAACACATCCGCTCCCGCTATTGATTGTGTACAGTCGGGTATTTTAACCTTTTCTTACCCACTTTTTACCAACTATGGTCGGACATTCATACCTTCTTTCAGCGGAACATCTCCGCTCCCTCTTTTGATGGTGTATGTTTGGGCATTCGAATCTTTTCTTACCCGCTTTTTACAAACTATGCTCGGACATTCAAACCTTCTTCTAGCCGAACACATCCACTCCTTCTTTTGATGATGTATGCTTGGGCATTCAAACCTAATTTTTTTGCCCGCTTTTCATTAATTTTGGGTGGACATTCACACCTTGTCTCAGCCAAACACCTCCGCTCCCTGTTTTGATCATGTATGGTTTGACATTCGCACCTTTGCTTACCCTCTTTTTATACTGATTGCTCAAGATTAAGTTGTTCTTTCTCAAACTACAAAATTTTTTTAATCGTTGAAACTTGATTTGAAGTGGATAAATAAGGAAGACATACAGTTTTAAGTCAGGCTGATAGCAATTAATTTTATAGCAAAATCTGTATTTCGTCATTTGTCGAGAGATGCTTATTGCTGAAGAAGTTCTTTCTCATTCTACAAAGTACAACATTGTTTATCATTGAAACTTGATTAGACATGAATAAATATGAAGGACAAAGCAGTCTTAACTTGGTTTGAGTTAAGGAATTCGTTTTATAGGAGAATCCGAATTCGTGCATAACTCGTAAAATAGAGCTTATTTTCGGATTCCTGAAGAATGAGTCTGGTTCTTTCTCATAATACAAAGTTTGTTGTTTATTGTTGAAACTTCATCAGACCGTTAGATATAGTCGGACTCACCTCGACGCACGGCTTGGGATCTGGAACCAGTACTCTTGAGAGGGGTTGGACTCTCTTCCACTCTGGAGTTGCCCGTGGTGAGAGGCGCAGAGCAGGTGTGGGCATACTTATTGCCCCCCGGCTGTGTGCCAGTACATTGGGGTTTACCCCAGTGAACGAGAGGGTATCCTCCCTCCGCCTTTGGTTGGGGGGACGAGTCCTGACTGTTGTTTGTGCCTATGCGCCAAACAGCAGTTCAGAGTACCTACCCTTTTTGGAGTCTCTGGGGGAGGCACTGGAGAATGCTCCTACCGGTCCCCTCATTCTGCTGGGGGACTTCAATGCTCACGTGGGCAATGACAGTGAGACCTGGAGGGGTGTGATTGGGAGGAACGGCACCCCCGATCTGAATCAGAGTGGTGTTATGTTGTTGGACTTCTGTGCCAGTCATAGACTGTCCATAACGAACACCATGTTCAGGCATAAGGGTGTCCATATGTGCACTTGGCACCAGGACACCTTTGGCCGCAGTTCGATGATCGACTTTGTGGTTGTATCATCGGACTTGCGGCCGTATGTCCTGGACACTCGGGTGAAGAGAGGGGCGGAGCTGTCAACTGATCACCACCTGGTGGTGAGTTGGCTCCGCTGGTGGGGGAGGATGCCGATCAGACCTGGCAGGCCCAAACGTATTGTGAGGGTCTGCTGGGAGCGTTTGTCAGAATCCCCCGTCAGAAGGAGCTTTAACTCCCACCTCCGGCAGAGCTTCAACCATATTTGAGGTGGGGGACATTGAATGGGCCATGTTCCGTGACTCCATTTTCGAGGCAGCTGGTCGGAGTTGTGGCCGTAAGGTGGTCGGTGCCTGTCGTGGCGGCAACCCTCGAACCTGCTGGTGGACACCAGTGGTGAGGGAAGCCGTCAAGCTGAAGAAGGAGTCCTATCGGGCCTTTTTGGCCAGTGGGACCCTGGAAGAAGCTGATAGGTACCGACGGGCCAGACGGGCCACGGCTTCGGCGGTTGCTGAGGCAAAAACTCGGGCCTGGGAGGAGTTCGGTGAGACCATGGAGAACGATTTCCGGACGGCCTCGAAAAGATTCTGTTCCACCATCCGGCGTCTCAGGGGGGGGGGAGTGGCTCACAGTCAACACTGTTTACAGTGGGGACGGGGCTTTGCTGACCTCAACTAGGGATGTTGTGAGTCGGTGGGGGGAGTACTTCGAGGAACTCCTCAATCCTACCAACACATGCTCGGAAGAGGCAGAGTCGGAGAGCTCGGAGACGGGGCCTCCCATTTCTGGGGCTGAGGTTGCCGAGGTGGTTAAAAAGCTCCTCGGTGGCAAGGCCCCGGGGGTGGATGAGGTCCGTCCTGAGTTTCTCAAGGCTCTGGATGTTGTAGGGCTGTCTTGGCTGACACGCCTCTGCAGTATCGCGTGGACATCGGGGACAGTGCCTCTGGACTGGCAGATTGGGGTGGTGGTCCCCCTCTTTAAAAAGGGGGACCGGAGGGTGTGTTCCAACTATAGGGGTATCACACTCCTCAGCCTCCCTGGTAAGGTCTATTCGGGGGTATTGGAGAGGAGGATCCGTCGGATAATCGAGCCTCGGATTCAGGAGATGCAGTGTGGCTTTCGTCCTGGCCGTGGAACAGTGGACCAGCTCTATACCCTCGGCAGGATCCTGGAGGGTGCATGGGAGTTCGCCCAACCAGTCTACATGTGTTTTGTGGACTTGGAGAAAGCGTTCGACCGTGTCCCTCGTGGAGTCCTGTGGGGGGTGCTCCGGGAATATGGAGTGCCGGACCCCTTGATAGGGGCCGTTCGGTCTCTGTATGACCGGTGCCAGAGTTTGGTCCGCATTGCCGGCAGTAAGTCGGATACGTTTCCGGTGAGAGTTGGACTCCGTCAGGGCTGCCCTTTGTCACCGATTCTGTTCCTAACTTTTATGGACAGAATTTCTAGGCGGAGCCAGGGCGTTGAGGGTGTCCCATTTGGCGACCTCAGAATCGGGTCTCTGCTTTTTGCAGATGATGTGGTTCTGTTAGCGTCGTCAGGCCGTGACCTTCAGCTCTCACTGGAGTGATTCGCAGCAGAGTGTGAAGCGGCTGGGATGAGAATCAGCACCTCCAAATCCGACACTATGGTTCTCAGCCGGAAAAGGGTGGTATGCTCTCTCCGGGTCGGGAATGAGATCCTTCCCCAAGAGGAGGAGTTCAAGTATCTCGGGGTCTTGTTCACGAGTGACGGACGAATGGAGCGGGAGATTGACGGGCGGATCGGTGCGGCGCCTGCAGTGTTGCAGGCTCTGCACCGACCCGTCGTTGTGAAGAGGGAGCTGAGCCAGAAGGCGAAGCTCTCTACTTACTGGTCAATCTACGTTCCCATCCTCACCTATGGTCACGAGTTGTGGGTAGTGACCGAAAGAACAAGATCGCGAATACAAGCGGCCGAAATGGGTTTCCTCCGCAGGGTGTCTGGGCTCTCCCTTAGAGATAGGGTGAGAAGCTCAGTCATCCGGGAGGGGCTCGGAGTAGAACCGCTGCTCCTCCGCATTGAGAGGAGTCAGATGAGGTGGCTCGGGCATCTGGTTAGGATGCCCCCTGGGCGCCTCCCTGGGGAGGTGTTCCGGGCACGTCCCACTGGGAGTAGACCCCGGGGGAGACCCAGGACACGTTGGAGAGACTATGTCTCTCGGCTGGCCTGGGAACGCCTCGGGGTCCCCCCGGAAGAGCTGGAGGAAGTGGCCGGGGACAGAGACGTCTGGGTTTCTCTGCTCAAGCTGCTGCCCCCGCGACCCGACCCCCGGATAAGCGGCAGATGATGGATGGATGGATGGATATATCCTCCACCAACCAGACTTACAACCCCCGACTAGGGTAGCAGAATTTCTAAGCACCCCAAATCTACTATCAAAAATATATAAATTATTGTCTAAGATAGATGACACAATGTCTCTTCCATCCTCAAAATTGGAGGCAGATTTATCCATCAGTTCTGGTCATAGCTTCTAACCACAAATATGTTTGAACACCTTCATAAAGACTCGAAATCCTAATTTACAGCTCATACAATACAAAATCCTTCATAGAACACACTATACAGGACAAAGGATGTTCAGGATGGGTCTAACACACTCAAACATCTGCTCACATTGCACAGATAACACACCTGATGATTATGCACACGCTTTGTGGTTTTCTGCGCCTGTCCAGAAGTTCTGGCTTGAAGTCTGTGAGGACCTATCAACATGGCTAAAGTGTAGCATCCCTGCATGCCCCACACTGTGCATACTGGGTGACTTAGACAACATCAACATGGAAATTAACTCAGCACACATGGTTGTCACAGTGTTATGTATCGCAAAGAAAACTATTCTCATGAACTGGAAAGCGAAGAACAATCTGTGTATTAACCAGTTTAGAAATTTTCTTTTAGATTATATTAGCATGGAAACAATGTCTGCCTCCTCAAAACATCAATTGGCTGAATTTCATTCTCTCTGGTCCCCTCTGATTAGTTTTATCACATAGTGGTGGTGGTGGGTTGCTGGGTGATGGTGGGTCTCAGGCCCGGGCTGCTGCGACTGGTGTGACCGGGTGGTTTGTTTGTTTGTTTTTTGATGTTGTTTGTTTGTTTTTTGTAGAGGTCCTCCTGGGTGGGGTTGGGTTGAGTGGGGTGGGGCGGGATGGGTACCTTCTGGGGGTACAGTAGCTCCCGGAATATGGTCGCTGCAGGCCCCGAGCCTGGTGGACATCAGGCCCTCCTGCCCATTGTTGGCTCCCAGGTAGCGGGGATGCCTATTGCAGCCAGTCCCTGGCTGCCCTCTCTGGGGGAGAGTAGCTCCCCCGTTATATATCCCCATACCCCTCTCCCTTCTGGCTCCTGTACACAGCACACACTCACACATGAAGGGTTTTGGGGGCGTGTGTGTTCGGTGGGGTGTAGTGGATGGGGCCACGTAGGTGGTCCCCTTTGGTTGCACTCTGCAGTTCCCTGCCCCTGTTTTAATTACACCTTAGACATTACTACTTATCAAACACACTCACACACACACATTAGGTCTTGGGGGGTGGTTACACTGAGTGGCATCTGGTGGGCGGGGCTCTTTGGGTATGTAGGCTGCCCAGAGTGCCGCGCTCCCAGTTCTACAAGTTTGGCTGCCCCTCAATTTTAATTGCTCACTATTAGAAAATATTGAAGAGCCAGAAGGGTGAGGGGAGGGGTCTTCTTCGCACACCCCTGCTTCCTGGTGTCTGCTTGGGGCAGGAGGGGCCAGGAGGATTAATTAATTGTTCTGCTGGTTCGGGGTCTGTGGTGGCTGGGGGGTTGCTGGCCTCCTGGTGTGCCCGCTGCACTACACCCCAGCAGAGTCGAGGGAGGTAGGATGTGTGGATGTGTGGATGTATGGGACGTGAAAGTGTGTGTGGTAATGATTGGGCCTGGATCTGGGACTTGCTGTCGCCTGGCCTGCCTGTGTTTCTCCCGATGGGGCATCAGCGTTGCCTCTCCCCACTGCTCGCGACTTCACCCACCTGTGGGCACGTCTTGACTCCCAGGGCACTTGGCCAGGGGCGCTGGGGCAGGCGCTGACCCACTTTGTGGCTGTCTGGGGCGCTTGGCCCTCCTGGGTATTGGGTGGGGCCTCTGCCGGGGGGTTTGGGGGCGCTCGGGCTCCTGGGGCCCAGGTCCAGTGCACGGCCCATGTCTGGGCGGCTGGGGCCTGGCGGGGTCGGTGGGCTGTTACCCCTGGTTCCCGGAGTGCCTCTGCCCTATGCTTATGGGGGCTCTTTCCGGGGGCTTCCTCTGCAGTCTTCTGGGTGGATGCGTGGTTGCCCCTGCAGTGGGCTGCCTGGGTTCTGTGCTCTGTGGGGGCTGCTGGTGGCCTGGGTCTTGTGGCCCTCTCTGCCTGCTTCTGATTGCTTGGGGGGGGGGGGGCTGTGGATTGTGGCCCTGTACGCTTATACACTCATAACTAAGCACGGTTATCATGTAGGTCCTGTGCCATGGGTGTTGCATGTTCTCACACACACACACACACACACATTCATTAGTCCAGTAGCATGGTCACTAAGCAGTTGATGTATTATCATGTCGTCTCAGGTCATCTATATCCACAGCTGTGTTGTATGCGATTGCCGCTTCTTGTGCTTGTTTTTGTTTGTTTGTGTGTTTGTTTTTTCTCCTGGTGGCGCTAAGGCTGGATTCCCCTCATAGGCCATGGATTGTTGTCTGTTTTGTTTTTTACAGGTGTAGCAGCTGGTTGTCTGGTTTTTGTTTCTATTTTTGTTCTGTTTCCTCTTCTTTCCTCTTCTTCTTTCCTTGTCCCCCGGTCCGGTTCAGTTCAGTTCATGTCATATATTGTAAACAGAAATAAATAAATGGGCATCAAGGGGAGCTTTACATTTATAAAACTTCCCTTGGCAAAACAAATCTGTTTGGCATCAAAGGTATTCAGACTACAATTCTTCTGACATAATGCTGAACAGGACAAGGGGAAAAAAAAGTAAAGAAGACAGTTCTGCCGAAAGCCAGGGATAGACCTGTTCTAAGTTCTATACTTTTTAAAAGGGGCGTGTTTATCAACTATGGAATTAGAAGATTTACAAAAATGGTCAAGTGCTAGATCTTCATCTGGGATTTTAACAGTGTCATATAACTATTCAACAGATCAGTTAAAAAAAAGCCTGCTCATGGAGATGTTTCAGGATCTGGATACCAAGCGTGGACCTAATGTTTTCATTTTTGCAATTCTGATACAGGCTATTGAGTAGTGATAACTAACACCAAGTTCAGATACTGCGGATTTTCTACCTTTGATATGTTAAGATTGAGCCAATCAGGGACAACCTTGAAGGATCTCTTTGGTTTTGTAGGATCAGTAATTACCTGAGAAAGGTTGATATTGGTTTTTAAATGATCAGAGGCAGAGTTCAACTTGTTTAAATTAAAATTGCCACACAGAGATTGGGTTTAGGCCACATGCACACAGAATGACATCAACAAATATAAGAAATATTAAACATTTACACATAGATTTTTGAATATATGTAGAGGAATGATACTTTGAAATGTGCTCATTGCGGAGTTATGATCAGTTGAGTAATGAAGGTTGAACTATTCTGGGAAAGAGGTTCTATTCCCAGCATCATGATGGACACTCCTGATATAGAAGTCTAACGCATTGGAATTGTTTTACTATTTTCATATGCATGTGCAATGAAGAATTGCTTGCTGCTGATAAATGCAAAGAAGAACAGCTTACACATAGATGCTCACATATAGGCTGCTGAATGCAATGAAGACCTGCTGATCAAGTAAAGTTCAATGTCAATGTGTAATATTCAATTAGGATTTGCAAAACAGTGAAGTTAAACAATGAATGGGTCCATAGTCGGTATGAGAAGACTACAGGAATATTTACCTGGGTGTACGTTCAAACAGAGATGAGAAAATTGCGATAAATAATTGTTTGTTTGTTTGTTAGTATGTATAGGAATGTTATGTGTATAAACTGTGTTGAGTTATAGTTACTCAGTAGTGTCTCAGTGAAACAACCGACGGGGGAAGTCTTGCGGTGACAACAAAAGCAGTGTTTTACTGATCAGTCAAGTTGCTCCAGTGTACTCCATACAAACTGGTTGGCTACTGAAGGGATAGAAAATGGGGAATACTTGTTTTAAAGCAAACAAGGAATTAGATGGGAAAAATACATGTTTTAACGGGACCCAGACAATATTAAATACTCAGACAGATGGGAGAAGAAGTGTAGTTTTGTAGGAAATCACAAAATTATTACATAGAATTAGTGAAATCAATTGAAGAATGCCTTTCTGAAGAGCTGTTTACAGCAGATGAGCAGCTTTGCGACCAAGCACATTGTAGATCGCTTTACTGCCAAAATGATCTAATTTAATGGATTGGTTTAGACATGCATAACAGCATTTTAAGAACAAAGAGAGAAACAAAAAGGGACAACGCTTCATGGTGGAAGGGGATGTATAAATAACTGTGTATATGATGAAGGGGGTGGCAACACCCATTCCGAAATCCCGCCATTCCGACATCCCGCTATTCCGACATCCCACCATTCTGACATACCACCATTCCGACATACCACCATTCCGACATGCAAACGTCCCACCATTCCGACATCCCACCATTGCGACATCCCGCTATTCTGACGTTCAAATGTCCCACCATTCCGACAAGGCTTTCCGTATAAGGAAATGTGTGTTACTCAACAGGTGAGTCTCTTCTTTCTGTTCATGCAATTTATATATATTAATATACACATGTTTATAGACAAGCGTTATTAAAAACACAAAGTCTCGGCAACTGGAGGAGGAGAAGCAGTCCGCGGTGGTTTTCAATCACACACTCCAATGCCACTTGTTTCAACTTCCGAAAATTTAATCCAGGAAAAAAAGGCTTACAAACATGGACCAAAACGGCTCCATAACACGCACAAGAATCCAAAAGAAACGAAAGTTAACTAAAAGAAAGCAAATAAACAGTATGAAGTGGTCAAAATTGGTTTTACGCATGCCTATGTGCGTCTGGCACATGCGTCTTCGGGCTCTCCCACGTTGGTTTGTGGATGAAAGCTATATGTTCAGCTGTAATGTCATGTAAAAACAATCTCTACATGACATTTACTCCCAGGTGTGACCAGTTAGGTCCTTAAGATATCAACAGGCTGTATAAAGCTACAACCGTTGCGGCTGTGTGTTTGTGCCAAATGCGCAAAGCCCATCCGCGCTTCCCAAAATTGGAGTGAGTACTCATAAATCACGTGAATAACATGAATAAACGTTTTTACTGAATTTTGTTGTGTTTTATACGTTCTATGCTGTCATTTCTCTCTTCTCCTATTGGCAAGGCAAGGCAGAGTGCTCGCAACTGTGTCCTGTGCAGTAGCCGTGATATCTGTAATTGCAATTATTACTTTTGCATATTATGACAGCGTGCAAAAGACGCATGGGCTCTGTGGAGAGCTCCGCTCCAGCTGGCTGCTGTGACAGCTCACTGACACTGTATTTCTGCTTAATCAGTTTCAGTCTCGCCAGAGTTACATTAATATCTGTATTTTTATATTTGAAATTCAGGGGATTTTGATAATAGATTATTAAAGTTTGTTTGCGAGGCTGTGGCCTCTGCATGTGCAAAGCTTGTGCGCCAAACTTTAGGGCGTATTTGCGCCGCCATATCATTAGTGCAAAATGTTTTGGGTAAAAAATAGGCTATTAAAAGGAACTGTCGGAATGGCGGTATGTTAAAAAAAAAAAAAAAAACATACCGCCATTCCGACCATAGGAGGAAAAAAGTGTCGGAATGGTGGGACGTTTGATAAAAGTGTCGCCATTCCGACAATTGGAGACCCATGTCGGAATGGCAAGATGTCGGAATGGCAGCATGTAACCATGATGAAGGAGAGACCATTTGAGCAGCACAGCCATTTCGCAGCACAGGGACAGCAGTCCAAGTTACAGGATCTCCCACGTGGTATCACCTGTCACATTGTGTCAAGGCATCAAAAGAAGAAAAAATCACCAAACTCAAGGACAAAAAGACAAAGACTCCGGTGAACGAAGAGAGAGTACTGACAAACCAGAAATACAAAAGGATTCTCGATATCAAGATCCAGAAGAAGAGGCTAACAATGCCACGAACACTTACGATGCTGGGAATGATGCCAGCAATGAACAGAGAAGAAGATTCAGTGTCATCAATCTGCATTACGTGCCTCTAATGAGGGGGTGAATATAGAATCCTCAACGATTACAACGTCTCTGGGAACTGTGACAACAACAAGGTTTAAACCATTTTGATATATATTGTAACCTATTGTCTAAGGAATAGTGCTGAAAATGAGGTAAATCTAATCCACCACTGTCCTTGGTCTTCTGTAGGGTTTTTAAACTAATACGTGGTGGTTTGTTTTTCCACAGAAATTTGGAGATGCATGAATCTAGTGACTTAAACCAAGTAGCAGATGGTTTTATGGGGATCATTGAGAACAAATAGTTAACTTTTGGTAGTATCATCATTTTAATGGATGTAACTCTCCCCATAAGTGATATAGGTAAGGACTTCCAACGAGAGATCGTCCTCTACTGTCTTTAATAATTGCACATAATTTAGCTTTGTTAGCTCTGAGAGCCTGGAGGAAATGTTTATGCCTAAATATCTAATATTTCCTGACTGTAAAGTGATCGCAGGTATATTATGGACCCTACAGTTAATGGGCAGAACTGTGGTCTTAGACCAGTTGATAGAGTAGTCAGAAAGTGCTGAGAATTTATTTATGAGTGTGATCGTGTGACTGAGAGACGTCTGTGAGTTCTGAAGGAAAAGTAATACATCATCAGCATAAAGACTTATTTTATGCTCAATATTTTGGGATTAATTACTCACAAACGGGTAAGAAAAGGTAGTATTGCCAGACCATACATGATCAAAACAGGGAGCGGAGGTGGTTCAGCTGCAAGGTGTGAATGTCTGACTATAGTTTGTAAAAACCGGGTAAGATAAGGTGCGAATGCCCGACAATGTATGATCAAAAGAGGGAGCGGAGGTTTTCGGCTGCAAGAAGGTCTGAATGTCCACCCAAAATTCCTGAAAAATGGGTAAAAAAAGGGTGCGAATGCCAAACCATGCATCATCAAAAGCAGGAGTGGATGTGTTCGGCTACAAGATGATTTGAATGTCCATCAATAATTGCTTTAAAACATGAAAGAAAATTTTCGAATATCAAACCGCACATGATCATAAGCGGGAGAGGAGTTGTTCAGCTGCAAGAAGGTGTGAATGTCCACCCATAATTACTGAAAAATGGGTAAGAAAAGGTGAAAATGCCCAACCATACATCATCAAAAGCAGGAGTGGATGTGTTCGGCTACAAGAAGGTTTGAATGTCCGACCATAGTTTGTAAAAAGCGGGTAAGAAAAGGTTCGAATGCCCGAACATAGACCATCAAAAGAGGGAGCGGAGGTGTTCCGCTGTAAGAAGGTGTAAATGTCCGACCATAGTTGGTAAAAAGCGGGTAAGAAAAGGTTAAAATACCCGACTGTACACAATCAATAGCGGGAGCGGAGTTGTTTGGCTACAAGAAGGTGTGAAAGTCCGACAACGGTTTGTAAAAAGCGGGTAAGAAAAGGTTCGAATGCCCGAATATATACCATCAAAAGTGGAAGCGGAGGTGTTCGGCTGCAAGAAGGTGTGAACGTCCGACCAAAGTTTGTAAAAAGCAGTTAAGAAAAGGTTCGAATATCCAACCAAACATAATCAAAAGCGGGAGCAGAGCTGTTCGACTGCAAGTAGGTGTGAATGTCAGATCATAATTTGCAAAAAGCTGATGAGAAAGGGTGAGAATGCCCGGCTATACACCATCAAATGCGGGAGCGGAAGTGTTCGGCTGTGAGTAGGTGTGAATTTCCAACCATAATTGCTGAAAAATGTGTTAGAAGAGACTAGAATGCCGGACAAGACATCATCAAATGCGGGAGCGGAGTTGTTCGGCTGTGAGTAGGTGTGAATCTCCGAGCATAGTATGTAAAAAGGGGGTAAGAATAGGTTCGAATGCCCGAACACACACTATCAAAACAGGGAGCTGAGGTGGCTCAGCTGCAAGGTGTGAATGTCTGACTATAGTTTGTAAATAAGGTGCGAATGCCCAACAATGTATAATCAAAAGAGGGAGCGGAGGTTTTCGGCTACAAGAAGGTTTGAATGTCCGACCATAGTTTGTAAAAAGCGGGTAAGAAAAGGTTCAAGCGCCTGACTATACACCATCAAAAGCGGGAGCAGAGGTGTTCCGCTGTAAGACGGTGTGAATGTCCGACCATATTTGGTAAAAAGCGGGAAAGAAAAGGTTAAAATACCCGACTGTACACAATCAATAGCGGGAGAGGAGGTGTTCAGCTGCAAGAAGGTGTGAATGTCCACCCATAATTACTGAAAAATGGGTAAGAAAAGGTGCGAATGCCCAACCATACATTATCAAAAGCAGGTGTGAATGTCAGATCATAATTTGCAAAAAGCTGATGAGAAAGGGTGAGAATGCCCGACTATACACCATCAAATGCGGGAGCGGAGTTGTTCGGCTGTGAGTAAGTGTGAATCTCCGACCATAATTGCTGAAAAATGTGTTAGAAAAGGTAAGAATGCCGGTCCATACATCATCAAAAGCGGGAGAGGTGGTGTTCGGCTGCAAGTAGGTGTGAATGTCCAGCCATAATTACTAACAAACGGGTAGGAAAAGGTAGTATTGCCATACCATATATGATCAAAACAGGGAGCGGAGGTGGTTCAGCTGCAAGAAGGTGTGAATGTCCGACTAAAGTTCAAATATATTAACAAAAGCGGGAGGAGAGGTCTTCGGATGAGAGTGGTTGAGAATTTCCAAAACATAATCTATAAAATGCGGTGAAAAAAAGGTGTGATAGAACACTAAAAGGTGGAGCGGAAGTGTTCGGCTGCAAGAAGGTGTGAATGTCCTACTATATTTGGTGAAAAGCAGGTGAAGCAAGGTCTGAATGCCCAACCTTACATCATCAAAAGCGAGATCAGAGGTGTTTGGCTGCATGAAGGCCATAGTTTGCCAAAAGCGGGTAAGCTGCAAATGACCGACTAAATATCAACAAAAGGTCTTCGGATGCAACTGGGTGTGAACATCCCACCATACAAGTATGGTGGAGAGGAAGCTGTGAACAGCCGACCATAGTTGGCAAAAAGTGGGTGAAAAAAAGGTGCGAATGTCCAACCATACATGATCAAAACAAGGAGCGGAGGGGTTTGGCTGTGACAAGGTGTGAATGTCCATCCAAAATTAATGAAAAGTGGGCAACAAGTAGGTTTGAATGCCCAACCATACATCATCAAAAGCAGGAGTGGATGTGTTCGGCTACAAGAAGGTTTGAATGTCCGAGCATAGTTTGTAAAAAGCGGGTAAGAAAAGGTTTGAATGCCCAAACATACACCATCAAAAGAGGGAACGGAGGTGTTCCGCTGTAAGAAGGTGTGAATGTCCGACCATAGTTGGTAAAAAACGGGTAAGAAAAGGTTAAAATACCCGACTGTCACAATCAATAGCGGGAGCGGATGTGTTTGGCTACAAGAATGTGTGACAGTCCGACCATGGTTTGTAAAAAACGGGTAAGAAAAGGTGCGAATGCCCGACAATGTATGATCAAAAGAGGGAGCGGAGGTTTTCGGCTACAAGAAGGTTTGAATGTCCGACCATAGTTTGTAAAAAGCGGGTAAGAAAAGGTTCAAATGCCTGACTATACACCATCAAAAGCGGGAGCGGAGGTGTTCCGCTGTAAGACGGTGTGAATGTCCGACCATAGTTGGTAAAAAGCGGGTAAGAAAAGGTTAAAATACCTGACTGTACACAATCAATAGCGGGAGCGGAGTTGTTCGGCTACAAGAAGGTGTGAAAGTTCAACCATGGTTTGTAAAAAGCTTGTAAGAAAAGGTTCGAATGCCCAACAATGTATGATCAAAAGAGGGAGCGGAGGTGTTCGGCTGCAAGAAGGTCTGAATGTCCAACCATAATTTGTAAAAACCGGGAAGGAAAGGCTCGAAAGCCCGACTATACACCATCAAAAGCGGGAGCAGAGTGGTTCAGCTGCAAGAAGGTCTGAGTTTCCATCAATAATTGCTTTAAAACATGAAAGAAAATTTTCGAATATCATCCGCACATGATCATAAGAAGGAGAGGAGGTGTTCAGCTGCAAGAAGGTGTGAATGTCCACCCATAATTCCTGAAAAATGGGTAAAAAAAGGTGCGAATGCCCAACCATACATTATCAAAAGCAGGTGTGAATGTCAGATCATAATTTGCAAAAAGCTGATGCGAAAGGGTGAGAATGCCCGACTATACACCATCAAATGCGGGAGCGGAGGTGTTCGGCTCTGAGTAGGTGTGAATGTCCGACCATAATTGCTGAAAAATGTGTTAGAAAAGGAAAGAATGCCGGACCATACATCATCAAAAGCGAGAGAGGTGGTGTTCGGCTGCAAAAAGGTGTAAATGTTCGACTAAAGTTTGTAAAAAGCGGGTAAGACATGGTGCGAATGCCTGACAAGGTATGATCAAAAGCAGGAGCGGAGGTGTTCAGCTGCAAGAAGGTCTAAATGTCCATCAATAATTGCTAGAAAACATGAAAGAAAATTTTCGAAAATCAAACCGCACATGATCATAAGTGGGAGAGGAGGTGTTCAGCTGCAAGAAGGTGTGAATGTCCACCCATTATTCCTGACAAATGGGTAAAAAAAAGGTGCGAATGCCCAACCATACATCATCAAAAGCAGGAGTGGATGTGTTCGGCTACAAGAAGGTGTGAACGTCCAACCAAAGTTTGTAAAAAGCAGTTAAGAAAAGGTTTGAATATCCAACCAAACATAATCAAAAGCGGGAGCATAGCTTTTCGACTGCAAGTAGGTGTGAATGTCAGATCATAATTTGCAAAAAGCTGATGAGAAAGGGTGAGAATGTCCGACTGCACACCATCAAATGCGGGAGCGGAGTTGTTCGGCTGTGAGTAGGTGTGAATCTCCGACCGTAATTTCTGAAAAATGTGTTAGAAAAGGTAAGAATGCCGGTCCATACATCATCAAAAGCGAGAGAGGTGGTGTTCGGCTGCAAGTAGGTGTGAATGTCCAGCCATAATTACTCACAAACGGGTAAGAAAAGGTAGTATTGCCAGACCATACATGATCAAAACAGGGAGCGGAGGTGGTTCAGCTGCAAGAAGGTGTGACTGTCCGACTAAAGTTCAAATATATTAACAAAAGCGGGAGGAGAGGTCTTCGGATGAGAGTGGTTGAGAATTTCCAACCATAATCTATAAAATTCGTTGAAAAAAAGGTGTGATAGAACACTAAAAGGTGGAGCGGAAGTGTTCGGCTGCAAGAAGGTTTTAATGTCCGACTATATTTGGTGAAAAGCAGGTGAAGCAAGGTCTGAATGCCCAACCTTACATTATCAAAAGCGAGATCAGAGGTGTTTGGCTGCAAGAAGGCCATAGTTTGCCAAAAGCGGGTAAGCTGCGAATGACCAACTAAATATCAACAAAAGTGGGGGCGGAGGTCTTCGGATGCAACTGGGTGTGAACATCCCACCATACAAGTATGGTGGAGAGGAAGCTGTGAACAGCCGACCATAGTTTGCAAAAAGCGGGTGAGAAAAGGTGCGAATGTCCAACCATACATGATCAAAACAGGGAGCGGAGGTGTTTGGCTGTGACAAGGTGTGAATGTCCACCCAAAATTAATGAAAAGCGGGTAAAAAGTAGGTTTGAATGCCCAAGCATACATCATCAAAAGAAGGAGTGGATGTGTTCGGCTACAAGAAGGTTTGAATGTCCGAGCATAGTTTGTAAAAAGCGGGTAAGAAAAGATTCGAATGCCCAAACATACACCATCAAAAGAGGGAGCGGAGGTGTTCCGCTGTAAGAAGGTGTGAATGTCCGACCATAGTTGGTAAAAAGTGGGTAAGAAAAGGTTAAAATACCCGACTGTACACAATCAATAGCGGGAGCGGATGTGTTTGGCTACAAGAATGTGTGAAAGTCCGACCATGGTTTGTAAAAAACGGGTAAGAAAAGGTGCGAATGCCCGACAATGTATGATCAAAAGAGGGAGCGGAGGTTTTCGGCTACAAGAAGGTTTGAATGTCCGACCATAGTTTGTAAAAAGCGGGTAAGAAAAGGTTCCAATGCCTGACTATACACCATCAAAAGCGGGAGCGGAGGTGTTCCGCTGTAAGACGGTGTGAATGTCCAACCATAGTTGGTAAAAAGCGGGTAAGAAAAGGTTAAAATACCCGACTGTACACAATCAATAGGGGGAGCGGAGTTGTTTGGCTACAAGAAGGTGTGAAAGTCCAACCATGGTTTGTAAAAAGCTGGTAAGAAAAGGTTCGAATGCCCGAATATATACCATCAAAAGCGGAAGCGGAGGTGTTCGGCTGCAAGAAGGTGTGAACGTCCGACCAAAGTTTGTAAAAAGCAGTTAAGAAAAGGTTCGAATATCCAACCAAACATAATCAAAAGCGGGAGCAGAGCTGTTCGACTGCAAGTAGGTGTGAATGTCCAGCCATAATTACTCACAAACGGGTAAGAAAAGGTAGTATTGCCAGACCATACATGATCAAAACAGGGAGCTGAGGTGGTTCAGCACCAAGGTGTGAATGTCTGACTATAGTTTGTAAAAAGCGGGTAAGATAAGGTGCGAATGCCCGACAATGTATAATCAAAAGAGGGAGCAGAGGTTTTCGGCTACAAGAAGGTTTGAATGTCCGACCATAGTTTGTAAAAAGCGGGTAAGAAAAGGTTAAAATACCCGACTGTACACAATCAATAGGGGGAGCGGAGTTGTTTGGCTACAAGAAGGTGTGAAAGTCCAACCATGGTTTGTAAAAAGCTGGTAAGAAAAGGTTCGAATGCCCGAATATATACCATCAAAAGCGGAAGCGGAGGTGTTCGGCTGCAAGAAGGTGTGAACGTCCGACCAAAGTTTGTAAAAAGCAGTTAAGAAAAGGTTCGAATATCCAACCAAGTATAATCAAAAGCGGGAGCAGAGCTGTTCGACATGGATAACTATGAAGGACAAAGCAATTTTAACTTGGTTTGAGCAAAGCAATTCATTTTATAGGAAAATCCGAAATCGTGCAGGACTCATGAAAGTAAGCTTATTCTCGGATTCCTGATCCTCCAGTGTTGCTCTTTCCTATACTGCAAAATAAAGCCTTGTTCTTTGTTGAAATCGATATAGACATTGATAAATATGAAGGACAAAGCAGTTTCCACTTTGTTTGAGTGAAGGAATTCATTTTAGAGCAAAATCCCAAATCAAGCAGAACGTATGAAAATAAGCTTATTCTCGGATTCCTGATCCTTCAGTGTTGCTTTTTCTTCTACTGCAAAATACAATGTTGTTCTTTGTTGAAGTCGATCTAGACATTGATAAATATGAAGGACAAAGCAGTTTTAACTTGGTTTGAGTGAAGGAATTCATTTTATACATAAAATCCCAAATCATGCAGAACGTATGAAAATAAGCTTATTCTCGGATTACTGATCCTTCAGTGTTGCTCTTTCTTCTACTGCAAAATCCAGTGTTGTTCTTTGTTGAAGTCAATCTAGACATTGATAAATATGAAGGACAAAGCAGTTTTAACATAGTTTGAGTGAAGGCATTCATTTATAGTAAAATCAATAATCGTGCAGAACTCATGAAAATAAGCTTATTCTCGGATTCCTAAAACTTTTGATTTGCTCTTTCTTTACTGCAAAGTACAAAGTTGTTCTTTGTTGAAGTCGATCTAGACATTGATAAATATGAAGGACAAAGCAGTTTTCACTTGGTTTGAGTGAAGGATTTGCAGCTGAAAACCTCCCGCTCCCACTTTTGATTGTGTATAGTCGGGCTTTCGAGCCTTTTCTTACCCGGTTTTTAGAAATTATGGTTGGACATTCAGACCTTGCAGCCGAAGACCTCCACTCCCTCTTTTGATCATACATTGTCGGGCATTCGCACCTTGTCTTACCCGCTTTTTACAAACTATAGTCAGACATTCACACCTTGCAGCTGAACCACCTCAGCTCCCTGTTTTGATCATGTATGGTCTGGCAATACTACCTTTCCTTACCCGTTTTTGAGTAATTATGGCTGGACATTCACACCTACTTGCAGTCGAACAGCTCTGCTCCCGCTTTTGATGGTATATATTCGGGCATTCGAACCTTTTCTTAACTACTTTTTGCAAACTTTGGTCGGACGTTCACACCTTCTTGCAGCAGAACACCTCCGCTTCCGCTTTTGATGGTATATATTCGGGCATTCGAACCTTTTCTTAGCAGCTTTTTACAAACCATGGTTGAACTTTCACACCTTCTTGTAGCCGGACAACTCCGCTCCCGCTATTGATTGTGTACAGTCAGGTATTTTAACCTTTTCTTACCCGCTTTTTACCAACTATGGTCGGACATTCACACCGTCTTACAGCGGAACACCTCCGCTCCCACTTTTGATGGTGTAAAGTCAGGCATTTGAACCTTTTCTTACCCGCTTTTTACAAACTATGGTCGGACATTCAAACCTTCTTGTAACCGAAAACCTCCGCTCCCTCTTTTGATCATACATTGTCGGGCATTAGCACCTTTTCTTACCCGCTTTTTACAAACCATAGTCGGACTTTCACATCTTTTAGTAGCCGAACAACTCCGCTCCCGCTATTGATTGTGTACAGTCGGGTATTTTAACCTTTTCTTACCCGCTTTTTACCAACTATGGTCGGACATTCACACCTTACAGCGGAACACCTCCGCTCCCTCTTTTGATGGTGTATCTTCGGGCAGTCAAACCTTTTCTTACCTGCTTTTTACAAACTATGGTCAGACATTCAACCCTTCTTGGAGCCGAACACATCCACTCCTGCTTTTGATTATGTATAGTTTGGCATTCGCACCTTTTCTTACCCATTTTTCAGTAATTATGGGTGTACATTCACACCTTATTGCAGCCGAACACCTCCGCTCCCTCTTTTGATCATACATTTTTGGGCATTCGCACCTTTTCTTACCCGCTTTTTACAAACCATGGTCGGACTTTCACACCTTTTAGTATCCGAACAACACCGTACCCGCTACTGATTGTGTACAGTCGGGTATTTTAACCTTTTCTTACCCGTTTTTTACCAACTATGGTCGGACATTCACACCTTCTTACAGCGGAACACCTCCGCTCCCTCCTTTGATGGTGTATGTTCGGGCATTCGAACCTTTTCTTACCCGCTTTTTACAAACTATGGTCAGACATTCAAACCTTCTTGTAGCCGAACATTTCCACTCCTGCTTTTGATGATGTATGGTTGGGCATTCGAACCTACTTGTTGCCCGCTTTTCATTAATTATGGGTGGACATTCACACCTTGTCTCAGCCAAACACCTCCGCTCCCTGTTTTGATCATGTATGGTTTGACATTCGCACCTTTGCTTACCCTCTTTTTATACTGATTGCTCAAGATTAAGTTGTTCTTTCTCAAACTACAAATTTTTTTTAATTGTTGAAACTTGATTTGAAGTGGATAAATAAGGAAGACAAACAGTTTTAAGTCAGGCTGATAGCAATTAATTTTATAGCAAAATCTGTATTTCGTCATTTGTCGAGAGATGCTTATTGCTGAAGAAGTTCTTTCTCATTCTACAAAGTACAACGTTGTTTATCATTGAAACTTGATTAGACATGAATAAATATGAAGGACAAAGCAGTCTTAACTTGGTTTGAGTTAAGGAATTCGTTTTATAGGAGAATCCGAATTCGTGCATAACTCGTAAAATAGAGCTTATTTTCGGATTCCTGAAGAATGAGTCTGGTTCTTTCTCATAATACAAAGTTTGTTGTTTATTGTTGAAACTTCATCAGACCGTTAGATATAGTCGGACTCACCTCGACGCACGGCTTGGGATCTGGAACCAGTACTCTTGAGAGGGGTTGGACTCTCTTCCACTCTGGAGTTGCCCGTGGTGAGAGGCGCAGAGCAGGTGTGGGCATACTTATTGCCCCCCGGCTGTGTGCCAGTACATTGGGGTTTACCCTAGTGAACGAGAGGGTAGCCTCCCTCCGCCTTGGGTGGGGGGACGAGTCCTGACTGTTGTTTGTGCCTATGCGCCAAACATCAGTTCAGAGTACCTACCCTTTTTGGAGTCTCTGGGGGAGGCACTGGAGAATGCTCCTACCGGTCCCCTCATTCTGCTGGGGGACTTCAATGCTCACGTGGGCAATGACAGTGAGACCTGGAGGGTTGTGATTGGGAGGAACGGCCCCCCCGATCTGAATCAGAGTGGTGTTATGTTGTTGGACTTCTGTGCCAGTCATAGACTGTCCATAACGAACACCATGTTCAGGCATAAGGGTGTCCATATGTGCACTTGGCACCAGGACACCCTTGGCCGCAGTTCGATGATCGACTTTGTGGTTGTATCATCGGACTTGCGGCCGTATGTCCTGGACACTCGGGTGAAGAGAGGGGCGGAGCTGTCAACTGATCACCACCTGGTGGTGAGTTGGCTCCGCTGGTGGGGGAGGATGCCGATCAGACCTGGCAGGCCCAAACGTATTGTGAGAGTCTGCTGGGAGCGTTTGTCAGAATCCCCCGTCAGAAGGAGCTTTAACTTCCACCTCCGGCAGAGCTTCAACCATATTTGAGGTGGGGGACATTGAGTCCGAATGGGCCATGTTCCGTGACTCCATTGCTGAGGCAGCTGGTCGGAGTTGTGGCCGTAAGGTGGTCGGTGCCTGTCGTGGCAGCAACCCTCGAACCTGCTGGTGGACACCAGTGGTGAGGGAAGCCGTCAAGCTGAAGAAGGAGTCCTATCGGGCCTTTTTGGCCAGTGGGACCCTGGAAGAAGCTGATAGGTACCGACGGGCCAGACGGGCCACGGCTTCGGCGGTTGCTGAGGCAAAAACTCGGGCCTGGGAGGAGTTCGGTGAGACCATGGAGAACGATTTCCGGACGGCCTCGAAAAGATTCTGTTCCACCATCCGGCGTCTCAGGGGGGGGGGAGTGGCTCACAGTCAACACTGTTTACAGTGGGGACGGGGCTTTGCTGACCTCAACTAGGGATGTTGTGAGTCGGTGGGGGGAGTACTTCGAGGAACTCCTCAATCCTACCAACACGTGCTCGGAAGAGGCAGAGTCGGAGAGCTCGGAGACGGGGCCTCCCATTTCTGGGGCTGAGGTTGCCGAGGTGGTTAAAAAGCTCCTCGGTTGCAAGTTCCCGGGGGTGGATGAGGTCCGTCCTGAGTTTCTCAAGGCTCTGGATGTTGTAGGGCTGTCTTGGCTGACACGCCTCTGCAGTATCGCGTGGACATGGGGGACAGTGCCTCTGGACTGGCAGATTGGGGTGGTGGTCCCCCTCTTTAAAAAGGGGGACCGGAGGGTGTGTTCCAACTATAGGGGTATCACACTCCTCAGCCTCCCTGGTAAGGTCTATTCGGGGGTATTGGAGAGGAGGATCCGTCGGATAATCGAGCCTCGGATTCAGGAGATGCAGTGTGGCTTTCGTCCTGGCCGTGGAAGAGTGGACCAGCTCTATACCCTCGGCAGGATCCTGGAGGGTGCATGGGAGTTCGCCCAACCAGTCTACATGTGTTTTGTGGACTTGGAGAAAGCGTTCGACCGTGTCCCTCGTGGAGTCCTGTGGGGGGTGCTCCGGGAATATGGAGTGCCGGACCCCTTGATAGGGGCCGTTCGGTCTCTGTATGACCGGTGCCAGAGTTTGGTCCGCATTGCCGGCAGTAAGTCGGATACGTTTCCGGTGAGAGTTGGACTCCGTCAGGGCTGCCCTTTGTCACCGATTCTGTTCCTAACTTTTATGGACAGAATTTCTAGGCGGAGCCAGGGCGTTGAGGGTGTCCCATTTGGCGACCTCAGAATCGGGTCTCTGCTTTTTGCAGATGATGTGGTTCTGTTAGCGTCGTCAGGCCGTGACCTTCAGCTCTCACTGGAGTGATTCGCAGCCGAGTGTGAAGCGGCTGGGATGAGAATCAGCACCTCCAAATCCGAGACTATGGTTCTCAGCCGGAAAAGGGTGGTATGCTCTCTCCGGGTCGGGAATGAGATCCTTCCCCAAGAGGAGGAGTTCAAGTATCTCGGGGTCTTGTTCACGAGTGACGGACGAATGGAGCGGGAGATTGACGGGCGGATCGGTGCGGCGCCTGCAGTGTTGCAGGCTCTGCACCGACCCGTCGTTGTGAAGAGGGAGCTGAGCCAGAAGGCGAAGCTCTCTACTTACTGGTCAATCTACGTTCCCATCCTCACCTATGGTCACGAGTTGTGGGTAGTGACCGAAAGAACAAGATCGCGAATACAAGCGGCCGAAATGGGTTTCCTCCGCAGGGTGTCTGGGCTCTCCCTTTGAGATAGGGTGAGAAGCTCAGTCATCCGGGAGGGGCTCGGAGTAGAACCGCTGCTCCTCCGCATTGAGAGGAGTCAGATGAGGTGGCTCGGGCATCTGGTTAGGATGCCCCCTGGGCGCCTCCCTGGGGAGGTGTTCCGGGCACGTCCCACTGGGAGGAGACCCCGGGGGAGACCCAGGACACGTTGGAGAGACTATGTCTCTCGGCTGGCCTGGGAACGCCTCGGGGTCCTCCCGGAAGAGCTGGAGGAAGTGGCCGGGGACAGAGACGTCTGGGTTTCTCTGCTCAAGCTGCTGCCCCCGCGACCCGACCCCCGGATAAGCGGCAGATGATGGATGGATGGATGGATATATCCTCAACCAACCAGACTTACAACCCCCGACTAGGGTAGCAGCATTTCTAAGCACCCCAAATCTACTATCAAAAATATATAAATTATTGTCTAAGATAGATGACACAATGTCTCTTCCATCCTCAAAATTGGAGGCAGATTTATCCATCAGTTCTGGTCATAGCTTCTAACCACAAATATGTTTGAACACCTTCATAAAGACTCGAAATCCTAATTTACAGCTCATACAATACAAAATCCTTCATAGAACACACTATACAGGACAAAGGATGTTCAGGATGGGTCTAACACACTCAAACATCTGCTCACATTGCACAGATAACACACCTGATGATTATGCACACGCTTTGTGGTTTTCTGCGCCTGTCCAGAAGTTCTGGCTTGAAGTCTGTGAGGACCTATCAACATGGCTAAAGTGTAGCATCCCTGCATGCACTGTGCATACTGGGTGACTTAGACAACATCAACATGGAAATTAACTCAGCACACATGGTTGTCACAGTGTTATGTATCGCAAAGAAAACTATTCTCATGAACTGGAAAGCGAAGAACAATCTGTGTATTAACCAGTTTAGAAATTTTCTTTTAGATTATATTAGCATGGAAACAATGTCTGCCTCCTCAAAACATCAATTGGCTGAATTTCATTCTCTCTGGTCCCCTCTGATTAGTTTTATCACATAGTGGTGGTGGTGGGTTGCTGGGTGATGGTGGGTCTCAGGCCCGGGCTGCTGCGACTGGTGTGACCGGGTGGTTTGTTTGTTTGTTTTTTGATGTTGTTTGTTTGTTTTTTGTAGAGGTCCTCCTGGGTGGGGTTGGGTTGAGTGGGGTGGGGCAGGATGGGTACCTTCTGGGGGTACAGTAGCTCCCGGAATATGGTCGCTGCAGGCCCCGAGCCTGGTGGACATCAGGCCCTCCTGCCCATTGTTGGCTCCCAGGTAGCGGGGATGCCTATTGCAGCCAGTCCCTGGCTGCCCTCTCTGGGGGAGAGTAGCTCCCCCGTTATATATCCCCATACCCCCCTCCCTTCTGGCTCCTGTACACAGCACACACTCACACATGAAGGGTTTTGGGGGCGTGTGTGTTCGGTGGGGTGTAGTGGATGGGGCCACGTAGGTGGTCCCCTTTGGTTGCACTCTGCAGTTCCCTGCCCCTGTTTTAATTACACCTTAGACATTACTACTTATCAAACACACTCACACACACACATTAGGTCTTGGGGGGTGGTTACACTGAGTGGCATCTGGTGGGCGGGGCTCTTTGGGTATGTAGGCTGCCCAGAGTGCCGCGCTCCCAGTTCTACAAGTTTGGCTGCCCCTCAATTTTAATTGCTCACTATTAGAAAATATTGAAGAGCCAGAAGGGTGAGGGGAGGGGTCTTCTTCGCACACCCCTGCTTCCTGGTGTCTGCTTGGGGCAGGAGGGGCCAGGAGGATTAATTAATTGTTCTGCTGGTTCGGGGTCTGTGGTGGCTGGGGGGTTGCTGGCCTCCTGGTGTGCCCGCTGCACTACACCCCAGCAGAGTCGAGGGAGGTAGGATGTGTGGATGTGTGGATGTATGGGACGTGAAAGTGTGTGTGGTAATGATTGGGCCTGGATCTGGGACTTGCTGTCGCCTGGCCTGCCTGTGTTTCTCCCGATGGGGCATCAGCGTTGCCTCTCCCCACTGCTCGCGACTTCACCCACCTGTGGGCACGTCTTGACTCCCAGGGCACTTGGCCAGGGGCGCTGGGGCAGGCGCTGACCCACTTTGTGGCTGTCTGGGGCGCTTGGCCCTCCTGGGTATTGGGTGGGGCCTCTGCCGGGGGGTTTGGGGGCGCTCGGGCTCCTGGGGCCCAGGTCCAGTGCACGGCCCATGTCTGGGCGGCTGGGGCCTGGCGGGGTCGGTGGGCTGTTACCCCTGCTTCCCGGAGTGCCTCTGCCCTATGCTTATGGGGGCTCTTTCCGGGGGCTTCCTCTGCAGTCTTCTGGGTGGATGCGTGGTTGCCCCTGCAGTGGGCTGCCTGGGTTCTGTGCTCTGTGGGGGCTGCTGGTGGCCTGGGTCTTGTGGCCCTCTCTGCCTGCTTCTGATTGCTTGGGGGGGGGGGCTGTGGATTGTGGCCCTGTACGCTTATACACTCATAACTAAGCACGGTTATCATGTAGGTCCTGTGCCATGGGTGTTGCATGTTCTCACACACACACACACACACATTCATTAGTCCAGTAGCATGGTCACTAAGCAGTTGATGTATTATCATGTCGTCTCAGGTCATCTATATCCACAGCTGTGTTGTATGCGATTGCCGCTTCTTGTGCTTGTTTTTGTTTGTTTGTGTGTTTGTTTTTTCTCTGCTTGTCTGCTTTCAGGTGCTCCTGGTGGCGCTAAGGCTGGATTCCCCTCATAGGCCATGGATTGTTGTCTGTTTTGTTTTTTACAGGTGTAGCAGCTGGTTGTCTGGTTTTTGTTTCTATTTTTGTTCTGTTTCCTCTTCTTTCCTCTTCTTCTTTCCTTGTCCCCCGGTCCGGTTCAGTTCAGTTCATGTCATATATTGTAAACAGAAATAAATAAATGGGCATCAAGGGGAGCTTTACATTTATAAAACTTCCCTTGGCAAAACAAATCTGTTTGGCATCAAAGGTATTCAGACTACAATTCTTCTGACATAATGCTGAACAGGACAAGGGGAAAAAAAAGTAAAGAAGACAGTTCTGCCGAAAGCCAGGGATAGACCTGTTCTAAGTTCTATACTTTTTAAAAGGGGCGTGTTTATCAACTATGGAATTAGAAGATTTACAAAAATGGTCAAGTGCTAGATCTTCATCTGGGATTTTAACAGTGTCATATAACTATTCAACAGATCAGTTAAAAAAAAGCCTGCTCATGGAGATGTTTCAGGATCTGGATACCAAGCGTGGACCTAATGTTTTCATTTTTGCAATTCTGATACAGGCTATTGAGCAGTGATAACTAACACCAAGTTCAGATACTGCGGATTTTCTACCTTTGATATGTTAAGATTGAGCCAATCAGGGACAACCTTGAAGGATCTCTTTGGTTTTGTAGGATCAGTAATTACCTGAGAAAGGTTGATATTGGTACACACCTTTTTTAAATGATCAGAGGCAGAGTTCAACTTGTTTAAATTAAAATTGCCACACAGAGATTGGGTTTAGGCCACATGCACACAGAATGACATCAACAAATATAAGAAATATTAAACATTTACACATAGATTTTTGAATACATATAGAGGAATGATACTTTGAAATGTGCTCATTGCGGAGTTATGATCAGTTGAGTAATGAAGGTTGAACTATTCTAGGAAAGAGGTTTTATTCCCAGCATCATGATGGACACTCCTGATATAGAAGGTTTCGCTAACGCATTGGAATTGTTTTATTATTTTCATATGCATGTGCAATGAAGAATTGCTTGCTGCTGATAAATGCAAAGAAGAACAGCTTACACATAGATGCTCACATATAGGCTGCTGAATGCAATGAAGACCTGCTTATCAAGTAAAGTTCAATGTCAATGTGTAATATTCAATTAGGATTTGCAAAACAGTGAAGTTAAACAATGAATGGGTCCATAGTCGGTATGAGAAGACTACAGGAATATTTACCTGGGTGTACGTTCAAACAGAGATGAGAAAATTGCGATAAATAATTGTTTGTTTGTTTGTTAGTATGTATAGGAATGTTATGTGTATAAACTGTGTTGAGTTATAGTTACTCAGTAGTGTCTCAGTGAAACAACCGACGGGGGAAGTCTTGCGGTGACAACAAAAGCAGTGTTTTACTGATCAGTCAAGTTGCTCCAGTGTACTCCATACAAACTGGTTGGCTACTGAAGGGATAGAAAATGGGGAATACTTGTTTTAAAGCAAACAAGGAATTAGATGGGAAAAATACATGTTTTAACGGGACCCAGACAATATTAAATACTCAGACAGATGGGAGAAGAAGTGTAGTTTTGTAGGAAATCACAAAATTATTACATAGAATTAGTGAAATCAATTGAAGAATGCCTTTCTGAAGAGCTGTTTACAGCAGATGAGCAGCTTTGCGACCAAGCACATTGTAGATCGCTTTACTGCCAAAATGATCTAATTTAATGGATTGGTTTAGACATGCATAACAGCATTTTAAGAACAAAGAGAGAAACAAAAAGGGACAACGCTTCATGGTGGAAGGGGATGTATAAATAACTGTGTATATGATGAAGGGGTTGGCAACACCCATTCCGAAATCCCGCCATTCCGACATCCCGCTATTCCGACATCCCACCATTCTGACATACCACCATTCCGACATACCACCATTCCGACATGCAAACGTCCCACCATTCCGACATCCCACCATTGCGACATCCCGCTATTCTGACGTTCAAATGTCCCACCATTCCGACAAGGCTTTCCGTATAAGGAAATGTGTGTTACTCAACAGGTGAGTCTCTTCTTTCTGTTCATGCAATTTATATATATTAATATACACATGTTTATAGACAAGCGTTATTAAAAACACAAAGTCTCGGCAACTGGAGGAGGAGAAGCAGTCCGCGGTGGTTTTCAATCACACACTCCAATGCCACTTGTTTCAACTTCCGAAAATTTAATCCAGGAAAAAAAGGCTTACAAACATGGACCAAAACGGCTCCATAACACGCACAAGAATCCAAAAGAAACGAAAGTTAACTAAAAGAAAGCAAATAAACAGTATGAAGTGGTCAAAATTTGTTTTACGCATGCCTATGTGCGTCTGGCACATGCGTCTTCGGGCTCTCCCACGTTGGTTTGTGGATGAAAGCTATATGTTCAGCTGTAATGTCATGTAAAAACAATCTCTACATGACATTTACTCCCAGGTGTGACCAGTTAGGTCCTTAAGATATCAACAGGCTGTATAAAGCTACAACCGTTGCGGCTGTGTGTTTGTGCCAAATGCGCAAAGCCCATCCGCGCTTCCCAAAATTGGAGTGAGTACTCATAAATCACGTGAATAACATGAATAAACGTTTTTACTGAATTTTGTTGTGTTTTATACGTTCTATGCTGTCATTTCTCTCTTCTCCTATTGGCAAGGCAAGGCAGAGTGCTCGCAACTGTGTCCTGTGCAGTAGCCGTGATATCTGTAATTGCAATTATTACTTTTGCATATGATGACAGCGTGCAAAAGACGCATGGGCTCTGTGGAGAGCTCCGCTCCAGCTGGCTGCTGTGACAGCTCACTGACACTGTATTTCTGCTTAATCAGTTTCAGTCTCGCCAGAGTTACATTAATATCTGTATTTTTATATTTGAAATTCAGGGGATTTTGATAATAGATTATTAAAGTTTGTTTGCGAGGCTGTGGCCTCTGCATGTGCAAAGCTTGTGCGCCAAACTTTAGGGCGTATTTGCGCCGCCATATCATTAGTGCAAAATGTTTTGGGTAAAAAATAGGCTATTAAAAGGAACTGTCGGAATGGCGGTATGTTAAAAAAAAAAAAAAAAACATACCGCCATTCCGACCATAGGAGGAAAAAAGTGTCGGAATGGTGGGACGTTTGATAAAAGTGTCGCCATTCCGACAATTGGAGACCCATGTCGGAATGGCAAGATGTCGGAATGGCAGCATGTAACCATGATGAAGGAGAGACCATTTGAGCAGCACAGCCATTTCGCAGCACAGGGACAGCAGTCCAAGTTACAGGATCTCCCACGTGGTATCACCTGTCACATTGTGTCAAGGCATCAAAAGAAGAAAAAATCACCAAACTCAAGGACAAAAAGACAAAGACTCCGGTGAACGAAGAGAGAGTACTGACAAACCAGAAATACAAAAGGATTCTCGATATCAAGATCCAGAAGAAGAGGCTAACAATGCCACGAACACTTACGATGCTGGGAATGATGCCAGCAATGAACAGAGAAGAAGATTCAGTGTCATCAATCTGCATTACGTGCCTCTAATGAGGGGGTGAATATAGAATCCTCAACGATTACAACGTCTCTGGGAACTGTGACAACAACAAGGTTTAAACCATTTTGATATATATTGTAACCTATTGTCTAAGGAATAGTGCTGAAAATGAGGTAAATCTAATCCACCACTGTCCTTGGTCTTCTGTAGGGTTTTTAAACTAATACGTGGTGGTTTGTTTTTCCACAGAAATTTGGAGATGCATGAATCTAGTGACTTAAACCAAGTAGCAGATGGTTTTATGGGGATCATTGAGAACAAATAGTTAACTTTTGGTAGTATCATCATGTAACTCTCCCCATAAGTGATATAGGTAAGGACTTCCAACGAGAGATCGTCCTCTACTGTCTTTAATAATTGCACATAATTTAGCTTTGTTAGCTCTGAGAGCCTGGAGGAAATGTTTATGCCTAAATATCTAATATTTCCTGACTGTAAAGTGATCGCAGGTATATTATGGACCCTACAGTTAATGGGCAGAACTGTGGTCTTAGACCAGTTGATAGAGTAGTCAGAAAGTGCTGAGAATTTATTTATGAGTGTGATCGTGTGACTGAGAGACGTCTGTGAGTTCTGAAGGAAAAGTAATACATCATCAGCATAAAGACTTATTTTATGCTCAATATTTTGGGATTAATTATTCACAAACGGGTAAGAAAAGGTAGTATTGCCAGACCATACATGATCAAAACAGGGAGCGGAGGTGGTTCAGCTGCAAGGTGTGAATGTCCGACCATAGTTTGTAAAAACCGGGTAAGATAAGGTGCGAATGCCCGACAATGTATGATCAAAAGAGGGAGCGGAGGTTTTCGGCTGCAAGAAGGTCTGAATGTCCACCCAAAATTCCTGAAAAATGGGTAAAAAAAGGGTGCGAATGCCAAACCATACATCATCAAAAGCAGGAGTGGATGTGTTCGGCTACAAGAAGATTTGAATGTCCATCAATAATTGCTTTAAAACATGAAAGAAAATTTTCGAATATCAAACCGCACATGATCATAAGCGGGAGAGGAGTTGTTCAGCTGCAAGAAGGTGTGAATGTCCACCCATAATTACTGAAAAATGGGTAAGAAAAGGTGAAAATGCCCAACCATACATCATCAAAAGCAGGAGTGGATGTGTTCGGCTACAAGAAGGTTTGAACGTCTGACCATAGTTTGTAATAAGCGGGTAAGAAAAGGTTCGAATGCCCGAACATACACCATCAAAGGAGGGAGCGGAGGTGTTCCGCTGTAAGAAGGTGTGAATGTCCGACCACAGTTGGTAAAAAACGGGTAAGAAAAGGTTAAAGTACCCGACTGTACACAATCAGTAGCGGGTGCGGAGTTGTTCGGCTACTAAAAGGTGTGAAAGTCCGACCATGGTTTGTAAAAAGCGGGTAAGAAAAGGTGCGAATGCCCGAAAATGTATGATCAAAAGAGGGAGCGGAGGTGTTCGGCTGCAAGAAGGTGTGAATGTACACCCATAATTACTGAAAAATGGGTAAGAAAAGGTGCGAATGCCTAACTATACATAATCAAAAGCAGGAGTGGATGTGTTCGGCTCCAAGAAGGGTTGAATGTCTAACCATAGTTTGTAAAAAGCAGGTAAGAAAAGGTTTGACTGCCCGAACATACACCATCAAAAGAGGGAGCGGAGGTGTTCCGCTGTAAGACGGTGTGAATGTCCGACCATAGTTGGTAAAAAGCGGGTAAGAAAAGGTTAAAATACCCGACTGTACACAATCAATAGCGGGAGCGGAGTTGTTCGGCTACTAAAAAATGTGAAAGTCCGACTATGGTTTGTAAAAAGCGGGTAAGAAAAGGTGCTAATGCCCGACAATGTATGATCAAAAGAAGGAGTGGAGGTTTTCGGCTGTAAGAAGGTCTTAATGTCCAACTATAATTTGTAAAAACCGGGTAAGAAAAGGCTTGAAAGCCCGACTATACACCATCATAAGCGGGGGAGGAGGTGTTTAGCTGCAAGAAGGTGTGAATGTCCACCCATAATTACTGAAAAATGGGTAAGAAAAGGTGCGAATGCCCAAACATACATCATCAAAAGCAGGAGTGGATGTGTTGGGCTACAAGAAGGTTTGAAAGTCCGACCATGGTTTGTAAAAAACGGGTAAGAAAAGGTGCGAATGCCCGACAATGTATGATCAAAAGAGGGAGCGGAGGTTTTTGGCTACAAGAAGGTTTGAATGTCCGACCATAGTTTGTAAAAAGCGGGTAAGAAAAGGTTCAAATGCCTGACAATACACCATCAAAAGCGGGAGCGGAGGTGTTCCGCTGCAAGAAGGTGTGAACGTCCGACCAAAGTTTGTAAAAAGCTGCTAAGAAAAGGTTCGAATGCCCGAATATATACCATCAAAAGCGGAAGCGGAGGTGTTCGGCTGCAAGAAGGTGTGAACGTCCAACCAAAGTTTGTAAAAAGCAGTTAAGAAAAGGTTCGAATATCCAACCAAACATAATCAAAAGCGGGAGCAGAGCTGTTCGACTGCAAGTAGGTGTGAATGTCCAGCCATAATTACTCACAAACGGGTAAGAAAAGGTAGTATTGCTAGACCATACATGATCAAAACAGGGAGCTGAGTTGGTTCAGCACCAAGGTGTGAATGTCTGACTATAGTTTGTAAAAAGCGGGTAAGATAAGGTGCGAATGCCCGACAATGTATGATCAAAAGAGGGAGCGGAGGTTTTTGGCTACAAGAAGGTTTGAATGTCCGACCATAGTTTGTAAAAAGCGGGTAAGAAAAGGTTTAAATGCCTGACTATACACCATCAAAAGCGGGAGCGGAGGTGTTCCGCTGTAAGACGGTGTGAATGTCCGACCATAGTTGGTAAAAAGCGGGTAAGAAAAGGTTAAAATACCCGACTGTTCACAATCAATAGGAATTAATTTTATAGCAAAATCCGAAATCATGCATAACTCCGCAAAAGGAATGTATTGCTCAACCAAAGGGATGCTTCTTTCTCATTCAGGGTAATATGAGGAACTTTATGCTTGATACATTTTAGACATGGAGGACAAAGCAATTTTAACTTGGTTTGAGCAAAGCAATTCATTTTATAGGAAAATCCGAAATCGTGCAGGACTCATGAAAGTAAGCTTATTCTCGGATTCCTGATCCTCCAGTGTTGCTCTTTCCTATACTGCAAAATACAGCCTTGTTCTTTGTTGAAATCAATATAGACATTGATAAATATGAAGGACAAAGCAGTTTCCACTTTGTTTGAGTGAAGGAATTAATTTTATAGCAAAATCCCAAATCAAGCAGAACGTATGAAAATAAGCTTGTTTTCGGATTCCTGATCCTTCAGTGTTGCTATTTCTTCTACTGCAAAATACAATGTTGTTCTTTGTTGAAGTAAATCTAGACATTGATAAATATGAAGGACAAAGAAGTTTTAACTTGGTTTGAGTGAAGGAATTCATTTTATACATAAAATCCCAAATCATGCAGAACGTATGAAAATAAGCTTATTCTCGGATTACTGATCCTTCAGTGTTGCTCTTTCTTCTACTGCAAAATCCAGTGTTTTTCTTTGTTGAAGTCAATCTAGACATTGATAAATATGAAGGACAAAGCAGTTTTAACATAGTTTGAGTGAAGGCATTCATTTATAGTAAAATCAATAATCGTGCTGAACTCATGAAAATAAGCTTATTCTCGGATTCCTAAAACTTTTGATTTGCTCTTTCTTTACTGCAAAGTACAATGTTGTTCTTTGTTGAAGTCGATCTAGACATTGATAAATATGAAGGACAAAGCAGTTTTCACTTGGTTTGAGTGAAGGATTTGCAGCTGAAAACCTCCCGCTCCCGCTTTTGATTGTGTATAGTCGGGCTTTCGGGCCTTTTCTTACCCGGTTTTTAGAAATTATGGTTGGACATTCAGACCTTGCAGCCGAAGACCTCCACTCCCTCTTTTGATCATACATTGTCGGGCATTCGCACCTTGTCTTACCCGCTTTTTACAAACTATAGTCAGACATTCACACCTTGCAGCTGAACCACCTCAGCTCCCTGTTTTGATCATGTATGGTCTGGCAATACTACCTTTCCTTACCCGTTTGTGAGTAATTATGGCTGGACATTCACACCTACATGCAGTCGTACAGCTCTGCTCCCGCTTTTGATGGTATATATTCGGGCATTCGAACCTTTTCTTAACTGCTTTTTGCAAACTTTGGTCGGACGTTCACACCTTCTTGCAGCCGAACACCTCCGCTTCCGCTTTTGATGGTATATATTCGGGCATTCGAACCTTTTCTTAGCAGCTTTTTACAAACCATGGTTGAACTTTCACACCTTCTTGTAGCCGAAAAACTCCGCTCCCGCTATTGATTGTGTACAGTCAGGTATTTTAACCTTTTCTTACCCGCTTTTTACCAACTATGGTTGGACATTCACACCGTCTTACAGCGGAACACCTCCGCTCCCGCTTTTGATGGTGTAAGGTTGGGCATTCAGACCTTGCATCACCTGCTTTTCACCAAATATAGTAGGACATTCACACCTTCTTGCAGCCGAACACTTCCGCTCCACCTTTTAGTGTTCTATCACACCTTTTTTTTCACCGCATTTTATAGATTATTTTTGGAAATTCTCAACCACTCTCATCCGAAGACCTCTCCTCCCGCTTTTGTTAATATATTTGAACTTTAGTCGGACATTCACACCTTCTTGCAGCTTAACCACCTCCGCTCCCTGTTTTGATCATGTATGGTATGGCAATACTACCTTTTCTTACCCGTTTGTTAGTAATTATGGCTGGACATTCACACCTACTTGCAGCCGAACACCACCTCTCCCGCTTTTGATGATGTATGGACCGGCATTCTTACCTTTTCTAACACATTTTTCAGCAATTATGGTCGGAGATTCACACTTACTCACAGCCGAACAACTCCGCTCCCGCATTTGATGGTGTATAGTCGGGCATTCTCACCCTTTCTCATCAGCTTTTTGCAAATTATGATCTGACATTCACACCTGCTTTTGATAATGTATGGTTGGGCATTCGCACCTTTTCTTACCCATTTTTCAGTAATTATGGGTGGACATTCACACCTTCTTGCAGCTGAACACCTCCTCTCCCGCTATTGATTGTGTACAGTCGGGTATTTTAACCTTTTCTTACCCACTTTTTACCAAATATGGTCGGACATTCACACCGTCTTACAGCGGAACACCTCTGCTCCCGCTTTTGATGGTGTATAGTCAGGCGCTTGAACCTTTTCTTACCCGCTTTTTACAAACTATGGTCGGACATTCAAACCTTCTTGTAGCCGAAAACCTCCGCTCCCTCTTTTGATTATACATTGTTGGGCATTCGCACCTTATTTACAAACTATAGTCAGACATTCACACCTTGCAGCTGAGCCACCTCAGCTCCCTGTTTTGATAGTGTATGTTCGGGCATTCGAACCTATTCTTACCCCCTTTTTACAAACTATGCTCGGAGATTCACACCTACTCACAGCCGAACAACTCCGCTCCCGCATTTGATGATGTCTTGTCCGGCATTCTAGTCTCTTCTAACACATTTTTCAGCAATTATGGTCGGACATTCACACCTACTCACAGCCGAACACTTCCGCTCCCGCATTTGATGGTGTATAGCCGGGCATTCTCACCCTTTCTCATCAGCTTTTTGCAAATTATGATCTGACATTCACACCTACTTGCAGTCGAACAGCTCTACTCCCGCTTTTGATTATGTTTGGTTGGATATTCGAACCTTTTCTTAACTGCTTTTTACAAACTTTGGTCGGACGTTCACACCTTCTTGCAGCCGAACACATCCACTTCCACTTTTGATGGTATATATTCGGGCATTCGAACCTTTTCTTACCCGCTTTTTACAAACCGTGGTCGGACTTTCACACCTTCTTGTAGCCAAACAACTCCGCTCCCCCTATTGATTGTGTACAGTCGGGTATTTTAACCTTTTCTTACCCGCTTTTTACCAACTATAGTCGGACATTTACACCTTCTTACAGCGGAACACCTCCGCTCCCTCTTTTGATGGTCTATATTCGGGCATTCGAACCTTTTCTTACCCGCTTTTTACAAACTATGGTCGGACATTCAAACCTTCTTGTAGCCGAACACATCCCCTCCTGCTTTTGATGATGTATGGTTGGGCATTTTCACCTTTTCTTACCCATTTTTCAGTAATTATGGGTGGACATTCACACCTTCTTGCAGCTGAACAACTCCTCTCCCGCTTATGATCATGTGCGGTTTGATATTCGAAAATTTTCTTTCATGTTTTAAAGCAATTATTGATGGACATTCAAATCTTCTTGTAGCCGAACACATCCACTCCTGCTTTTGATGATGTATGGTTTGGCATTCGCACCTATTTTTTACCCATTTTTCAGGAATTTTGGGTGGACATTCAGACCTTCTTGCAGCCGAAAACCTCCGCTCCCTCTTTTGATCATACATTGTCGGGCATTCGCACCTTATCTTACCCGCTTTTTACAAACTATAGTCAGACATTCACACCTTGGTGCTGAACCACCTCAGCTCCCTGTTTTGATCATGTATGGTCTGGCAATACTACCTTTTCTTACCCGTTTGTGAGTAATTATGGCTGGACATTCACACCTACTTGCAGTCGAACAGCTCTGCTCCCGCTTTTGATTATGTTTGGTTGGATATTCGAACCTTTTCTTAACTGCTTTTTACAAACTTTGGTCGGACGTTCACAGCTTCTTGCAGCCGAACACCTCCGCTTCCGCTTTTGATGGTATATATTCGGGCATTCGAACCTTTTCTTAGCAGCTTTTTACAAACCATGGTTGGACTTTCACACCTTCTTGTAGCCGAACAACTCCGCTCCCGCTATTGATTGTGTACAGTCGGGTATTTTAACCTTTTTTTACCCGCTTTTTACCAACTATGGTCGGACATTCACACCGTCTTACAGCGGAACACCTCCGCTCCCGCTTTTGATGGTGTATTGTCAGGCATTTGAACCTTTTCTTACCCGCTTTTTACAAACTATGGTCGGACATTCAAACCTTCTTGTAGCCAAAAACCTCCGCTCCCTCTTTTGATCATACATTGTCGGGCATTCGCACCTTTTCTTACCCATTTTTTACAAACCATGGTCGGACTTTCAAACCTTCTTGTAGCCCAACACATCCACTCCTGCTTTTGATGATGTATGTTCGGGCATTCGCACCTTTTCTTACCCATTTTTCAGTAATTATGGGTGGACATTCACACCTTCTTGCAGCTGAACACCTCCTCTCCCGCTTATGATGGTGTATAGTAGGGCTTTCAAGCCTTTTCTTACCCGGTTTTTACAAATTATAGTTGGACATTCAGACCTTCTTACAGCCGAAAACCTCCACTCCCTCTTTTGATCATACATTGTCGGGCATTAGCACCTTTTCTTACCCGCTTTTTACAAACCATAGTCGGACTTTCACATTTTTTAGTAGCCGAACAACTCCGCTCCCGCTATTGATTGTGTACAGTCGGGTATTTTAACCTTTTCTTACCCACTTTTTACCAACTATGGTCGGACATTCACACCTTCTTACAGCGGAACACCTCCGCTCCCTCTTTTGATGGTGTATGTTCGGGCAGTCAAACCTTTTCTTACCTGCTTTTTACAAACTATGGTCAGACATTCAACCCTTCTTGGAGCCGAACACATCCACTCCTGCTTTTGATTATGTATAGTTAGGCATTCGCACCTTTTCTTACCCATTTTTCAGTAATTATGGGTGTACATTCACACCTTCTTGCAGCCGAACACCTCCGCTCCCTCTTTTGATCATTCATTTTCGGGCATTCGCACCTTTTCTTTTCCGCTTTTTACAAACCATGGTCGGACTTTCACACCTTTTAGTAGCCGAACAACTCTGCACCCGCTACTGATTGTGTACAGTCGGGTACTTTAACCTTTTCTTACCCGTTTTTTACCAACTATGGTCGGACATTCACACCTTCTTACAGCGGAACACCTCCGCTCCCTCCTTTGATGGTGTATGTTCGGGCATTCGAACCTTTTCTTACCCGCTTTTTACAAACTATGGTCAGACGTTCAAACCTTCTTGTAGCCGAACATATCCACTCCTGCTTTTGATGATGTATGGTTGGGCATTCGAACCTACTTGTTGCCCGCTTTTCATTAATTATGGGTGGACATTCACACCTTGTCTCAGCCAAACACCTCCGCTCCCTGTTTTGATCATGTATGGTTTGACATTCGCACCTTTGCTTACCTTCTTTTTATACTGATTGCTCAAGATTAAGTTGTTCTTTCTCAAACTACAAAATTTTTTTAATTGTTGAAACTTGATTTGAAGTGGATAAATAAGGAAGACAAACAGTTTTAAGTCAGGCTGATAGCAATTAATTTTATAGCAAACTCTGTATTTCGTCATTTGTCGAGAGATGCTTATTGCTGAAGAAGTTCTTTCTCATTCTACAAAGTACAACGTTGTTTATCATTGAAACTTGATTAGACATGAATAAATATGAAATACAAAGCAGTCTTAACTTGGTTTGAGTTAAGGAATTCGTTTTATAGGAGAATCCGAATTCGTGCATAACTCGTAAAATAGAGCTTATTTTCGGATTCCTAAAGAATGAGTCTGGTTCTTTCTCATAATACAAAGTTTGTTGTTTATTGTTGAAACTTCATCAGACCGTTAGATATAGTCGGACTCACCTCGACGCACGGCTTGGGATCTGGAACCAGTACTCTTGAGAGGGGTTGGACTCTCTTCCACTCTGGAGTTGCCCGTGGTGAGAGGCGCAGAGCAGGTGTGGGCATACTTATTGCCCCCCGGCTGTGTGCCAGTACATTGGGGTTTACCCCAGTGAACGAGAGGGTAGCCTCCCTCCGCCTTGGGTGGGGGGACGAGTCCTGACTGTTGTTTGTGCCTATGCGCCAAACAGCAGTTCAGAGTACCTACCCTTTTTGGAGTCTCTGGGGGAGGCACTGGAGAATGCTCCTACCGGAGACTCCCTCATTCTGCTGGGGGACTTCAATGCTCACGTGGGCAATGACAGTGAGACCTGGAGGGGTGTGATTGGGAGGAACGGCCCCCCCGATCTGAATCAGAGTGGTGTTATGTTGTTGGACTTCTGTGCCAGTCATAGACTGTCCATAACGAACACCATGTTCAGGCATAAGGGTGTCCATATGTGCACTTGGCACCAGGACACCCTTGGCCGCAGTTCGATGATCGACTTTGTGGTTGTATCATCGGACTTGCGGCCGTATGTCCTGGACACTCGGGTGAAGAGAGGGGCGGAGCTGTCAACTGATCACCACCTGGTGGTGAGTTGGCTCCGCTGGTGGGGGAGGATGCCGATCACACCTGGCAGGCCCAAACGTATTGTGAGGGTCTGCTGGGAGCGTTTGTCAGAATCCCCCGTCAGAAGGAGCTTTAACTCCCACCTCCGGCAGAGCTTCAACCATATTTGAGGTGGGGGACATTGAATGTTCCGTGACTCCATTGCCGAGGCAGCTGGTCGGAGTTGTGGCTGTAAGGTGGTCGGTGCCTGTCGTGGCGGCAACCCTCGAACCTGCTGGTGGACACCAGTGGTGAGGGAAGCCGTCAAGCTGAAGAAGGAGTCCTATCGGGCCTTTTTGGCCAGTGGGACCCTGGAAGAAGCTGATAGGTACCGACGGGCCAGACAGGCCGCGGCTTCGGCGGTTGCTGAGGCAAAAACTCGGGCCTGGGAGGAGTTCGGTGAGACCATGGAGAACGATTTCCGGACGGCCTCGAAAAGATTCTGGTCCACCATCCGGCGTCTCAGGGGGGGGAAGCGGCTCACAGTCAACACTGTTTACAGTGCGGACGGGGCTTTGCTGACCTCAACTAGGGATGTTGTGAGTCGGTGGGGGGAGTACTTCGAGGAACTCCTCAATCCTACCAACACGTGCTCGGAAGAGGCAGAGTCGGAGAGCTCGGAGACGGGGCCTCCCATTTCTGGGGCTGAGGTTGCCGAGGTGGTTAAAAAGTTCCTCGGTGGCAAGGCCCCGGGGGTGGATGAGGTCCGTCCTGAGTTTCTCAAGGCTCTGGATGTTGTAGGGCTGTCTTGGCTGACACGCCTCTGCAGTATCGCGTGGACATGGGGGACAGTGCCTCTGGACTGGCAGATTGGGGTGGTGGTCCCCCTCTTTAAAAAGGGGGACCGGAGGGTGTGTTCCAACTATAGGGGTATCACACTCCTCAGCCTCCCTGGTAAGGTCTATTCGGGGGTATTGGAGAGGAGGATCCGTCGGATAATCGAGCCTCGGATTCAGGAGATGCAGTGTGGCTTTCGTCCTGGCCGTGGAACAGTGGACCAGCTCTATACCCTCGGCAGGATCCTGGAGGGTGCATGGGAGTTCGCCCAACCAGTCTACATGTGTTTTGTGGACTTGGAGAAAGCGTTCGACCGTGTCCCTCGTGGAGTCCTGTGGGGGGTGCTCCGGGAATATGGAGTGCCGGACCCCTTGATAGGGGCCGTTCGGTCTCTGTATGACCGGTGCCAGAGTTTGGTCCGCATTGCCGGCAGTAAGTCGGATACGTTTCCGGTGAGAGTTGGACTCCGTCAGGGCTGCCCTTTGTCACCGATTCTGTTCCTAACTTTTATGGACAGAATTTCTAGGCGGAGCCAGGGCGTTGAGGGTGTCCCATTTGGCGACCTCAGAATCGGGTCTCTGCTTTTTGCAGATGATGTGGTTCTGTTAGCGTCGTCAGGCCGTGACCTTCAGCTCTCACTGGAGTGATTCGCAGCCGAGTGTGAAGCGGCTGGGATGAGAATCAGCACCTCCAAATCCGAGACTATGGTTCTCAGCCGGAAAAGGGTGGAATGCTCTCTCCGGGTCGGGAATGAGATCCTTCCCCAAGAGGAGGAGTTCAAGTATCTCGGGGTCTTGTTCACGAGTGACGGACGAATGGAGCGGGAGATTGACGGGCGGATCGGTGCGGCGCCTGCAGTGTTGCAGGCTCTGCACCGACCCGTCGTTGTGAAGAGGGAGCTGAGCCAGAAGGCGAAGCTCTCTACTTACTGGTCAATCTACGTTCCCATCCTCACCTATGGTCACGAGTTGTGGGTAGTGACCGAAAGAACAAGATCGCGAATACAAGCGGCCGAAATGGGTTTCCTCCGCAGGGTGTCTGGGCTCTCCCTTAGAGATAGGGTGAGAAGCTCAGTCATCCGGGAGGGGCTCGGAGTAGAACCGCTGCTCCTCCGCATTGAGAGGAGTCAGATGAGGTGGCTCGGGCATCTGGTTAGGATGCCCCCTGGGCGCCTCCCTGGGGAGGTGTTCCGGGCACGTCCCACTGGGAGTAGACCCCGGGGGAGACCCAGGACACGTTGGAGAGACTATGTCTCTCGGCTGGCCTGGGAACGCCTCGGGGTCCCCCCGGAAGAGCTGGAGGAAGTGGCCGGGGACAGAGACGTCTGGGTTTCTCTGCTCAAGCTGCTGCCCCCGCGACCCGACCCCCGGATAAGCGGCAGATGATGGATGGATGGATAGATATATCCTCCACCAACCAGACTTACAACCCCCGACTAGGGTAGCAGAATTTCTAAGCAGCTGTACCCCAAAACTACTATCAAAAATATATAAATTATTGTCTAAGATAGATGACACAATGTCTCTTCCATCCTCAAAATGGGAGGCAGATTTATCCATCAGTTCTGGTCATAGCTTCTAACCACAAATATGTTTGAACACCTTCATAAAGACTCGAAATCCTAATTTACAGCTCATACAATACAAAATCCTTCATAGAACACACTATACAGGACAAAGGATGTTCAGGATGGGTCTAACACACTCAAACATCTGCTCACATTGCACAGATAACACACCTGATGATTATGCACACGCTTTGTGGTTTTTCTGCGCCTGTCCAGAAGTTCTGGCTTGAAGTCTGTGAGGACCTATCAACATGGCTAAAGTGTAGCATCCCTGCATGCCCCACACTGTGCATACTGGGTGACTTAGACAACATCAACATGGAAATTAACTCAGCACACATGGTTGTCACAGTGTTATGTATCGCAAAGAAAACTATTCTCATGAACTGGAAAGCGAAGAACAATCTGTGTATTAACCAGTTTAGAAATTTTCTTTTAGATTATATTAGCATGGAAACAATGTCTGCCTCCTCAAAACATCAATTGGCTGAATTTCATTCTCTCTGGTCCCCTCTGATTAGTTTTATCACATAGTGGTGGTGGGTTGCTGGGTGATGGTGGGTCTCAGGCCCGGGCTGCTGCGACTGGTGTGACCGGGTGGTTTGTTTGTTTGTTTTTTGTAGAGGTCCTCCTGGGTGGGGTTGGGTTGAGTGGGGTGGGGCGGGATGGGTACCTTCTGGGGGTACAGTAGCTCCCGGAATATGGTCGCTGCAGGCCCCGAGCCTGGTGGACATCAGGCCCTCCTGCCCATTGTTGGCTCCCAGGTAGCGGGGATGCCTATTGCAGCCAGTCCCTGGCTGCCCTGTCTGGGGGAGAGTAGCTCCCCCGGTATATATCCCCATACCCCTCTCCCTTCTGGCTCCTGTACACAGCACACACTCACACATGAAGGGTTTTGGGGGCGTGTGTGTTCGGTGGGGTGTAGTGGATGGGGCCACGTAGGTGGTCCCCTTTGGTTGCACTCTGCAGTTCCCTGCCCCTGTTTTAATTACACCTTAGACATTACTACTTATCAAACACACTCACACACACACATTAGGTCTTGGGGGGTGGTTACACTGAGTGGCATCTGGTGGGCGGGGCTCTTTGGGTATGTAGGCGGCCCAGAGTGCCGCGCTCCCAGTTCTACAAGTTTGGCTGCCCCTCAATTTTAATTGCTCACTATTAGAAAATATTGAAGAGCCAGAAGGGTGAGGGGAGGGGTCTTCTTCGCACACCCCTGCTTCCTGGTGTCTGCTCGGGGCAGGAGGGGCCAGGAGGATTAATTAATTGTTCTGGTGGTTCGGGGTCTGTGGTGGCTGGGGGGTTGCTGGCCTCCTGGTGTGCCCGCTGCACTACACCCCAGCAGAGTCGAGGGAGGTAGGATGTGTGGATGTATGGGACGTGAAAGTGTGTGTGGTAATGATTGGGCCTGGATCTGGGACTTGCTGTCGCCTGGCCTGCCTGTGTTTCTCCCGATGGGGCATCAGCGTTGCCTCTCCCCACTGCTCGCGACTTCACCCACCTGTGGGCACGTCTTGACTCCCAGGGCACTTGGCCAGGGGCGCTGGGGCAGGCGCTGACCCACTTTGTGGCTGTCTGGGGCGCTTGGCCCTCCTGGGTATTGGGTGGGGCCTCTGCCGGGGGGTTTGGGGGCGCTCGGGCTCCTGGGGCCCAGGTCCAGTGCCCGGTCCATGTCTGGGCGGCTGGGGCCTGGCGGGGTCGGTGGGCTGTTGCCCCTGGTTCCCGGAGTGCCTCTGCCCTATGCTTATGGGGGCTCTTTCCGGGGGCTTCCTCTGCAGTCTTCTGGGTGGATGCGTGGTTGCCCCTGCGGTGGGCTGCCTGGGTTCTGTGCTCTGTGGGGGCTGCTGGTGGCCTGGGTCTTGTGGCCCTCTCTGCCTGCTTCTGATTGCTTGGGGGGGGGGGCTGTGGATTGTGGCTCTGTACGCTTATACACTCATAACTAAGCACGGTTATCATGTAGGTCCTGTGCCATGGGTGTTGCATGTTCTCACACACACACACACACATTCATTAGTCCAGTAGCATGGTCACTAAGCAGTTGATGTATTATCATGTCGTCTCAGGTCATCTATATCCACAGCTGTGTTGTATGCGATTGCCGCTTCTTGTGCTTGTTTTTGTTTGTTTGTGTGTTTGTTTTTTCTCTGCTTGTCTGCTTTCAGGTGCTCCTGGTGGCGCTAAGGCTGGATTCCCCTCATAGGCCATGGATTGTTGTCTGTTTTGTTTTTTACAGGTGTAGCAGCTGGTTGTCTGGTTTTTGTTTCTATTTTTGTTCTGTTTCCTCTTCTTTCCTCTTCTTCTTTCCTTGTCCCCCGGTCCGGTTCAGTTCAGTTCATGTCATATATTGTAAACAGAAATAAATAAATGGGCATCAAGGGGAGCTTTACATTTATAAAACTTCCCTTGGCAAAACAAATCTGTTTGGCATCAAAGGTATTCAGACTACAATTCTTCTGACATAATGCTGAACAGGACAAGGGGAAAAAAAAGTAAAGAAGACAGTTCTGCCGAAAGCCAGGGATAGACCTGTTCTAAGTTCTATACTTTTTAAAAGGGGCGTGTTTATCAACTATGGAATTAGAAGATTTACAAAAATGGTCAAGTGCTAGATCTTCATCTGGGATTTTAACAGTGTCATATAACTATTCAATAGATCAGATAAAAAAAAGCCTGCTCATGGAGATGTTTCAGGATCTGGATACCAAGCGTGGACCTAATGTTTTCATTTTTGCAATTCTGATACAGGCTATTGAGCAGTGATAACTAACACCAAGTTCAGATACTGCGGATTTTCTACCTTTGATTTGTTAAGATTGAGCCAATCAGGGACAACCTTGAAGGATCTCTTTGGTTTTGTAGGATCTGTAATTACCTGAGAAAGGTTGATATTGGTACACACCTTTTTTAAATGATCAGAGGCAGAGTTCAACTTGTTTAAATTAAAATTGCCACACAGAGATTGGGTTTAGGCCACATGCACACAGAATGACATCAACAAATATAAGAAATATTAAACATTTACACATAGATTTTTGAATATATGTAGAGGAATGATACTTTGAAATGTGCTCATTGCGGAGTTATGATCAGTTGAGTAATGAAGGTTGAACTATTCTGGGAAAGAGGTTCTATTCCCAGCATCATGATGGACACTCCTGATATAGAAGGTTTCGCTAACGCATTGGAATTGTTTTACTATTTTCATATGCATGTGCAATGAAGAATTGCTTGCTGCTGATAAATGCAAAGAAGAACATCTTACACATAGATGCTCACATATAGGCTGCTGAATGCAATGAAGACCTGCTTATCAAGTAAAGTTCAATGTCAATGTGTAATATTCAATTAGGATTTGCAAAACAGTGAAGTTAAACAATGAATGGGTCCATAGTCGGTATGAGAAGACTACAGGAATATTGACCTGGGTGTACGTTCAAACAGAGATGAGAAAATTGCGATGAATAATTGTTTGTTTGTTTGTTAGTATGTATATGAATGTTATGTGTATAAACTGTGTTGAGTTATAGTTACTCAGTAGTGTCTCAGTGAAACAACCGACGGGGGAAGCCTTGCGGTGACAACAAAAGCAGTGTTTTACTGATCAGTCAAGTTGCTCCAGTGTACTCCATACAAACTGGTTGGCTACTGAAGGGATAGAAAATGGGGAATACTTGTTTTAAAGCAAACAAGGAATTAGATGGGAAAAATACATGTTTTAACGGGACCCAGACAATATTAAATACTCAGACAGATGGGAGAAGAAGTGTAGTTTTGTAGGAAATCACAAAATTATTACATAGAATTAGTGAAATCAATTGAAGAATGCCTTTCTGAAGAGCTGTTTACCACAGATGAGCAGCTTTGCGACCAAGCACATTGTAGATCGCTTTACTGCCAAAATGATCTAATTTAATGGATTGGTTTAGACATGCATAACAGCATTTTAAGAACAAAGAGAGAAACAAAAAGGGACAACGCTTCATGGTGGAAGGTGATGTATAAATAACTGTGTATATGATGAAGGGGGTGGCAACACCCATTCCGAAATACCGCCATTCCGACATCCCGCTATTCCGACATCCCACCATTCCGACATACCACCATTCCGACATACCACCATTCCGACATGCAAACGTCCCACCATTCTGACATCCCACCATTGCGACATCCCGCTATTCTGACGTTCAAATGTCCCACCATTCCGACAAGGCTTTCCGTATAAGGAAATGTGTGTTACTCAACAGGTGAGTCCCTTCTTTCTGTTCATGCAATTTATATGTTTAACACATGTTTATAGACAAGCGTTATTAAAAACACAAAGTCTCGGCAACTGGAGGAGGAGAAGCAGTCCGCGGTGGTTTTCAATCACACACTCCAATGCCACTTGTTTCAACTTCCGAAAATTTAATCCAGGAAAAAAAGGCTTACAAACATGGACCAAAACGGCTCCATAACACGCACAAGAATCCAAAAGAAACGAAAGTTAACTAAAATAAAGCAAATAAACAGTATGAAGTGGTCAAAATTGGTTTTACGCATGCCTATGTGCGTCTGGCACATGCGTCTTCGGGCTCTCCCACGTTGGTTTGTGGATGAAAGCTATATGTTCAGCTGTAATGTCATGTAAAAACAATCTCTACATGACATTTACTCCCAGGTGTGACCAGTTAGGTCCTTAAGATATCAACAGGCTGTATAAAGCTACAACCGTTGGGGCTGTGTGTTTGTGCCAAATGCGCAAAACCCATCCGCGCTTCCCAAAATTGGAGTGAGTACTCATAAATCAAGTGAATAACATGAATAAACGTTTTTACTGCATTTTGTTGTGTTTTATACGTTCTATGCTGTCATTTCTCTCTTCTCCTATTGGCAAGGCAAGGCAGAGTGCTCGCAACTATGTCCTGTGCAGTAGCCGTGATATCTGTAATTGCAATTATTACTTTTGCATATGATGACAGCGTGCAAAAGACGCATGGGCTCTGTGGAGAGCTCCGCTCCAGCTGGCTGCTGTGACAGCTCACTGACACTGTATTTCTGCTTAATCAGTTTCAGTCTCGCCAGAGTTACATTAATATCTGTATTTTTATATTTGAAATTCAGGGGATTTTGATAATAGATTATTAAAGTTCGTTTGCGAGGCTGTGGCCTCTGCATGTGCAAAGCTTGTGCGCCAAACTTTAGGGCGTATTTGCGCCGGCATATCATTAGTGCAAAATGTTTTGGGTAAAAAATAGGCTATTAAAAGGAACTGTCGGAATGGCGGTATGTTAAAAAAAACAAAAAACACACCGCCATTCCGACCATAGGAGGAAAAAAGTGTCGGAATGGTGGGACGTTTGATAAAAAATTAAGTGTCGCCATTCCGACAATTGGAGACCCATGTCGGAATGGCGAGATGTCGGAATGGCAGCATGTAACCATGATGAAGGAGAGACCATTTGAGCAGCACAGCCATTTCGCAGCACAGGGACAGCAATCCAAGTTACAGGATCTCCCACGTGGTATCACCTGTCACATTGTGTCAAGGCATCAAAAGAAGAAAAAATCACCAAACTCAAGGACAAAAAGACAAAGACTCCGGTGAACGAAGAGAGAGTACTGACAAACCAGAAATACAAAAGGATTCTCGATATCAAGATCCAGAAGAAGAGGCTAACAATGCCACGAACACTTACGATGCTGGGAATGATGCCAGCAATGAACAGAGAAGAAGATTCAGTGTCATCAATCTGCATTACGTGCCTCTAATGAGGGGGTGAATATAGAATCCTCAACGATTACAACGTCTCTGGGAACTGTGACAACAACAAGGTTTAAACCATTTTGATATATATTGTAACCTATTGTCTAAGGAATAGTGCTGAAAATGAAGTAAATCTAATCCACCACTGTCCTTGGTCTTCTGTAGGGTTTTTAAACTAATACGTGGTGGTTTGTTTTTCCACAGAAATTTGGAGATGCATGAATCTAGTGACTTAAACCAAGTAGCAGATGGTTTTATGGGGATCATTGAGAACAAATAGTTAACTTTTGGTAGTATCATCATTTTAATGGATGTAACTCTCCCCATAAGTGATATAGGTAAGGACTTCCAACGAGAGATCGTCCTCTACTGTCTTTAATAATTGCACATAATTTAGCTTTGTTAGCTCTGAGAGCCTGGAGGAAATGTTTATGCCTAAATATCTAATATTTCCTGACTGTAAAGTGATCGCAGGTATATTATGGACCCTACAGTTAATGGGCAGAACTGTGGTCTTAGACCAGTTGATAGAGTAGTCAGAAAGTGCTGAGAATTTATTTATGAGTGTGATCGTGTGACTGAGAGACGTCTGTGAGTTCTGAAGGAAAAGTAATACATCATCAGCATAAAGACTTATTTTATGCTCAATATTTTGGGATTAATTACTCACAAACGGGTAAGAAAAGGTAGTATTGCCAGACCATACATGATCAAAACAGGGAGCGGAGGTGGTTCAGCTGCAAGGTGTGAATGTCTGACTATAGTTTGTAAAAAGCGGGTAAGATAAGGTGCGAATGCCCGACAATGTATGATCAAAAGAGGGAGCGGAGGTTTTTGGCTACAAGAAGGTTTGAATGTCCGACCATAGTTAGTAAAAAGCGGGTAAGAAAAGGTTACCATACATCATCAAAAGCAGGAGTGGATGTGTTCAGCTACAAGAAGATTTGAATGTCCATCAATAATTGCTTTAAAACATGAAAGAAAATTTTCGAATATCAAACCGCACATGATCATAAGCGGGAGAGGAGTTGTTCAGCTGCAAGAAGGTGTGAATGTCCACCCATAATTACTGAAAAATGGGTAAGAAAAGGTGAAAATGCCCAACCATACATCATCAAAAGCAGGAGTGGATGTGTTCGGCTACAAGAAGGTTTGTATGTCCGACCATAGTTTGTAAAAAGCGGGTAAGAAAAGGTTTGAATGCCCGAACATAGACCATCAAAAGAGGGAGCGGAGGTGTTCCGCTGTAAGAAGGTGTAAATGTCCGACCATAGTTGGTAAAAAGCGGGTAAGAAAAGGTTAAAATACCCGACTGTACACAATCAATAGCGGGAGCGGAGTTGTTTGGCTACAAGAAGGTGTGAAAGTCCGACCACGGTTTGTAAAAAGCGGGTAAGAAAAGGTTCGAATGCCCGAATATATACCATCAAAAGTGGAAGTGGATGTGTTCGGCTGCAAGAAGGTGTGAACGTCCGACCAAAGTTTGTAAAAAGCAGTTAAGAAAAGGTTCGAATATCCAACCAAACATAATCAAAAGCGGGAGCAGAGCTGTTCGACTGCAAGTAGGTGTGAATGTCAGATCATAATTTGCAAAAAGCTTATGAGACAGGGTGAGAATGCCCGGCTATACACCATCAAATGCGGGAGCGGAAGTGTTCGGCTGTGAGTAGGTGTGAATGTCCAACCATAATTGCTGAAAAATGTGTTAGAAGAGACTAGAATGCCGGACAAGACATCATCAAATGCGGGAGCGGAGTTGTTCGGCTGTGAGTAGGTGTGAATCTCCGAGCATAGTTTGTAAAAAGGGGGTAAGAATAGGTTCGAATGCCCGAACATACACTATCAAAACAGGGAGCTGAGGTGGCTCAGCTGCAAGGTGTGAATGTCTGACTATAGTTTGTAAATAAGGTGCGAATGCCCAACAATGTATAATCAAAAGAGGGAGCGGAGGTTTTCGGCTACAAGAAGGTTTGAATGTCCGACCATAGTTTGTAAAAAGCGGGTAAGAAAAGGTTCAAATGCCTGACTATACACCATCAAAAGCGGGAGCAGAGGTGTTCCGCTGTAAGACGGTGTGAATGTCCGACCATATTTGGTAAAAAGCGGGTAAGAAAAGGTTAAAATACCCGACTGTACACAATCAATAGCGGGAGAGGAGGTGTTCAGCTGCAAGCTGCAAGGTGTGAATGTCCACCCATAATTACTGAAAAAATTGGTAAGAAAAGGTGCGAATGCCAAACCATACATTATCAAAAGCAGGTGTGAATGTCAGATCATAATTTGCAAAAAGCTGATGAGAAAGGGTGAGAATGCCCGACTATACACCATCAAATGCGGGAGCGGAGTTGTTCGGCTGTGAGTAAGTGTGAATCTCCGACCATAATTGCTGAAAAATGTGTTAGAAAAGGTAAGAATGCCGGTCCATACATCATCAAAAGCGGGAGAGGTGGTGTTCGGCTGCAAGTAGGTGTGAATGTCCAGCCATAATTACTAACAAACGGGTAAGAAAAGGTAGTATTGCCAGACCATATATGATCAAAACAGGGAGCGGAGGTGGTTCAGCTGCAAGAAGGTGTGAATGTCCGACTAAAGTTCAAATATATTAACAAAAGCGGGAGGAGAGGTCTTCAGATGAGAGTGGTTGAGAATTTCCAACCATAATCTATAAAATGCGGTGAAAAAAAAGGTGTGATAGAACACTAAAAGGTGGAGCGGAAGTGTTCGGCTGCAAGAAGGTGTGAATGTCCGACTATATTTGGTGAAAAGCAGGTGAAGCAAGGTCTGAATGCCCAACCTTACATCATCAAAAGCGAGATCAGAGGTGTTTGGCTGCATGAAGGCCATAGTTTGCCAAAAGCGGGTAAGCTGCGAATGACCGACTAAATATCAACAAAAGGTCTTCGGATGCAAGTGGGTGTGAATATCCCACCATACAAGTATGGTGGAGAGGAAGCTGTGAACAGCCGACCATAGTTGGTGAAAATCGGGTGAGAAAAGGTGCGAATGTCCAACCATACATGATCAAAACAGGGAGCGGAGGTGTTTGGCTGTGAGAAGGTGTGAATGTCCACCCAAAATTAATGAAAAGCGGGCAACAAGTAGGTTTGAATGCCCAACCATACATCATCAAAAGCAGGAGTGGATGTGTTCGGCTACAAGAAGGTTTGAATGTCCGAGCATAGTTTGTAAAAAGCGGGTAAGAAAAGGTTCGAATGCCCAAACATACACCATCAAAAGAGGGAGCGGAGGTGTTCCGCTGTAAGAAGGTGTGAATGTCCGACCATAGTTGGTAAAAAACGGGTAAGAAAAGGTTAAAATACCCGACTGTACACAATCAATAGCGGGAGCGGATGTGTTTGGCTGCAAGAATGTGTGACAGTCCGACCATGGTTTGTAAAAAAAACGGGTAAGAAAAGGTGCGAATGCCCGACAAAGTATGATCAAAAGAGGGAGCGGAGGTTTTCGGCTACAAGAAGGTTTGAATGTCCGACCATAGTTTGTAAAAAGCGGGTAAGAAAAGGTTCAAATGCCTGACTATACACCATCAAAAGCGGGAGCGGAGGTGTTCGGCTACAAGAAGGTGTGAAAGTTCCACCATGGTTATTAAAAAGCTGCTAAGAAAAGGTTCGAATGCCCGAATATATACCATCAAAAGCGGAAGCGGAGATGTTCGGTTGCAAGACGGTGTGAACGTCCGATCAAAGTTTGCAAAAAGCAGTTAAGAAAAGGTTCGAATGCCCGAATATATACCATCAAAAGCGGGAGCAGAGCTGTTCGACTGCAAGTAGGTGTGAATGTCCAGCCATAATTACTCACAAACGGGTAAGAAAAGGTAGTATTGCCAGACCATACATGATCAAAACAGGGAGCTGAGGTGGTTCAGCTGCAAGGTGTGAATGTCTGACTATAGTTTGTAAAAAGCGGGTAAGACAAGGTGCGAATGCCCGACAATGTATGATCAAAAGAGGGAGTGGAGGTCTTCGGCTGCAAGGTCTGAATGTCCAACCTTAATTTCTAAAAACCGGGTAAGAAAAGGCTCGAAAGCCCGACTATACACAATCAAAAGCGGGAGCGGGAGGTTTTCAGCTGCAAATCCTTCACTCAAACCAAGTGAAAACTGCTTTGTCCTTCATATTTATCAATGTCTAGATCGACTTCAACAAAGAACAACATTGTACTTTGCAGTAAAGAAAGAGCAAATCAAAAGTTTTAGGAATCCGAGAATAAGCTTATTTTCATGAGTTCTGCACGATTATTGATTTTACTATAAATTAATGCCTTCACTCAAACTATGTTAAAACTGCTTTGTCCTTCATATTTATCAATGTCTAGATTGACTTCAACAAAGAAAAACACTGGATTTTTCAGTAGAAGAAAGAGCAACACTGAAGGATCAGTAATCCGAGAATAAGCTTATTTTCATACGTTCTGCATGATTTGGGATTTTATGTATAAAATGAATTCCTTCACTCAAACCAAGTTAAAACTGCTTTGTCCTTCATATTTATCAATGTCTAGATTTACTTCAACAAAGAACAACATTGTATTTTGCAGTAGTAGAAAGAGCAACACTTGAAGGAACAGGAATCCGATAATAAGCTTATTTTCATACGTTCTGCATGATTTGGGATTTTATGTATAAAATGAATTCCTTCACTCAAACCAAGTGAAAACTGCTTTGTCCTTCATATTTATCAATGTCTAGATTGACTTCAACAAAGAAAAACACTGGATTTTGCAGTAGAAGAAAGAGCAACACTTGAAGGAACAGGAATCCGAGAATAAGCTTATTTTCATACGTTCTGCATGATTTGGGATTTTATGTATAAAATGAATTCCTTCACTCAAACCAAGTTAAAACTGCTTTGTCCTTCATATTTATCAATGTCTAGATTTACTTCAACAAAGAACAACATTGTATTTTGCAGTAGTAGAAAGAGCAACACTTGAAGGAACAGGAATCCGAGAATAAGCTTATTTTCATACGTTCTGCATGATTTGGGATTTTATGTATAAAATGAATTCCTTCACTCAAACCAAGTGAAAACTGCTTTGTCCTTCATATTTATCAATGTCTAGATTTACTTCAACAAAGAACAACATTGTATTTTGCAGTAGTAGAAAGAGCAACACTTGAAGGAACAGGAATCCGATAATAAGCTTATTTTCATACGTTCTGCATGATTTGGGATTTTATGTATAAAATGAATTCCTTCACTCAAACCAAGTTAAAACTGCTTTGTCCTTCATATTTATCAATGTCTAGATTTACTTCAACAAAGAACAACATTGTATTTTGCAGTAGTAGAAAGAGCAACACTTGAAGGAACAGGAATCCGAGAATAAGCTTATTTTCATACGTTCTGCATGATTTGGGATTTTATGTATAAAATGAATTCCTTCACTCAAACCAAGTGAAAACTGCTTTGTCCTTCATATTTATCAATGTCTAGATTTACTTCAACAAAGAACAACATTGTATTTTGCAGTAGTAGAAAGAGCAACACTTGAAGGAACAGGAATCCGAGAATAAGCTTATTTTCATACGTTCTGCATGATTTGGGATTTTATGTATAAAATGAATTCCTTTACTCAAACTATGTTAAAACTGCTTTGTCCTTCATATTTATCAATGTCTAGATTGACTTCAACAAAGAACAACATTGTATTTTGCAGTAGAAGAAATAGCAACACTGAAGGATCAGGAATCCGAAAACACGCTTATTTTCATACGTTCTGCTTGATTTGGGATTTTGCTATAAAATTAATTCCTTCACTCAAACAAAGTGGAAACTGCTTTGTCCTTCATATTTATCAATGTCTATATCGATTTCAACAAAGAACAAGGCTGTATTTTGCAGTATAGGAAAGAGCAACACTGGAGGATCAGGAATCCGAGAATAAGCTTACTTTCATGAGTCCTGCACGATTTCGGATTTTCCTATAAAAATAATTGCTTTGCTCAAACCAAGTTAAAATTGCTTTGTCCTTCATAGTTATCCATGTCTAAAATGTATCAAGCATAAAGTTCCTCATATTACCCTGAATGAGAAAGAAGCAACCCTTTGGTTGAGCAATACGTTCCTTTTGCGGAGTTATGCATGATTTCAGATTTTGCTATAAAATTCATTCCTTCACACCTTTTTTTTCACCGCATTTTATAGATTATGGTTGGAAATTTAGACCACTCTAATCCGAAGACCTCTCCTCCCACTTTTGTTAATATATTTGAACTTTAGTTGGACATTCACCCCTTTTTGCAGCTAAACCACCTCCGCTCCCTGTTTTGATCATGTATGGTCTGGCAATACTACATTTTCTTACCCGTTTGTGAGTAATTATGGCTGGAAATTCACACCTTCTTGCAGCTGAACACAATCTCTCTCGCTTTTAATTATGTTTGGATATTCGAACCATTTCTTTACTGCTTTTTGCCAATTTTGGTCGGACGTTCACACCTTCTTGCAGCCGAACACCTCCGCTTCCGCTTTTGATGGTGTATAGTCAGGCATTTGAACCTTTTCTTACCCGCTTTTTACAAACTATGGTCGGACATTCAAACCTTATTGTAGCCGAAAACCTCTGCTCCCTCTTTTGATTATACATTGTCGGGCATTCGCACCTTATCGGACCCGTTTTTACAAACTATAGTCAGACATTCACACCTTGGTGCTGAACCACCTCAGCTCCCTGCTTTGATCATGTATGGTCTGGCAATACTACCTTTTCTTACCCGTTTGTGAGTAATTATGGCTGGACATTCACACCTACTTGCAGTCGAACAGCTCTGCTCCCTCTTTTGATTATGTTTGGTTGGATATTCGAACCTTTTCTTAACTGCTTTTTACAAACTTTGGTCGGACGTTCACACCTTCTTGCAGCCGAACACCTCCGCTTCCGCTTTTGATGGTATATATTCGGGCATTCGAACCTTTTCTTAGCAGTTTTTTACAAACCATGGTTGGACTTTCACACCTTCTTGTAGCCGAACAACTCCGCTCCCGCTATTGATTGTGTACAATCGGGTATTTTAACCTTTTCTTACCCGCTTTTTACCAACTATGGTCAGACATTCACACCGTCTTACAGCGGAACACCTCCACTCCCGCTTTTGATGGTGTATAGTCAGGCATTTGAACCTTTTCTTACCCGCTTTTTACAAACTATGGTTGGACATTCAAACCTTCTTGTAGCCGAAAACCTCCGCTCCCTCTTTTGATCATACATTTTCGGGCATTCGGACCTTTTCTTACCCGTTTTTTACAAACCATGGTCGGACTGTCACACATTCTTGTCGCCAAACACATCCGCTCCTGCTATTGATTGTGTACAGTCGGGTATTTTAACCTTTTCTTACCCGTTTTTTACCAACTATGGTCGGACATTCACACCTTCTTACAGCGGAACACCTCCTCTCCCTCTTTTGATGGTGTATGTTTGGGCATTCGAACCTTTTCTTACCCGCTTTTTACAAACTATGCTCGGACATTCAAACCTTCTTGTAGCCGAACACATCCACTCCTGCTTTTAATGATGTATGGTTGGGCATTCAAACCTACTTGTTGCCCGCTTTTCATTAATTTTGGGTGGACATTCACACCTTGTCACAGCCAAACACCTCCACTCCCTGTTTTGATCATGTATGGTTGGACATTCGCACCTTTTCTCACCCGCTTTTTGCCAACTATGGTCGGCCGTTCACAGCTTCCTCTCCACCATACTTGTATGGTGGGATATTCACACCCACTTGCATCCGAAGACCTTTTGTTGATATTTATTCGGTCATTCGCAGCTTACCCGCTTTTGGCAAACTATGGCCTTCATGCAGCCAAACACCTCTGATCTCGCTTTTGATGATGTAAGGTTGGGCATTCAGACCTTGCATCACCTGCTTTTCACCAAATATAGTAGGACATTCACACCTTCTTGCAGCCGAACACTTCCGCTCAATCCTTTTAGTGTTCTATCACACCTTTTTTTTCACCGCATTTTATAGATTATTTTTGGAAATTCTCAACCACTCTCATCCGAAGACCTCTCCTCCCGCTTTTGTTAATATATTTGAACTTTAGTCGGACATTCACACCTTCTTGCAGCTGAACCACCTCCGCTCCCTGTTTTGATCATGTATGGTATGGCAATACTACCTTTTCTTACCCGTTTGTTAGTAATTATGGCTGGACATTCACACCTACTTGCAGCCGAACACCACCTCTCCCGCTTTTGATGATGTATGGACCGGCATTCTTACCTTTTCTAACACATTTTTCAGCAATTATGGTCGGAGATTCACACTTACTCACAGCCGAACAACTCCGCTCCCGCATTTGATGGTGTATAGTCGGGCATTCTCACCCTTTCTCATCAGCTTTTTGCAAATTATGATCTGACATTCACACCTGCTTTTGATAATGTATGGTTGGGCATTCGCACCTTTTCTTACCCATTTTTCAGTAATTATGGGTGGACATTCACACCTTCTTGCAGCTGAACACCTCCTCTCCCGCTATTGATTGTGTACAGTCGGGTATTTTAACCTTTTCTTACCCGCTTTTTACCAAATATGGTCGGACATTCACACCGTCTTACAGCGGAACACCTCTGCTCCCGCTTTTGATGGTGTATAGTCAGGCGCTTGAACCTTTTCTTACCCGCTTTTTACAAACTATGGTCGGACATTCAAACCTTCTTGTAGCCGAAAACCTCCGCTCCCTCTTTTGATTATACATTGTTGGGCATTCGCACCATATTTACAAACTATAGTCAGACATTCACACCTTGCAGCTGAGCCACCTCAGCTCCCTGTTTTGATAGTGTATGTTCGGGCATTCGAACCTATTCTTACCCCCTTTTTACAAACTATGCTCGGAGATTCACACCTACTCACAGCCGAACAACTCCGCTCCCGCATTTGATGATGTCTTGTCCGGCATTCTAGTCTCTTCTAACACATTTTTCAGCAATTATGGTCGGACAGTCACACCTACTCACAGCCGAACACTTCCGCTCCCGCATTTGATGGTGTATAGCCGGGCATTCTCACCCTTTCTCATCAGCTTTTTGCAAATTATGATCTGACATTCAGACCTACTTGCAGTCGAACAGCTCTGCTCCCGCTTTTGATTATGTTTGGTTGGATATTCAAACCTTTTCTTAACTGCTTTTTACAAACTTTGGTCGGACGTTCACACCTTCTTGCAGCCGAACACATCCACTTCCACTTTTGATGGTATATATTCGGGCATTCGAACCTTTTCGTACCAGCTTTTTACAAACGATGGTTGGACTTTCACACCTTCTTGTAGCCAAACAACTCCGCTCCCGCTATTGATTGTGTACAGTCGGGTATTTTAACCTTTTCTTACCCGCTTTTTACCAACTATGGTCGGACATTTACACCTTCTTACAGCGGAAATCCTCCGCTCCCTCTTTTGATGGTCTATGTTCGGGCATTCGAACCTTTTCTTACCCGCTTATTACAAACTATGGTTGGACATTCAAACCTTCTTGTAGCCGAACACATCCACTCCTGCTTTTGATGATATATGGTTGGGCATTTTCACCTTTTCTTACCCGTTTTTTACAAACCATGTTTGGACTGTCACACATTCTTGTAGCCAAACACATCCGCTCCTGCTATTGATTGTGTACAGTCGGGTATTTTAACCTTTTCTTACCCGTTTTTTACCAACTATGGTCGGACATTCACACCTTCTTACAGCGGAACACCTCCTCTCCCTCTTTTGATGGTGTATGTTTGGGCATTCGAACCTTTTCTTACCCGCTTTTTACAAACTATGCTCGGACATTCAAACCTTCTTGTAGCCGAACACATCCACTCCTGCTTTTCATGATGTATGGTTGGGCATTCAAACCTACTTGTTGCCCGCTTTTCATTAATTTTGGGTGGACATTCACACCTTGTCACAGCCAAACACCTCCACTCCCTGTTTTGATCATGTATGGTTGGACATTCGCACCTTTTCTCACCCGCTTTTTGCCAACTATGGTCGGCCGTTCACAGCTTCCTCTCCACCATACTTGTATGGTGGGATATTCACACCCACTTGCATCCGAAGACCTTTTGTTGATATTTATTCGGTCATTCGCAGCTTACCCGCTTTTGGCAAACTATGGCCTTCATGCAGCCAAACACCTCTGATCTCGCTTTTGATGATGTAAGGTTGGGCAATCAGACCTTGCATCACCTGCTTTTCACCAAATATAGTAGGACATTCACACCTTCTTGCAGCCGAACACTTCCGCTCAATCCTTTTAGTGTTCTATCACACCTTTTTTTTCACCGCATTTTATAGATTATTTTTGGAAATTCTCAACCACTCTCATCCGAAGACCTCTCCTCCCGCTTTTGTTAATATATTTGAACTTTAGTCGGACATTCACACCTTCTTGCAGCTGAACCACCTCCGCTCCCTGTTTTGATCATGTATGGTATGGCAATACTACCTTTTCTTACCCGTTTGTTAGTAATTATGGCTGGACATTCACACCTACTTGCAGCCGAACACCACCTCTCCCGCTTTTGATGATGTATGGACCGGCATTCTTACCTTTTCTAACACATTTTTCAGCAATTATGGTCGGAGATTCACACTTACTCACAGCCGAACAACTCCGCTCCCGCATTTGATGGTGTATAGTCGGGCATTCTCACCCTTTCTCATCAGCTTTTTGCAAATTATGATCTGACATTCACACCTGCTTTTGATAATGTATGGTTGGGCATTCGCACCTTTTCTTACCCATTTTTCAGTAATTATGGGTGGACATTCACACCTTCTTGCAGCTGAACACCTCCTCTCCCGCTATTGATTGTGTACAGTCGGGTATTTTAACCTTTTCTTACCCGCTTTTTACCAAATATGGTCGGACATTCATACCTTCTTACAGCGGAACACCTCCGCTCCCTCTTTTGATGGTATATATTCGGGCATTCGAACCTTTTCTTAGCAGCTTTTTACAAACCATGGTTGAACTTTCACACCTTCTTGTAGCCAAACAACTCCACTCCCGCTATTGATTGTGTACAGTCGGGTATTTTAACCTTTTCTTACCCGCTTTTTACCAACTATGGTCGGACATTTACACCTTCTTACAGCGGAACACCTCTGCTCCCGCTTTTGATGGTGTATAGTCAGGCGCTTGAACCTTTTCTTACCCGCTTTTTACAAACTATGGTCGGACATTCAAACCTTCTTGTAGCCGAAAACCTCCGCTCCCTCTTTTGATTATACATTGTTGGGCATTCGCACCTTATTTACAAACTATAGTCAGACATTCACACCTTGCAGCTGAGCCACCTCAGCTCCCTGTTTTGATAGTGTATGTTCGGGCATTCGAACCTATTCTTACCCCCTTTTTACAAACTATGCTCGGAGATTCACACCTACTCACAGCCGAACAACTCCGCTCCCGCATTTGATGATGTCTTGTCCGGCATTCTAGTCTCTTCTAACACATTCTTCAGCAATTATGGTCGGACATTCACACCTACTCACAGCCGAACACTTCCGCTCCCGCATTTGATGGTGTATAGCCGGGCATTCTCACCCTTTCTCATCAGCTTTTTGCAAATTATGATCTGACATTCAGACCTACTTGCAGTCGAACAGCTCTGCTCCCGCTTTTGATTATGTTTGGTTGGATATTCGAACCTTTTCTTAACTGCTTTTTACAAACTTTGGTCGGACGTTCACACCTTCTTGCAGCCGAACACATCCACTTCCACTTTTGATGGTATATATTCGGGCATTCGAACCTTTTCGTACCAGCTTTTTACAAACGATGGTTGGACTTTCACACCTTCTTGTAGCCAAACAACTCCGCTCCCGCTATTGATTGTGTACAGTCGGGTATTTTAACCTTTTCTTACCCGCTTTTTACCAACTATGGTCGGACATTTACACCTTCTTACAGCGGAAATCCTCCGCTCCCTCTTTTGATGGTCTATGTTCGGGCATTCGAACCTTTTCTTACCCGCTTATTACAAACTATGGTTGGACATTCAAACCTTCTTGTAGCCGAACACATCCACTCCTGCTTTTGATGATATATGGTTGGGCATTTTCACCTTTTCTTACCCATTTTTTAGTAATTTAGGTGGACATTCACACCTTCTTGCAGCTGAACAACTCCTCTCCCGCTTATGATCATGTGCGGTTTGATATTCGAAAATTTTCTTTCATGTTTTAAAGCAATTATTGATGGACATTCAAATCTTCTTGTAGCCGAACACATCCACTCCTGCTTTTGATCATACATTTTCGGGCATTCGCACCTTTTCTTACCCGCTTTTTACAAACCATGGTCGGACTTTCACACCTTTTAGTAGCCGAACAACTCCGCACCCGCTACTGATTGTGTACAGTCGGGTATTTTAACCTTTTCTTACCCGTTTTTTACCAACTATGGTCGGACATTCACACCTTCTTACAGCGGAACACCTCCGCTCCCTCCTTTGATGGTGTATGTTCGGGCATTCGAACCTTTTCTTACCCGCTTTTTACAAACTATGGTCAGACGTTCAAACCTTCTTGTAGCCGAACATATCCACTCCTGCTTTTGATGATGTATGGTTGGGCATTCGAACCTACTTGTTGCCCGCTTTTCATTAATTATGGGTGGACATTCACACCTTGTCTCAGCCAAACACCTCCGCTCCCTGTTTTGATCATGTATGGTTTGACATTCGCACCTTTGCTTACCTTCTTTTTATACTGATTGCTCAAGATTAAGTTGTTCTTTCTCAAACTACAAAATTTTTTTAATTGTTGAAACTTGATTTGAAGTGGATAAATAAGGAAGACAAACAGTTTTAAGTCAGGCTGATAGCAATTAATTTTATAGCAAAATCTGTATTTCGTCATTTGTCGAGAGATGCTTATTGCTGAGGAAGTTCTTTTTCATTCTACAAAGTACAACGTTGTTTATTATTGAAACTTGATTAGACATGAATAAATATGAAGGACAAAGCAGTCTTAACTTGGTTTGAGTTAAGGAATTCGTTTTATAGGAGAATCCGAATTCGTGCATAACTCATAAAATAGAGCTTATTTTCGGATTCCTAAAGAATGAGTCTGGTTCTTTCTCATAATACAAAGTTTGTTGTTTATTGTTGAAACTTCATCAGACCGTTAGATATATTCGGACTCACCTCGACGCACGGCTTGGGATCTGGAACCAGTACTCTTGAGAGGGGTTGGACTCTCTTCCACTCTGGAGTTGCCCGTGGTGAGAGGCGCAGAGCAGGTGTGGGCATACTTATTGCCCCCCGGCTGTGTGCCAGTACATTGGGGTTTACCCCAGTGAACGAGAGGGTAGCCTCCCTCCGCCTTGGGTGGGGGGACGAGTCCTGACTGTTGTTTGTGCCTATGCGCCAAACAGCAGTTCAGAGTACCTACCCTTTTTGGAGTCTCTGGGGGAGGCACTGGAGAATGCTCCTACCGGAGACTCCCTCATTCTGCTGGGGGACTTCAATGCTCACGTGGGCAATGACAGTGAGACCTGGAGGGGTGTGATTGGGAGGAACGGCCCCCCCGATCTGAATCAGAGTGGTGTTATGTTGTTGGACTTCTGTGCCAGTCATAGACTGTCCATAACGAACACCATGTTCAGGCATAAGGGTGTCCATATGTGCACTTGGCACCAGGAAAACCCTTGGCCGCAGTTCGATGATCGACTTTGTGGTTGTATCATCGGACTTGCGGCCGTATGTCCTGGACACTCAGGTGAAGAGAGGGGCGGAGCTGTCACCTGATCACCACCTGGTGGTGAGTTGGCTCCGCTGGTGGGGGAGGATGCCGATCAGACCTGGCAGGCCCAAACGTATTGTGAGGGTCTGCTGGGAGCGTTTGTCAGAATCCCCCGTCAGAAGGAGCTTTAACTCCCACCTCCGGCAGAGCTTCAACCATATTTGAGGTGGGGGACATTGAATGGGCCATGTTCCGTGACTCCATTGCCGAGGCAGCTGGTCGGAGTTGTGGCCGTAAGGTGGTCGGTGCCTGTCGTGGCGGCAACCCTCCAACCTGCTGGTGGACACCAGTGGTGAGGGAAGCCGTCAAGCTGAAGAAGGAGTCCTATCGGGCCTTTTTGGCCAGTGGGACCCTGGAAGAAGCTGATAGGTACCGACGGGCCAGACGGGCCGCGGCTTCGGCGGTTGCTGAGGCAAAAACTCGGGCCTGGGAGGAGTTCGGTGAGACCATGGAGAACGATTTCCGGACGGCCTCGAAAAGATTCTGGTCCACCATCCGGCGTCTCAGGGGGGGGAAGCGGCTCACAGTCAACACTGTTTACAGTGCGGACGGGGCTTTGCTGACCTCAACTAGGGATGTTGTGAGTCGGTGGGGGGAGTACTTCGAGGAACTCCTCAATCCTACCAACACGTGCTCGGAAGAGGCAGAGTCGGAGAGCTCGGAGACGGGGCCTCCCATTTCTGGGGCTGAGGTTGCCGAGGTGGTTAAAAAGTTCCTCGGTGGCAAGGCCCCGGGGGTGGATGAGGTCCGTCCTGAGTTTCTCAAGGCTCTGGATGTTGTAGGGCTGTCTTGGCTGACACGCCTCTGCAGTATCGCGTGGACATCGGGGACAGTGCCTCTGGACTGGAAGATTGGGGTGGTGGTCCCCCTCTTTAAAAAGGGGGACCGGAGGGTGTTCCAACTATAGGGATATCACACTCCTCAGCCTCCCTGGTAAGGTCTATTCGGGGGTATTGGAGAGGAGGATCCGTCGGATAATCGAGCCTCGGATTCAGGAGATGCAGTGTGGCTTTTGGAACAGTGGACCAGCTCTATACCCGGGGGAGACCCAGGACACGTTGGAGAGACTATGTCTCTCGGCTGGCCTGGGAACGCCTCGGGGTCCCCCCGGAAGAGCTGGAGGAAGTGGCCGGGGACAGAGACGTCTGGGTTTCTCTGCTCAAGCTGCTGCCCCCGCGACCCGACCCCCAGATAAGCGGCAGATGATGGATGGATGGATGGATATATCCTCCACCAACCAGACTTACAACCCCCGACTAGGGTAGCAGAATTTCTAAGCAGCTGTACCCCAAAACTACTATCAAAAATATATAAATTATTGTCTAAGATAGATGACACAATGTCTCTTCCATCCTCAAAATGGGAGGCAGATTTATCCATCAGTTCTGGTCATAGCTTCTAACCACAAATATGTTTGAACACCTTCATAAAGACTCGAAATCCTAATTTACAGCTCATACAATACAAAATCCTTCATAGAACACACTATACAGGACAAAGGATGTTCAGGATGGGTCTAACACACTCAAACATCTGCTCACATTGCACAGATAACACACCTGATGATTATGCACACGCTTTGTGGTTTTCTGCGCCTGTCCAGAAGTTCTGGCTTGAAGTCTGTGAGGACCTATCCACATGGCTAAAGTGTAGCATCCCTGCATGCCCCACACTGTGCATACTGGGTGACTTAGACAACATCAACATGGAAATTAACTCAGCACACATGGTTGTCACAGTGTTATGTATCGCAAAGAAGACTATTCTCATGAACTGGAAAGCGAAGAACAATCTGTGTATTAACCAGTTTAGAAATTTTCTTTTAGATTATATTAGCATGGAAACAATGTCTGCCTCCTCAAAACATCAATTGGCTGAATTTCATTCTCTCTGGTCCCCTCTGATTAGTTTTATCACATAGTGGTGGTGGTGGGTTGCTGGGTGATGGTGGGTCTCAGGCCCGGGCTGCTGCGACTGGTGTGACCGGGTGGTTTGTTTGTTTGTTTTTTGTAGAGGTCCTCCGGGGTGGGGTTGGGTTGAGTGGGGTGGGGCGGGATGGGTACCTTCTGGGGGTACAGTAGCTCCCGGAATATGGTCGCTGCAGGCCCCGAGCCTGGTGGACATCAGGCCCTCCTGCCCATTGTTCGCTCCCAGGTAGCGGGGATGCCTATTGCAGCCAGTCCCTGGCTGCCCTCTCTGGGGGAGAGTAGCTCCCCCGGTATATATCCCCATACCCCTCTCCCTTCTGGCTCCTGTACACAGCACACACTCACACATGAAGGGTTTTGGGGGCGTGTGTGTTCGGTGGGGTGTAGTGGATGGGGCCACGTAGGTGGTCCCCTTTGGTTGCACTCTGCAGTTCCCTGCACCTGTTTTAATTACACCTTAGACATTAGTACTTATCAAACACACTCACACACACACATTAGGTCTTGGGGGGTGGTTACACTGAGTGGCATCTGGTGGGCGGGGCTCTTTGGGTATGTAGGCTGCCCAGAGTGCCGCGCTCCCAGTTCTACAAGTTTGGCTGCCCCTCAATTTTAATTGCTCACTATTAGAAAATATTGAAGAGCCAGAAGGGTGAGGGGAGGGGTCTTCTTCGCACACCCCTGCTTCCTGGTGTCTGCTCGGGGCAGGAGGGGCCAGGAGGATTAATTAATTGTTCTGCTGGTTCGGGGTCTGTGGTGGCTGGGGGGTTGCTGGCCTCCTGGTGTTCCCGCTGCACTACACCCCAGCAGAGTCGAGGGAGGTAGGATGTGTGGATGTGTGGATGTATGGGACGTGAAAGTGTGTGTGGTAATGATTGGGCCTGGATCTGGGACTTGCTGTCGCCTGGCCTGCCTGTGTTTCTCCCGATGGGGCATCAGCGTTGCCTCTCCCCACTGCTCGCGACTTCACCCACCTGTGGGCACGTCTTGACTCCCAGGGCACTTGGCCAGGGGCGCTGGGGCAGGCGCTGACCCACTTTGTGGCTGTCTGGGGCGCTTGGCCCTCCTGGGTATTGGGTGGGGCCTCTGCCGGGGGGTTTGGGGGCGCTCGGGCTCCTGGGGCCCAGGTCCAGTGCACGGCCCATGTCTGGGCGGCTGGGGCCTGGCGGGGTCGGTGGGCTGTTGCCCCTGGTTCCCGGAGTGCCTCTGCCCTATGCTTATGGGGGCTCTTTCCGGGGGCTTCCTCTGCAGTCTTCTGGGTGGATGCGTGGTTGCCCCTGCGGTGGGCTGCCTGGGTTCTGTGCTCTGTGGGGGCTGCTGGTGGCCTGGGTCTTGTGGCCCTCTCTACTTGCTTCTGATTGCTTGGGGGGGGGGGCTGTGGATTGTGGCCCTGTACGCTTATACACTCATAACTAAGCACGGTTATCATGTAGGTCCTGTGCCATGGCTGTTGCATGTTCTCACACACACACACACACATTCATTAGTCCAGTAGCATTGTCACTAAGCAGTTGATGTATTATCATGTCGTCTCAGGTCATCTATATCCACAGCTGTGTTGTATGCGATTGCCGCTTCTTGTGCTTGTTTTTGTTTGTTTGTGTGTTTGTTTTTTCTCTGCTTGTCTGCTTTCAGGTGCTCCTCTTGGCGCTAAGGCTGGATTCCCCTCATAGGCCATGGATTGTTGTCTGTTTTGTTTTTTACAGGTGTAGCAGCTGGTTGTCTGGTTTTTGTTTCTATTTTTTTTCTGTTTCCTCTTATTTCCTCTTCTTCTTTCCTTGTCCCCCGGTCCGGTTCAGTTCAGTTCATGTCATATATTGTAAACAGAAATAAATAAATGGGCATCAAGGGGAGCTTTACATTTATAAAACTTCCCTTGGCAAAACAAATCTGTTTGGCATCAAAGGTATTCAGACTACAATTCTTCTGACATAATGCTGAACAGGACAAGGGGAAAAAAAAGTAAAGAAGACAGTTCTGCCGAAAGCCAGGGATAGACCTGTTCTAAGTTCTATACTTTTTAAAAGGGGCGTGTTTATCAACTATGGAATTAGAAGATTTACAAAAATGGTCAAGTGCTAGATCTTCATCTGGGATTTTAACAGTGTCATATAACTATTCAACAGGTCAGTTAAAAAAAAGCCTGCTCATGGAGATGTTTCAGGATCTGGATACCAAGCGTGGACCTAATGTTTTCATTTTTGCAATTCTGATACAGGCTATTGAGCAGTGATAACTAACACCAAGTTCAGATACTGCGGATTTTCTACCTTTGATTTGTTAAGATTGAGCCAATCAGGGACAACCTTGAAGGATCTCTTTGGTTTTGTAGGATCAGTAATTACCTGAGAAAGGTTGATATTGGTACACACCTTTTTTAAATGATCAGAGGCAGAGTTCAACTTGTTTAAATTAAAATTGCCACACAGAGATTGGGTTTAGGCCACATGCACACAGAATGACATCAACAAATATAAGAAATATTAAACATTTACACATAGATTTTTGAATATATGTAGAGGAATGATACTTTGAAATGTGCTCATTGCGGAGTTATGATCAGTTGAGTAATGAAGGTTGAACTATTCTGGGAAAGAGGTTCTATTCCCAGCATCATGATGGACACTCCTGATATAGAAGGTTTTGCTAACGCATTGGAATTGTTTTACTATTTTCATATGCATGTGCAAGGAAGAATTGCTTGCTGCTGATAAATGCAAAGAAGAACAGCTTACACATAGATGCTCACATATAGGCTGCTGAATGCAATGAAGACCTGCTTATCAAGTAAAGTTCAATGTCAATGTGTAATATTCAATTAGGATTTGCAAAACAGTGAAGTTAAACAATGAATGGGTCCATAGTCGGTATGAGAAGACTACAGGAATATTTACCTGGGTGTACGTTCAAACAGAGATGAGAAAATTGCGATAAATAATTGTTTGTTTGTTTGTTAGTATGTATATGAATGTTATGTGTATAAACTGTGTTGAGTTATAGTTACTCAGTAGTGTCTCAGTGAAACAACCGACGGGGGAAGCCTTGCGGTGACAACAAAAGCAGTGTTTTACTGATCAGTCAAGTTGCTCCAGTGTACTCCATACAAACTGGTTGGCTACTGAAGGGATAGAAAATGGGGAATACTTGTTTTAAAGCAAACAAGGAATTAGATGGGAAAAATACATGTTTTAACGGGACCCAGACAATATTAAATACTCAGACAGATGGGAGAAGAAGTGTAGTTTTGTAGGAAATCACAAAATTATTACATAGAATTAGTGAAATCAATTGAAGAATGCCTTTCTGAAGAGCTGTTTACCACAGATGAGCAGCTTTGCGACCAAGCACATTGTAGATCGCTTTACTGCCAAAATGATCTAATTTAATGGATTGGTTTAGACATGCATAACAGCATTTTAAGAACAAAGAGAGAAACAAAAAGGGACAACGCTTCATGGTGGAAGGTGATGTATAAATAACTGTGTATATGATGAAGGGGGTGGCAACACCCATTCCGAAATCCCGCCATTCCGACATCCCGCTATTCCGACATCCCACCATTCCGACATACCACCATTCCGACATACCACCATTCCGACATGCAAACGTCCCACCATTCCGACATCCCACCATTGCGACATCCCGCTATTCTGACGTTCAAATGTCCCACCATTCCGACAAGGCTTTCCGTATAAGGAAATGTGTGTTACTCAACAGGTGAGTCCCTTCTTTCTGTTCATGCAATTTATATGTTTAACATGTTTATAGACAAGCGTTATTAAAAACACAAAGTCTCGGCAACTGGAGGAGGAGAAGCAGTCCGCGGTGGTTTTCAATCACACACTCCAATGCCACTTGTTTCAACTTCCGAAAATTTAATCCAGGAAAAAAAGGCTTACAAACATGGACCAAAACGGCTCCATAACACGCACAAGAATCCAAAAGAAACGAAAGTTAACTAAAAGAAAGCAAATAAACAGTATGAAGTGGTCAAAATTGGTTTTACGCATGCCTATGTGCGTCTGGCACATGCGTCTTCGGGCTCTCCCACGTTGGTTTGTGGATGAAAGCTATATGTTCAGCTGTAATGTCATGTAAAAACAATCTCTACATGACATTTAGTCCCAGGTGTGACCAGTTAGGTCCTTAAGATATCAACAGGCTGTATAAAGCTACAACCGTTGCGGCTGTGTGTTTGTGCCAAATGCGCAAAGCCCATCCGCGCTTCCCAAAATTGGAGTGAGTACTCATAAATCACGTGAATAACATGAATAAACGTTTTTACTGCATTTTGTTGTGTTTTATACGTTCTATGCTGTCATTTCTATCTTCTCCTATTGGCAAGGCAAGGCAGAGTGCTCGCAACTGTGTCCTGTGCAGTAGCCGTGATATCTGTAATTGCAATTATTACTTTTGCATATGATGACAGCGTGCAAAAGACGCATGGGCTCTGTGGAGAGCTCCGCTCCAGCTGGCTGCTGTGACAGCTCACTGACACTGTATTTCTGCTTAATCAGTTTCAGTCTCGCCAGAGTTACATTAATATCTGTATTTTTATATTTGAAATTCAGGGGATTTTGATAATAGATTATTAAAGTTTGTTTGCGAGGCTGTGGCCTCTGCATGTGCAAAGCTTGTGCGCCAAACTTTAGGGCGTATTTGCGCCGGCATATCATTAGTGCAAAATGTTTTGGGTAAAAAATAGGCTATTAAAAGGAACTGTCGGAATGGCGGTATGTTAAAAAAAACAAAAAACATACCGCCATTCCGACCATAGGAGGAAAAAAGTGTCGGAATGGTGGGACGTTTGATAAAAAATTAAGTGTCGCCATTCCGACAATTGGAGACCCATGTCGGAATGGCGAGATGTCGGAATGGCAGCATGTAACCATGATGAAGGAGAGACCATTTGAGCAGCACAGCCATTTCGCAGCACAGGGACAGCAATCCAAGTTACAGGATCTCCCACGTGGTATCACCTGTCACATTGTGTCAAGGCATCAAAAGAAGAAAAAATCACCAAACTCAAGGACAAAAAGACAAAGACTCCGGTGAACGAAGACAGAGGACTGACAAACCAGAAATACAAAAGGATTCTCGATATCAAGATCCAGAAGAAGAGGCTAACAATGCCACGAACACTTACGATGCTGGGAATGATGCCAGCAATGAACAGAGAAGAAGATTCAGTGTCATCAATCTGCATTACGTGCCTCTAATGAGGGGGTGAATATAGAATCCTCAACGATTACAACGTCTCTGGGAACTGTGACAACAACAAGGTTTAAACCATTTTGATATATATTGTAACCTATTGTCTAAGGAATAGTGCTGAAAATGAGGTAAATCTAATCCACCACTGTCCTTGGTCTTCTGTAGGGTTTTTAAACTAATACGTGGTGGTTTGTTTTTCCACAGAAATTTGGAGATGCATGAATCTAGTGACTTAAACCAAGTAGCAGATGGTTTTATGGGGATCATTGAGAACAAATAGTTAACTTTTGGTAGTATCATCATTTTAATGGATGTAACTCTCCCCATAAGTGATATAGGTAAGGACTTCCAACGAGAGATCGTCCTCTACTGTCTTTAATAATTGCACATAATTTAGCTTTGTTAGCTCTGAGAGCCTGGAGGAAATGTTTATGCCTAAATATCTAATATTTCCTGACTGTAAAGTGATCGCAGGTATATTATGGACCCTACAGTTAATGGGCAGAACTGTGGTCTTAGACCAGTTGATAGAGTAGTCAGAAAGTGCTGAGAATTTATTTATGAGTGTGATCGTGTGACTGAGAGACGTCTGTGAGTTCTGAAGGAAAAGTAATACATCATCAGCATAAAGACTTATTTTATGCTCAATATTTTGGGATTAATTACTCACAAACGGGTAAGAAAAGGTAGTATTGCCAGACCATACATGATCAAAACAGGGAGCGGAGGTGGTTCAGCTGCAAGGTGTGAATGTCTGACTATAGTTTGTAAAAAGCGGGTAAGATAAGGTGCGAATGCCCAACAATGTATGATCAAAAGAGGGAGCGGAGGGTTTTGGCTACAAGAAGGTTTGAATGTCCGACCATAGTTTGTAAAAAGCGGGTAAGAAAAGGTTACCATACATCATCAAAAGCAGGAGTGGATGTGTTCGGCTACAAGAAGATTTGAATGTCCATCAATAATTGCTTTAAAACATGAAAGAAAATTTTCGAATATCAAACCGCACATGATCATAAGCGGGAGAGGAGTTGTTCAGCTGCAAGAAGGTGTGAATGTCCACCCATAATTACTGAAAAATGGGTAAGAAAAGGTGAAAATGCCCAACCATACATCATCAAAAGCAGGAGTGGATGTGTTCGGCTACAAGAAAGTTTGAATATCCGACCATAGTTTGTAAAAAGCGGGTAAGAAAAGGTTCGAATGCCCGAACATAGACCATCAAAAGAGGGAGCGGAGGTGTTCCGCTGTAAGAAGGTGTAAATGTCCGACCATAGTTGGTAAAAAGCGGGTAAGAAAAGGTTAAAATACCCGACTGTACACAATCAATAGCGGGAGCGGAGTTGTTTGGCTACAAGAAGGTGTGAAAGTCCGACCACGGTTTGTAAAAAGCGGGTAAGAAAAGGTTCGAATGCCCGAATATATAACATCAAAAGTGGAAGTGGATGTGTTCGGCTGCAAGAAGGTGTGAACGTCCGACCAAAGTTTGTAAAAAGCAGTTAAGAAAAGGTTCGAATATCCAACCAAACATAATCAAAAGCGGGAGCAGAGCTGTTCGACTGCAAGTAGGTGTGAATGTCAGATCATAATTTGGAAAAAGTGATGAGAAAGGGTGAAAATGCCCGGCTATACACCATCAAATGTGGGAGCGGAAGTGTTCGGCTGTGAGTAGGTGTGAATGTCCAACCATAATTGCTGAAAAATGTGTTAGAAGAGACTAGAATGCCGGACAAGACATCACCAAATGCGGGAGCGGAGTTGTTCGGCTGTGAGTAGGTGTGAATCTCCGAGCATAGTTTGTAAAAAGGGGGTAAGAATAGGTTCGAATGCCCGAACATACACTATCAAAACAGGGAGCTGAGGTGGCTCAGCTGCAAGGTGTGAATGTCTGACTATAGTTTGTAAATAAGGTGCGAATGCCCAACAATGTATAATCAAAAGAGGGAGCGGAGGTTTTCGGCTACAAGAAGGTTTGAATGTCCGACCATAGTTTGTAAAAAGCGGGTAAGAAAAGGTTCAAATGCCTGACTATACACCATCAAAAGCGGGAGCAGAGGTGTTCCGCTGTAAGACGGTGTGAATGTCAGACCATATTTGGTAAAAAGCGGGTAAGAAAAGGTTAAAATACCCGACTGTACACAATCAATAGCGGGAGAGGAGGTGTTCAGCTGCAAGAAGGTATGAATGTCCACCCATAATTACTGAAAAATGGGTAAGAAAAGGTGCGAATGCCCAACCATACATTATCAAAAGCAGGTGTGAATGTCAGATCATAATTTGCAAAAAGCTGATGAGAAAGGGTGAGAATGCCCGACTATACACCATCAAATGCGGGAGCGGAGTTGTTCGGCTGTGAGTAAGTGTGAATCTCCGACCATAATTGCTGAAAAATGTGTTAGAAAAGGTAAGAATGCCGGTCCATACATCATCAAAAGCGGGAGAGGTGGTGTTCGGCTGCAAGTAGGTGTGAATGTCCAGCCATAATTACTAACAAACGGGTAAGAAAAGGTAGTATTGCCAGACCATACATGATCAAAACAGGGAGTGGAGGTGGTTCAGCTGCAAGAAGGTGTGAATGTCCGACTAAAGTTCAAATATATTAACAAAAGCGGGAGGAGAGGTCTTCGGATGAGAGTGGTTGAGAATTTCCAACCATAATCTATAAAATGCGGTGAAAAAAAAGGTGTGATAGAACACTAAAAGGTGGAGCGGAAGTGTTCGGCTGCAAGAAGGTGTGAATGTCCTACTATATTTGGTGAAAAGCAGGTGAAGCAAGGTCTGAATGCCCAACCTTACATCATCAAAAGCGAGATCAGAGGTGTTTGGCTGCATGAAGGCCATAGTTTGCCAAAAGCGGGTAAGCTGCGAATGACCGACTAAATATCAACAAAAGGTCTTCGGATGCAAGTGGGTGTGAATATCCCACCATACAAGTATGGTGGAGAGGAAGCTGTGAACAGCCGACCATAGTTGGCAAAAAACGGGTGAGAAAAGGTGCGAATGTCCAACCATACATGATCAAAACAGGGAGCGGAGGTGTTTGGCTGTGACAAGGTGTGAATGTCCACCCAAAAATTAATGAAAAGCGGGCAACAAGTAGGTTTGAATGCCCAACCATACATCATCAAAAGCAGGAGTGGATGTGTTCAGCTACAAGAAGGTTTGAATGTCCGAGCATAGTTTGTAAAAAGCGGGTAAGAAAAGGTTCGAATGCCCAAACATACAACATCAAAAGAGGGAGCGGAGGTGTTCCGCTGTAAGAAGGTGTGAATGTCCGACCATAGTTGGTAAAAAACGGGTAAGAAAAGGTTAAAATACCCGACTGTACACAATCAATAGCGGGAGCGGATGTGTTTGGCTACAAGAATGTGTGACAGTCCGACCATGGTTTGTAAAAAACGGGTAAGAAAAGGTGCGAATGCCCGACAATGTATGATCAAAAGAGGGAGCGGAGGTTTTCGGCTACAAGAAGGTTTGAATGTCCGACCATAGTTTGTAAAAAGCGGGAAAGAAAAGGTTCAAATGCCTGACTATACACCATCAAAAGCGGGAGCGGAGGTGTTCGGCTACAAGATGGTGTGAAAGTTCAACCATGGTTATTAAAAAGCTGCTAAGAAAAGGTTCGATTGCCCGAATATATACCATCAAAAGCGGAAGCGGAGGTGTTCGGCTGCAAGAAGGTGTGAACGTCCGACCAAAGTTTGCAAAAAGCAGTTAAGAAAAGGTTCGAATGCCCGAATATATACCATCAAAAGCGAGAGCAGAGCTGTTCGACTGCAAGTAGGTGTGAATGTCCAGCCATAATTACTCACAAACGGGTAAGAAAAGGTAGTATTGCCAGACCATACATGATCAAAACAGGGAGCTGAGGTGGTTCAGCTGCAAGGTGTGAATGTCTGACTATAGTTTGTAAAAAGCGGGTAAGACAAGGTGCGAATGCCCGACAATGTATGATCAAAAGAGGGAGTGGAGGTCTTCGGCTGCAAGGTCTGAATGTCTAACCATAATTTCTAAAAACCGGGTAAGAAAAGGCTCGAAAGCCCGACTATACACAATCAAAAGCGGGAGCGGGAGGTTTTCAGCTGCAAATCCTTCACTCAAACCAAGTGAAAACTGCTTTGTCCTTCATATTTATCAATGTCTAGATTGACTTCAACAAAGAACAACATTGTACTTTGCAGTAAAGAAAGAGCAAATCAAAAGTTTTAGGAATCCGAGAATAAGCTTATTTTCATGAGTTCTGCACGATTATTGATTTTACTATAAATGAATGCCTTCACTCAAACTATGTTAAAACTGCTTTGTCCTTCATATTTATCAATGTCTAGATTGACTTTAACAAAGAAAAACACTGGATTTTGCAGTAGAAGAAAGAGCAACACTGAAGGATCAGTAATCCGAGAATAAGCTTATTTTCATACGTTCTGCATGATTTGGGATTTTATGTATAAAATGAATTCCTTTACTCAAACTATGTTAAAACTGCTTTGTCCTTCATATTTATCAATGTCTAGATTGACTTCAACAAAGAACAACATTGTATTTTGCAGTAGAAGAAATAGCAACACTGAAGGATCAGGAATCCGAAAACACGCTTATTTTCATACGTTCTGCTTGATTTGGGATTTTGCTATAAAATTAATTCCTTCACTCAAACAAAGTGGAAACTGCTTTGTCCTTCATATTTATCAATGTCTATATCGATTTCAACAAAGAACAAGGCTGTATTTTGCAGTATAGGAAAGAGCAACACTGGAGGATCAGGAATCCGAGAATAAGCTTACTTTCATGAGTCCTGCACGATTTCGGATTTTCCTATAAAATGAATTGCTTTGCTCAAACCAAGTTAAAATTGCTTTGTCCTTCATAGTTATCCATGTCTAAAATGTATCAAGCATAAAGTTCCTCATATTATCCTGAATGAGAAAGAAGCATCCCTTTGGTTGAGCAATACGTTCCTTTTGCGGAGTTATGCATGATTTCGGATTTTGCTATAAAATTCATTCCTTCACACCTTTTTTTTTTCACCGCATTTTATAGATTATGGTTGGAAATTTAAACCACTCTAATCCGAAGACCTCTCCTCCCGCTTTTGTTAATATATTTGAACTTTAGTTGGACATTCACCCCTTTTTGCAGCTAAACCACCTCCGCTCCCTGTTTTGATCATGTATGGTCTGGCAATAGTACATTTTCTTACCCGTTTGTGAGTAATTATGGCTGGATATTCACACCTACTTGCAGCTGAACACAATCTCTCTCGCTTTTAATTATGTTTGGATATTCGAACCTTTTCTTTACTGCTTTTTGCCAACTTTGGTCGGACGTTCACACCTTCTTGCAGCCGAACACCTCCGCTTCCGCTTTTGATGGTATATATTCGGGCATTCGAACCTTTTCTTACCAGCTTTTTACAAACGATGGTTGGACTTTCACACCTTCTTGTAGCCGAACAACTCCGCTCCCGCTATTGATTGTGTACAGTCGGGTATTTTAACCTTTTCTTACTCGCTTTTTACCAACTATGGTCGGACATTCACACCTTCTTACAGCGGAACACCTCCGCTCCCTCTTTTGATGGTGTATGTTCGGGCAGTCAAACCTTTTCTTACCTGCTTTTTACAAACTATGGTCAGACATTCAACCCTTCTTGGAGCCGAACACATCCACTCCTGCTTTTGATTATGTATAGTTGGGCATTCGCACCTTTTCTTACCCATTTTTCATTAATTATGGGTGTACATTCACACCTTCTTGCAGCCGAACACCTCCGCTCCCTCTTTTGATCATACATTTTCGGGCATTCGCACCTTTTCTTACCCGCTTTTTACAAACCATGGTTGGACTTTCACATCTTCTTGTAGCCGAACAACTCCGCTCCCCCTATTGATTGTGTACAGTCGGGTATTTTAACCTTTTCTTACCCACTTTTTACCAACTATGGTCGGACATTCACACCTTCTTACAGCGGAACACCTCCGCTCCCTCTTTTGATGGTGTATGTTTGGGCATTCGAACCTTTTCTTACCCGCTTTTTACAAACTATGGTCAGACGTTCAAACCTTCTTGTAGCCGAACATATCCACTCCTGCTTTTGATGATGTATGGTTGGGCATTCAAACCTACTTTTTGCCCGCTTTTCATTAATTTTGGGTGGACATTCACACCTTGTCACAGCCAAACACCTCCGCTCCCTGTTTTGATCATGTATGGTTGGACATTCGCACCTTTTCTCACCCGCTTTTTGCAAACTATGGTCGGCTGTTCACAGCTTCCTCTCCACCATACTTGTATGGTGGGATGTTCACACCCAGTTGCATCCGAAGACCTCCGCCCCCACTTTTGTTGATATTTAGTTGGTCATTCGCAGCTTACCCGCTTTTGGCAAACTATGGCCTTCTTGCAGCCAAACACCTCTGATCTCGCTTTTGATAATGTAAGGTTGGGCATTCAGACCTTGCTTCACCTGCTTTTCACCAAATATAGTCGGACATTCACACCTTCTTGCAGCCGAAAACTTCCGCTCCACCTTTTAGTGTTCTATCACACCTTTTTTTCACCGAATTTTATAGATTATGGTTGGAAATTCTCAACCACTCTCATCCGAAGACCTCTCCTCCCGCTTTTGTTAATATATTTGAGCTTTAGTGAGACATTCACACCTTCTTGCAGCTGAACCACCTCCGCTCCCTGTTTTGATCATGTATGGTCTGGCAATACTACCTTTTCTTACCCGTTTGTGAGTAATTATGGTCGGAGATTCACACTTACTCACAGCCGAACACCTCCGCTCCCGCATTTGATGGTGTATAGTCGGGCATTCTCACCCTTTCTCATCAGCTTTTTGCAAATTATGATCTGACATTCACAACTGCTTTTGATAATGTATGGTTGGGCATTCGCACCTTTTTTTTACCCATTTTTCAGGAATTATGGGTGGACATTCCCACCTTCTTGCAGCTGAACACCTCCTCTCCTTCTTATGATCATGTGCGGATGATATTCGAAAATTTTCTTTCATGTTTTAAAGCAATTATTGATGGACATTCAGACCTTCTTGCAGCTGAACCACTCTGCTCCCGCTTTTGATGGTGTATAGTCGGGCTTTCGAGCCTTTCCTTCCCGGTTTTTACAAATTATGGTTGGACATTCAGACCTTCTTGCAGCCGAACACCTCTGCTCCCTCTTTTGATCATACATTGTCGGGCATTAGCACCTTTTCTTACCCGCTTTTTACAAACCATAGTCGGACTTTCACATCTTTTAGTAGCCGAACAACTCCGCTCCCGCTATTGATTGTGTACAGTCGGGTATTTTAACCTTTTCTTACCCGCTTTTTACCAACTATGGTCGGACATTCACACCTTCTTACAGCGGAACACCTCCGCTCCCTCTTTTGATGGTGTATGTTCGGGCAGTCAAACCTTTTCTTACCTGATTTTTACAAACTATGGTCAGACATTCAACCCTTCTTGGAGCCGAACACATCCACTCCTGCTTTTGATTATGTATAGTTGGGCATTCGCACCTTTTCTTACCCATTTTTCAGTAATTATGGGTGTACATTCACACCTTCTTGCAGCCAAACACCTCCGCTCCCTCTTTTGATCATACATTTTCGGGCATTCGCACCTTTTCTTACCCGCTTTTTACAAACCATGGTCGGACTTTCACACCTTTTAGTAGCCGAACAACTCCGCACCCGCTACTGATTGTTTACAGTCGGGTATTTTAACCTTTTCTTACCCGTTTTTTACCAACTATGGTCGGACATTCACACCTTCTTACAGCGGAACACCTCCGCTCCCTCCTTTGATGGTGTATGTTCGGGCATTCGAACCTTTTCTTACCCGCTTTTTACAAACTATGGTCAGACGTTCAAACCTTCTTGTAGCCGAACATATCCACTCCTGCTTTTGATGATGTATGGTTGGGCATTCGAACCTACTTGTTGCCCGCTTTTCATTAATTATGGGTGGACATTCACACCTTGTCTCAGCCAAACACCTCCGCTCCCTGTTTTGATCATGTATGGTTTGACATTCGCACCTTTGCTTACCCTCTTTTTATACTGATTGCTCAAGATTAAGTTGTTCTTTCTCAAACTACAAAATTTTTTTAATTGTTGAAACTTGATTTGAAGTGGATAAATAAGGAAGACAAACAGTTTTAAGTCAGGCTGATAGCAATTAATTTTATAGCAAAATCTGTATTTCGTCATTTGTCGAGAGATGCTTATTGCTGAAGAAGTTCTTTCTCATTCTACAAAGTACAACGTTGTTTATCATTGAAACTTGATTAGACATGAATAAATATGAAGGACAAAGCAGTCTTAACATGGTTTGAGTTAAGGAATTCGTTTTATAGGAGAATCCGAATTCGTGCATAACTCGTAAAATAGAGCTTATTTTCGGATTCCTGAAGAATGAGTCTGGTTCTTTCTCATAATACAAAGTTTGTTGTTTATTGTTGAAACTTCATCAGACCGTTAGATATAGTCGGACTCACCTCGACGCACGGCTTGGGATCTGGAACCAGTACTCTTGAGAGGGGTTGGACTCTCTTCCACTCTGGAGTTGCCCGTGGTGAGAGGCGCAGAGCAGGTGTGGGCATACTTATTGCCCCCCGGCTGTGTGCCAGTACATTGGGGTTTACCCCAGTGAACGAGAGGGTAGCCTCCCTCCGCCTTGGGTGGGGGGACGAGTCCTGACTGTTGTTTGTGCCTATGCGCCAAACAGCAGTTCAGAGTACCTACCCTTTTTGGAGTCTCTGGGGGAGGCACTGGAGAATGCTCCTACCGGAGACTCCCTCATTCTGCTGGGGGACTTCAATGCTCACGTGGGCAATGACAGTGAGACCTGGAGGGGTGTGATTGGGAGGAACGGCCCCCCCGATCTGAATCAGAGTGGTGTTATGTTGTTGGACTTCTGTGCCAGTCATAGACTGTCCATAACGAACACCATGTTCAGGCATAAGGGTGTCCATATGTGCACTTGGCACCAGGACACCCTTGGCCGCAGTTCGATGATCGACTTTGTGGTTGTATCATCGGACTTGCGGCCGTATGTCCTGGACACTCGGGTGAAGAGAGGGGCGGAGCTGTCAACTGATCACCACCTGGTGGTGAGTTGGCTCCGCTGGTGGGGGAGGATGCCGATCAGACCTGGCAGGCCCATACGTATTGTGAGGGTCTGCTGGGAGCGTTTGTCAGAATCCCCCGTCAGAAGGAGCTTTAACTCCCACCTCCGGCAGAGCTTCAACCATATTTGAGGTGGGGGACATTGAGTCCGAATGGGCCATGTTCCGTGACTCCATTGCCGAGGCAGCTGGTCAGAGTTGTGGCCGTAAGGTGGTCGGTGCCTGTCGTTGCGGCAACCCTCGAACCTGCTGGTGGACACCAGTGGTGAGGGAAGCCGTCAAGCTGAAGAAGGAGTCCTATCGGGCCTTTTTGGCCAGTGGGACCCTGGAAGAAGCTGATAGGTACCGACGGGCCAGACGGGCCACGGCTTCGGCGGTTGTGAGGCAAAAACTCGGGCCTGGGAGGAGTTCGGTGAGACCATGGAGAACGATTTCCGGACGGCCTCGAAAAGATTCTGGTCCACCATCCGGCGTCTCGGGGGGGGGGAAGCGGCTCACAGTCAACACTGTTTACAGTGGGGACGGGGCTTTGCTGACCTCAACTAGGGATGTTGTGAGTCGGTGGGGGGAGTACTTCGAGGAACTCCTCAATCCTACCAACACGTGCTCGGAAGAGGCAGAGTCGGAGAGCTCGGAGACGGGGCCTCCCATTTCTGGGGCTGAGGTTGCCGAGGTGGTTAAAAAAAAGGCAAGGCCCCGGGGGTGGATGAGGTCCGTCCTGAGTTTCTCAAGGCTCTGGATGTTGTAGGGCTGTCTTGGCTGACACGCCTCTGCAGTATCGCGTGGACATCGGGGACAGTGCCTCTGGACTGGCAGATTGGGGTGGTGGTCCCCCTCTTTAAAAAGGGGGACCGGAGGGTGTGTTCCAACTATAGGGGTATCACACTCCTCAGCCTCCCTGGTAAGGTCTATTCGGGGGTATTGGAGAGGAGGATCCGTCGGATAATCGAGCCTCGGATTCAGGAGATGCAGTGTGGCTTTCGTCCTGGCCGTGGAACAGTGGACCAGCTCTATACCCTCGGCAGGATCCTGGAGGGTGCATGGGAGTTCGCCCAACCAGTCTACATGTGTTTTGTGGACTTGGAGAAAGCGTTCGACCGTGTCCCTTGTGGAGTCCTGTGGGGGGTGCTCCGGGAATATGGAGTGCCGGACCCCTTGATAGGGGCCGTTCGGTCTCTGTGTGACCGGTGCCAGAGTTTGGTCCGCATTGCCGGCAGTAAGTCGGATACGTTTCCGGTGAGAGTTGGACTCCGTCAGGGCTGCCCTTTGTCACCGATTCTGTTCCTAACTTTTATGGACAGAATTTCTAGGCGGAGCCAGGGTGTTGAGGGTGTCCCATTTGGCGACCTCAGAATCGGGTCTCTGCTTTTTGCAGATGATGTGGTTCTGTTAGCGTCGTCAGGCCGTGACCTTCAGCTCTCACTGGAGTGATTCGCAGCCGAGTGTGAAGCGGCTGGGATGAGAATCAGCACCTCCAAATCCGAGACTATGGTTCTCAGCCGGAAAAGGGTGGAATGCTCTCTCCGGGTCGGGAATGAGATCCTTCCCCAAGAGGAGGAGTTCAAGTATCTCGGGGTCTTGTTCACGAGTGACGGACGAATGGAGCGGGAGATTGACGGGCGGATCGGTGCGGCGCCTGCAGTGTTGCAGGCTGTGCACCGACCCGTCGTTGTGAAGAGGGAGCTGAGCCAGAAGGCGAAGCTCTCTACTTACTGGTCAATCTACGTTCCCATCCTCACCTATGGTCACGAGTTGTGGGTAGTGACCGAAAGAACAAGATCGCGAATACAAGCGGCCGAAATGGGTTTCCTCCGCAGGGTGTCTGGGCTCTCCCTTAGAGATAGGGTGAGAAGCTCAGTCATCCGGGAGGGGCTCGGAGTAGAACCGCTGCTCCTCCGCATTGAGAGGAGTCAGATGAGGTGGCTCGGGCATCTGGTTAGGATGCCCCCTGGGCGCCTCCCTGGGGAGGTGTTCCGGGCACGTCCCACTGGGAGGAGACCCCGGGGGAGACCCAGGACACGTTGGAGAGACTATGTCTCTCGGCTGGCCTGGGAACGCCTCGGGGTCCCCCCGGAAGAGCTGGAGGAAGTGGCCGGGGACAGAGACGTCTGGGTTTCTCTGCTCAAGCTGCTGCCCCCGCGACCCGACCCCCGGATAAGCGGCAGATGATGGATGGATGGATGGATATATCCTCCACCAACCAGACTTACAACCCCCGACTAGGGTAGCAGAATTTCTAAGCATCTGTACCCCAAAACTACTATCAAAAATATATAAATTATTGTCTAAGATAGATGACACAATGTCTCTTCCATCCTCAAAATGGGAGGCAGATTTATCCATCAGTTCTGGTCATAGCTTCTAACCACAAATATGTTTGAACACCTTCATAAAGACTCGAAATCCTAATTTACAGCTCATACAATACAAAATCCTTCATAGAACACACTATACAGGACAAAGGATGTTCAGGATGGGTCTAACACACTCAAACATCTGCTCACATTGCACAGATAACACACCTGATGATTATGCACACGCTTTGTGGTTTTTCTGCGCCTGTCCAGAAGTTCTGGCTTGAAGTCTGTGAGAACCTATCAACATGGCTAAAGTGTAGCATCCCTGCATGCCCCACACTGTGCATATTGGGTGACTTAGACAACATCAACATGGAAATTAACTCAGCACACATGGTTGTCACAGTGTTATGTATCGCAAAGAAAACTATTCTCATGAACTGGAAAGCGAAGAACAATCTGTGTATTAACCAGTTTAGAAATTTTCTTTTAGATTATATTAGCATGGAAACAATGTCTGCCTCCTCAAAACATCAATTGGCTGAATTTCATTCTCTCTAGTCCCCTCTGATTAGTTTTATCACATAGTGGTGGTGGTGGGTTGCTGGGTGATGGTGGGTCTCAGGCCCGGGCTGCTGCGACTGGTGTGACCGGGTGGTTTGTTTGTTTGTTTTTTGATGTTGTTTGTTTGTTTTTTGTAGAGGTCCTCCTGGGTGGGGTTGGGTTGAGTGGGGTGGGGCGGGATGGGTACCTTCTGGGGGTACAGTAGCTCCCGGAATATGGTCGCTGCAGGCCCCGAGCCTGGTGGACATCAGGCCCTCCTGCCCATTGTTGGCTCCCAGGTAGCGGGGATGCCTGTTGCAGCCAGTCCCTGGCTGCCCTCTCTGGGGGAGAGTAGCTCCCCCGTTATATATCCCCATACCCCTCTCCCTTCTGGCTCCTGTACACAGCACACACTCACACATGAAGGGTTTTGGGGGCGTGTGTGTTCGGTGGGGTGAAGTGGATGGGGCCACGTAGGTGGTCCCCTTTGGTTGCACTCTGCAGTTCCCTGCCCCTGTTTTAATTACACCTTAGACATTAGTACTTATCAAACACACTCACACACACACATTAGGTCTTGGGGGGTGGTTACACTGAGTGGCATCTGGTGGGCGGGGCTCTTTGGGTATGTAGGCTGCCCAGAGTGCCGCGCTCCCAGTTCTACAAGTTTGGCTGCCCCTCAACTTTAATTGCTCACTATTAGAAAATATTGAAGAGCCAGAAGGGTGAGGGGAGGGGTCTTCTTCGCACACCCCTGCTTCCTGGTGTCTGCTCGGGGCAGGAGGGGCCAGGAGGATTAATTAATTGTTCTGCTGGTTCGGGGGCTGTGGTGGCTGGGGGGTTGCTGGCCTCCTGGTGTGCCCGCTGCACTACACCCCAGCAGAGTCGAGGGAGGTAGGATGTGTGGATGTATGGGACGTGAAAGTGTGTGTGGTAATGATTGGGCCTGGATCTGGGACTTGCTGTCGCCTGGCCTGCCTGTGTTTCTCCCGATGGGGCATCAGCGTTGCCTCTCCCCACTGCTCGCGACTTCACCCACCTGTGGGCACGTCTTGACTCCCAGGGCACTTGGCCAGGGGCGCTGGGGCAGGCGCTGACCCACTTTGTGGCTGTCTGGGGCGCTTGGCCCTCCTGGGTATTGGGTGGGGCCTCTGCCGGGGGGTTTAGGGGCGCTCGGGCTCCTGGGGCCCAGGTCCAGTGCACGGCCCATGTCTGGGCGGCTGGGGCCTGGCGGGGTCGGTGGGCTGTTACCCCTGGTTCCCGGAGTGCCTCTGCCCTATGCTTATGGGGGCTCTTTCCGGGGGCTTCCTCTGCAGTCTTCTGGGTGGATGCGTGGTTGCCCCTGCGGTGGGCTGCCTGGGTTCTGTGCTCTGTGGGGGCTGCTGGTGGCCTGGGTCTTGTGGCCTTCTCTGCTTGCTTCTGATTGCTTGGGGGGGGGGGGCTGTGGATTGTGGCCCTGTACGCTTATACACTCATAACTAAGCACGGTTATCATGTAGGTCCTGTGCCATGGGTGTTGCATGTTCTCACACACACACACACACATTCATTAGTCCAGTAGCATGGTCACTAAGCAGTTGATGTATTATCATGTCGTCTCAGGTCATCTATATCCACAGCTGTGTTGTATGCGATTGCCTCTTCTTGTGCTTGTTTTTGTTTGTTTGTGTGTTTGTTTTTTCTCTGCTTGTCTGCTTTCAGGTGCTCCTGGTGGCGCTAAGGCTGGATTCCCCTCATAGGCCATGGATTGTTGTCTGTTTTGTTTTTTACAGGTCTAGCAGCTGGTTGTCTGGTTTTTGTTTCTATTTTTGTTCTGTTTCCTCTTCTTTCCTCTTCTTCTTTCCTTGTCCCCCGGTCCGGTTCAGTTCAGTTCATGTCATATATTGTAAACAGAAATAAATAAATGGGCATCAAGGGGAGCTTTACATTTATAAAACTTCCCTTGGCAAAACAAATCTGTTTGGCATCAAAGGTATTCAGACTACAATTCTTCTGACATAATGCTGAACAGGACAAGGGGGAAAAAAAGTAAAGAAGACAGTTCTGCCGAAAGCCAGGGATAGACCTGTTCTAAGTTCTATACTTTTTAAAAGGGGCGTGTTTATCAACTATGGAATTAGAAGATTTACAAAAATGGTCAAGTGCTAGATCTTCATCTGGGATTTTAACAGTGTCATATAACTATTCAACAGATCAGTTAAAAAAGCCTGCTCATGGAGATGTTTCAGGATCTGGATACCAAGCGTGGACCTAATGTTTTCATTTTTGCAATTCTGATACAGGCTATTGAGCAGTGATAACTAACACCAAGTTCAGATACTGCGGATTTTCTACCTTTGATTTGTTAAGATTGAGCCAATCAGGGACAACCTTGAAGGATCTCTTTGGTTTTGTAGGATCAGTAATTACCTGAGAAAGGTTGATATTGGTACACACCTTTTTTAAATGATCAGAGGCAGAGTTCAACTTGTTTAAATTAAAATTGCCACACAGAGATTGGGTTTAGGCCACATGCACACAGAATGACATCAACAAATATAAGAAATATTAAACATTTACACATAGATTTTTGAATACATGTAGAGGAATGATACTTTGAAATGTGCTCATTGCGGAGTTATGATCAGTTGAGTAATGAAGGTTGAACTATTCTAGGAAAGAGGTTCTATTCCCAGCATCATGATGGACACTCCTGATATAGAAGGTTTCGCTAACGCATTGGAATTGTTTTACTATTTTCATATGCATGTGCAATGAAGAATTGCTTGCTGGTGATAAATGCAAAGAAGAACAGCTTACACATAGATGCTCACATATAGGCTGCTGAATGCAATGAAGACCTGCTTATCAAGTAAAGTTCAATGTCAATGTGTAATATTCAATTAGGATTTGCAAAACAGTGAAGTTAAACAATGAATGGGTCCATAGTCGGTATGAGAAGACTACAGGAATATTTACCTGGGTGTACGTTCAAACAGAGATGAGAAAATTGCGATAAATAATTGTTTGTTTCTTTGTTAGTATGTATAGGAATGTTATGTGTATAAACTGTGTTGAGTTATAGTTACTCAGTAGTGTCTCAGTGAAACAACCGACGGGGGAAGCCTTGCGGTGACAACAAAAGCAGTGTTTTACTGATCAGTCAAGTTGCTCCAGTGTACTCCATACAAACTGGTTGGCTACTGAAGGGATAGAAAATGGGGAATACTTGTTTTAAAGCAAACAAGGAATTAGATGGGAAAAATACATGTTTTAACGGGACCCAGACAATATTAAATACTCAGACAGATGGGAGAAGAAGTGTAGTTTTGTAGGAAATCACAAAATTATTACATAGAATTAGTGAAATCAATTTAAGAATGCCTTTCTGAAGAGCTGTTTACCACAGATGAGCAGCTTTGCGACCAAGCACATTGTAGATCGCTTTACTGCCAAAATGATCTAATTTAATGGATTGGTTTAGACATGCATAACAGCATTTTAAGAACAAAGAGAGAAACAAAAAGGGACAACGCTTCATGGTGGAAGGTGATGTATAAATAACTGTGTATATGATGAAGGGGGTGGCAACACCCATTCCGAAATCCCGCCATTCCGACATCCCGCTATTCCGACATCCCACCATTCCGACATACCACCATTCCGACAAACCACCATTCCGACATGCAAACGTCCCACCATTCCGACATCCCACCATTGCGACATCCCGCTATTCTGACGTTCAAATGTCCCACCATTCCGACAAGGCTTTCCGTATAAGGAAATGTGTGTTACTCAACAGGTGAGTCCCTTCTTTCTGTTCATGCAATTTATATGTTTAACACATGTTTATAGACAAGCGTTATTAAAAACACAAAGTCTCGGCAACTGGAGGAGGAGAAGCAGTCCGCGGTGGTTTTCAATCACACACTCCAATGCCACTTGTTTCAACTTCCGAAAATTTAATCCAGGAAAAAAAGGCTTACAAACATGGACCAAAACGGCTTCATAACACGCACAAGAATCCAAAAGAAACGAAAGTTAACTAAAAGAAAGCAAATAAACAGTATGAAGTGGTCAAAATTGGTTTTACGCATGCCTATGTGCGTCTGGCACATGCGTCTTCGGGCTCTCCCACGTTGGTTTGTGGATGAAAGCTATATGTTCAGCTTTAATGTCATGTAAAAACAATCTCTACATGACATTTACTCCCAGGTGTGACCAGTTAGGTCCTTAAGATATCAACAGGCTGTATAAAGCTACAACCGTTGCGGCTGTGTGTTTGTGCCAAATGTGCAAAGCCCATCCGCGCTTCCCAAAATTGGAGTGAGTACTCATAAATCACGTGAATAACATGAATAAACGTTTTTACTGAATTTTGTTGTGTTTTATACGTTCTATGCTGTCATTTCTCTCTTCTCCTATTGGCAAGGCAAGGCAGAGTGCTCGCAACTGTGTCCTGTGCAGTAGCCGTGATATCTGTAATTGCAATTATTACTTTTGGATATGATGACAGCGTGCAAAAGACGCATGGGCTCTGTGGAGAGCTCCGCTCCAGCTGGCTGCTGTGACAGCTCACTGACACTGTATTTCTGCTTAATCAGTTTCAGTCTCGCCAGAGTTACATTAATATCTGTATTTTTATATTTGAAATTCAGGGGATTTTGATAATAGATTATTAAAGTTTGTTTGCGAGGCTGTGGCCTCTGCATGTGCAAAGCTTGTGCGCCAAACTTTAGGGCGTATTTGCGCCGGCATATCATTAGTGCAAAATGTTTTGGGTAAAAAATAGGCTATTAAAAGGAACTGTCGGAATGGCGGTATGTTAAAAAAAACAAAAAACATACCGCCATTCCGACCATAGGAGGAAAAAAGTGTCGGAATGGTGGGACGTTTGATAAAAAATTAAGTGTCGCCATTCCGACAATTGGAGACCCATGTCGGAATGGCGAGATGTCGGAATGGCAGCATGTAACCATGATGAAGGAGAGACCATTTGAGCAGCACAGCCATTTCGCAGCACAGGGACAGCAGTCCAAGTTACAGGATCTCCCACGTGGTATCACCTGTCACATTATGTCAAGGCATCAAAAGAAGAAAAAATCACCAAACTCAAGGACAAAAAGACAAAGACTCCGGTGAACGAAGACAGAGGACTGACAAACCAGAAATACAAAAGGATTCTCGATATCAAGATCCAGAAGAAGAGGCTAACAATGCCACGAACACTTACGATGCTGGGAATGATGCCAGCAATGAACAGAGAAGAAGATTTAGTGTCATCAATCTGCATTACGTGCCTCTAATGAGGGGGTGAATATAGAATCCTCAACGATTACAACGTCTCTGGGAACTGTGACAACAACAAGGTTTAAACCATTTTGATATATATTGTAACCTATTGTCTAAGGAATAGTGCTGAAAATGAGGTAAATCTAATCCACCACTGTCCTTGGTCTTCTGTAGGGTTTTTAAACTAATACGTGGTGGTTTGTTTTTCCACAGAAATTTGGAGATGCATGAATCTAGTGACTTAAACCAAGTAGCAGATGGTTTTATGGGGATCATTGAGAACAAATAGTTAACTTTTGGTAGAATCATCATTTTAATGGATGTAACTCTCCCCATAAGTGATATAGGTAAGGACTTCCAACGAGAGATCGTCCTCTACTGTCTTTAATAATTGCACATAATTTAGCTTTGTTAGCTCTGAGAGCCTGGAGGAAATGTTTATGCCTAAATATCTAATATTTCCTGACTGTAAAGTGATCGCAGGTATATTATGGACCCTACAGTTAATGGGCAGAACTGTGGTCTTAGACCAGTTGATAGAGTAGTCAGAAAGTGCTGAGAATTTATTTATGAGTGTGATCGTGTGACTGAGAGACGTCTGTGAGTTCTGAAGGAAAAGTAATACATCATCAGCATAAAGACTTATTTTATGCTCAATATTTTGGGATTAATTACTCACAAACGGGTAAGAAAAGGTAGTATTGCCAGACCATACATGATCAAAACAGGGAGCGGAGGTGGTTCAGCTGCAAGGTGTGAATGTCTGACTATAGTTTGTAAAAAGCGGGTAAGATAAGGTGCGAATGCCCGACAATGTATGATCAAAAGAGGGAGCGGAGGTTTTCGGCTGCAAGAAGGTCTGAATGTCCACCCAAAATTCCTGAAAAATGGGTAAAAAAAGGGTGCGAATGCCAAACCATACATCATCAAAAGCAGGAGTGGATGTGTTCGGCTACAAGAAGATTTGAATGTCCATCAATAATTGCTTTAAAACATGAAAGAAAATTTTCGAATATCAAACCGCACATGATCATAAGTGGGAGAGGAGTTGTTCAGCTGCAAGAAGGTGTGAATGTCCACCCATAATTACTGAAAAATGGGTAAGAAAAGATGAAAATGCCCAACCATACATCATCAAAAGCAGGAGTGGATGTGTTCGGCTACAAGAAGGTTTGAATGTCCGACCATAGTTTGTAAAAAGCGGGTAAGAAAAGGTTCGAATGCCCGAATATAGACCATCAAAAGATGGAGCGGAGGTGTTCCGCTGTAAGAAGGTGTAAATGTCCGACCATAGTTGGTAAAAAGCGGGTAAGAAAAGGTTAAAATACCCGACTGTACAAAATCAATAGCGGGAGCGGAGTTGTTTGGCTACAAGAAGGTGTGAAAGTCCGACCACGGTTTGTAAAAAGCGGGTAAGAAAAGGTTCGAATGCCCGAATATATACCATCAAAAGTGGAAGTGGATGTGTTCGGCCGCAAGAAGGTGTGAACGTCCGACCAAAGTTTGTAAAAAGCAGTTAAGAAAAGGTTCGAATATCCAACCAAACATAATCAAAAGCGGGAGCAGAGCTGTTCGACTGCAAGTAGGTGTGAATGTCAGATCATAATTTGCAAAAAGCTGATGAGAAAGGGTGAGAATGCCCGGCTATACACCATCAAATGCGGGAGCGGAAGTGTTCGGCTGTGAGTAGGTGTGAATGTCCGACCATAATTGCTGAAAAATGTGTTAGAAGAGACTAGAATGCCGGACAATACATCATCAAATGCGGGAGCGGAGTTGTTCGGCTGTGAGTAGGTGTGAATCTCCGAGCATAGTTTGTAAAAAGGGGGTAAGAATAGGTTCGAATGCCCGAACATACACTATCAAAACAGGGAGCTGAGGTGGCTCAGCTGCAAGGTGTGAATGTCTGACTATAGTTTGTAAATAAGGTGCGAATGCCCAACAATGTATAATCAAAAGAGGGAGCGGAGGTTTTCGGCTACAAGAAGGTTTGAGTGTCCGACCATAGTTTGTAAAAAGCGGGTAAGAAAAGGTTCAAATGCCTGACTATACACCATCAAAAGCGGGAGCGGAGGTGTTCCGCTGTAAGACGGTGTGAAAGTTCAACCATGGTTTGTAAAAAGCTGCTAAGAAAAGGTTCGAATGCCCGAATATATACCATCAAAAGCGGGAGCAGAGCTGTTCGACTGCAAGTAGGTGTGAATGTCCAGCCATAATTACTCACAAACGGGTAAGAAAAGGTAGTATTGCCAGACCATACATGATCAAAACAGGGAGCTGAGGTGGTTCAGCTGCAAGGTGTGAATGTCTGACTATAGTTTGTAAAAAGCGGGTAAGACAAGGTGCGAATGCCCGACAATGTATGATCAAAAGAGGGAGTGGAGGTCTTCGGCTGCAAGGTCTGAATGTCCAACCATAATTTCTAAAAACCGGGTAAGAAAAGGCTCGAAAGCCCGACTATACACAATCAAAAGCGGGAGCGGGAGGTTTTCAGCTGCAAATCCTTCACTCAAACCAAGTGAAAACTGCTTTGTCCTTCATATTTATCAATGTCTAGATCGACTTCAACAAAGAACAACATTGTATTTTGCAGTAGAAGAAAAAGCAACACTGAAGGATCGGGAATCCGAGAATAAGCTTCTTTTCATACGTTCTGCATGATTTGGGAATTTATGTATAAAATGAATTCCTTCACTCAAACCAAGTGAAAACTGCTTTGTCCTTCATATTTATCAATGTCTAGATTGACTTCAACAAAGAACAACATTGTATTTTGCAGTAGAAGAAATAGCAACACTGAAGGATCAGGAATCCGAAAAGAGGCTTATTTTCATACGTTCTGCTTGATTTGGGATTTTGCTATAAAATTAATTCCTTCACTCAAACAAAGTGGAAACTGCTTTGTCCTTCATATTTATCAATGTCTATATCGATTTCAACAAAGAACAAGGCTTTATTTTGCAGTATAGGAAAGAGCAACACTGGAGGATCAGGAATCCGAGAATAAGCTTACTTTCATGAGTCCTGCACGATTTCGGATTTTCCTATAAAATGAATTGCTTTGCTCAAACCAAGTTAAAATTGCTTTGTCCTTCATAGTTATCCATGTCTAAAATGTATCAAGCATAAAGTTCCTCATATTACCCTGAATGAGAAAGAAGCATCCCTTTGGTTGAGCAATACGTTCCTTTTGCGGAGTTATGCATGATTTCGGATTTTGCTATAAAATTCATTCCTTCACACCTTTTTTTTTCACCGCATTTTATAGATTATGGTTGGAAATTTCAACCACTCTAATCCGAAGACTTCTCCTCCCGCTTTTGTTAATATATTTGAACTTTAGTTGGACATTCACCCCTTTTTGCAGCTAAACCACCTCCGCTCCCTGTTTTGATCATGTATTGTCTGGCAATACTACATTTTCTTACCCGTCTGTGAGTAATTATGGCTGGATATTCACACCTACTTGCAGCTGAACAAAATTTCTCTCGCTTTTAATTATGTTTGGATATTCGAACCTTTTCTTTACTGCTTTTTGCCAACTTTGGTCGGACGTTCACACCTTCTTGCAGCCGAACACCTCCGCTTCCGCTTTTGATGGTATATATTCGGGCATTCGAACCTTTTCTTACCAGCTTTTTACAAACGATGGTTGGACTTTCACACCTTCTTGTAGCCGAACAACTCCGCTCCCGCTATTGATTGTGTACAGTCGGGTATTTTAACCTTTTCTTACCCGCTTTTTACCAACTATGGTCAGACATTCACACCGTCTTACAGCGGAACATCTCCGCTCCCTGTTTTGATGGTGTATAGTCAGGCATTTGAACCTTTTCTTACCCGCTTTTTACAAACTATGGTCGGACATTCAAACCTTCTTGTAGCCGAAAACCTCTGCTCCCTCTTTTGATTATACATTGTCGGGCATTCGCACCTTATCTTACCCGCTTTTTACAAACTATAGTCAGACATTCACACCTTGGTGCTGAACCACCTCAGCTCCCTGTTTTGATCATGTATGGTCTGGCAATACTACCTTTTCTTACCCGTTTGTGAGTAATTATGGCTGGACATTCACACCTACTTGCAGTCGAACAGCTCTGCTCCCGCTTTTGATTATGTTTGGTTGGATATTCGAACCTTTTCTTAACTGCTTTTTACAAACTTTGGTCGGACGTTCACACCTTCTTGCAGCCGAACACCTCCGCTTCCGCTTTTGATGGTATATATTCGGGCATTCGAACCTTTTCTTAGCAGCTTTTTACAAACCATGGTTGGACTTTCACACCTTCTTGTAGCCGAACAACTCCGCTCCCCCTATTGATTGTGTAAAGTCGGGTATTTTAACCTTTTCTTACCCACTTTTTACCAACTATGGTCGGACATTCACACCTTCTTACAGCGGAATACCTCCGCTCCCTCTTTTGATGGTGTATGTTTGGGCATTCGAACCTTTTCTTACCCGCTTTTTACAAACTATGCTCGGACATTCAAACCTTCTTGTAGCCGAACACATCCACTCCTTCTTTTGATGATGTATGCTTGGGCATTCAAACCTACTTTTTGCCCGCTTTTCATTAATTTTGGGTGGACATTCACACCTTGTCACAGCCAAACACCTCCGCTCCCTGTTTTGATCATGTATGGTTGGACATTCGCACCTTGTCTCACCCGCTTTTTGCAAACTATGGTCGGCTGTTCACAGCTTCCTCTCCACCATACTTGTATGGTGGGATGTTCACACCCAGTTGCATCCGAAGACCTCCGCCCCCACTTTTGTTGATATTTAGTTGGTCATTCGCAGCTTACCCGCTTTTGGCAAACTATGGCCTTCTTGCAGCCAAACACCTCTGATCTCGCTTTTGATAATGTAAGGTTGGGCATTCAGACCTTGCTTCACCTGCTTTTCACCAAATATAGTCGGACATTCACACCTTCTTGCAGCCGAACACTTCCGCTCCACCTCTTAGTGTTCTATCACACCTTTTTTTCACCAAATTTTATAGATTATGGTTGGAAATTCTCAACCACTCTCATCCGAAGACCTCTCCTCCCGCTTTTGTTAATATATTTGAACTTTAGTCGGACATTCACACCTTCTTGCAGCTGAACCACCTCCGCTCCCTGTTTTGATCATGTATGGTCTGGCAATACTACCTTTTCTTACCTGTTTGTGAGTAATTATGGCTGGACATTCACACCTACTTGCAGCCGAACACCACCTCTCTCGCTTTTGATGATGTATGGACCGGCATTCTTACCTTTTCTAACACATTTTTCAGAAATTACGGTCGGAGATTCACACCTACTCACAGCCGAACAACTCCGCTCCCGCACTTGATGGTGTGCAGTCAGACATTCTCACCCGTTCTCATCAGCTTTTTGCAAATTATGATCTGACATTCACACCTACTTGCAGTCGAAAAGCTATGCTCCCGCTTTTGATTATGTTTGGTTGGATATTCAAACCTTTTCTTAACTGCTTTTTACAAACTTTGGTTGGACGTTCACACCTTCTTGTAGCAGAACACATCCACTCCTGCTTTTGATGATGTATGGTTGGGCATTCGCACCTTTTTTTTACCCATTTGTCAGGAATAATGGGTGGACATTCACACCTTCTTGCAGCTGAACACCTCCTCTCCCACTTATGATCATGTGCGGTTTGATTTTCGAAAATTTTCTTTCATGTTTTCTAGCAATTATTGATGGACATTTAGACCTTCTTGCAGCTGAACACCTCCGCTCCTGCTTTTGATCATACCTTGTCAGGCATTCGCACCATGTCTTACCCGCTTTTTACAAACTTTAGTCGAACATTTACACCTTTTTGCAGCCGAACACCACCTCTCTCGCTTTTGATGATGTATGGTCCGGCATTCTTTCCTTTTCTAACACATTTTTCAGCAATTATGGTCGGACATTCACACCTACTCAGAGCCGAACACCTCCGCTCCCGCATTTGATGGTGTATAGTCGGGCATTTTCACCCTTTCTCATCAGCTTTTTGCAAATTATGATCTGACATTCACACCTGCTTTTGATAATGTATGGTTTTGCATTCGCACCTTTTTTTACCCATTTTTCAGGAATTATGGGTTGACATTCACACCTTCTTGCAGCTGAACACCTCTTCTCCTTCTTATGATCATGTGCGGATTATATTCGAAAATTTTCTTTCATGTTTTAAAGCAATTATTGATGGACATTCAGACCTTCTTGCAGCTGAACCACTCTGCTCCCGCTTTTGATGGTGTATAGTCGGGCTTTCGAGCCTTTCCTTCCCGGTTTTTACAAATTATGGTTGGACATTCAGACCTTCTTGCAGCCAAACACCTCCACTCCCTGTTTTGATCATACATTTTCGGGCATTCGCACCTTTTCTTACCCGCTTTTTACAAACCATAGTCGGACTTTCACACCTTTTAGTAGCCGAACAACTCCGCACCCGCTACTGATTGTGTACAGTCGGGTATTTTAACCTTTTCTTACCCCATTTTTACCAACTATGGTCGGACATTCACACCTTCTTACAGCGGAACACCTCCGCTCCCTCCTTTGATGGTGTATGTTCAGGCATTCGAACCTTTTCTTACCCGCTTTTTACAAACTATGGTCAGACGTTCAAACCTTCTTGTAGCCGAACATATCCACTCCTGCTTTTGATGATGTATGGTTGGGCATTCGAACCTACTTGTTGCCCGCTTTTCATTAATTATGGGTGGACATTCACACCTTGTCTCAGCCAAACACCTCCGCTCCCTGTTTTGATCATGTATGGTTTGACATTCGCACCTTGGCTTACCCTCTTTTTATACTGATTGCTCAAGATTAAGTTGTTCTTTCTCAAACTACAAATTTTTTTTAATTGTTGAAACTTGATTTGAAGTGGATAAATAAGGAAGACAAACAGTTTTAAGTCAGGCTGATAGCAATTAATTTTATAGCAAAATCTGTATTTCGTCATTTGTCGAGAGATGCTTATTGCTGAAGAAGTTCTTTCTCATTCTACAAAGTACAACGTTGTTTATCATTGAAACTTGATTAGACATGAATAAATATGAAGGACAAAGCAGTCTTAACTTGGTTTGAGTTAAGGAATTCGTTTTATAGGAGAATCCGAATTCGTGCATAACTCGTAAAATAGAGCTTATTTTCGGATTCCTGAAGAATGAGTCTGGTTCTTTCTCATAATACAAAGTTTGTTGTTTATTGTTGAAACTTCATCAGACCGTTATATATAGTCGGACTCACCTCGACGCACGGCTTGGGATCTGGAACCAGTACTCTTGAGAGGGGTTGGACTCTCTTCCACTCTGGAGTTGCCCGTGGTGAGAGGCGCAGAGCAGGTGTGGGCATACTTATTGCCCCCCGGCTGTGTGCCAGTACATTGGGGTTTACCCCAGTGAACGAGAGGGTAGCCTCCCTCCGCCTTTGGGTGGGGGGACGAGTCCTGACTGTTGTTTGTGCCTATGCGCCAAACAGCAGTTCAGAGTACCTACCCTTTTTGGAGTCTCTGGGGGAGGCACTGGAGAATGCTCCTACCGGAGACTCCCTCATTCTGCTGGGGGACTTCAATGCTCACGTGGGCAATGACAGTGAGACCTGAAGTGGTGTGATTGGGAGGAACGGCCCCCCCGATCTGAATCAGAGTGGTGTTATGTTGTTGGACTTCTGTGCCAGTCATAGACTGTCCATAACGAACACCATGTTCAGGCATAAGGGTGTCCATATGTGCACTTGGCACCAGGACACCCTTGGCCGCAGTTCGATGATCGACTTTGTGGTTGTATCATCGGACTTGAGGCCGTATGTCCTGGACACTCGGGTGAAGAGAGGGGCGGAGCTGTCAACTGATCACCACCTGGTGGTGAGTTGGCTCCGCTGGTGGGGGAGGATGCCGATCAGACCTGGCAGGCCCAAACGTATTGTGAGGGTCTGCTGGGAGCGTTTGTCAGAATCCCCCGTCAGAAGGAGCTTTAACTCCCACCTCCGGCAGAGCTTCAACCATATTTGAGGTGGGGGACATTGAATGGGCCATGTTCCGTGACTCCATTGCCGAGGCAGCTGGTCGGAGTTGTGGCCGTAAGGTGGTCGGTGCCTGTCGTGGCGGCAACCCTCCAACCTGCTGGTGGACACCAGTGGTGAGGGAAGCCGTCAAGCTGAAGAAGGAGTCCTATCGGGCCTTTTTGGCCAGTGGGACCCTGGAAGAAGCTGATAGGTACCGACGGGCCAGACGGGCCACGGCTTCGGCGGTTGCTGAGGCAAAAACTCGGGCCTGGGAGGAGTTCGGTGAGACCATGGAGAACGATTTCCGGACGGCCTCGAAAAGATTCTGGTTCACCATCCGGCGTCTCAGGGGGGGGGAAGCGGCTCACAGTCAACACTGTTTACAGTGGGGACGGGGCTTTGCTGACCTCAACTAGGGATGTTGTGAGTCGGTGGGGGGAGTACTTCGAGGAACTCCTCAATCCTACCAACACGTGCTCGGAAGAGGCAGAGTCGGAGAGCTCGGAGACGGGGCCACCCATTTCTGGGGCTGAGGTTGCCGAGGTGGTTAAAAAGCTCCTCGGTGGCAAGGCCCCGGGGGTGGATGAGGTCCGTCCTGAGTTTTTCAAGGCTCTGGATGTTGTAGGGCTGTCTTGGCTGACACGCCTCTGCAGTATCGCGTGGACATCGGGGACAGTGCCTCTGGACTGGCCGATTGGGGTGGTGGTCCCCCTCTTTAAAAAGGGGGACCGGAGGGTGTGTTCCAACTATAGGGGTATCACACTCCTCAGCCTCCCTGGTAAGGTCTATTCGGGGGTATTGGAGAGGAGGATCCGTCGGATAATCGAGCCTCGGATTCAGGAGATGCAGTGTGGCTTTCGTCCTGGCCGTGGAACAGTGGACCAGCTCTATACCCTCGGCAGGATCCTGGAGGGTGCATGGGAGTTCGCCCAACCAGTCTACATGTGTTTTGTGGACTTGGAGAAAGCGTTCGACCGTGTCCCTCGTGGAGTCCTGTGGGGGGTGCTCCGGGAATATGGAGTGCCGGACCCCTTGATAGGGGCCATTTGGTCTCTGTATGACCGGTGCCAGAGTTTGGTCCGCATTGCCGGCAGTAAGTCGGATACGTTTCCGGTGAGAGTTGGACTCCGTCAGGGCTGCCCTTTGTCACCGATTCTGTTCCTAACTTTTATGGACAGAATTTCTAGGCGGAGCCAGGGCGTTGAGGGTGTCCCATTTGGCGACCTCAGAATCGGGTCTCTGCTTTATGCAGATGATGTGGTTCTATTAGCGTCGTCAGGCCGTGACCTTCAGCTCTCACTGGAGTGATTCGCAGCCGAGTGTGAAGCGGCTGGGATGAGAATCAGCACCTCCAAATCCGAGACTATGGTTCTCAGCCGGAAAAGGGTGGAATGCTCTCTCCGGGTCGGGAATGAGATCCTTCCCCAAGAGGAGGAGTTCAAGTATCTCGGGGTCTTGTTCACGAGTGACGGACGAATGGAGCGGGAGATTGACGGGCGGATCGGTGCGGCGCCTGCAGTGTTGCAGGCTCTGCGTACTTACTGGTCAATCTACGTTCCCATCCTCACCTACGGTCACGAGTTGTGGGTAGTGACCAAAAGAACAAGATCGCGAATACAAGCGGCCGAAATGGGTTTCCTCCGCAGGGTGTCTGGGCTCTCCCTTAGAGATAGGGTGAGAAGCTCAGTCATCCGGGAGGGGCTCGGAGTAGAACCGCTGCTCATACGCATTGAGAGGAGTCAGATGAGGTGGCTCGGGCATCTGGTTAGGATGCCCCCTGGGCGCCTCCCTGGGGAGGTGTTCCGGGCACGTCCCACTGGGAGGAGACCCCGGGGGAGACCCAGGACACGTTGGAGAGACTATGTCTCTCGGCTGGCCTGGGAACGCCTCGGGGTCCCCCCGGAAGAGCTGGAGGAAGTGGCCGGGGACAGAGACGTCTGGGTTTCTCTGCTCAAGCTGCTGCCCCCGCGACCCGACCCCCGGATAAGCGGCAGATGATGGATGGATGGATGGATATATCCTCCACCAACCAGACTTACAACCCCCGACTAGGGTAGCAGAATTTCTAAGCAGCTGTACCCCAAAACTACTATCAAAAATATATAAATTATTGTCTAAGATAGATGACACAATGTCTCTTCCATCCTCAAAATGGGAGGCAGATTTATCCATCAGTTCTGGTCATAGCTTCTAACCACAAATATGTTTGAACACCTTCATAAAGACTCGAAATCCTAATTTACAGCTCATACAATACAAAATCCTTCATAGAACACACTATACAGGACAAAGGATGTTCAGGATGGGTCTAACACACTCAAACATCTGCTCACATTGCACAGATAACACACCTGATGATTATGCACACGCTTTGTGGTTTTCTGCGCCTGTCCAGAAGTTCTGGCTTGAAGTCTGTGAGGACCTATCAACATGGCTAAAGTGTAGCATCCCTGCATGCCCCACACTGTGCATACTGGGTGACTTAGACAACATCAACATGGAAATTAACTCAGCACACATGGTTGTCACAGTGTTATGTATGGCAAAGAAAACTTTTCTCATGAACTGGAAAGCGAAGAACAATCTGTGTATTAACCAGTTTAGAAATTTTCTTTTAGATTACATTAGCATGGAAACAATGTCTGCCTCCTCAAAACATCAATTGGCTGAATTTCATTCTCTCTGGTCCCCTCTGATTAGTTTTATCACATAGTGGTGGTGGTGGGTTGCTGGGTGATGGTGGGTCTCAGGCCCGGGCTGCTGCGACTGGTGTGACCGGGTGGTTTGTTTGTTTGTTTTTTGATGTTGTTTGTTTGTTTTTTGTAGAGGTCCTCCTGGGTGGGGTTGGGTTGAGTGGGGTGGGGCGGGATGGGTACCTTCTGGGGGTACAGTAGCTCCCGGAATATGGTCGCTGCAGGCCCCGAGCCTGGTGGACATCAGGCCCTCCTGCCCATTGTTGGCTCCCAGGTAGCGGGGATGCCTATTTCAGCCAGTCCCTGGCTGCCCTCTCTGGGGGAGAGTAGCTCCCCCGGTATATATCCCCATATCCCTCTCCCTTCTGGCTCCTGTACACAGCACACACTCACACATGAAGGGTTTTGGGGGCGTGTGTGTTCGGTGGGGTGTAGTGGATGGGGCCACGTAGGTGGTCCCCTTTGGTTGCACTCTGCAGTTCCCTGCCCCTGTTTTAATTACACCTTAGACATTACTACTTATCAAACACACTCACACACACACATTAGGTCTTGGGGGGTGGTTACACTGAGTGGCATCTGGTGGGCGGGGCTCTTTGGGTATGTAGGCTGCCCAGAGTGCCACGCTCCCAGTTCTACAAGTTTGGCTGCCCCTCAATTTTAATTCCTCACTATTAGAAAATATTGAAGAGCCAGAAGGGTGAGGGGAGGGGTCTTCTTCGCACACCCCTGCTTCCTGGTGTCTGCTCGGGGCAGGAGGGGCCAGGAGGATTAATTAATTGTTCTGCTGGTTCGGCCTGGCGGGGTCGGTGGGCTGTTACCCCTGGTTCCCGGAGTGCCTCTGCCCTATGCTTATGGGGGCTCTTTCCGGGGGCTTCCTCTGCAGTCTTCTGGGTGGATGCGTGGTTGCCCCTGCGGTGGGCTGCCTGGGTTCTGTGCTCTGTGGGGGCTGCTGGTGGCCTGGGTCTTGTGGCCCTCTCTGCCTGCTTCTGATTGCTTGGGGGGGGGGGTTTCATAACTAAGCACGGTTATCATGTAGGTCCTGTGCCATGGGTGTTGAATGTTCTCACACACACACACACACATTCATTAGTCCAGTAGCATGGTTGTATGTTGTATGTCCAGTAGCTGTGTTGTATGCGATTGCCGCTTCTTGTGCTTGTTTTTGTTTGTTTGTGTGTTTGTTTTTTCTCTGCTTGTCTGCTTTCAGGTGCTCCTGGTGGCGCTAAGGCTGGATTCCCCTCATAGGCCATGGATTGTTGTCTGTTTTGTTTTTTACAGGTGTAGCAGCTGGTTGTCTGGTTTTTGTTTCTATTTTTGTTCTGTTTCCTCTTCTTTCCTCTTCTTCTTTCCTTGTCCCCCGGTCCGGTTCAGTTCAGTTCATGTCATATATTGTAAACAGAAATAAATTAATGGGCATCAAGGGGAGCTTTACATTTATAAAACTTCCCTTGGCAAAACAAATCTGTTTGGCATCAAAGGTATTCAGACTACAATTCTTCTGACATAATGCGGAACAGGACAAGGGGAAAAAAAAGTAAAGAAGACAGTTCTGCCGAAAGTTCTATACTTTTTAAAAGGGGCGTGTTTATCAACTATGGAATTAGAAGATTTACAAAAATGGTCAAGTGCTAGATCTTCATCTGGGATTTTAACAGTGTCATATAACTATTCAACAGATCAGTTAAAAAAAGCCTGCTCATGGAGATGTTTCAGGATTTGGATACCAAGCGTGGACCTAATGTTTTCATTTTTGCAATTCTGATACAGGCTATTGAGCAGTGATAACTAACACAAAGTTCAGATACTGCGGATTTTCTACCTTTGATTTGTTAAGATTGAGCCAATCAGGGACAACCTTGAAGGATCTCTTTGGTTTTGTAGGATCAGTAATTACCTGAGAAAGGTTGATATTGGTACACACCTTTTTTAAATGATCAGAGGCAGAGTTCAACTTGTTTAAATTAAAATTGCCACACAGAGATTGGGTTTAGGCCACATGCACACAGAATGACATCAACAAATATAAGAAATATTAAACATTTACACATAGATTTTTGAATATATGTAGAGGAATGATACTTTGAAATATGCTCATTGCGGAGTTATGATCAGTTGAGTAATGAAGGTTGAACTATTCTGGGAAAGAGGTTCTATTCCCAGCATCATGATGGACACTCCTGATATAGAAGGTTTCGCTAACGCATTGGAATTGTTTTACTATTTTCATATGCGTGTGCAATGAAAAATTGCTTGCTGCTGATAAATGCAAAGAAGAACAGCTTACACATAGATGCTCACATATAGGCTGCTGAATGCAATGAAGACCTGCTTATCAAGTAAAGTTCAATGTCAATGTGTAATATTCAATTAGGATTTGCAAAACAGTGAAGTTAAACAATGAATGGGTCCATAGTCGGTATGAGAAGACTACAGGAATATTTACCTGGGTGTACGTTCAAACAGAGATGAGAAAATTGCGATAAATAATTGTTTGTTTGTTAGTATGTATAGGAATGTTATGTGTATAAACTGTGTTGAGTTATAGTTACTCAGTAGTGTCTCAGTGAAACAACCGACGGGGGAAGCCTTGCGGTGACAACAAAAGCAGTGTTTTACTGATCAGTCAAGTTGCTCGAGTGTACTCCATACAAACTGGTTGGCTCCTGAAGGGATAGAAAATGGGGAATACTTGTTTTAAAGCAAACAAGGAATTAGATGGGAAAAATACATGTTTTAACGGGACCCAGACAATATTAAATACTCAGACAGATGGGAGAAGAAGTGTAGTTTTGTAGGAAATCACAAAATTATTACATAGAATTAGTGAAATCAATTGAAGAATGCCTTTCTGAAGAGCTGTTTACCACAGATGAGCAGCTTTGCGACCAAGCACATTGTAGATCGCTTTACTGCCAAAATGATCTAATTTAATGGATTGATTTAGACATGCATAACAGCATTTTAAGAACAAAGAGAGAAACAAAAAGGGACAACGCTTCATGGTGGAAGGGGATGTATAAATAACTGTGTATATGATGAAGGGGGTGGCAACACCCATTCCGAAATTTCGCCATTACGACATCCGGCTATTCCGACATCCCACCATTCCGACATACCACCATTCCGACATACCACCATTCCGACATGCAAACGTCCCACCATTCCGACATCCCACCATTGCGACATCCCGCTATTCTGACGTTCAAATGTCCCACCATTCCGACAAGGCTTTCCGTATAAGGAAATGTGTGTTACTCAACAGGTGAGTCCCTTCTTTCTGTTCATGCAATTTATATGTTTAACACATGTTTATAGACAAGCGTTATTAAAAACACAAAGTCTCGGCAACTGGAGGAGGAGAAGCAGTCCGCGGTGGTTTTCAATCACACACTCCAATGCCACTTGTTTTAACTTCCGAAAATTTAATCCAGGAAAAAAAGGCTTACAAACATGGACCAAAATGGCTCCATAACACGCATAAGAATCCAAAAGAAACGAAAGTTAACTAAAAGAAAGCAAATAAACAGTATGAAGTGGTCAAAATTGGTTTTACGCATGCCTATGTGCGTCTGGCACATGCGTCTTCGGGCTCTCCCACGTTGGTTTGTGGATGAAAGCTATATGTTCAGCTGTAATGTCATGTAAAAACAATCTCTATATGACATTTACTCCCAGGTGTGACCAGTTAGGTCCTTAAGATATCAACAGGCTGTATAAAGCTACAACCGTTGCGGCTGTGTGTTTATGCCAAATGCGCAAAGCCCATCCGCGCTTCCCAAAATTGGAGTGAGTACTCATAAATCACGTGAATAACATGAATAAACGTTTTTACTGAATTTTGTTGTGTTTTATACGTTCTATGCTGTCATTTCTCTCTTCTCCTATTGGCAAGGCAAGGCAGAGTGCTTGCAACTGTGTCCTGTGCAGTAGCCATGATATCTGTAATTGCAATTATTACTTTTGCATATGATGACAGCGTGCAAAAGATGCATGGGCTCTGTGGAGAGCTCCGCTCCAGCTGGCTGCTGTGACAGCTCACTGACACTGTATTTCTGCTTAATCAGTTTCAGTCTCGCCAGAGTTACATTAATATCTGTATTTTTATATTTGAAATTCGGGGGATTTTGATAATAGATTATTAAAGTTTGTTTGCGAGGCTGTGGCCTCTGCATGTGCAAAGCTTGTGCGCCAAACTTTAGGGCGTATTTGCGCCGGCATATCATTAGTGCAAAATGTTTTGGGTAAAAAATAGGCTATTAAAAGGAACTGTCGGAATGGCAGTATGTTAAAAAAAACAAAAAACATACCGCCATTCCGACCATAGGAGGAAAAAAGTGTCGGAATGGTGGGAAGTTTGATAAAAAATTAAGTGTCGCCATTCCGACAATTGGAGACCCATGTCGGAATGGCGAGATGTCGGAATGGCAGCATGTAACCATGATGAAGGAGAGACCATTTGAGCAGCACAGCCATTTCGCAGCACAGGGACAGCAGTCCAAGTTACAGGATCTCCCACGTGGTATCACCTGTCACATTGTGTCAAGGCATCAAAAGAAGAAAAAATCACCAAACTCAAGGACAAAAAGACAAAGACTCCGGTGAATGAAGACAGAGGACTGACAAACCAGAAATACAAAAGGATTCTCGATATCAAGATCCAGAAGAAGAGGCTAACAATGCCACAAACACTTACGATGCTGGGAATGATGCCAGCAATGAACAGAGAAGAAGATTCAGTGTCATCAATCTGCATTACGTGCCTCTAATGAGGGGGTGAATATAGAATCCTCAACGATTACAACGTCTCTGGGAACTGTGACAACAACAAGGTTTAAACCATTTTGATATATATTGTAACCTATTGTCTAAGGAATAGTGCTGAAAATGAGGTAAATCTAATCCACCACTGTCCTTGGTCTTCTGTAGGGTTTTTAAACTAATAAGTGGTGGTTTGTTTTTCCACAGAAATTTGGAGATGCATGAATCTAGTGACTTAAACCAAGTAGCAGATGGTTTTATGGGGATCATTGAGAACAAATAGTTAACTTTTGGTAGTATCATCATTTTAATGGATGTAACTCTCCCCATAAGTGATATAGGTAAGGACTTCCAACGAGAGATCGTCCTCTACTGTCTTTAATAATTGCACATAATTTAGCTTTGTTAGCTCTGAGAGCCTGGAGGAAATGTTTATGCCTAAATATCTAATATTTCCTGACTGTAAAGTGATCGCAGGTATATTATGGACCCTACAGTTAATGGGCAGAACTGTGGTCTTAGACCAGTTGATAGAGTAGTCAGAAAGTGCTGAGAATTTATTTATGAGTGTGATCGTGTGACTGAGAGACGTCTGTGAGTTCTGAAGGAAAAGTAATACATCATCAGCATAAAGACTTATTTTATGCTCAATATTTTGGGATTAATTACTCACAAACGGGTAAGAAAAGGTAGTATTGCCAGACCATACATGATCAAAACAGGGAGCGGAGGTGGTTCAGCTGCAAGGTGTGAATGTCTGACTATAGTTTGTAAAAAGCGGGTAAGATAAGGTGCAAATGCCCGACAATGTATGATCAAAAGAGGGAGCGGAGGTTTTCGGCTGCAAGAAGGACTGAATGTCCCCCCAAAATTCCTGAAAAATGGGTAAAAAAAGGGTGCGAATGCCAAACCATACATCATAAAAAGCAGGAGTGGATGTGTTCGGCTACAAGAAGATTTGAATGTCCAGCAATAATTGCTTTAAAACATGAAAGAAAATTTTCGAATATCAAACCGCACATGATCATAAGCGGGAGAGGAGTTGTTCAGCTGCAAGAAGGTGTGAATGTCCACCCATAATTACTGAAAAATGGGTAAAAAAAGGTGAAAATGCCCAACCATACATCATCAAAAGCACGAGTGGATGTGTTCGGCTACAAGAAGGTTTGAATGTCCGACCATAGTTTGTAAAAAGCGGGTAAGAAAAGGTTCGAATGCCCGAACATAGACCATCAAAAGAGGGAGCGGAGGTGTTCCGCTGTAAGAAGGTGTAAATGTCCGACCATAGTTGGTAAAAAGCGGGTAAGAAAAGGTTAAAATACCCGACTGTACACAATCAATAGCGGGAGCGGAGTTGTTTGGCTACAAGAAGGTGTGAAAGTCCGACCACGGTTTGTAAAAAGCGGGTAAGAAAAGGTTCGAATGCCCGAATATATACCATCAAAAGTGGAAGTGGATGGGTTCGGCTGCAAGAAGGTGTGAACGTCCGACCAAATTTTGTAAAAAGCAGTAAAGAAAAGGTTCGAATATCCAACCAAACATAATCAAAAGCGGGAGCAGAGCTGTTCGACTGCAAGTAGGTGTGAATGTCAGATCATAATTTGCAAAAAGCTGATGAGAAAGGGTGAGAATGCCCGGCTATACACCATCAAATGCGGGAGCGGAAGTGTTCGGCTGTGAGTAGGTGTGAATGTCCGACCATAATTGCTGAAAAATGTGTTAGAAGAGACTAGAATGCCGGACAATACATCATCAAATGCGGGAGTGGAGTTGTTCGGCTGTGAGTAGGTGTGAATCTCCGAGCATAGTTTGTAAAAAGGGGGTAAGAATAGGTTCGAATGCCCGAACATACACTATCAAAACAGGGAGCTGAGGTGGCTCAGGTGCAAGGTGTGAATGTCTGACTATAGTTTGTAAATAAGGTGCGAATGCCCAACAATGTATAATCAAAAGAGGGAGCGGAGGTTTTCGGCTACAAGAAGGTTTGAATGTCCGACCATAGTTTGTAAAAAGCGGGTAAGAAAAGGTTCAAATGCCTGACTATACACCATCAAAAGCGGGAGCAGAGGTGTTCCGCTGTAAGACGGTGTGAATGTCCGACCATATTTGGTAATAAGCGGGTAAGAAAAAGTTAAAATACCCGACTGTACACAATCAATAGCGGGAGAGGAGGTGTTCAGCTGCAAGAAGGTGTGAATGTCCACCCATAATTCCTGAAAAATGGGTAAGAAAAGGTGCGAATGCCCAACCATACATTACCAAAAGCAGGTGTGAATGTCAGATCATAATTTGAAAAAAGCTGATGAGAAAGGGTGAGAATGCCCGACTATACACCATCAAATGCGGGAGCGGAGTTGTTCGGCTGTGAGTAAGTGTGAATCTCCGACCATAATTGCAGAAAAATGTGTTAGAAAAGGTAAGAATGCCGGTCCATACATCATCAAAAGTGGGAGAGGTGGTGTTCGGCTGCAAGTAGGTGTGAATGTCCAGCCATAATTACTAACAAACGGGTAAGAAAAGGTAGTATTGCCAGACCATACATGATCAAAACAGGGAGCGGAGGTGGTTCAGCTGCAAGAAGGTGTGAATGTCCGACTAAAGTTCAAATATATTAACAAAAGCGGGAGGAGAGGTCTTCGGATGAGAGTGGTTGAGAATTTCCAACCATAATCTATGAAATGCGGTGAAAAAAAAGGTGTGATAGAACACTAAAAGGTGGAGCGGAAGTGTTCGGCTGCAAGAAGGTGTGAATGTCCGACTATATTTGGTGAAAAGCAGGTGAAGCAAGGTCTGAATGCCCAACCTTACATCATCAAAAGCGAGATCAGAGGTGTTTGGCTGCATGAAGGCCATAGTTTGCCAAAAGCGGGTAAGCTGCGAATGACCGACTAAATATCAACAAAAGGTCTTCGGATGCAAGTGGGTGTGAATATCCCACCATACAAGTATGGTGGAGAGGAAGCTGTGAAGAGCCGACCATAGTTGGCAAAAAGCGGGTGAGAAAAGGTGCGAATGTCCAACCATACATGATCAAAACAGGGAGCGGAGGTGTTTGGCTGTGACAAGGTGTGAATGTCCACCCAAAATTAATGAAAAGCGAGCAACAAGTAGGTTTGAATGCCCAACCATACATCATCAAAAGCAGGAGTGGATGTGTTCGGCTACAAGGTTTGAATGTCCGAGCATAGTTTGTAAAAAGCGGGTAAGTTAAGGTTCGAATGCCCAAACATACACCATCAAAAGAGGGAGCGGAGGTGTTCCGCTGTAAGAAGGTGTGAATGTCCGACCATAGTTGGTAAAAAACGGGTAAGAAAAGGTTAAAATACCCGACTGTACACAATCAATAGCGGGAGCGGATGTGTTTGGCTACAAGAATGTGTGACAGTCCGACCATGGTTTGTAAAAAAACGGGTAAGAAAAGGTGCGAATGCCCGACAATGTATGATCAAAAGAGGGAGCGGAGGTTTTCGGCTACAAGAAGGTTTGAATGTCCGACCATAGTTTGTAAAAAGCGGGTAAGAAAAGGTTCAAATGCCTGACTATACACCATCAAAAGCGGGAGCGGAGGTGTTCCGCTGTAAGACGGTGTGAATGTACGACCATAGTTGGTAAAAAGCAGGTAAGAAAAGGTTAAAATACCTGACTGTACACAATCAATAGCGGGAGCGGAGTTGTTCGGCTACAAGAAGGTGTGAAAGTTCAACCATGGTTTGTAAAAAGCTGCTAAGAAAAGGTTCGAATGCCCGAATATATACCATCAAAAGTTGAAGCGGAGGTGTTCGGCTGCAAGAAGGTGTGAATGTCCAGCCATAATTACTCACAAACGGGTAAGAAAAGGTAGTATTGCCAGACCATACATGATCAAAACAGGGAGCTGAGGTGGTTCAGCTGCAAGGTGTGAATGTCTGACTATAGTTTGTAAAAAGCGGGTAAGACAAGGTGCGAAAAGCCCAACAATGTATGATCAAAAGAGGGAGTGGAGGTCTTCGGCTGCAAGGTCTGAATGTCCAACCATAATTTCTAAAAACCGGGTAAGAAAAGGCTCGAAAGCCCGACTATACACAATCAAAAGCGGGAGCGGGAGGTTTTCAGCTGCAAATCCTTCACTCAAACCAAGTGAAAACTGCTTTGTCCTTCATATTTATCAATGTCTAGATCGACTTCAAAAAAGAACAACATTGTACTTTGTAGTAAAGAAAGAGCAAATCAAAAGTTTTAGGAATCCGAGAATAAGCTTATTTTCATGAGTTCTGCACGATTATTGATTTTACTATAAATGAACGCCTTCACTCAAACTATGTTAAAACTGCTTTGTCCTTCATATTTATCAATGTCTAGATTGACTTCAACAAAGAACAACACTGGATTTTGCAGTAGAAGAAAGAGCAACACTGAAGGATCAGTAATCCGAGAATAATCTTATTTTCATACGTTCTGCATGATTTGGGATTTTATGTATAAGATGAATTCCTTCACTCAAACCAAGTTAAAACTGCTTTGTCCTTCATATTTATCAATGTCTAGATCGACTTCAACAAAGAACAACATTGTATTTTGCAGTAGAAGAAAAAGCAACACTGAAGGATCAGGAATCCGAGAATAAGCTTATTTTCATACGTTCTGCATGATTTGGAATTTTATGTATAAAATGAATTCCTTTACTCAAACTATGTTAAAACTGCTTTGTCCTTCATATTTATCAATGTCTAGATTGACTTCAACAAAGAACAACATTGTATTTTGCAGTAGAAGAAATAGCAACACTGAAGGATCAGGAATCCGAAAACAAGCTTATTTTCATACGTTCTGCTTGATTTGGGATTTTGCTATAAAATTAATTCCTTCACTCAAACAAAGTGGAAACTGCTTTGTTCTTCATATTTATCAATGTCTATATAAATTTCAACAAAGAACAAGGCTGTATTTTTCATTATAGGAAAGAGCAATACTGGAGGATCAGGAATCCGAGAAAAAGCTTACTTTCATGAGTCCTGCACGATTTCGGATTTTCCTATAAAATGAATTGCTTTGCTCAAACCAAGTTAAAATTGCTTTGTCCTTCATAGTTATCCATGTCTAAAATGTATCAAGCATAAAGTTCCTCATATTACCCTGAATGAGAAAGAAGCATCCCTTTGGTTGAGCAATACGTTCCTTATGCGGAGTTATGCATGATTTCGGATTTTGCTATAAAATTCATTCCTTCACACCTTTTTTTTTCACCACATTTTATAGATTATGGTTGGAAATTCTCAACCACTCTAATCCGAAGACCTCTCCTCCCGCTTTTGTTAATATATTTGAACTTTAGTTAGACATTCACCCCTTTTTGCAGCTAAACCACCTCCGCTCCCTGTTTTGATCAGGTATGGTCTGGCAATGCTACATTTTCTTACCCGTTTGTGAGTAATTATGGCTGGATATTCACACCTACTTGCAGCTGAACACAATCTCTCTCGCTTTTAATTATGTTTGGATATTCGAACCTTTTCTTTACTGCTTTTTGCCAACTTTGGTCGGACGTTCACTTCTTCTTGCAGCCGAACACCTCCGCTTCCGCTTTTGATGGTATATATTCGGGCATTCGAACCTTTTCTTACCAGCTTTTTACAAACCATGGTTGGACTTTCACACCTTCTTGTAGCCGAAAACCTCCGCTCCCTCTTTTGATCATACATTGTCGGGCATTCGCACCTTTTCTTACCCGTTTTTTACAAACCATGGTCGGACTTTCACACATTCTTGTAGCCAAACACATCCGCTCCCGCTATTGATTGTGTACAGTCGGGTATTTTAACCTTTTCTTACCCGCTTTTTACCAACTATGGTTGGACATTCACACCGTCTTACAGCGGAACATCTCCGCTCCCGCTTTTGATGGTGTATAGTCAGTCATTTGAACCTTTTCTTACCCGCTTTTTACAAACTATGGTCGGACATTCAAACCTTCTTGTAGCCGAAAACCTCTGCTCCCTCTTTTGATTATACATTGTCGGGCATTCGCACCTTATCTTACCCGCTTTGTACAAACTATAGTCAGACATTCACACCTTGGTGTTGAACCACCTCAGCTCCCTGTTTTGATCATGTATGGTCTTGCAATACTACTTTTTCTTACCCGTTTGTGAGTAATTATGGCTGGACATTCACACCTACTTGCAGTCGAACAGCTCTGCTCCCGCTTTTGATTATGTTTGGTTGGATATTCTAACCTTTTCTTAACTGCTTTTTACAAACTTTGGTCGGACGTTCACACCTTCTTGCAGCCGAACACCTCCGCTTCCGCTTTTGATGGTATATATTCGGGCATTCGAACCTTTTATTACCAGCTTTTTACAAACCATGGTTGGACTTTCACACCTTCTTGTAGCCGAACAACTCCGCTCCCCCTATTGATTGTGTACAGTCGGGTATTTTAACCTTTTCTTACCCGCTTTTTACCAACTATGGTCGGACATTCACACCGTCTTACAGCGGAACACCTCCGCTCCCTCTTTTGATGGTGTATAGTCAGGCATTTGAATCTTTTCTTACCCGCTTTTTACAAACTATGGTCGGACATTCAAACCTTCTTGTAGCCAAAAACCTCCGCTCCCTCTTTTGATCATACATTGTCGGGCATTCGCACCTTTTCTTACCCGTTTTTTACAAACCATGGTCGGACTTTCACACCTTCTTGTAGCCAAACACATCCGCTCCCGCTATTGATTGTGTACAGTCGGGTATTTTAACCTTTTCTTACCCACTTTTTACCAACTATGGTCGGACATCCATACCTTCTTACAGCGGAACACCTCCGCTTCCTCTTTTGATGGTATATATTCGGGCATTCGAACCTTTTCTTACTCGCTTTTTACAAACTATGCTCGGACATTCAAATCTTCTTCTAGCCGAACACATCCACTCCTTCTTTTGATGATGTATGCTTGGGTATTCAAACCTAATTCTTTGCCCGCTTTTCATTAATTTTGGGTGGACATTCACACCTTGTCACAGCCAAACACCTCCGCTCCCTGTTTTGATCATGTATGGTTGGACATTCGCACCTTTTCTCACCCGCTTTTTGCAAATTATGGTTGGCTGTTCACAGCTTCCTCTCCACCATACTTTTATGGTGGGATGTTCACACCCAGTTGCATCCGAAGACCTCCGCCCCCACTTTTGTTGATATTTAGTTGGTCATTCTCAGCTTACCCGCTTTTGGCAAACTATGGCCTTCTTGCAGCCAAACACCTCTGATCTCGCTTTTGATGATGTAAGGTTGGGCATTCAGACCTTGCTTCACCTGCTTTTCACCAAATATAGTCGGACATTCACACCTTCTTGCAGCCGAACACTTCCGCTCCACCTCTTAGTGTTCTATCACACCTTTTTTTCACCAAATTTTATAGATTATGGTTGGAAATTCTCAACCACTCTCATCCGAAGACCTCTCCTCCCGCTTTTGTTAATATATTTGAACTTTAGTCGGACATTCACACCTTCTTGCAGCTGAACCACCTCCGCTCCCTGTTTTGATCATGTATGGTCTGGCAATACTACCTTTTCTTACCCGTTTGTGAGTAATTATGGCTGGACATTCACACTTACTTGCAGCCGAACACCACCTCTCTCGCTTTTGATGATGTATGGACCGGCATTCTTACCTTTTCTAACACATTTTTCAGAAATTACAGTCGGAGATTCACACCTACTCACAGCCGAACAACTCCGCTCCCGCATTTGATGGTGTGCAGTCGGACATTCTCACCCTTTCTCATCAGCTTTTTGCAAATTATGATCTGACATTCACACCTACTTGCAGTCGAAAAGCTATGCTCCCGCTTTTGATTATGTTTGGTTGGATATTCAAACCTTTTCTTAACTGCTTTTTACAAACTTTGGTTGGACGTTCACACCTTCTTGTAGCCGAACACATCCACTCCTGCTTTTGATGATGTATGGTTGGGCATTCGCACCTTTTTTTTACCCATTTTTCAGGAATTATGGGTGGACATTCACACCTTCTTGCAGCTGAACACCTCTCCTTCTTATGATCATTTGCGGATGATATTCAAAAATTTTCTTTCATGTTTTAAAGCAATTATTGATGGACATTCAGACCTTCTTGCAGCTGAACCACTCTGCTCCCGCTTTTGATTATGTTTGGTTGGATATTCGAAACTTTTCTTAACTGCTTTTTACAAACTTTGGTAGGACGTTCAAACTTTCAAGCAGCCGAACACCTCCGCTTCTGCTTTTGATGTTGTATATTCGGGCATACAAACCTTTTCTTACCCACTTTTTACAAACCATGGTCAGACTTTCACTCTTTGTTGCTGAACAACTCCGCTCCCTCTTTTGATTGTGTACAGTCGGGTATTTTCACCTTTTCTTACCTGCTTTTTACAAACTTTGGTCGGACATTCAAACCTTCTTGTAGCCGAACACATCCACTCCTGCTTTTGATGATGTATGGTTGGGCATTCGCACCTTTTCTTACCCATTTTTCAGCAATTATTGGTGGACATTAAGACCTTCTTGCAGCTGAACACCTCTGCTCCCTCTTTTGATCATACATTGTCGGGCATTCGCACCTTGTCTTACCCGCTTTTTACAAACTTTAGTCAGACATTCACACCTTGCAGCTGAACCACCTCCGCTCCCTGTTTTGATCATGTATGGTCTGGCAATACTACCTTTTCTTACCCATTTGTGAGTAATTATGGCTGGACATTCACACCTACTTGCAGCCGAACACCACCTCTCCCGCTTTTGATGATGTATTGTCCGGCATTCTAGTCTCTTCTAACACATTTTTCAGCAATTATGGTCGGACATTCACACCTACTCACAGCCGAACACTTCCGCTCCCGCATTTGATGGTGTATAGCCGGGCATTCTCACTTTTTTTTCTCAGCTTTTTGCAAATTATGATCTGACATTCACACCTACTTGCAGTCGAACAGCTCTGCTCCCGCTTTTGATTATGTTTGGTTGGATATTCAAACCTTTTCTTAACTGCTTTTTACAAACTTTGGTTGGACGTTCACACCTTCTTGTAGCCGAACACATCCACTCCTGCTTTTGATGATGTATGGTTGGGCATTCGCACCTTTTTTTTACCCATTTTTCAGGAATTATGGGTGGACATTCACACCTTCTTGCAGCTGAACACCTCTCCTTCTCATGATCATTTGCGGATGATATTCAAAAATTTTCTTTCATGTTTTAAAGCAATTATTGATGGACATTCAGACCTTCTTGCAGCTGAACCACTCTGCTCCCGCTTTTGATTATGTTTGGTTGGATATTCGAAACTTTTCTTAACTGCTTTTTACAAACTTTGGTAGGACGTTCAAACTTTCAAGCAGCCGAACACCTCCGCTTCTGCTTTTGATGTTGTATATTCGGGCATACAAACCTTTTCTTACCCACTTTTTACAAACCATGGTCAGACTTTCACTCTTTGTTGCTGAACAACTCCGCTCCCTCTTTTGATTGTGTACAGTCGGGTATTTTCACCTTTTCTTACCTGCTTTTTACAAACTTTGGTCGGACATTCAAACCTTCTTGTAGCCGAACACATCCACTCCTGCTTTTGATGATGTATGGTTGGGCATTCGCACCTTTTCTTACCCATTTTTCAGCAATTATTGGTGGACATTAAGACCTTCTTGCAGCTGAACACCTCTGCTCCCTCTTTTGATCATACATTGTCGGGCATTCGCACCTTGTCTTACCCGCTTTTTACAAACTTTAGTCAGACATTCACACCTTGCAGCTGAACCACCTCCGCTCCCTGTTTTGATCATGTATGGTCTGGCAATACTACCTTTTCTTACCCATTTGTGAGTAATTATGGCTGGACATTCACACCTACTTGCAGCCGAACACCACCTCTCCCGCTTTTGATGATGTATTGTCCGGCATTCTAGTCTCTTCTAACACATTTTTCAGCAATTATGGTCGGACATTCACACCTACTCACAGCCGAACACTTCCGCTCCCGCATTTGATGGTGTATAGCCGGGCATTCTCACTTTTTTTTCTCAGCTTTTTGCAAATTATGATCTGACATTCACACCTACTTGCAGTCGAACAGCTCTGCTCCCGCTTTTGATTATGTTTGGTTGGATATTCAAACCTTTTCTTAACTGCTTTTTACAAACTTTGGTCGGACGTTCACACCTTCTTGCAGCCAAACACCTCCGCTTCCGCTTTTGATGGTATATATTCGGGCATTCGAACCTTTTCTTAGCAGCTTTTTACAAACCGTGGTCGGACTTTCACACCTTCTTGTAGCCGAACAACTCCGCTCCCGCTATTGATTGTGTACAGTCGGGTATTTTAACCTTTTCTTACCCGCTTTTTACCAACTATGGTCGGACATTTACACCTTCTTACAGCGGAACACCTCCGCTCCCTCTTTTGATGGTCTATGTTTGGGCATTCGAACCTTTTCTTACCCGCTTTTTACAAACTATGGTCGGACATTCAAACCTTCTTCTAGCCGAACACATCCACTCCTGCTTTTGATGATGTATGGTTTGGCATTCGCACCCTTTTTTTACCCATTTTTCAGGAATTATGGGTGGACATTCAGACCTTCTTGCAGCCGAAAACCTCCGCTCCCGCTTTTGATCATGCATTGTCGGGCATTCGCACCTTGTCTTACCCGCTTTTTATAAACTTTAGTTGGACATTCACACCTTCTTGCAGCTGAACCACCTCCGCTCCCTGTTTTGATCATGTATGGTCTGGCAATACTGCCTTTTCTTACCCGTTTGTGAGTAATTATGGCTGGACTTTCACACCTACTTGCAGTCGAACAGCTCTTCTCCCGCTTTTGAGTATGTTTGGTTGGATATTCGAACCTTTTCTTAACTGCTTTTTACAAACTTTGGTCGGACGTTCACACCTTCTTGCAGCCGAACACCTCCGCTTCCGCTTTTGATGGTATATATTCGGGCATTCGAACCTTTTCTTACCAGCTTTTTACAAACCATGGTTGGACTTTCACACCTTCTTGTAGCCGAACAACTCCGCTCCCGCTATTGATTGTGTATTGTCAGGCATTTGAACCTTTTCTTACCCTCTTTTTACAAACCATGGTCGGACTTTCAAACCTTCTTGTAGCCCAACACATCCACTCCTGCTTTTGATGATGTATGTTTGGGCATTCGCACCTTTTCTTACCCATTTTTCAGTAATTATGGGTGGACATTCACACCTTCTTGCAGCTGAACACCTCCTCTCCCGCTTATGCTGGTGTATAGTCGGGCTTTCAAGCCTTTTCTTACCCGGTTTTTACAAATTATAGTTGGACATTCAGACCTTCTTACAGCCGAAAACCTCCACTCCCTCTTTTGATCATACATTGTCGGGCATTAGCACCTTTTCTTACCCGCTTTTTCCAAACCATAGTCGTACTTTCACATCTTTTAGTAGATGAACAACTCCGCTCCCGCTATTGATTGTGTACAGTCGGGTATTTTAACCTTTTCTTACCCACTTTTTACCAACTATGGTCGGACATTCACACCTTCTCACAGCGGAACACCTCCGCTCCCTCTTTTGATGGTGTATGTTTGGGCATTCGAACCTTTTCTTACCCGCTTTTTACAAACTATGCTCGGACATTCAAACCTTCTTGTAGCCGATCACATCGACTCCTTCTTTTGATGATGTATGCTTGGGCATTCAAACCTACTTTTTGCCCGCTTTTCATTAATTTTGGGTGGACATTCACACCTTGTCACAGCCAAACACCTCCGCTCCCTGTTTTGATCATGTATGGTTGGACATTCGCACCTTGTCTCACCCGATTTTTGCAAACTATGGTCGGCTGTTCACAGCTTCCTCTCCACCATACTTGTATGGTGGGATATTCACACCCACTTGCATCCGAAGACCTTTTGTTGATATTTAGTCGGTCATTCGCAGCTTACCCGCTTTTGGCAAACTATGGCCTTCATGCAGCCAAACACCTCTGATCTCGCTTTTGATGATGTAAGGTTGGGCATTCAGACCTTGCTTCACCTGCTTTTCACCAAATATAGTCGGACATTCACACCTTCTTGCAGCCGACCACTTCCGCTCCACCTTTTAGTGTTCTATCACACCTTTTTTTTCACCGCATTTTATAGATTATGGTTGGAAATTCTCAACCACTCTCATCCGAAGACCTCTCCTCCCGCTTTTGTTAATACATTTGAACTTTAGTCGGACATTCACACCTTCTTGCAGCTGAACCACCTCCGCTCCCTGTTTTGATCATGTATGGTCTGGCAATACTACCTTTTCTTACCCGTTTGTTAGTAATTATGGCTGGACATTCACACCTACTTGCAGCCGAACACCACCTCTCCCACTTTTGATGATGTATGGACCGGCATTCTTACCTTTTCTAACACATTTTTCAGCAATTATGGTCGGACATTCACACTTACTCACAGCCGAACAACTCCGCTCCCGCATTTGATGGTGTATAGTCGGGCATTCTCACCCTTTCTCATCAGCTTTTTGCAAATTATGATCTGACATTCACAACTGCTTTTGATAATGTATGGTTGGGCATTCGCACCTTTTCTTACCCATTTTTCAGTAATTATGGGTGGACATTCACACCTTCTTGCAGCTGAACACCTCCTCTCCCGCTATTGATTGTGTACAGTCGGGTATTTTAACCTTTTCTTACCCGCTTTTTACCAAATATGGTCGGACATTCACACCGTCTTACAGCGGAACACCTCTGCTCCCGCCTTTGATGGTGTATAGTCAGGCATTTGAACCTTTTCTTACCCGCTTTTTACAAACTATGGTCGGACATTCAAACCTTCTTGTAGCCGAAAACCTCCGCTCCCTCTTTTGATTATACATTGTTGGGCATTCGCACCTTATTTACAAACTATAGTCAGACATTCACACCTTGCAGCTGAGCCACCTCAGCTCCCTGTTTTGATAGTGTATGTTCGGGCATTCGAACCTATTCTTACCCCCTTTTTACAAACTATGCTCGGAGATTCACACCTACTCACAGCCGAACAACTCCGCTCCCGCATTTGATGATGTCTTGTCCGGCATTCTAGTCTCTTCTAACACATTTTTCAGCAATTATGGTCGGACATTCACACCTACTCACAGCCGAACACTTCCGCTCCCGCATTTGATGGTGTATAGCCGGGCATTCTCACCCTTTCTCATCAGCTTTTTGCAAATTATGATCTGACATTCACACCTACTTGCAGTCGAACAGCTCTGCTCCCGCTTTTGATTATGTTTGGTTGGATATTCGAACCTTTTCTTAACTGCTTTTTACAAACTTTGGTCGGACGTTCACACCTTCTTGCAGCCAAACACATCCACTTCCACTTTTGATGGTATATATTCGGGCATTCGAACCTTTTCTTACCCGCTTTTTACAAACCGTGGTCGGACTTTCACACCTTCTTGTAGCCAAACAACTCCGCTCCCGCTATTGATTGTGTACAGTCGGGTATTTTAACCTTTTCTTACCCGCTTTTTACCAACTATGGTCGGACATTTACACCTTCTTACAGCGGAACACCTCCGCTCCCTCTTTTGATGGTCTATGTTCGGGCATTCGAACCTTTTCTTACCCGCTTTTTACAAACTATGGTCGGACATTCAAACCTTCTTGTAGCCGAACACATCCACTCCTGCTTTTGATGATGTATGGTTGGGCATTTTCACCTTTTATTAATTATTACTCCCCCCTGAGCTGTCACCTTATCGTGGTGGGGGAGTTTGCGTGCCCCAATGAGTCTGGGAGCTATGTTGCCCGGGGCTTTAAGCCCCTGGTAGGGTCACCCAAGGCAAACAGATCCTAGATGAGGGACCAGACAAAGAACAGCTCAAAAGACTCCTTATGATGAACAAAAAATTTGGACCTCGTGATCCCTTGCCCGGATATGGGACACCGGGGCCTCCCCTCGGAGCCAGGCCCGGGGGTGGGGCCCGGCAGCGGGCGCCTGGTGGCCGGGTCTGTGCCCATGGGGCTCGGTCGGGCATAGCCCGAAATGATTACGTGGGTCCCCCTTCCGACGGGCTCACCACCCGTGGGAGGGGCCAAGGGGGTCGGGTGCGATGTGAGCTGGGTAGCAGCCGAAGGCTGAGGCCTTGGCGGTCTGATCCTCGGCTACTGAAGCTAGCTCTTGGGACGTGGAATGTCACCTCTCTGTTGGGGAAGGAGCCGGAGCTGGTGCGCGAGGCTGAGCGGTTCCGGCTAGATATAGTCGGACTCACCTCGACGCACGGCTTGGGCTCTGGAACCAGTCCTCTTGAGAGGGGTTGGACTCTCTTCCCCTCTGGAGTTGTCCGTGGTGAGAGGCGCAGAGCAGGTGTGGGCATACTTATTGCCCCCCGGCTGTGTGCCAGTACATTGGGGTTTACCCCAGTGAACGAGAGGGTAGCCTCCCTCCGCCTTCGGGTGGAGGGACGAGTCCTGACTGTTGTTTGTGCCTATGCGCCAAACAGCAGTTCAGAGTACCCACCCTTTTTGGAGTCTCTGGGGGAGGCACTGGAGAATGCTCCTACCGGAGACTCCCTCGTTCTGCTGGGGGACTTCAATGCTCACGTGGGCAATGACAGTGAGACCTGGAGGGGTGGGATTGGGAGGAACGGCCCCCCCGATCTGAACCAGAGTGGTGTTATGTTGTTGGACTTCTGTGCTGGTCATGGACTGTCCATAACGAACACCATGTTCAGACATAAGGGTGTCCATATGTGCACTTGGCACCAGGACACCCTTGGCCGCAGTTCGATGATCGACTTTGTGGTTGTATCATCGGACTTGCGGCCGTATGTCCTGGACACTCGGGTGAAGAGAGGGGCGGAGCTGTCAACTGATCACCACCTGGTGGTGAGTTGGCTCCGCTGGTGGGGGAGGATGCCGATCAGACCTGGCAGGCCCAAACGTATTGTGAGGGTCTGCTGGGAGCGTTTGTCAGAATCCCCCGTCAGAAGGAGCTTTAACTCCCACCTCCGGCAGAGCTTCAACCATATCCCGGGGGAGGTGGGGGACATTGAGTCCGAATGGGCCATGTTCCGTGACTCCATTGCCGAGGCAGCTGATCGGAGTTGTGGCCGTAAGGTGGTCGGTGCCTGTCGTGGCGGCAACCCTCGAACCTGCTGGTGGACACCAGTGGTGAGGGAGGCCGTCAAGCTGAAGAAGGAGTCCTATCGGGCCTTTTTGGCCAGTGGGACCCTGGAAGCAGCTGATAGGTACCGACAGGCCAGACGGGCTGCGGCTTCGGCGGTTGCTGAGGCAAAAACTCGGGCCTGGGAGGAGTTCGGTGAGACCATGGAGAACGATTTCCGGACGGCCTCGAAGAGATTCTGGTCCACCATCCGGCGTCTCAGGGGGGGGAAGCGGCTCACAGTCAACACTGTTTACAGTGGGGACGGGGCTTTGCTGACCTCAACTAGGGATGTTGTGAGTCGGTGGGGGGAGTACTTGGAGGAACTCCTCAATCCTACCAACACGTGCTCGGAAGAGGCAGAGTCGGAGAGCTCGGAGACGGGGCCTCCCATTTCTGGGGCTGAGGTTGCCGAGGTGGTCAAAAAGCTCCTCTGTGGCAAGGCCCCGGGGGTGGATGAGGTCCGTCCTGAGTTTCTCAAGGCTCTGGATGTTGTAGGGCTGTCTTGGCTGACACGCCTCTGCAGCATCGCGTGGACATCGGGGACAGTGCCTCTGGACTGGCAGATTGGGGTGGTGGTCCCCCTCTTTAAAAAGGGGGACCGGAGGGTGTGTTCCAACTATAGGGGTATCACACTCCTCAGCCTCCCTGGCAAGGTCTATTCGGGGGTATTGGAGAGGAGGATCCGTCGGATAATCGAGCCTCGGATTCAGGAGATGCAGTGTGGCTTTCGTCCTGGCCGTGGAACAGTGGACCAGCTCTATACCCTCGGCAGGATCCTGGAGGGTGCATGGGAGTTCGCCCAACCAGTCTACATGTGTTTTGTGGACTTGGAGAAAGCGTTCGACCGTGTCCCTCGTGGAGTCCTGTGGGGGGTGCTCCGGGAATATGGAGTGCCGGACCCCTTGATAGGGGCCGTTCGGTCTCTGTATGACCGGTGCCAGAGTTTGGTCCGCATTGCCGGCAGTAAGTCGGATACATTTCCGGTGAGAGTTGGACTCCGTCAGAGCTGCCCTTTGTCACCGATTCTGTTCCTAACTTTTATGGACAGAATTTCTAGGCGCAGCCAGGGTGTTGAGGGTGTCCGATTTGGCGACCTCAGAATCGGGTCTCTGCTTTTTGCAGATGATGTGGTTCTTTTAGCGTCGTCAGGCCGTGACCTTCAACTCTCACTGGAGCGATTCGCAGCCGAGTGTGAAGCGGCTGGGATGAGAATCAGCACCTCCAAATCCGAGACTATGGTTCTCAGCCGGAAAAGGGTGGAATGCTCTCTCCGGGTCGGGAATGAGATCCTTCCCCAAGTGGAGGAGTTCAAGTATCTCGGGGTCTTGTTCACGAGTGAGGGACGAATGGAGCGGGAGATTGACGGGCGGATCGGTGCGGCGTCTGCAGTGTTGCGGGCTCTGCACCGACCCGTCGTTGTGAAGAGGGAGCTGAGCCAGAAGGCAAAGCTCTCTACTTACTGGTCAATCTACGTTCCCATCCTCACCTATGGTCACGAGTTGTGGGTAGTGACCGAAAGAACAAGATCGCGAATACAAGCGGCCGAAATGGGTTTCCTCCGCAGGGTGTCTGGGCTCTCCCTTAGAGATAGGGTGAGAAGCTCAGTCATCCGGGAGGGGCTCGGAGTAGAACCGCTGCTCCTCCGCATTGAGAGGAGTCAGATGAGGTGGCTCGGGCATCTGGTTAGGATGCCCCCTGGGCGCCTCCCTGGGGAGGTGTTCCGGGCACGTCCCACTGGGAGGAGACCCCGGGGAAGACCCAGGACACGCTGGAGAGACTATGTCTCTCGGCTGGCCTGGGAACGCCTCGGGGTCCCCCCGGAAGAGCTGGAAGAAGTGGCCGGGGACAGAGACGTCTGGGTTTCTCTGCTCAAGCTGCTGCCCCCGCGACCCGACCCCCGGATAAGCGGCAGATGATGGATGGATGGATTACCTATTTTTCAGTAATTATGGGTGGACATTCACACCTTCTTGCAGCTGAACAACTCCTCTCCGCTTATGATCATGTGCGGTTTGATATTCGAAAATTTTCTTTCATGTTTTAAAGCAATTATTGATGGACATTCAAATCTTCTTGTAGCCGAACACATCCACTCCTGCTTTTGATGATGTATGGTTTGGCATTCGCACCCTTTTTTTACCCATTTTTCAGGAATTTTGGGTGGACATTCAGACCTTCTTGCAGCCGAAAACCTCCGCTCCCTCTTTTGATCATACATTGTCGGGCATTCGCACCTTATCTTACCCGCTTTTTACAAACTATAGTCAGACATTCACACCTTGCAGCTGAACCACCTCCGCTCCCTGTTTTGATCATGTATGGTCTGGCAATACTACCTTTTCTTACCCGTTTGTGAGTAATTAATCCCAAAATATTGAGCATAAAATAAGTCTTTATGCTGATGATGTATTACTTTTCCTTCAGAACTCACAGACGTCTCTCAGTCACACAATCACACTCGTAAATAAATTCTCAGCACTTTCTGACTACTCTATCAACTGGTCTAAGACCACAGTTCTGCCCATTAACTGTAGGGTCCATAATATACCTGCGATCACTTTACAGTCAGGAAATATTAGATATTTAGGCATAAACATTTCCTCCAGGCTCTCAGAGCTAACAAAGCTAAATTATGTGCAATTATTAAAGACAGTAGAGGACGATCTCTCGTTGGAAGTCCTTACCTATATCACTTATGGGGAGAGTTACATCCATTAAAATGATGATACTACCAAAAGTTAACTATTTGTTCTCAATGATCCCCATAAAACCATCTGCTACTTGGTTTAAGTCACTAGATTCATGCATCTCCAAATTTCTGTGGAAAAACAAACCACCACGTATTAGTTTAAAAACCCTACAGAAGACCAAGGACTGTGGTGGATTAGATTTACCTCATTTTCAGCACTATTCCTTAGCCAATAGGTTACAGTATATATCAAAATGGTTTAAACCTAGCCCAATAGATGAACCATGGATAAATATAGAACAAGCATTGTGTGATAATCTGGAAATCTCTGACCTGCCACTTATTAGTCAAAACGTAAAAAATCACAAATGTTTCAAAAGCATTAACATCATCACCTCTCTGAGAGCCTGGTGGGAATTTCTTAAAATAACAAAATCCTCACTTGTCCCGTGTAAGCTTACACCCATCTGGAACAATCCTCACATACTGCAAAACAAAAAAATGCTAAACTTTACTCTGTGGAAGATCAAAGGAATCAAACATCTGGAACATATAATCCAAAATGGAAATTTTATTTCATTTGATGAGCTCATATCACAACATGAGATAAGCAGCAATAATTTCCTAGAATATCAACAACTTAAGTCTATAATAACAAAGAAATATATCCTCCACCAACGAGACTTACAACTCCCGATTAGGGTAGCAGAATTTCTAAGCATCTGCACCCCAAAACTACTATCAAAAATATATAAATTATTGTCTAAGATAGATGACACAATGTCTCCTCCATCCTCAAAATGGGAGGCAGATTTATCCATCAGTTCTAGTCATAGCTTCTGGCCACAAATATGTTTGAACACCTTCAGAATGACTCGAAATCCTAATTTACAGCTCATACAATACAAAATCCTTCATAGAACACACTATACAGGACAAAGGATGTTCAGGATGGGTCTAACACACTCAAACATCTGATCACATTGCACAGATAACACACCTGATGATTATGCACACGCTTTGTGGTTTTGTGCGCCTGTCCAGAAGTTCTGGCTTGAAGTCTGTGAGGACCTATCAACATGGCTAAAGTGTAGCATCCCTGCATGCCCCACACTGTGCATACTGGGTGACTTAGACAACATCAACATGGAAATTAACTCAGCACACATGGTTCTCACAGTGTTATGTATCGCAAAGAAAACTATTCTCATGAACTGGAAAGCGAAAAACAATATGTGTATTAACCAGTTTAGAAATTTTCTTTTAGATTATATTAGCATGGAAACAATGTCTGCCTCCTCAAAACATCAATTGGCTGAATTTCATTCTCTCTGGTCCCCTCTGATTAGCTTTATCACATAGTGGTGGTGGTGGGTTGCTGTCCCGTCGCTCTGGGCGGTTGGGTGTGTGCTGGGGGGGGCTGTGTGGCTTCGGGCGTCTGGTGGTCTCTTGGGTGGTGGGGACCGGGTTGGTCATTGCTGGGGGGAACTGTGTGTCGGGCTTGGAGGGCAGTTTTGGGGGCTTGCGGGTGGGGCTGTCTTGCGGTGTGGGGCGGGGTCCCTTAGGGGCCTTGAGGTGGTGGCTGCTGGCTCTATGCCGGGTGGCCGGCCCGCTCTGGTGTGCGTGGTGGTGGTGGGCCTGGGCCCTGGGGGCTGGGCGCTCCAAGGTGTCCGCAGATGGTTGTTTTTTTTTCAGGGTGTTGGGGCGTGCGGTTGGGGGGGGGGGGGGGGGGGTGCTTTTCGCTTGGGTGATGGTGGGTCTCAGGCCTGGGCTGCTGCGACTGGTGTGACCGGGTGGTTTGTTTGTTTGTTTTTTGTTGTTGTTTGTTTGTTTTTTGTAGAGGTCCTCCAGGGTGGGGTTGGGTTGAGTAGGGTGGGGCGGGATGGGTACCTTCTGGGGGTAGAGTAGCTCCCGGAATATGGCCCCGAGCCTGGTGGACATCAGGCCCTCCTGCCCTGTGTTGGCTCCCAGGTAGCGGGGATGCCTATAGCAGCCAGTCCCTGGCTGCCCCCTCTGAGGGAGAGTAGCTCCCCCGGTGTATATCCCCATACCCCTCTCCCTTCTGGCTCCTGTACACAGCACACACTCACACATGAAGGGTTTTGGGGGCGTGTGTGTTCGGTGGTGTGTAGTGGATGGGGCCACGTAGGTGGTGCCCTTTTGTTGCACTTTGCAGTTCCCCGCCCCTGTGTTAGACATTACTACTTATCAAACACACTCACACACACACATTAGGTCTTGGGGGGTGGTTACACTGAGTGGCATCTGGTGGGCGGGGCTCTTTGGGTATGTAGGCTGCCCAGAGGGCTGCGCTCCCAGTTCTATAAGTTTGGCTGCCCCTCAATTTTAATTGCTCACTATTAGAAAATATTGAAGAGTCAGAAGGGTGGGGGGAGGGGTCTTCTTCGCACACCCCTGCTTCCTTGTTGCTGCTCGGGGCGGGAGGGGCCAGGAGGATTAATTAATTGTTCTGCTGGTTCGGGGTCTGTGGTGGCTGGGGGGCTGCTGGCCCCCTGGTGTGCCCGCTGCACTACACCCCAGTGGAGTCGAGGGAGGGAGGACGTGTGGATGTGTGGTAATGATTGGGCCTGGATCTGGGACTTGCTGTTGCCTGGCCTGCCTGTGCTTCTCCCGATGGGGGGGCAGCGTTGCCTCTCCCCGCTGCTCGCGACTTCACCCACCTGTGGGCACGTCTTGACTCCCAGGGCACTTGGCCAGGCGCTGACCCACTGTGTGGCTGTCTGGGGCGCTTGGCCCTCCTGGGTATTGGGTGGGGCCTCTGCCGGGGGGTTTGGGGGCGCTCGGGCTCCTGGGGCCCGGGTCCAGTGCACGGCCCATGTCTGGGCGGCTGGGGCCTGGCGGGGTCGGTGGGCTGTTGCCCCTGGCTCCCGGAGGGCTTCTGCCCTATGCTTATGGGGGCTCTTTCCGGGGGCTTCCTCTGCAGTCTTCTGGGTGGATGCGTGGTTGCCCCTGCGGTGGGCTTCCTGGGTTCTATGCTCTGTGGGGGCTGCTGGTGGCCTGGGTCTTGTGGCCCTCTCTGTCTGCTTCTGATTGCTTGGGGGGGCTGTGGATTGTGGCCCTGTACGCTTATACACTCATAACTAAGCACGGTTATCATGTAGGTCCTGTGCCATGGGTGTTGCATATTCTCACACACACACACACACATTCATTAGTCCAGTAGCATGGTCACTAAGCAGTTGTGTGTCATGTCGTCTCAGGTCATCTATATCCATAGCTGTGTTGTATGCGATTGCCACTTCTTGTGCTTGTTTTTCTTTGTTTGTGTGTTTGTTTTTTCTCTGCTTGTCTGCTTTCAGGTGCTCCTGGTGGCGCTAAGGCTGTATTCCCCTCAGAGGCCATGGATTGCTGTCTGTTTTGTTTTTTACAGGTGTAGCAGCTGGTTGTCTGGTTTTTGTTTCTATTTTTTTCTGTTTCCTCTTCTTTCCTCTTCTTCTTTCCTTGTCCCCCGGTTCGGTTAATTTCTATTACATGTCATATATTGTAAACAGAAATAAATAAATGGGCATCAAAGGGAGCTTTACATTTATAAAACTTCCCTTGGCAAAGCAAATCATTTTGGCATCAAAGGTATTCAGACTACAATTCTGCTGCCATAATGCTGAACAGGACAAGGGGAAAAAAAAAAAAAAGTAAAGAATACAGTTCTGCCGAAAGCCAGGGACTAGACCTGTTCTAAGTTCTATACTTTTTAAAAGGGGTGTGTTTATCAACTATGGAATTAGAAGATTTACAAAAATGGTCAAGTGCTAGATCTTCATCTGGGATTTTAACAGTGTCATGAGTATAACTATTCAACAGATCAGTTTAAAAAAAAGCCTGCTCATGGAGATGTTTCAGGATCTGGATACCAAGCGTGGACCTAATGTTTTCATTTTTGCAATTCTGATACAGGCTATTGAGCAGTGATAACTAACACCAAGTTCAGACACTGCGGATTTTCTACCTTTGATTTGTTAAGATTGAGCCAATCAGGCTTGAAGGATCTCTTAAGTTTGGTTTTGTAGGATCAGTAATTACCTGAGAAAGGTTGATATCGGTACACACCTTTTTTTAAATGATCAGAGGCAGAGTTCAACTTGTTTAAATTAAAATTGCCACACAGAGATTGGGTTTAGGCCACATGCACACAGAATGACATCAACAAATATAAGAAATATTAAACATTTACACATAGATTTTTGAATACATGTAGAGGAATGATACTTTGAAATGTGCTCATTGCGGAGTTATGATCAGTTGAGTAAGAAGGTTGAACTATTCTGGGAAAGAGGTTCTATTCCCAGCATCATGATGGACACTCCTGATATAGAAGGTTTCGCTAACGCATTGGAATTGTTTTACTATTTTCATATGCATGTGCAATGAAGAATTGCTTGCTGGTGATAAATGCAAAGAAGAACAGCTTACACATAGATGCTCACATATAGGCTGCTGAATGCAATGAAGACCTGCTTATCCAGTAAAGTTCAATGTCAATGTGTAATATTCAATTAGAGTTTGCAAAACAGTGAAGTTAAACAATGAATGGGTCCATAGTCGGTATGAGAAGACTACAGGAATATTTACCTGGGTGTACGTTCAAACAGAGATGAGAAAATTGCGATAAATAATTGCTTGTTTGTTTGTTAGTATGTATATGAATGTTATGTGTATAAACTGTGTTGAGTTATAGTTACTCAGTAGTGTCTCAGTGAAACAACCGACGGGGGAAGCCTTGCGGTGACAACAAAAGCAGTGTTTTACTGATCAGTCAAGTTGCTCCAGTGTACTCCATACAAACTGGTTGGCTACTGAAGGGATAGAAAAGCAAACAAGGAATTAGATGGGAAAAATACATGTTTTAACGGGACCCAGACAATATTAAATACTCAGACAGATGGGAGAAGAAGTGTAGTTTTGTATGAAATCACAAAATTATTACATAAAATTAGTGAAATCAATTGAAGAATGCCTTTCTGAAGAGCTGTTTACCACAGATGACCAGCTCTGCGACCAAGCACATTGTAGATCGCTTTACTGCCAAAATGATCTAATTTAATGGATTGGTTTAGACATGCATAACAGCATTTTAAGAACAAAGAGAGAAACAAAAAGAGACAACGCTTCATGGTGGAAGGTGATGTATAAATAACTGTGTATATGATGAAGGAGAGACCATTTGAGCAGCACAGCCATTTCGCAGCACAGGGACAGCAGTCCAAGTTAAAGGATCTCCCACGTGGTATCACCTGTCACACTGTGTCAAGGCATCAAAAGAAGAAAAAATCACCAAACTCAAGGACAAAGACACGAAGACTCCGGTGAACGAAGAGAGAGGACTGACAAATCAGAAATACAAAAGGATGCTGTAGTCTATTGGCTAAGGAATAGTGCTGAAAATTAGGTAAATCTAATCCACCACTGTCCTTGGTCTTCTGTAGGATTTTTAAACTAATACGTGGTGGTTTGTTTTTCCACAGAAATTTGGAGATGCATGAATCTAGTGACTTAAACCAAGTAGCAGATGGTTTTATGGGGATCGTTGAGAACAAATAGTTAACTTTTGGTAGTATCATCATTTTAATGGTTGTAACTCTCCCCATAAGTGATATAGGTAAGGACTTCCAACGAGAGAGATCGTCCTCTACTCTCTTTAATAATTGCACATAATTTAGCTTTGTTAGCTCTGAGAGCCTGGAGGAAATGTTTATGCCTAAATATCTAATATTTCCTGACTGTAAAGTGATCGCAGGTATATTCTGGACCCTACAGTTAATGGGCAGAACTGTGGTCTTAGACCAGTTGATAGAGTAGTCAGAAAGTGCTGAGAATTTATTTATGAGTGTGATTGTGTGAGTGAGAGACGTCTGTGAGTTCTGAAGGAAAAGTAATACATCATCAGCATAAAGACTTATTTTATGCTCAATACTTTGGGATTGGATGTCTTTGATATTTCTATCTTGTCTGATAGAAGCTGCTAAAGGTTTGATGAAAATAGCAAAAAGTGAGGGAGAAAGTGGGCAACCCTGTCTTATACCTCTCTGCAGACTGAAGCTTGGAGAAGTTTGATCATTTGTCCTGACACTTGCATTTGGGGAGCTATATAATATCCTTATCCGGTTGATGAAGTGTGACCCAAACCCAAATTTGTTTAATGCTGCGAATAAAAATTTCCAGTTCACTCCATCAAATGCTTTTTCTGCATCTAGAGAGTCGATTGTGGTTTCCAAGTTGTTGATGGTAGAATAGTCTATGAGATTGATGATCCGGTTTGTGAACGAACTGTTGTGCCTACTGCTCCTCAGCCTGTCAAATGAAACGTAGAATTTGAAACGTGACAAATGAACGAAGACCCAAGGAGTTGAGTCGTAAACAAATCAATACTTTTTCATGTGCGAGGACCCGTCAGCCGAGGAGTTGAGTCATGAACGAATCAATACTGTTTCCTGTGCGAGGACCCATCACCCGAGGAGTTGAGTCGTGAACGAATCAATACTGTTCCCTGTCCTGCTGACTGAGCTTATGAAGCTGCCGCCTGCCATGTGGTGAGTAAGGGTACTGCATGAAAATGAACGAATCACTCACTGAGACAACTCGTTACTCCCGAGTCATATAAAAAAATAGTTCATATCGAACGAATCGCTCACGAACGACACATCACTATCTATTTGACGAGTTATGCATGAATTCGGATTTTGCAATAAAATTAATTCCTTCTCTCAAACCAAGTTCAAACTGCTTTGTCCTTCATATTTATCTACTTCTAATCTAGTTTCAACAATAAACAACACTGTATTTTGTAGTATGAAAAAGAACCAGACCTAATTTTCAGCAATAAGCTTCTCTCGAGGAGATATGAAAGAATACAGATTTTGCTATAAAATGAAATCCTTCTATTAAACTTACTTAAAACGGTTTGTCCTTATTTCTTCACTTCTGATGAAGTTTCAACAATAAACAACAAACTTTGTATTATGAGAAAGAACCAGACTCATTCTTCAGGAATCCGAAAATAAGCTCTATTTTACAAGTTATGCACGAATTCGGATTCTCCTATAAAACGAATTCCTTAACTCAAACCAAGTTAAGACTGCTTTGTCCTTCATATTTATTCATGTCTAATCAAGTTTCAACGATAAACAACGTTGTACTTTGTAGAATGAGAAAGAACTTCTTCAGCAATAAGCATCTCTCGACATATGACGAAATACAGATTTTGCTATAAAATTAATTCCTTCTATCAGCCTGACTTAAAACTGTTTGTCCTCCTTATTTATCCACTTCAAATCAAGTTTCAACAATTAAAAAAAATTTGTAGTTTGAGAAAGAACAACTTAATCTTCAGCAATCAGTATAAAAAGAGGGTAAGAAAAGGTTTGAATATCTAACCAAACATAATCAAAAGCGGGAGCAAAGCTGTTCAACTGCAAATAGGTGTGAATGTCAGATCATAATTTTCTAAAAGCTGAAGAGAAAGGGTGAGAATGCCCGACTATACACCATCAAATGCGGTAGCGGAGTTGTTTGGCTGTGAGTAGGTGTGAATCTCCGACCATAATTGCTGAAAAATGTGTTAGAAAAGGTAAGAATGCCGGTCCATACATCATCAAAAGCGGGAGAGGTGGTGTTCGGCTGCAAGTAGGTGTGAATATCCAGCCATAATTACTCACAAACGGGTAAGAAAAGGTAGTATTTCCAGACCATACATGTTCAAAACAGGGAGCGGAGGTTGTTCAGCTGCAAGAAGGTGTGAATGTCCGACTAAAGTTTGTAAAAAGCGGGTAGGACAAGGTGAAAAAGCCTGACAATGTATGATCAAAAGAGGGAGCGGAGGTGTTCGGCTTTAAGAAGGTCTGAATGTCCAACCATAATTTGTAAAAACCGGGAAGAAAAGGCTCGAAAGCCCGACTATACACCATCAAAAGTGGGAGCGGAGGTGTTCAGCTGCAAGAAGGTCTGAATGTCCATCAATAATTGCGTTATATCATGAAAGAAAATGTTCGAATATCAAACCGCACATGATCATAAGAGAGGAGGTGATCAGCTGTAAGAAGGTGTGAATGTCCCTCCATAATTCCTGAAAAAAGGGTAGAAAAAGGTGCGAATGCCCAACCATACATTATCAAAAGCAGGTGTGAATGTCAGATCATAATTTGCAAAAAGCTGATGAGAAAGGATGAGAATGCCCGACTATACAACATCAAATGCGGGAGCGGAGGTGTTCGGCTCTGAGTAGGTGTGAATGTCCGATCATAATTGCTGAAAAATGTGTTAGAAAAGGTAAGAATGCCGGACCATATATCATCAAAAGCGGTAGAGGTGGTGTTCGGCTGCAAAAAGGTGTGAATGTTAAACTAAAGTTTGTAAAAAAGCGGGTAAGACAAGTGGCGAATGCTTGACAATGTATGATCAAAAGCAGGAGCGGAGGTGTTCAGCTGCAAGAAGGTCTAAATGTCCATCAATAATTGCTAGAAAACATGAAAGAAAATTTTCGAAAATCAAACCGCACATGATCATAAGTGGGAGAGGAGGTGTTCAGCTGCAAGAAAGTCTTAATGTCCACCGATAATTCCTGAAAAATGGATAAAAAAAGGGTGCGAATTTCCAACCATACATCATCAAAAACAGGAGTAGATGTGTTCGGCTACAAGTTTTGAATGTCCGACCATAGTTTGTAAAAGGCGGGTAAGAAAAGCTTCGAATGCCTTAACATACACCATCAAAAGAGGGAGCGGAGGTGTTCCGCTGTAAGAAGGTGTGAATGTCCGACCATAGTTGGTAAAAAGCGGGTAAGAAGAGGTGAAAATACCCGAGTGTACACAATCAAAAGAGGGAGCGGAGTTGTTCAGCTACAAGAAGGTGTGAAAGTCCAACCATGGTTTGAAAAAGCGGGTAAGAAAAGGTTCGTATGCCCGAATATATACCATCAAAAGCGGAAGCGGAGGTGTTCGGCTGCAAGAAGGTGTGAACGTCCAATAAAAGTTTGTAAAAAGCATTTAAAAGGTTCCAATATCCAACCAAACATAATCTAAAGCGGGAGCAGAGCTGTTCGACTGCAAGTAGGTGTGAATGTCAGATCATAATTTGCAAAAAGCTGATGAAAAACGGTGAGAATGCCCGACTATACACCATCAAAAGCAAGAGCGGAGGTGTTCAGCTGCAAGAAGGTCTGAATGTCCACCGATAATTACTGAAAAATGGTTAAGAAAAGGTGCGAATGCCCAACCATACATCATCAAAAGCAGGAGTGGAGTTGTTCGGCTACAAGAAGGTTTGAATGTCCGACCATAGTTTGTAAAAGGCGGGTAAGAAAAGCTTCGAATGCCTTAACATACACCATCAAAAGAGGGAGCGGAGGTGTTCCGCTTTTAAGAAGGTGTGAATGTCCGACCATAGTTGGTAAAAAGTGGATAAGAAGAGGTGAAAATACCCGAGTGTACACAATCAAAAGAGGGAGCGGAGTTGTTCAGCTACAAGAAGGTGTGAAAGTCCGACCATGGTTTGTAAAAAGCGGGTAAGAAAATGTTCGTATGCCCGAATATACACCATCAAAAGCGGAAGCGGAGGTGTTCGGCTGCAAGAAGGTGTGAATGTCCGACTATATTTGGTGAAAAGCAGGTGAAGCAAGGTCTGAATGCCCAACCTTACATCATCAAAAGCGAGATCAGAGGTGTTTGGCTGCAAGAAGGCCATAGTTTGCCAAAAGCGGGTAAGGTGCGAATGACCGACTAAATATCAACAAAAGTGGGGACGGAGGTCTTCGGATGCAGGTGGGTGTGAATATCCCACCATACTTATATGAGAGGAAGCTGTGAATGGCCGACCATAGTTTGCAAAACGCGGGTGAGAAAAGGTGCGAATGTCCAACCATACATGATCAAAACAAGAGTGGAGGTGTTTGGCTGCGAAAAGGTGTGAATGTCCACCCATAATTAATGAAAAGCGGGCAACAAGTAGGTTCGAATGCCCAACCATACATCATCAAAAGCAGGAGTGGATGTGTTCGGCTACAAGAAGGTTTGAATATCCGACCATAGTTTGTAAAAAGCGGGTAAGAAAAGGTTTGAATGCCCGAACATACACCATCAAAGGAGGGAGCGGAGGTGTTCCGCTGTAAGAAGGTGTGAATGTCCGACCATAGTTGTTAAAAAGCGGGTGAGAAAAGGTTAAAATACCCAACTGTATACAATCAATAGCGGGAAAGGATGTGTTCGGTTACAAGAAGGTGTGAAAGTCCGACCATGGTTTGTAAAAAGCGGGTAAGAAAAGGTGCCAATGCCCGACAATGTATAATCAAAAGAGGGAGCGAAGGTTTTCGGCTACAAGAAGGTTTGAATGTCCGACCATAGTTTGTAAAAAGCGGGTAAGAAAAGGTTCGAATGCCCGAAAATACACCATCAAAAGCGGGAGCGGAGGTGTTCCGCTGTAAGACGGTGTGAATGTCCAACCATAGATGGTAAAAAGCGGGTAAGAAAAGGTTAAAATACCCGACTGTACACAATCAATAGCGGGAGCGGAGTTGTTCGGCTACAAGAAGGTGTGAACGTCCGACCAAAGTTTGTAAAAAGCAGTTAAGAAAAGGTTAGATCGCCTTCAACAAAGAACACCATTGGACTTTGCAGTAGAAGAAGTTGAAATCGATCTAGATATTGATAAATATGAAGGACAAAGCAGTTTCCACTTGGTTTGAGTGAAGAAATTAATTTTATAGCAAAATCCGAAATCACGCATAACTCCTTCAAAGGAACGTATTGCTCAACCAAAGGGATGCTTCTTTCTCATTCAGGGTAATATGAGGAACTTTATGCTTGATACATTTTTAGACATGGATAACTATGAAGGACAAAGCAATTTTAAATTGGTTTGAGCAAAGCAATTAATTTTATAGGTAAATCCGAAATCGTGCAGAACTCATGAAAATAAGCTTATTCTCGGATTCCTGATCCTTCAGTGTTTCTCTTTCTTCTACTGCAACATCAAATGTTGTTCTTTGTTGAAGTCGATCTAGACATTGATAAATATGAAGGACAAAGCAGTTTTAACTTGGTTTGAGTGAAGGAATTAATTTTATACATAAAATCCCAAATCATGCAGAACGTATGAAAAGAAGCTTATTCTCGGATTCCTGATCCTTCAGTGTTAGTCTTTCTTCTACTGCAAAATACAATGTTGTTCTTTGTTGAAGTCGATCTAGACATTGATAAATATGAAGAACAAAGCGGTTTTAACATAGTTTGAGTGAAGGAAATCATTTTATAGCAAAATCCCAAATCATGTAGAACGTATGAAAAGAAGCTTATTCTCGGATTCCTGATCCTTCAGTGTTGCTCTTTCTTCTACTGCAAAATACAATGTTGTTCTTTGTTGAAGCCGATCTAGACATTGATAAATATGAAGTTAAAAGCAGTTTTAACATAGTTTGAGTGAAGGAATTCATTTTATACATAAAATCCCAAATCATGCAGAACATATGAAAATAAGCTTATTCTCGGATTCCTGAACCTTCAGTGTTGCTCTTTCTTCTACTGCAAAATACAATGTTGTTCTTTGTTGAAGTCGATCTAGACATTGATAAATATGAAGTTAAAAGTAGTTTTAACATAGTTTGAGTGAAGGAATTCATTTTATAGTAAAATCCGAAATCGTGCAGAACTCATGAAAATAAGCTTATTCTCGGATTCCTAAAACTTTTGATTTGCTCTTTCTTTTACTGCAAAGTACAACGTTGTTTTTTTTTTGTTTAAATCTATCTAGACAATGATAAATATGAACGTAAAAGCCGTTTTAACATAGTTTGAGTGAAGGAATTAATTTTATAGATAAAATCCCAAATCATGCAGAACTCCTCAAAAGGGGCTTATGGCTTAATCACAAGTGTGGTTCTTTCTCATCCAGGGTAATATGAGGAAGTTTATGATTGAAATATATGTAGAAATGGGTACATATGAAGGACAAAGCAGTTTTAACATAGTTTGAGTGAAGGAATTCCTTTTAAAACAAAATCCCAACAAATGCAGAACTCATGAAAAGCTTATTCTCGGAATCCTGAAACTTTAGATTTGCTCTTTCTTTTACTGCAAAGTACAACGTTGTTTTTTGTTGAAATCTATCTAGACATTGATAAATATGAACGTAAAAGCCGTTTTAACATAGTTTGAGTGAAGGAATTAATTTTATAGATAAAATCCCAAATCATGCAGAACTCCTCAAAAGGGGCTTATGGCTTAATCACAAGTGTGGTTCTTTCTCATCCAGGGTAATATGAGGAAGTTTATGATTGAAATATATGTAGAAATGGGTACATATGAAGGACAAAGCAGTTTTAACATAGTTTGAGTGAAGGAATTCCTTTTAAAACAAAATCCCAACAAATGCAGAACTCATGAAAAGCTTATTCTCGGAATCCTGAAACTTTAGATTTGCTCTTTCTTTTACTGCAAAGTACAACGTTGTTTTTTGTTGAAATCTATCTAGACATTGATAAATACCGGCCGAACGTCTCTGCTGCCGCTTTTGACAATTTATGGTTTGGCATTCTTACCTTTTCTTACCCGCTTTTTACAAATTTTGATCTGACATTCACACCTTCTCTCCCGCTTATGATCATGAGCGGTTTGACATTCGAAAATTTTCTTTCATGTTTTCTAGCAATTACTGATGGACATTCAGACCTTCTTGCAGCCGAACACCTCCACTCCCGCTTTTGATGGTGTATATTCGGGCATACAAAACTTTTCTTACCCGCTTTTTACAAACCATGGTCGGACATTCACACTTTGTTGCTGAACTACTCCGCTCCCTCTTTTGATTGTGTACAGTCGGGTATTTTCACCTTTTCTTACCAGCTTTTTACCAACTACGGTCGGACGTTCACACCTTCTTACAGCGGAACACCTCCGCTCCCTCTTTTGATGGTGTATGTTCAGGCATTCGAACCTTTTCTTACCCGCCTTTTACAAACTATGCTCGGACATTCAAACCTTCTTGTATCCAAACACATCCCCTCCTGCTTTTGATGATGTATGGTTGGGCTTTCGCACCTTTTCTTAACCATTTTTCAGTAATTATTGGTGGACATTCAGACCTTCTTGCAGCTGAACACCTCCGCTCCCGCTTTTGATAGTGTATAGTCAGGCTTTCGAGCCTTTTCGTCCCTGGTTTTTACAAATTATGGTTGGACATTCAGACCTTACAGCCGAAAACCTCCGCTCCCTCTTTTGATCATACATTGTCGGGCATTCGCACCTTGTCTTACCCGCTTTTTATAAACTTTAGTCGGACATCCACACCTTCTTGCAGCTGAACCACCTCCTCTCCCTGTTTTGATCATGTATGGTCTGGCAATACTACCTTTTCTTATCAGTTTGTGAGTAATTATGGTTTGACATTCACACCTACTCACAGCCGAACAACTCCACTCCCGCATTTGATGGTGTATAGTCGGGCATTCTTACCCTTTCTCATTAGCTTTTTGCAAATTATGATCTGACATTCACACCTACCTGCAGTCGAACAGCTCTGCTCCCGCTTTTGATTATGTTTGGTTCGATATTCGAACCTTTTCTTAACTGCTTTTTACAAACTTTGGTTGGACGTTCACGTCTTCTTGAAGCCAAACAACTCCGCTTCCGCTTATGATGGTTTATATTCGGGCACACGAACCTTTTCTTACCCGCTTTTTACAAACCATGGTCGGACTTTCACACCTTCCTGTAGCTGAACAACTCCGCTCCCTCTTTTGATTGTGTACAGTCGGGAATTTTAATCTTTTCTTACCCACTTTTTACCATCTATGGTCGGACATTCACACCTTCTTACAGCGGAACACCTCCGCTCCCTCTTTTGATGGTGTATGTTCGAGCATTCGAACCTTTTCTTACCCACCTTTTACAAACTATAGTCGAACATTCAAACCTTCTTGTATCCAAACACATCCCCTCCTGCTTTTGATGATGTATGGTTGGGCATTCGCACCTTTTCTTACCCATTTTTCAGTAATTATTGGTGGACATTCAGACCTTCTTGCAGCTGAATAACTCCGCTCCCGCTTTTGATGGTGTATAGTCGGGCTTTCGAGCCTTTTCTTCCCTGGTTTTTACAAATTATGGTTGGACATTCAGACCTTGCAGCCGAAAACCTCCGCTCCCTCTTTTGATCATACATTGTCGGGCATTCGCACCTTGTCTTACCCGCTTTTTATAAACTTTAGTCGGACATTCACACCTTCTTGCAGCTGAACCACCTCTGCTCCCTGTTTTGATCATGTATGGTCTGGCAATACTACCTTTTCTTACCCGTTTGTGAGTAATTATGGTTTGACATTCACACCTACTCACAGCCGAACAACTCCACTCCCGCATTTGATGGTGTATAGTCGGGCATTCTCACCCTTTCTCATTAGCTTTTTGCAAATTATGATCTGACATTCACACCTACTTGCAGTCGAACAGCTCTGCTCCCGCTTTTGATTATGTTTGGTTCGATATTCAAACCTTTTCTTAACTGCTTTTTACAAACTTTGGTTGGACGTTCACGTCTTCTTGAAGCCAAACAACTCCGCTTCCGCTTATGATGGTTTATATTCGGGCATACGAACCTTTTCTTACCTGCTTTTTACAAACCATGGTCGGACTTTCACACCTTCCTGTAGCTGAACAACTCCGCTCCCTCTTTTGATTGTGTACAGTCGGGAATTTTAATCTTTTCTTACCCACTTTTTACCAACTATGGTCGGACATTCACACCTACTTGCAGCCGAACACCACTTCTCCCGCTTTTGATGATGTATGGTCCGGCATTCTAGTCTTTTCTAACACATTTTTTAGTAATTATGGGTGGACATTAACACCTGCTTGCAGCTGAACAACTCTTCTCCCGCTTATGATCATATTCAGTTTGACATTCGAAAATTTTCTTTCATGTTTTCTAGAAATTATTGGTGGACATTCAGACCTTCTTGCAGCTGAACACCTCCGCTCCCGCTTTTGATAGTGTATAGTCGGGCTTTCGAGCCTTTTCGTCCCCGGTTTTTACAAATTATGGTTGGACATTCAGACCTTGCAGCCGAAAACCTCCGCTCCCTCTTTTGATCATACATTGTCGGGCATTCGCACCATGTCTTACCCGCTTTTTATAAACTTTAGTCGGACATTCACACCTTCTTGCAGCTGAACCACCTCCGCTCCCTGTTTTGATCATGTATGGTCTGGCAATACTACCTTTTCTTACGCGTTTGTGAGTAATTATGGTTTGACATTCACACCTACTCAAAGCCGAAGAACTCCACTCCCGCATTTGATGGTGTATAGTCGGGCATTCTCACCCTTTCTCATCAACTTTTTTGCAAATTATGATCTGACATTCACACCTACTTGCAGTCGAACAGCTCTGCTCCCGCTTTTGATTATGTTTGGTTGAATATTCTAACCTTTTCTTAACTGCTTTTTACAAACTTTGGTCGGATGTTCACGTCTTCTTGAAGCCGAACACCTCCGCTTCCGCTTTTGATGGTTTATATTCGGGCATTCGCACCTTGTCTTACCCGCTTTTTACAAACTTTAGTCGAACATTCACACCTTTTTGCAGCCGAACACCACCTCTCCCGCTTTTGATGATTTATGGTCCAGCATTCTTACCTTTTCTAACACATTTTTCAGCAATTATGATCGGACATTCACACCTACTCAGAGCCGAACACCTCCGCTCCCGCATTTGATGTTGTATAGTCGGGCATTCTCATCCTTTCTCATCAGCTTTTTGCAAATTATGATCTGACATTCACACCTGCTTTTGATAATGTATGGTTGGGCATTCGCACCTTTTTCTACCCATTTTTCAGGAATTATGGAGGGACATTCACACCTTCTTACAGCTGAACACCTCCTCTCCCGCTTATGATCATGTGCGGTTTGATATTCAAACATTTTCTTTCATGATATAACGCAAAATATTGATGGGCATTCAGACCTTCTTGCAGCTGAACACCTCCGCTCCCACTTTTGATGGTGTATAGTCGGGCTTTCGAGCCTTTTCTTCCCGGTTTTTACAAATTATGGTTGGACATTCAGACCTTCTTAAAGCCGAACACCTCCGCTCCCTCTTTTGATGGTGTATATTCGGGCATACAAAACTTTTCTTACCCGCTTTTTACAAACCATGGTCGGACATTCACACTTTGTTGCTGAACTACTCCGCTCCCGCTTTTGATGATGTATGGACCGGCATTCTAACCTTTTCTAACACATTTTTCAGCAATTATGGTTGGAGATTCACACCTACTCACAGCCGAACAACTCCGCTACCGCATTTGATGGTGTATAGTCGGGCATTCTCACCCTTTCTCTTCAGCTTTTTGAAAATTATGATCTGACATTCACACCTATTTGCAGTCGAACAGCTCTGCTCCCGCTTTTGATTATGTTTGGTTAGATATTAAAACCTTTTCTTAACTGCTTTTTACAAACTTTGGTCGGACGTTCACACCTTCTTGCAGCCGAACACCTCCGCTTCCGCTTTCGATGGTGTATATTCGGGCATACAAACCTTTTTTTACCCGCTTTTTACAAACCATGGTCTAACTTTCACACCTTCTTGTAGCTGAACAACTCCGCTCCCTCTTTTGATTGTGTACAGTCGGGAATTTTAATCTTTTCTTACCCACTTTTTACCAACTATGGTCGGACATTCACACCTTCTTACAGCGGAACGCCTCCGCTCCCTCTTTTGATGGTGTATGTTCGGGCATTCGAACCTTTTCTTACCCGCCTTTTACAAACTATGCTCGGACATTCAAAACTTGTAGCCGAACACATCCACTCCTGCTTTTGATGATGTATGGTTGGGCATTCGCACCCTTTTTTTATCCATTTTTTAGGAATTATCGGTGGACATTCAGACTTTCTTGCAGCCGAAAACCACCGCTCCCTCTTTTGATGGTGTATAGTCGGGCTTTCGAGCCTTTTCTTCCCCGGTTTTTAAAAATTATGGTTGGACATTCAGACCTTGCAGCCGAAAACCTCCGCTCCCGCTTTTGATCATACATTGGTGCGCATTCGCACCTTGTCTTACCCGCTTTTTACAAACTTTGGTCAGACATTCACACCTTGCAGCTGAACCACCTCCGCTCCCTGTTTTGATAATGTATGGTCTGGCAATACTACCTTTTCTTACCCGTTTGTGAGTAATTATGGCTGGACATTCACACCTACTTGCAGCCGAACACCACCTCTCCCGCTCTTGATGATGTATTGTCCGGCATTCTAGTCTTTGCTAACACATTTTTCAGCAATTATGGTTGGAGATTCACACCTACTCACAGACGAACACCTCTGCTCCCACATTTGATTGTGTTTAGTCGGGCATTCTCACCCTTTCTCATCAGCTTTTTGCAAATAATGATCTGACATTCACACCTACTTGCAGTCGAACAGCTCTGCTCCCGCTTTTGATTATGTTTGGTTGGATATTCGAAACTTTTCTTAACTGCTTTTTACAAACTTTGGTCGGACGTTCACACCTTCTTGCAGCCGAACACCTCCTCTTCCACTTTTGATGGTATATATTTGGGCATTCGAACCTTTTCTTACACGCCTTTTACAAACCATGGTCGGACTTTCACACCTTCTTGTAGCCGAACAACTCCGCTCCCGCTATTGATTGTGTACAGTTGGGTATTTTAACCTTTTCTTACCCGCTTTTTACCAACTATGGTCCGACATTCACACCTTCTTGCAGCCGAACACCTCCTCTTCCGCTTTTGATGGTGTATATTCGGGCATACGAACCTTTTCTTACCAGCTTTTTACAAACCATGGTCGGACTTTCACACCTTCTTGTAGCTGAACAACTCCGCTCCCTCTTTTGATTGTGTACAGTCAGGTATTTTAACCTTTTCTTACCCGCTTTTTACCAACTATGGTCGGACATTCACACCGTCTTACATCGGAACAGCTCCGCTCCCTCTTTTGATGGTGTATGTTCGGGCATTCGAACCTTTTCTTACCCGCTTTTTACAAACTATGGTCGGACATTCAAACCTTCTTGTAGCCGAACACATCCACTCCTGCTTTTGATGATGCATGGTTGGGCATTCGCACCTTTTCTTACCCATTTTTCAGTAATTATGGTTGGACACTCACACCTTCTTGCAGCTGCACACCTCCTCTCCCGCTTATGATCATGTGCGGTTTGATATTCGAAAATTCTCTTTCATGTTTTCTAGCAATTATTGTTGGACATTCAGACCTTCTTGCAGCTGCACACCTCCTCTCCCGCTTATGATCATGTGCGGTTTGATATTCGAAAATTCTCTTTCATGTTTTCTAGCAATTATTGTTGGACATTCAGACCTTCTTGCAGCTGAACACCTCCTCCCCCACTTTTGTTGATGGTGTATAATCGGTCATGCGCACCTTACCCGCTTTTGGCAAACTATGGCCTTCTTGCAGCCAAACACCTCTGATCTCGCTTTTGATGATGTAAGGTTGGGTATTCAGACCTTGCTTCACCTGCTTTTCACCAAATATAGTCGGACATTCACACCTTCTTGCAGCCGAACACTTCCGCTTCACCTTTTAGTGTTCTATGGGTTATTCACACCTTTTTTTTCACCGCATTTTATAGATTATGGTTGGAAATTCTCACCCACTCTCATCCGAAGACCTCTCCTCCCACTTTTGTTAATATATAGTCGGGCATTCGAACCTTTTCTTACCCGCTTTTTACAAATTATGGTCGAACATTCACACCTACTTGCAGCCGAATACTTCCGCTCCACCTTTTAGTGATGTATGGTTGGCATTTGCACCTTTTCTTACCCTCTTTTTATACTGATTGCTGAAGATTAAGTTGTTCTTTCTCAAACTACAAAATTTTTTTAATTGTTGAAACTTGATTTGAAGTGGATAAATAAGGAGGACAAACAGTTTTAAGTCAGGCTGATAGAAGGAATTAATTTTATAGCAAAATCTGTATTTCGTCATATGTCGAGAGATGCTTAGTGCTGAAGAAGTTCTTTCTCATTCTACAAAGTACAACGTTGTTTATCATTGAAACTTGATTAGACATGAATAAATATGAAGGACAAAGCAGTCTTAACTTGGTTTGAGTTAAGGAATTCGTTTTATAGGAGAATCCGAATTCGTGCATAACTCGTAAAATAGAGCTTATTTTCGGATTCCTGAAGAATGAGTCTGGTTCTTTCTCATAATACAAAGTTTGTTGTTTATTGTTGAAACTTCATCAGAAGTGAAGAAATAAGGACAAACCGTTTTAAGTAAGTTTGATAGAAGGATTTCATTTTATAGCAAAATCTGTATTCTTTCATATCTCCTCGAGAGAAGCTTATTGCTGAAAATTAGGTCTGGTTCTTTTTCATACTACAAAATACAGTGTTGTTTATTGTTGAAACTAGATTAGAAGTAGATAAATATGAAGGACAAAGCAGTTTGAACTTGGTTTGAGAGAAGGAATTAATTTTATTGCAAAATCCGAATTCATGCATAACTCGTCAAATAGATAGTGATGTGTCGTTCGTGAGCGATTCGTTCGATATGAACTAATTTTTTATATGACTCAGGAGTAACGAGTTGTCTCAGTGAGTGATTCGTTCATTTTCATGCAGTACCCTTACTCACCACATGGCAGGCGGCAGCTTCATAAGCTCAGTCAGCAGGACAGGGAACAGTATTGATTCGTTCACGACTCAACTCCTCGGGTGACGGGTCCTCGCACAGGAAACAGTATTGATTCGTTCATGACTCAACTCCTCGGCTGACGGGTCCTCGCACAGGAAAAAGTATTGATTTGTTTACGACTCAACTCCTTGGGTCTTCGTTCATTTGTCACGTTTCAAATTCTACGTTTCATTTGACAGGCTGAAGAGCAGTAGGCACAACAGTTCGTTCACAAACCGGATCATTAATCTCATAGACTATTCTACCATCAACAACTTGGAAACCACAATCGACTCTCTAGATGCAGAAAAAGCATTTGATGGAGTGAACTGGAAATTTTTATTCGCAGCATTAAACAAATTTGGGTTTGGGTCACACTTCATCAACCGGATAAGGATATTATATAGCTCCCCAAATGCAAGTGTCAGGACAAATGATCAAACTTCTCCAAGCTTCAGTCTGCAGAGAGGTATAAGACAGGGTTGCCCACTTTCTCCCTCACTTTTTGCTATTTTCATCAAACCTTTAGCAGCTTCTATCAGACAAGATAGAAATATCAAAGACATCCAATCCCAAAGTATTGAGCATAAAATAAGTCTTTATGCTGATGATGTATTACTTTTCCTTCAGAACTCACAGACGTCTCTCACTCACACAATCACACTCATAAATAAATTCTCAGCACTTTCTGACTACTCTATCAACTGGTCTAAGACCACAGTTCTGCCCATTAACTGTAGGGTCCAGAATATACCTGCGATCACTTTACAGTCAGGAAATATTAGATATTTAGGCATAAACATTTCCTCCAGGCTCTCAGAGCTAACAAAGCTAAATTATGTGCAATTATTAAAGAGAGTAGAGGACGATCTCTCTCGTTGGAAGTCCTTACCTATATCACTTATGGGGAGAGTTACAACCATTAAAATGATGATACTACCAAAAGTTAACTATTTGTTCTCAACGATCCCCATAAAACCATCTGCTACTTGGTTTAAGTCACTAGATTCATGCATCTCCAAATTTCTGTGGAAAAACAAACCACCACGTATTAGTTTAAAAATCCTACAGAAGACCAAGGACAGTGGTGGATTAGATTTACCTAATTTTCAGCACTATTCCTTAGCCAATAGGCTACAGCATCCTTTTGTATTTCTTATTCCTCTCTCTTCGTTCACCGGAGTCTTCGTGTCTTTGTCCTTGAGTTTGGTGATTTTTTCTTCTTTTGATGCCTTGACACAGTGTGACAGGTGATACCACGTGGGAGATCCTTTAATTTGGACTGCTGTCCCTGTGCTGCGAAATGGCTGTGCTGCTCAATTGGTCTCTCCTTCATCATATACACAGTTATTTATACATCACCTTCCACCATGAAGCGTTGTCTCTTTTTGTTTCTCTCTTTGTTCTTAAAATGCTGTTATGCATGTCTAAACCAATCCATTAAATTAGATCATTTTGGCAGTAAAGCGATCTACAATGTGCTTGGTCGCAGAGCTGCTCATCTGTGGTAAACAGCTCTTCAGAAAGGCATTCTTCAATTGATTTCACTAATTTTATGTAATAATTTTGTGATTTCATACAAAACTACACTTCTTCTCCCATCTGTCTGAGTATTTAATATTGTCTGGGTCCCGTTAAAACATGTATTTTTCCCATCTAATTCCTTGTTTGCTTTAAAACAAGTATTCCCCATTTTCTATCCCTTCAGTAGTTAACCAGTTTGTATGGAGTACACCGGAGCAACTTGACTGATCAGTAAAACACTGCTTTTGTTGTCACCGCAAGGCTTCCCCCGTCGGTTGTTTCACTGAGACACTACTGAGTAACTATAACTCAACACAGTTTATACACATAACATTCATATAAATACTAACAAACAAACAAACAATTATTTATCGCAATTTTCTCATCTCTGTTTGAACGTACACCCAGGTAAATATTCCTGTAGTCTTCTCATACCGACTATGGACCCATTCATTGTTTAACTTCACTGTTTTGCAAATTCTAATTGAATATTACACATTGACATTGAACTTTACTGGATAAGCAGGTCTTCATTGCATTCAGCAGCCTATATGTGAGCATCTATGTGTAAGCTGTTCTTCTTTGCATTTATCACCAGCAAGCAATTCTTCATTGCACATGCATATGAAAATAGTAAAACAATTCCAATGCGTTAGCGAAACCTTCTATATCAGGAGTGTCCATCATGATGCTGGGAATAGAACCTCTTTCCCAGAATAGTTCAACCTTCTTACTCAACTGATCATAACTCCGCAATGAGCACATTTCAAAGTATCATTCCTCTACATGTATTCAAAAATCTATGTGTAAATGTTTAATATTTCTTATATTTGTTGATGTCATTCTGTGTGCATGTGGCCTAAACCCAATCTCTGTGTGGCAATTTTAATTTAAACAAGTTGAACTCTGCCTCTGATCATTTAAAAAAAGGTGTGTACCGATATCAACCTTTCTCAGGTAATTACTGATCCTACAAAACCAAACTTAAGAGATCCTTCAAGGTTGTCCCTGATTGGCTCAATCTTAACAAATCAAAGGTAGAAAATCCGCAGTGTCTGAACTTGGTGTTAGTTATCACTGCTCAATAGCCTGTATCAGAATTGCAAAAATGAAAATATTAGGTCCACGCCTGGTATCCAGATCCTGAAACATCTCCATGAGCAGGCTTTTTTTTAAACTGATCTGTTGAATAGTTATACTCATGACACTGTTAAAATCCCAGAAGAAGATCTAGCACTTGACCATTTTTGCAAATCTTCTAATTCCATAGTTGATAAACACACCCCTTTTAAAAAGTATAGAACTTAGAACAGGTCTAGTCCCTGGCTTTTGGCAGAACTGTCTTCTTTACTTTTTTTTTTTTTTTTTCCCTTGTCCTGTTCAGCATTATGGCAGCAGAATTGTAGTCTGAATACCTTTGATGCCAAAATGATTTGCTTTCCCAAGGGAAGTTTTATAAATGTAAAGCTCCCTTTGATGCCCATTTATTTATTTCTGTTTACAATATATGACATGTAATAGAACTGAACCGGACCGGGGGACAAGGAAAGAAGAAGAGGAAAGAAGAGGAAACAGAACAAAAATAGAAACAAAAACCAGACAACCAGCTGCTACACCTGTAAAAAACTAAACAGACAGCAATCCATGGCCTCTGAGGGGAATACAGCCTTAGCGCCACCAGGAGCACCTGAAAGCAGACAAGCAGAGAAAAAACAAACACACAAACAAAGAAAAACAAGCACAAGAAGTGGCAATCGCATACAACACAGCTGTGGATATAGATGACCTGAGACGACATGATAATACATCAACTGCTTAGTGACCATGCTACTGGACTAATGAATGTGTGTGTGTGTGTGTGTGTGAGAACATGCAACACCCATGGCACAGGACCTACATGATAACCAAGCTTAGTTATGAGTGTATAAGCGTATAGGGCCACAATCCACAGCCCCCCCAAGCAATCAGAAGCAGACAGAGAGGGCCCCACAGAGCACAGAACCCAGGAAGCCCACCGCAGGGGCAACCACGCATCCACCCAGAAGACTGCAGAGGAAGCCCCCGGAAAGAGCCCCCATAAGCATAGGACAGAGGCCCTCCGGGAGCCAGGGGCAACAGCCCACCGATCCCGCCAGGCCCCAGCCGCCCAGACATGAGCCGTGCACTGGAACCGGGCCCCAGGAGCCCGAGCACCCCCAAACCCCCCGGCAGAGGCCCCACCCAATACCCAGGAGGGCCAAGCGCCCCAGACAGCCACACAGTGGGTCAGCGCCTGCCCCAGCGCCCCTGGCCAAGTGCCCTGGGAGTCAAGACGTGCCCACAGGTGGGTGAAGTCGCGAGCAGCGGGGAGAGGCAACGCTGCCCCCCCATCGGGAGAAGCACAGGCAGGCCAGGCGACAGCAAGTCCCAGATCCAGGCCCAATCATTACCACACATCCACACGTCCTCCCTCCCTCGACTCCACTGGGGTGTAGTGCAGCGGGCACACCAGGGGGCCAGCAGCCCCCCAGCCACCACAGACCCCGAACCAGCAGAACAATTAATTAATCCTCCTGGCCCCTCCCGCCCCGAGCAGCAACAAGGAAGCAGGGGTGTGCGAAGAAGACCCCTCCCCCCACCCTTCTGGCTCTTCAATATTTTCTAATAGTGAGCAATTAAAATTGAGGGGCAGCCAAACTTATAGAACTGGGAGCGCAGCCCTCTGGGCAGCCTACATACCCAAAGAGCCCCGCCCACCTGATGCCACTCAGTGTAACCACCCCCCAAGACCTAATGTGTGTGTGTGAGTGTGTTTGATAAGTAGTAATGTCTAACACAGGGGCGGGGAACTGCAAAGTGCAACATAAGGGCACCACCTACGTGGCCCGATCCACTACACACCACCGAACACACACGCCCCCAAAACCCTTCATGTGTGAGTGTGTGCTGTGTACAGGAGCCAGAAGGGAGAGGGGTATGGGGATATACACCGGGGGAGCTACTCTCCCCCAGAGAGGGCAGCCAGGGACTGGCTGCAATAGGCATCCCCGCTACCTGGGAGCCAACACAGGGCAGGAGGGCCTGATGTCCACCAGGCTCGGGGCCTGCAGCGACCATATTCCGGGAGCTACTCTACCCCCAGAAGGTACCCATCCCGCCCCACCCCACTCAACCCAACCCCACCCTGGAGGACCTCTACAAAAAACAAACAAACAACAACAAAAAACAATCAAACAAACCACCCGGTCACACCAGTCGCAGCAGCCCAGGCCTGAGACCCACCATCACCCAAGCGAAAAGCACCCCCCCCCACCGCACGCCCCAACACCCTGAAAAAAAAACAACCATCTGCGGACACCTTGGAGTGCCCAGCCCCCAGGGCCCAGGCCCAGCACCACCACGCACGCCAGAGCGGCCCGGCCACCCGGCATAGAGCCAGCAGCCACCACCTCAACACCGCCCGCCCCACACCGCAAGACAGCCCCACCCGCAAGCCCCCAAAACTGCCCTCCAAGCCCGACACACAGTCCCCCCCAGCAATGACCAACCCGGTCCCCACCACCCGAGAGACCACCAGACGCCCGAAGCCACACAGCCCCCCCCAGCACACACCCAACCGCCCAGAGCGACGGGACAGCAACCCACCACCACCACTATGTGATAAAGCTAATCAGAGGGGACCAGAGAGAATGAAATTCAGCCAATTGATGTTTTGAGGAGGCAGACATTGTTTCCATGCTAATATAATCTAAAAGAAAATTTCTAAACTGGTTAATACACATATTGTTTTTCGCTTTCCAGTTCATGAGAATAGTTTTCTTTGCGATACATAACACTGTGAGAACCATGTGTGCTGAGTTCATTTCCATGTTGATGTTGTCTAAGTCACCCAGTATGCACAGTGTGGGGCATGCAGGGATGCTACACTTTAGCCATGTTGATAGGTCCTCACAGACTTCAAGCCAGAACTTCTGGACAGGCGCACAAAACCACAAAGCGTGTGCATAATCATCAGGTGTGTTATCTGTGCAATGTGAGCAGATGTTTGAGTGTGTTAGACCCATCCTGAACATCCTTTGTCCTGTATAGTGTGTTCTATGAAGGATTTTGTATTGTATGAGCTGTAAATTAGGATTTCGAGTCATTCTGAAGGTGTTCAAACATATTTGTGGCCAGAAGCTATGACTAGAACTGATGGATAAATCTGCCTCCCATTTTGAGGATGGAAGAGACATTGTGTCATCTATCTTAGACAATAATTTATATATTTTTGATAGTAGTTTTGGGGTGCAGATGCTTAGAAATTCTTCTACCCTAGACGGGAGTTGTAAGTCTGGTTGGTGGAGGATATATTTCTTTGTTATTATAGACTTAAGTTGTTGATATTCTAGGAATTTATTGCTGCTTATCTCATGTTGTGATATGAGCTCATCAAATGAAATAAAATTTCCATTTTGGATTATATGTTCCTGATGTTTGATTCCTTTGATCTTCCACAGAGGAAAGTTTAGCATTTTTTTGTTTTGCAGTATGTGAGGATTGTTCCAGATGGGTGTAAGCTTACACGGGACAAGTGAGGACTTTGTTATTTTAAGAAATTCCAACCAGGCTGTCAGTGAGGTGATGATGTTAATGCTTTTGAAACATTTGTGATTTTTTACGTTTTGACTAATAAGTGGCAGGTCAGAGATTTCCAGATTATCACACAATGCTTGTTCTATATTTATCCATGGTTCATCTGTTGGGCTAGGTTTAAACCATTTTGATATATACTGTAACCTATTGGCTAAGGAATAGTGCTGAAAATGAGGTAAATCTAATCCACCACTTTCCTTGATTTTCTGTAGGGTTTTTAAACTAATACGTGGTGGTTTGTTTTTCCACAGAAATTTGGAGATGCATGAATCTAGTGACTTAAACCAAGTAGCAGATGGTTTTATGGGGATCATTGAGAACAAATAGTTAACTTTTGGTAGTATCATCATTTTAATGGTTGTAACTCTCCCCATAAGTGATATAGGTAAGGACTTCCAACGAGAGAGATCGTCCTCTACTGTAATTAATAATTGCACATAATTTAGCTTTGTTAACTCTGAGAGCCTGGAGGAAATGTTTATGCCTAAATATCTAATATTTCCTGACTGTAAAGTGATCGCAGGTATATTCTGGACCCTGCAGTTAATGGGCAGAACTGTGGTCTCAGACCAATTGATAGAGTAGTCAGAAAGTGCTGAGAATTTATTTATGAGTGTGATCATGTGAGTGAGAGACGTCTGTGAGTTCTGGAGGAAAAGTAATACATCATCAGCATAAAGACTTATTTTATGCTCAATATTTTGGGGTTGGATGCCTTTAATATTTCTATCTTGTCTGATAGCAGCTGCTAAAGGTTCGATGAAAATAGCAAAAAGTGAGGGAGAAAGTGGGCAACCCTGTCTTGTACCTCTCTGCAGACTGAAGCTTGGAGAAGTTTGATCATTAGTCCTGACACTTGCATTTGGGGAGATATATAATATCCTTATCCAGTTGATGAAGTGTGACCCAAACCCGAATTTGTTTAATGCTGCAAATAAAAATGTCCAGTTCACTCGATCAAATACTTTTTCTGCATCTAGAGAGACTATTGTGGTTTCCAGGTTGTTGATGGTAGAATAGTCTATGATCTATGAAACTGATCTATGTTACTGTCTGATGGATCATTTTGTGATGAATATAAGGTTTTATAGAAGTCCCTAAAAGCATTGTTGATTTCATGGGTGACATTTCCTTTTCAGTCTTGGTGGAATGAACTCTTCAAATCAGCTTTTCATTCCGTTGGGGTGGAGCGCTTAGCTTCGCCGTCCACCCTTTTGTACACATGTGGATAAAAATTTGTGATTGTTCCGCCATCATCTTGGCATGATGGGGATTCCAGAATTCCAGAAACCTGGTCAGTTACCTGACTTTGAGTCCTGTAGTGGTTCTGCTGCTGATGCAGTTTATCAAACTGTGGACAAATGTTAGCAGGAAGAAGCAACATATCATCTTTACAATGCTCTACATTCAGGAATTGTCTTTTAATAGGTCCAATTCCCATGTTCATTGGTCTTTCATATGAACGCAAAAATAATCATTAAAGAAATCATTGAGAATTCACTCGGGGTCATTCAAAGTACTTTTAATGTTATCTGTATCATCGTCTCCATCATCCATGTGTTGCTCGTTGTCATCATCTCCCTCTACCTGTTGATACATTATGCGGGTACGGATGGTTTCAATCAGTCTTTGGGACAGTCCTCTCAAGCATGTGATACAACATCAAGCACAGGTGGCTACTATGGCTGTGACAACAGACAGAGACCAAACCACTTCTCCGTCATGTCAGTGAAGGGATCTTTGATTTTCTATCAGCTCTGCAGAGAGTGATGCGAGTCCCTCTTTGTGATTCTGCCATCTGCGGAAGTATTGTTAGGAATAAAGGAACAGGATAAAGTTCCAAACATTTTAATTGTTCAGCAATGCCTTGTAGATGTAATTTATCCAATAAACATTTTTTTTTATTGTTGCCCACCAGAAAAGAAAAGATTCAAAGTCTGTAGTTACTTGATTTCTAGCTTTAAATTCATCTGGGACTCAGAATTCCAATGCTATCCAGGTACACTCTGTTGTCAAATGAACCTCCAGACACAGTTAAATGCTTGAGACATTGCAGCTTCTCACCCAAGGCCTTAAAGTCCCCCTCAGGGAACAGACGGAAAGGCATCAGTAGTTGGGCTATTGTGCAGCTGCCAGTTAGGCAGAAGGACGGACCTCAGTTTCATATCCCCACACAGCCACCAGAGGTCTGCTCTCATGGAAGTTTGGTTCCGAAACCAAGATGCTGAGTAGTTACCTGCGTCCTGAGTGACAATAGATGGATTCTTGACAATTATGTGACATGAGAGTACCCACATTCTTACCTGTACCCCTGTGGATGAAACATATATAAATTACCCGTATAAGCCAACGCTGAGGGCAGTTGTCTCTTTTCTTAACTGCTGGGAACAACAAAGAGAGAGTTTTACATTGCTCTGTGTTAGGTACAAAAGATTCATTATGCAATTGTAATGCAATTGTAATGCTTCATTTCTAAATTTATATTCTGGCTTTAGCACATTCAATACAATTAGATTGGATATTTTGTCATGCTGTATACATTCTAACAAAATTCCAACTGATACACCGGCGATTCTTCAGAAATCTTGTATTAACATACATTTCACATATGTACTTTTCAGAATACACATGGGCTTTTTGGTTGTCTTTACATAAAATAATTGAGCATAAGTCAATGTCAGCCACCCCATCTATTCCTGCAACAAAAAAAATAGGTTGACAAGTTGTCTGTTGGACCTGAGGGACCTCCTATCTCTGTGGTCAGTCTGTGTCCGTGTGATTCATTGTAGTGCATTATCTTTTAGTTTTTTATTAATCTGTGCTTAATCCCATAGAATTAGGAATACGATAATAAGAATAATGATTAACAATACACAACTGGTTCCTTTTAACCTACAAATCCTGGTAATTTAAATGGATGCCACGGCTGCTGTCTGTCTATCCCTGTCTTATTTTAGCCACACCCTATGTTCTCGTTTTAGCCGTGGTTTTCTTCACTGAGGTTGAGACGAACCCCCTCCTGTTGAGAGAATTCCCCTTTGTAGTCAGTCTTATGCCTCAGAGAACGGTGGTGGGTAACCAATCTTTCCCTACTTCTGCAGGTCGTGGCCTTACTAGTTTACAGTGTGATAAGTGCATCCAGGATATATTAGTTTAGCTGCTGTGGTTTCTGTAAGCAGTACCTGATATGGACCTTCCCACCTTGGGCTGGAGCAGTTATCTTTCTTTATCACTTTGATGAGGATCCAGTCTCCAGGTTTTAGAGATTCCTCCACAGGGTCACCTGGAACAGACACTAGACAGAAGAGATCTCTCTACTTGTTAACATTTTAACCATGTATCCTGCTAAGGTTTCTTCTCTTTCTTCATCATGTCCGGTGAATAGTTTTAACTGTGGTTGTAAAAATGGTCATACATTATACATTATCTCAAATGGAGTTAATCCTGTGCTAGTTAGAGTAATATGCATGTTTAGGACTACTAGTGGTAAACAGTAAACCCAATTCTTCCCAGTCTCTTCAGTCTTGACCTAATTATTCAATTGTGTCTTTCCAGCAAACCTGCTGATTGTGGATGATATGCACAGTCGTTTCTGAGATCCTTTTTTGTTTTTAAGTTCTTCGCCATCAGGAAGATAATATTGTTTACAAAGTGCGTCCCTGTTATCACTGTAGATTTTTTCAGGAATTCCAAATCTAGGTAATATTTAATTCACCAGTGTTGAGGGTACATCTGCCTGTGCATTTGGAAATACTTCACTTCATTTGGTAAAACATCACTAATCACCAGGGAGACCCCTTTATATAATTCAATGAAATCCATACAAACGTGTTGAAAAGGGTCCTCCGGCCTCGGGAACTGTCCTCGTCCCGGTCCTAGGCCATATGTATGGATCATATTTGCACATATTTGACATATTAGACAAAAATTCTTTATCATCATATTATGATATTATGATTTTATTATGAATAAAACCATACACTGCAAAAACCTTGTTCATTATTGCTACCAGCCCTCCTGTAGAGACATGCCGTGCTCCATGGCTCGATACTGAAGCATATTTAAACAAGCTCTTTGGCAGTATAAGTTTTACATTTCATAGTAAATGGCACCTTTATTCTTCCAGATCTGTCCTTGTAAGTGTACATTTGGTTTTGCATCCATGGTCCAATTTAATGGACTAGTATATGCATCCAGTTTCTGAGAATACTCTATTCCTGGATCCACCTCCTCCCAATCTGAGGCTTCTTCACATGCAGTCACAAACACACCTAAACGCCTCCAGTGGTCATCTCTGGGTTTGGAGAGTGACATATGGGGTGCATTCCATGATCTTAAAAACTTTCTCATGCTGTGAGAGAGTAAGCAGCTGACTGCACAACAACCCTCTTTATTCCAGTATAAGTGTTTTAACTTTAGCATGTTTTAACTTTCTGATTTGTTTAAAAAATTAAATATGTCCTCCCCTTGAGTATATTTGTAATACACAGTACAGTGTACTTCATGTGGTGACCTGAGGGTGAGCTTTCCTGAGACGTGTTCTTTTGCCTTCTTAAGGAGAGGAAGCGTGATAGCGCTGGGGCCTGTAGACACAAGATCCAAACTATACCAGTATGAAGGTGGTCTCATGCTGAATCATTGTTTGAGCGGACTTCATTCGAACTACAGTTAACCCTTTTTCTTCTGGAACTATTCTTAGCTTCAATAAATGGAGTAAATCCCTTCCCAGTAAGTTACAAGGACACAGAGTGGACAAGACAACTTGACAATCAGCACTTACTCCACTCCGTGTATCTGTTACTGTCAAGAGTTTTGATAAACGCTCAGGATGGCTCTTACCATTTGCTGATTTAACCCAAATAATTTCTTTGGATTCCTCAACTCCCGGTATGTCATCAGGATGGATTACAGTTCGTTTTGCACCTGTGTCGCATAGAAAAGTTACCTCCGTCCCGGAAACATTCAATCTAATCTCAGGTTTGATGTCATACTATAAGATAAGTTCAATTCCCTCTAAGTTTAACACTTTTTCTGGCTTTTCTGCTTCTATCCTGGTTACAGCTCCTGTTTTTTTCTTATCTAGTCATAACTGACTCCCAAAATCTTCCTCTATCTTACTCTTGCTCCTGCAGTCGCCCAATGCCCCCTCCTTCCACACAGCCGACATATATCTCCTCCTGCTCTGTCTCTCCTTCTCTGTCACTGCTCCTGTTGTGATCTGTGTTTTTGCTTTCCCTCATCACCTAAATAGTTGCTTCTCTCCCTTCCAACAAAAAGTTTAGTCCTTTCTTCCTTTTCTTTTTGTTGTTAGAGTGCTCCTCTGCTTTCCCTCTTTATTTCATTGCTGTGCAAACACATTAAGATGACTGTTTATTGTCATGTTACAAGTCACACAAAATTACTCTCTGCATTTGACCCATCTAGTTTGGCACCTGTTGAACACACATGCACAACCTTTCTGTTTAATTTAATTAATATTTATCTGCAGGCTTAGAAACTGCTTATAGTATTAATATATTACTCCATATATTACGCTGATTTATTGCAGCTGTCTTTAAATTTCTCTTTAAGAAAACTATTGTTTGATATCTGACTCACATAGCATATTTCATTGCTGTGTTGGTTTTTAAAAAATATATATTTTATATATAAAACATATATAAATATATTATATATATATATATATGTATATATATACTAATACTCTTTTGGTTCCCATTCTGTGAGATAAATGCTTTAATCTCTGATGAATATGATGTCAGTTCCTAAGCTCATAAATTCATAAGTTTTAGGGAAGTTAGTCAATCAGAAGTAATGAAGCATTACTTAACCATAGCATTACTTAACATTAATATGTTAAATTCTCTATTTCCGGCTTATGTTTCTGATACACTTATGATTTTTTTTCAGAAGAGCTAATCTCAAATTTAGAAAATGTTTCAGTTTGGCTTGAAAATCATCTGCACCTGAAAGGTCTGACTGTCTGGTCTCAGACCTGCTTCAGGTGGAAAGTATTTCATTTTTAATGCCTTGAACTTTGTCATTAAAGAATATTCCAATTTCATTACCCTTATATGTAGAAATGAGTTCTAAATGCAACCTGGAGAGTTTGTTAATCTGTTTACTGTAGCAAGCAAGACATGAGAGTTGTTACTGCAGTTTTTTTTTTTTTTTATGATTTCAGAAAAATAACTCTCTCTTCATCTATGCAAAGTCACACGCTGAGTTAGACCAAACATTTCAAGGAAAGTAGTGAGTTCTTTAGCTTGCTTATTATGGGCTACATCCATGTGCACCTTCAAGTCCCCTGTTATGACTAAACAGTCAACAGCAGTGCACACAATTTAAAGAAATTCAGTAAAATCATCAATAAAATCATTCTGCGGTGAGACAAAGTATTTAAGATAATTTTATCTCCATTTTTAAATGACACATGCTTGAATTAAGGACAAAAATAAATGTTTTATCTAGTGAGTGGGTATATTGGCCCTGAATATGGCACAAAGACCCTCCCCACTCTCGTCTTGTCTTGTTGTTTCATCTCTCAGTTAAATACATAAAATCAAGACTATGAGAGGAAAGTATCAAAAGCATTGTTAGACAGGAAAAAGTCAGAAAGCTGTTGGTATACAACTTTTCCTAGGACTTTGCCTAAGAATGGCAGGTTTGATATGGAAATGATAAAAATCTCAGCTTGTAAAACATCTTTTGCTCAGACAGTTTTTCCTGTGAAATGAGTAAAGATTTGAAATGATCTGTTTGTTTGTCTGAGATCTTCTGAACTTTAACTCTTTAAGAGAGCTGCTAAATCTTAATACACAAACTTGTACAAATGTCTAGCTCTAATCCTTGTTGTTCTTTTTTTTGTTGTGCTTTTTTAAACTAGATTTACTTTGTACATTACTTTTGTATTCCCCTTCTCTAGGATTGGGCAATTTTACCATGTTCAATTCTCCCTCAAACCCAAATTTATTTTCTCATCTCTCTAAGTATTCAATATTATCGGGTTTTTTCTGAAACATGATTTTAGCACTCCCACTTAACTCCCGGTTAGCTTTAAAACAGATATTTCCCATACTGTCCTCTTGCAGCTAATCAATTTTCGGTGGAGTTATTGTGAGTACTATTGAATGAAACACTACTTCTGTCGCTATGTCACGAGCAACAACTAGATTCCAATGTTCACTTCAACTCAATTAGTCAGTAACACATTTTTCTGTCGTCACCAGCAGCAACATCACACACCAGCAGCTGTTTCACTCTTATACATACATAGCAAATAAAACAACACTGCAGCAAAGAAGGAAAAAAAACAATTTAACAAACAAACAATTCAACAACCAGCCCCTTTAACAAACAAACAAATTAATTTCACAAACAAACGATTCAACAATCAGGCCATTTAACAAACAAACGATCAGACGTATAACACTAACAAAAACTAACATGGATTTAAAACTTGCGATCTTTCATCGCAAACTCTCTTAAGAAAGATTCTGTTTCTAACACGCGGCGCGGAGTTATTTATTCCTGTAGTCTTCTCACACAGACTATGGACTAACCTTTTCTGACTGCATTTTTGTTGTCCTTGGTTAATCCCACCACTACACATGTTTACCAGTTAAAAGGCTAACCTTTTCGGACCGTTTCATTTGTGGGTTATCCAATACAACATACAGTTACCAGTTAAAAGGCTTTTTTCCTTTGCTTCACCTTTTCTGACTGCTATTATGTTTTCATGGGTTAATCCTATACACAGTTACCAGTTAAAAAGCTGACCTTTTCTGACTGCTTCTTTTATGGGTTAATCCAGCACAATTTACACACAGTTACCAGTTAAAAAGATGACCTTTTCTGACCGCTAATTAGGTTTTTATGGGTTAATCCTATACACAGTTACCAGTTAAAAGGATGACCTTTTCTGACCGCTAATTATGTTTTTATGGGTTAATCCTATACACAGTTACCAGTTAAAAGGATGACCTTTTCTGACTGCTTCTTTTATGGGTTAATCCAACACAACCTACACACGGTTACCAGTTAAAAGGCTTACTTTTTCTGACTGCTTCATTTGTGAGTGATCCAACATAACTTTTACACAGTTACCAGTTAAAAGGCTTATTTACTAGGTTGCATTCGAAATAGTATATTCTTAGGAAAATAGCAACGACTCAATCTATTTAAAGGCCTCCAGTTTTCCATCAATTGCTAGTTAATTAATCAAAAATTTCCCTAATAATCACACTATTTCCAACCAACAATAGTAATACAAAGGGTTCCTTACCATAAATCCACTGGTAAGTTAAACAACGAAGAATCCAGCGAGTCTGTCCACTGATTCAAAAATAGATCCTGTCACCTTTCCTCCAGCCAGTGGCAGCCGGCCTCTATCAGAAACTGTGCTGAGAGGACTTCAGTTAGGAATCCTGGACTCCCCCGTGCACGGTTTCAGATCCGATTCTGGAAGGTGGAAAGGACTTAGAATCCGGCTCGAAGGACCATTATGTTAGAAAAATTCTCTTAAAATTAGGCTCAGAGTCACTGGATACGATAAACACAAAACATTTATTTCTTGCAAGAAAGAGACAAGTCCGCACAAATCCACACAACCTGTCGGGAAGATCGCTCAGAGTTGTCTCCTGACAAAATGGTGCTCCAGCTATTTACGTTGTTTATGCTTGCTGATCACACAATGTTATGAGAAAAGGCCCTTTTTTCACCATTCATTATTATGGGAAGGAACATTCAATGTTATGGGAAAAGGTGCTTCTCTCCCCATTCCTTGTTATGGGAAGGAACATAAAAGGTGCTTCTCACCAGTTAATATTATGGGAAAGACTAGTACCAGAGTCAAAACACTTTTGCTTCAATCATAGAAGAGGAAAGATGGAGGGACTCTTCTAAGCTGGTTTCAAGTGTAAACTTATTTTTATAACCTTGTATGAGAAAGAACCACACTTATGTTTGAGCAATACACTCCTTATGAGGAGTTATGCACGATTTAGGATTTTGCTGTAAAATCAATTCCTTCACTTAAACTAAGTTAAAATTGCTTTGTCCTTCTTATTTATCCACGTCTACGCTGGTTTCAAGTATAAACTTCTTTATATTACCTTATATGAGAAAGAACCACACTTGTTCTTCTGGAATCTGAAATTCGCTTTATTTTAAGGAGATAGTCAAGATTTCAGATATTGCCATAATATGAATTGCTTCACTCAAACCAAGTTAAAACTGCTTTGTCCTTCATATTTGTCAATGTTTAAGCTGGTTTCAAACATAAACTTCTTTTTATAAACTTGTATGAGAAAGAACCACACTTATGTTTGAGCAATACACTCCTTATGAGGAGTTATGCACGATTCAGGATTTTGCTGTAAAATTAATTCCTTCACTTTTTTTTCCCTTGTTCTGTTCAGCATTATGACAGCAGAATTGTGAATACCTTTTATGCCAAACAGATTTGCTTTACCAAGGGAAGTTTTACAAATGTAAAGCTCCCCTTGATGCCCATTTATTTATTTCTGTTTACAATATATAACATGTGATAGAACTGAACCGGAACGGGGGACAAGGAAAGAAGAAGAGGAAAGAAGAGGAAACAGAACAAAAATAGAAACAAAAACCAGACAACCAGCTGCTACACCTGTAAAAAAACAAAACAGACAATAACCCATGGTCTCTGTTGCGAATCCAGCCTTAGCGCCACCAGGAGCACCTGAAAGCAGACAAGCAGAGAAAAAAACAAACAAACACACAAAAAAACAAAAACAAGCACAAGTAGTGGCAATTGCATACAACTCAACTGTGGATATAGATGACCTGAGGCGACATGGTAATACATCAACTGCTACTGGACTAATGAATGTGTGTTGTGTGTGTGTGTGTGTGTTAGAACATGCGACACCCATGGCACAGGACCTACATGATAACCGTGCTTAGTTATGAGTGTATAAGTGTACACGGCCACAATCCACAGCCCCCCCCAAGCAGAAGCAGGCAGAGAGGGCCACAAGACCCAGGCCACCAGCAGCCCCCACGGAGCACAGAACCTAGGATGCCCACTACAGGGAAAACCACGCATACACCCAGTAGACAGCAGAGGAAATCCCCGGACAGAGCCCCCATAAGCATAGGGCAGAGAACCCCCGGGAGCCAGGGGCAATAGCCCACCGACCCCACCAGACCCCAGCCGCCCAGACATGGGCCGTGCACTGGACCCGGGCCCCAGGAGCCCGAGCACCCCAAAACCCACCGTTAGAGGCCACACCCAATACCCGGGTGGGCCAAGCGCCCCAGACAGCCACACAGTGGGTCAGCGCATGCCCCACCGCCCCTGGCCAAGTGCCCTGGGAGTCAAGACGTGCCCACAGGTGGGTGAGGTCGCGAGCAGTGGGGAGAGGCAACGCCGCCCCCCCATTGGGAGAAGCACAGGCAGGCCAGGCGACAGCAAGTCCCAGACCCAGGCCAAATCATCATCACACACTCTTTCATATCCCATACATCCACACGTCCTCCCTCCCTTGACTCCGCTGGGGTGTAGCGCAGTGGGCACACCAGGGGGCCAGCAGCCCCCCAGCCACCACAGACCCTGAACCAGCAGAATAATTAATTCCTCCTGGCCACTCCTGCCCGAGCAGCAACCAGGAAGCAGGGGTGTGATAAGACCCCTCCCCTCACCCTTCTGGCTCTTCAATATTTTCTAATAGTGAGCGATTAAAATTGAGGGGCAGCCAACCTTGTAGAACTGGGAGCGCGGCCCTCTGGGCAGCCTACATACCCAAAGAGCCCCGCCCACCAGATGCCACTCAGTGTAACCACCCGCCAAGACCTAATGTGTGTGTGTTTGATAAGTAGTGATGTCTAAGGTGTAATCAAAACAGGGGTGGGGAACTGCAGAGTGAAGCCAAGGGGACCACCTACGTGGCCCCATCCACTACACCCCACAGAACACACACGCCCCCAAAACCCTTCATGTGTGAGTGTGTGCTGTGTACAGGAGCCAAAAGGGAGAGGGGTATGGGGATATACACCGGGGCAGCTACTCGCCCCCGGAGAAGGCAGCCAGGGACTGGCTGCAATAGGCACCCCTGCTACCTGGGACCCAACACAGGGCAGGAGGGCCTGATGTCCACCAGGCTCGGGGCCTGCAGCGACCATATTCCGGGAGCTACTGTACCCCCAGAAGGTACCCATCCCACCCCACCCCACTCAACCCAACCCCACCCCACCCCGGAGGACCTCTACAAACAAACAAACAAACAACAACAAACAAACCACCCGGTCACACCAGACGCAGCTTCCCGGGCCTGAGACCCACCATCACCCAGGCCCCCCCCCCCAACAGGGGAAAAGCACCCCCCCCCCCCACCCCACGCCCCAACACCCTAAAGATAACAACCATCTGCGGACACCCTGGAGGTCCCAGAGCAACAAGCCTGCACCAACCCACCCATACTGTGGCATGTCCAGGGCAACCCAGCCCCCCCGGGCGCAAGGCATCGCCCAGCCACCAGGGCCAAGGCCCAGCACCACCACCCACGCCAGAGCGGCCCGGCCACCCGGTACAGAGCCAGCAGTCACCACCCCAAGGCCCCTAAGGTACCCTGCCCCACACCGCAAGACAGCCCCACCCGCAAGCCCCCAAAACTGCCCTCCAAGCCCGACACACAGTCCCCTCCAGGAATGACCAACCCCGTCCTCACGACCCGAGAGACCACCAGACGCCCGAAGCCACACAGCCCCCCCCCAGCACACACTCAACCGCCCAGAGCGACGGGACAGCAACCCACCACCACTATGTGATAAACCTAATCAGTGGGGACCAGAGAGAATGAAATTCAGCCAATTGATGTTGGGAGGCACACATTGTTTCCATGCTAATATAATCTAAAAGAACATTTCTAAACTGGTTAATACACAGATTGTTCTTCGCTTTCCAGTTCATGAGAATAGTTTTCTTTGCGATACATAACACTGTTATAATTGGCTTTGTTCTTAGACATTATAAATTCATATTCTGTATTTTACTAAATAACCTTTGTTCCTAGCTGGTACTTTTCCACTCTGCTCATACTGCACAACAGATGACCTTAAATGGTCCAAGACCTTAGAATGACATAAACAACTGGGTCAGACAAAACATCTCTATTAGGGCAGATAGGTCTGGTACATTAGACACCTAAAACTGCAGTCACACATACACACACATTGTTTATCATATCCAAAGAACACAACAAGGACAGAAGCTGGCCTGATCATGCCACTCAAAACTGGCCAATTATACTCTGACAAGTGTGAATACAACTTCTGTGAGATAAAGCTGAATATAAATATGACATGTTCCCGGATAACGGGGCTCGGCCTGACGGATTTCCTGCGGGAGCTCTGGCACTCCGAGTCCAGCGCTGCAATATACTCTACTTGTGACCACTAATAAATACTGTTTTAATAAACCATTTCTCCAGCTTATTCTTGGGCTTCCAATGAAAAAATCGGGCTAACAATTGGTGCCGTGACCCGGATTGGCTGACTCTGAGACCGTGTCCGATCGAGGACTTCCGGAGCTGGTTGGAGGGGACCCTTCTTCAGACAATTCAAGGCGCCTAAAACACAAGGTGAGCAGAAAACCTCTTGTATCAGGATATGTGAAATTTCTGCACATTGGTCATTCTAAACTAAATTGTCTGAATTAGGATGTCCTCCGATCACTAAATCAAAAGCACAAAATTTGTGTCTACAGGTTTACTAGGTGGTCACATGTAAAGTATAAACACATAGTCTCACATAGGGAGAGTCATATGTGTCCTAGTTTAGTACAATTTGGCCAAATAAAAGACATAAAATTCATCCTGTCTTCTAAACTGAATAGGAAGTAGATGCCAATGGGCGGGGGTCTGTTAGTCCGCAATTGGCGGCGTGAGTAATGTCTGTGCAATTGGCACTTGGACCGTAAAATCCGCAATCGGCGGTGGGTCTGCATTACTGCACAACAGGCGACATGAGTAATTTCTGTGCACAAGGGCGCTTAGACCTTTATCTGCAATCGGCGGTGGGTCTGTATTACTTCACAATAGGCGGCGTAAGTAATCTCTGTGCAATTGGCACTTGGACTGTAAAATCCGCAATCGGCGGTGTGTCTGTTATTACTACGCATTTGGTGCTTGGACTGTAAAATCCACAATCGGCGGTGTGTCTTGGTTTTTTTTGTTTTTTTTTTCTCTTCCACAAGCGGCGGTGGTTCTGCAGTTGTTGTGAACAGGCGATACACTAAGTGTTTATCTCTGCATAAGGACACAGGGCTAAGTTGGTTATTTTTCATGAAAATGTGGGGTGGTTTGCTATTTGGTTGGTATTTTACTGTGTTAGTGGAAGTGTATCTAGCAATAGAGACTGCTGGAGAATTCCTACACTGACACAGATCTCAAGTAGTTCTGTAAAAGGGGGCATTGGACTAGAAAATAAAGGGGAATTTAGTTAGGGTGTTACAGAGATTGGTGAATTAAAATGAGTGAAGAGACTGGGAGAACCCCCAGCGATCAAGCGCACAGAGTAAAAGATTCTGTGTAGAGGCTTCTTGGTCAGGTCCAACACTCGGGCATTGCACCATTCACCCATTCTGATTAACACGTGAAATACCTGAATATGTCACAAACCTTTGTTGATAAGTGGAAAACATGTAAACCCTGCTCATTGGGGTCGGTATTATTTGACACGTTGACGAGATGGCAGAAAAAAGTTCCAAGAGAAGACGAAAAAAGAGAGACAGATAGATTTGTAAATTGGATGAGAGAAATGCAAGGAAAAGGAATGTTTGGAGGGTTTGAAAGTGCGCCACCGCAACTGAGTGATTTCTCTATGTTTTCAAAACAAGCAACAGGCAGTAGGAATCAAGCAACAGCAAAGCTAAAGGAGGCAGGTTTATTGCAGAAAGCTAGGGCAGAAAAAGACGGAAAAAAAAGCAGTAACATTTCTTGCAGACTGTCAGTATTTTTTTTGGAGAAGTTAAATTCTCTATTCAGACGCAGTCCTCTGCACCTCTACCACAGCACGTGCCAGACACAACGTCATCTTTTCCAGGGACACATCCTACTACACTAGCAGATAAGACACATCTTCCTAACATCACACTCAATAACAGAAGCATGCCATTTAGCAAAATAAAAAACTGACCATTTATACAGATTCAGCATAAACAGCTTAGGCTGTACATGTGGACATGTGTAATTGGAAAAGAAAAGGTTAGATATCCTTAGCTTTGTCATAAATGCTCTCACCCTGGGCCTGTACTTAAAGAGTACTAGAGTTACATATAGTTATTTAGTCAAAAAATTTATAATGATAATGGAAGTTTTTACTAGAGCATTTAAGAGAAATAAAAGGACACCTTTATTCAAACTCATTTTGACAGGTGACCTCTGACCTCTTATCGATCAATCAAATTAATATGACAGGTGACCTTTGTTTGACATCCGTTTGCTGACATCTGGGGATATGACTTTTGACCTCTTATCGATCGATCAAGCTATTTTGACGTGTGACCTCTGTTTGACATAGATTAGCCATCTGTTGAAGAGATCTAAGGAAGGAAGGGGGAGTTTATGGCTAGGGTTAAGAATGATTACAGCTAAAGTCAGGAGGTTGTGAGAAATATATTAGTTGAATGTTTAAATAAGAGAAAGGGTTAGGGTTAATAGAAAAGGTTAAGTTGTAGAAGCGGTCAGCATTTTAACAGCTTCAAAGACCGGTCCCTGTAAGGTAAAGATGGGAAAATAATTAGATGTGTGGGGTGGGGTGGGGTGTTAACAGACATCTGGTTGTCTCTGGCTGCACCATACTGTGACACTGAATGGATGGGTTGTTTATAGCAAATAGAGGTAGGTTTAAATTACATAAAAAAGGTTTCCCTCTTAGTTTGCATACATGTTGTATATGGTATCATGGGCTAATCTACAGAGAATTCACTAATAGAACAGGTTGCCTATAAAGTTTACATCTAGTTCTCGCTCTGACTGATACTATGAGAGCCAACTGCAGGGGGTCGTAAGAATGCATCATGCTGTGACACTGGGCTGTAGGGGCAGGTGGGTTCAATAAGAATGCAAAGTACAGTGTGGTAAACAGTATGTGTCGTTGTCTTAGTTCGCAAGTAAACAAATGAACATATATGATGTTCATTAGAATGCACCATGCTGTGTGGGAATGAGATAACATTTTAAGTCTCGTACGAGCAAGGCTCAGGGTGCCGGAAAGTCCTCCTTTTACCAGGTGTTGCTAGCACTGCATGGATTTGGGTGGGGTGGGGTGGGGGGGGGGGGGGGGTGTTAACAGACATCTGGTTGTCTCTGGCTGCACCATACTGTGACACTGAACGGAGGATGGGTTGTTTATAGCAAATAGAGGTAGGTTTAAATTACATAAAAAAGGTTTCCCTCTTAGTTTGCATACATGTTGTATATGGTATCATGGGCTAATCTACAGAGAATTCACTAATAGAACAGGTTGCCCATAAAGTTTACATGTAGTTCTCGCTCTGACTGATACTATGAGAGCCAACTGCAGGGGGGGTCGTAAGAATGCATCATACAGTGGCACTGAACAGTAAGAACAAATGGGTTCATTAAGAATGCAAAGTACAGTGTGGTAAACAGTATGTGTCGTTGTCTTAGTTTGCAAGTAAACAAATGAACATATATGATGTTCACTAGAATGCACCATGTTGTGTGGGAAAGAGACAACGTCTTACTTCACAAGTAAACAGAATCAATCTGTTACTAACCGTAGGGTGGATGTAAACTAAGTGTGAAGAGCAAATGGGTTGAAATTACAGAAAAGTCTACATTCTGAAGAGATACTTACCCACGAAGAATAGGCCTAGGCAAACGCAGCAGCTACAGCTTGCATATAGGTTGTAATAATGTTGAGGGACAAATGTTAGTTAAACTAATGAGTCAAGAGCCAGTGGGTCTGGTAGCTAAAGGATCCGCGTTCCATCCTCCTCTTGCAAACTATAGTCCTCAATCAGACAGAGCTGGCAGCACAGAGGGTGGTGCTACACAATAAAAAACCATTGTGTCATGTAATAGTTTGTATTTTACATCCTCGTAAGAACATAAACTGCAGATATTTAAGACGTTTATGGAGCTTTTGATTAATGCTTTTTGTTACTTTTTCAAAACACACAACCACCCTAGAAACTGAGTATAAAGTGTAAATGGATAATGCGGAAGGTCTGCTGCGTATAATTCAGGATGTGAAGAAGTGAAGCGTTTTCCATCTATTTTTAAGAGGGCAGGTTGGTATGTTGTAGAGAGATTTTGAATTAGTGTGGGAGCTCTTGGGATCCATCACATGACATACTCTGCTGGTTTTACAAGCTTCTTGCAGGGATGTCAGGCCACAAGTTAATCTCTTGGCGTGTATCGCTGCTGTCGGACAGAAGCCACATATCTGTAGAAAGGACCTTTTACAGGAAGGAAGCAAGGAATGCTTTTCCTACAGGTTTCATGGACCCAGAGGTCATGAAACTCACTCATCACTTCAGCTTGAGTAAGAGGGTTTCCCTTTGTGACTGATATAGAGTTTGCTTTTTAGCTTGTTACTTGCTGTTCTGGATCAGGACATGTACACTCTCGGTATCTTACACAGACTCACCCTTCAAGGGAGAAACAGCAGGCATTTCGAGATCATTGATACACCAAGTTGTTGTACTTTCTGCATACACAATGTAAACTTTGTCATGTTAGGAGAAGCACTTCAACTTTGTTAGATTTAGACTTTCATCCAAGACACTACTAGTTTTCAGTAGCTGTATGTTTATGGGGTTTTTTTCATCCACTTATTCATGATGAACATAGGTTCCCTTGTGTGATGTGGCTGGCTTTCTATTTGTTAGAGACTAGAACTGGTGATACGGGTCTGAGCCCTCCAGGCAGTGAAGAAAAGGGACAGCCTGACCATATCTATGAGACTGATAAGATGAACATGCTTCTGTACAGTTCATATTTAGAAAAACACAATCAATGTCACGATGAACCTGGGAGGGGGACACATCTTATTGTGCTATTGCACATGGATGAAACATGTCTTCCTAGACTCTAATGCAGTTTCAAAGAATTGCATCTGTGATGTCCACAGCTGTTCTTATACAGTAGTCTATATCCCCACAGTGGACTGCAACTGAGTTACTTACCAAAGTACTTACCAAAGACATGTACTTACATGCTGAGCTACAGCAACAAGTCTTGTTTACTTACATCCACACCTTAACAGGTGCAGCCAATTAGATTAATAACATGCTGAAGCCACTGCACCACTCTTCAACTGCGACTGCAAATCCAGAGAAGCTAAATAATCTAAAAATGCAGTCAGAGATAATTCATCTTCAGCTTAGACTACTCTTATCTCGCTGGTTTTTACATTTATCATAGAGGAAATAGTCCTTTTCTCGAATAGGTGTTGTTGACGTTACTTGCAGGGCTTGCTGGTGAGCTAAACTATCAGTCACAATTCCCCAATAATAACTTGGTTAAGACCTTAATACTACATCCTCAATCAGAATATTACATCCTACCAGAGTTTTCTTGTATCTTGTGATACCGCTTTACAACTCATGCTCTGGGCAACAGGTCTGCTAGTCCACTTGTTTTTAAAGAACAGCCTTGCTTGTTACGCCCAAGCACCACGGGTGGTACAAAGGTTAACTGGATTTTTGAGTTTGTTTTCAATAATTTGGGTTGTTTGTTTCTGTTACTTTACCTGGCAACAGTGGCTCAAGTGGAGTTCAGTGCTGAATGATAAAGCTGCAGTACTCTGTAATCTGCTCATTACTCCCCTTTGGCATATCTGTCTTGAGATTGGGCATTATCTATGGCACAATATGAAAGAAATATGTGATGTGAGCATACATATTACTTCTTAAAACTCTATTGCATGGTCGAAGTATGTAATGAATTAAAATTACGGGCTGGAACCATGGAAACTGACAAGCATATCGCCCATTGCTTTAAGCCTGATAAAAAGGTTATTTCACTTCTTTCTGTTTAGCCTCAGATGACAGTGTGGGTTTATTAATCAAGAAAGTTTCCCAAGTATGATTAGGTTACTCAAACCACACATTTTCCTATTGTGGTAACAGAGGCTATCTAGTGCATAAATTCTAAAAATATATATATGTTACTTAAATCTGATGAAACAGTGATTGAAAGCAGTGTTAAAATTAAAATAAAAGGCTCTTTCAAGATGCATGCTGTAGTTAGCTTTTATGATTTGTGTACAATGTCTGAAGTATCTACAGTATCTCAACACTTGGGTTAGCTTTGGTTAGTAGCTAAAGCAGAAAGTTCTCCAAATGGCTAAAAACGGTTGCTGCCTGGATTTGCAGCTGTTTTGCCTTGTTCTCTGTCCTGTTGAAGTTATTTGAAACTTTAATATGTAAATTCACAATCAGATCTATAAGTCTTTCCATGAGATACATTTTCTTTTTTAGCTGATGTCAAACCACACCATGAAAATATGATCTATTACTCAGGGATAATAGTTACATTTCTCTGCACAGAAATTAAATATATCACTGTAATTAAAATGTGCACCTCAAAGATCATAATGCTTCTGATATAAATGGATTAATTCAAATGAAACAGTGAAATTCTTTGAGAAACACAACATCAAGTATAATCATAAATGTCTCAAGTCTTTCAACATAAAATGTTGTAACATCATTGAAAAGCTAAAGTAGCAAAAATATAATTTTGGTCATTTTCTACAGAGATCAAAATAGGGGATCAGTACTGTTCAAATAAAAACAAAATCCGAGCCACTTAAGTTTCCTTTCTTAGTTTTAAGTGTTGCTGATTCTTCAACTCTGCAGCAGGAATAAAATGATTTAGCAATTATGTGATCCAGAATGTTTACGCTTTGAACCTAGAGAGACTGGAATAAGCTGCAAAATAAAACTCACAGAAAGACGTCGGCTCCTCTGAAGTAAAACTCTACTTTTAGTGTATTCTACCCACATTTTTTGATTACTAAAGTAGTGTTTGATGTTCTCAACAGCTCGGTGTGTGTTGTTTTGTGCTGTGGTTCCTTACATCAGAGATGGTTTACGGGACAGAAGTGTGAAAGATGGAGGAAGTCACTGATGAGGAAAAAACAAATGTTGGAAAGACACAAACCGAAGACAAATGAGAAGGACATGGAAGGAAGAGAAAGAAAAGTAAGCAATAAGAAAGAGAGAGAAATAATGGGGAACAATTTTGTTTTATGAGAGGAAGGACAATATTGAATAATGGCAAAGAAAGATACCATGCGTGTCCTATGGATGTAGCTGACTTTTGTTTCAGTTGCTGCTTCAGGAATTGCCACCCAACAAACTGTTGTAGCGGAGCATCATCAGGAAGAAAGTTCTTCAACAGATCGATTTAATGTTCCGGGTCCGGTGTTTGTTAGACATTTTAAATCAGGTAATCTTACTGACATTAAGACTGATTTAGTGAAAAATACCAGTACTCAAAAAGGGTAATCCATCACTGAAGCCAATGTCTCCACCGATTGTCATGTTGGCGGTCAAACACGACTAAAAAAAAATACATCATAAACGTTTAAAAAAAATAATAATTCTTGATTGTTTCTAGAATTTCAGTCTAACTTACTGAATATACCTGTAATTTTCGCAATGCCAGTTAGTGCTTTGGCATCAAACATTACGTTTTAAACCAGTATTAATGTGGAATTTTATTGGATTCTTTAAGAATGTTGAGCAAATTGAAACCCTTAAATGTGGCATATCACCGTTGGCGTAGTTCATACTGCAGGATTTGTAGGCGTGTCGCATTGTTCACACCACACAGTATGCTTGTCTTGTGATCGGGATTTATGAGGTTCTCGTGGATTCACATTACGCGACTGATCTGCAGAAGGGGTCACACATTACAAGATTTTTCACCAGACTTAACCCCCAACTTGTCTGACTGGTCTTTATCAAGCAGATTCAGCTGACATGCATCAAGTTTCTTTATGAGCATTAATGTTAGAATATGATACAAGCAGTTCTTGGTGATGCTATCTTTTTCGTTCCTCCGTGATTCATGAAAAGACTAGACTAGACTTATTGAATTTAGCTGCAGATCCAGTTTACTGTCTCAAACAGTGTGAGGACATTGGCATTTGTTGGCACTGCTCTCCCTGGGTGCTTCTCTAGCTTTTGTCAATGTAACCATCTTTTTTGATTCACATCTGTTCCTTTTATCCGAACGTTAATATTTAGTGCAGCCTAAATCTTACTTTTCACCCTAAGTGAAACATATTTTGTGAGTTTTCCTCGTGGAATTCCACCAGAAAGAACCTTTTCACAGAGGCAAACATTCAAATTTCCGACTCTCCATCACTTCTCAAAAGCAGTTTTATTCTTACATTTCTGCATTTCTCTCGAGAATTACTGACAAAGAGTCAAAACAACCCAACACCTGTCAAGTTGATGCCCAGCGTTCTGTCTGATGACTTTTGAAGTCACTGTTTTGGGTTTTTTTCCGTTCTTTTAGGTTGTGCAGTAGAGATCAGCTGCAGATTGGGTAGTGGTGCTAAGGCAGAGCTGTCAGTGTTTAATTTGGCAACAGCCTTCAGTGCGTATTCATGTAGGAGCACGGTGGACTAGTTACACTCTCTTCATTTTTGTTTACCTTACTCATTTAGGTAAATACTTTCAGGCTCTCAAGCCATATCTTGCTTTTTTTTCATTTTATTCTCTCATGAATTTCTTCTGTTCATATCACTCAATATTTTCAGCGTGTTACTTTTGCCTCTCAGTCTCTTTTACACCTCCTACTCTTCTGTTCCTTCTCTCACTCCTTACTCCATCTTTTTTTTTTTTTTTTTTTTTTTTACTTGAATTGGATCGCCATTTCCCTTCATTTACTCTTTCTTAACCACTTGCTTATGGTCTCTTATCTTCTTTCATCGTCTCTTTTGACTTTCTCCATTTACTTCCTGTCTCGGCCTGGTTTAGCCACTCTATCCCTCCATCCATCAACCCCAACAAAATGGTCAGCCCTTTTTTTCAAGAGTTTAATTCCTGTATCAGTAGTCTTTGGATCCTTCACCACCCACGAGAAAATTCTTTTAAAGGGTTGATATTTTTCCAAGAAATTAGTAACTTTAACCACTTTATCCAGATGAGGTTCAAGTAGTAAAGTTGAAATGTTTCAAAATATTTCCTCATGTTTGGCTGAATCACACTTAAGGAAATGTTAGGGAAAACTGTATTTTTCCTCACATTCACGGGTCTGTCTCCACCAGTTTCTACATTTTTACAAAATGTGTTATTGATAGCTCTGCTCAATATAACAGAAAATTAATGTTTGATCGTTTAGATTTTGTTCTTGATTCTGTGCTAAGATAAAGCTGAACAGGCAGTCTGGGTTTTCATTTAACGCCTATCATCTTTGTCCTTTGATATTTCTTTCATAGAAGTTGATACCATAATTTACAATACTGGTACAAATAGATTAATAAATTAATGAAATAGAAGCATAACATTATTAACTTCTACCGTGAGCACCATGTGAAACAAGTAAAATAATTATCTTGTGCTATAGTTTTCTTAACGATGTGGGCAGCGTGATCCTCAGATCTGAAGTAACGTTCAGTGTATTGTCCCTGCAAGCTAAAATGTGTTTCAACATGAATAACATTTTACAGAAAAGAAAAACGTTCAGTGTATTGTCCCTGCAAGATTGCAAAGACCAGTACGACTTCACAACGAGCCAAACGTCACTCTTCTCATTGAAATAAGTTACCTTCCAACACTCCAGCCGGCCACAAATGCTGTCTGTCAGACAGTTTTATGATTATTTCGACAATTATTCAGACCTGTTCAAGTACATGTCAAACAAATAGTTTGAGAGAGTTTAAATGTGTCAAAGGTGAGTTTGAGTTGAAAATCCAGCTTTTATCTTTGGGAAAGACAGCAAGTGTGTACAGCAAAGTAAATGACAGCCATCAAGTATTTGTTACATTTATTTTATAGATTCTGTGCAAAAAATCTGAAATTACAGGTGTATTCAGTAAGTTAGACTGAAATTCTAGAAACAATCAAGAATTTTTATTTTTTTTTAAACGTTTATGATGTATTTTTTTTTTAGTCGTGTTTGACCGCCAACATGACAATCGGTGGAGACATTGGCTTCAGTGATGGATTACCCTTTTTGAGTACTGGTATTTTTCACTAAATCAGTCTTAATGTCAGTAAGATTACCTGATTTAAAATGTCTAACAAACACCGGACCCGGAACATTAAATCGATCTGTTGAAGAACTTTCTTCCTGATGATGCTCCGCTACAACAGTTTGTTGGGTGGCAATTCCTGAAGCAGCAACTGAAACAAAAGTCAGCTACATCCATAGGACACGCATGGTATCTTTCTATGCCATTATTCAATATTGTCCTTCCTCTCATAAAACAAAATTGTTCCCCATTATTTCTCTCTCTTTCTTATTGCTTACTTTTCTTTCTCTTCCTTCCATGTCCTTCTCATTTGTCTTCGGTTTGTGTCTTTCCAACATTTGTTTTTTCCTCATCAGTGACTTCCTCCATCTTTCACACTTCTGTCCCGTAAACCATCTCTGATGTAAGGAACCACAGCACAAAACTACACACACCGAGCTGTTGAGAACATCAAACACTACTTTAGTAATCAAAAAATGTGGGTAGAATACACTAAAAGTAGAGTTTTACTTCAGAGGAGCCGACGTCTTTCTGTGAGTTTTATTTTGCAGCTTATTCCAGTCTCTCTAATTGCTAAATCATTTTATTCCTGCTGCAGAGTTGAAGAATCAGCAACACTTAAAACTAAGAAAGGAAACTTAAGTGGCTCGGATTTTGTTTTTATTTGAACAGTACTGATCCCCTATTTTGATCTCTGTAGAAAATGACCAAAATTATATTTTTGCTACTTTAGCTTTTCAATGATGTTACAACATTTTATGTTGAAAGACTTGAGACATTTATGATTATACTTGATGTTGTGTTTCTCAAAGAATTTCACTGTTTCATTTGAATTAATCCATTTATATCAGAAACATTAAGATCTTTGAGGTGCACATTTTAATTACAGTGATATATTTAATTTCTGTGCAGAGAAATGTAACTATTATCCCTGAGTAATAGATCATATTTTCATGGTGTGGTTTGACATCAGCTAAAAAAGAAAATGTATCTCATGGAAAGACTTATAGATCTGATTGTGAATTTACATATTGAAGTTTCAAATAACTTCAACAGGACAGAGAACAAGGCAAAACAGCTGCAAATCCAGGCAGCAACCGTTTTTAGCCATTTGGAGAACTTTCTGCTTTAGCTACTAACCAAAGCTAACCCAAGTGTTGAGATACTGTAGATACTTCAGACATTGTACACAAATCATAAAAGCTAACTACAGCATGCATCTTGAAAGAGCCTTTTATTTTAATTTTAACACTGCTTTCAATCACTGTTTCATCAGATTTAAGTAACATATATATATTTTTAGAATTTATGCACTAGATAGCCTCTGTTACCACAATAGGAAAATGTGTGGTTTGAGTAACCTAATCATACTTGGGAAACTTTCTTGATTAATAAACCCACACTGTCATCTGAGGCTAAACAGAAAGAAGTGAAATAACCTTTTTATCAGGCTTAAAGCAATGGGCGATATGCTTGTCAGTTTCCATGGTTCCAGCCCGTAATTTTAATTCATTACATACTTCGACCATGCAATAGAGTTTTAAGAAGTAATATGTATGCTCACATCACATATTTCTTTCATATTGTGCCATAGATAATGCCCAATCTCAAGACAGATATGCCAAAGGGGAGTAATGAGCAGATTACAGAGTACTGCAGCTTTATCATTCAGCACTGAACTCCACTTGAGCCACTGTTGCCAGGTAAAGTAACAGAAACAAACAACCCAAATTATTGAAAACAAACTCAAAAATCCAGTTAACCTTTGTACCACCTGTGGTGCTTGGGCGTAACAAGCAAGGCTGTTCTTTAAAAACAAGTGGACTTGCAAACCTGTTGCCCAGAGCATGAGTTGTAAAGCGGTATCACAAGATACAAGAAAACTCTGGTAGGATGTAATATTCTGATTGAGGATGTAGTATTAAGGTCTTAACCAAGTTATTATTGGGGAATTGTGACTGATAGTTTAGCTCACCAGCAAGCCCTGCAAGTAACGTCAACAACACCTATTCGAGAAAAGGACTATTTCCTCTATGATAAATGTAAAAACCAGCGAGATAAGAGTAGTCTAAGCTGAAGATGAATTATCTCTGACTGCATTTTTAGATTATTTAGCTTCTCTGGATTTGCAGTCGCAGTTGAAGAGTGGTGCAGTGGCTTCAGCATGTTATTAATCTAATTGGCTGCACCTGTTAAGGTGTGGATGTAAGTAAACAAGACTTGTTGCTGTAGCTCAGCATGTAAGTACATGTCTTTGGTAAGTACTTTGGTAAGTAACTCAGTTGCAGTCCACTGTGGGGATATAGACTACTGTATAAGAACAGCTGTGGACATCACAGATGCAATTCTTTGAAACTGCATTAGAGTCTAGGAAGACATGTTTCATCCATGTGCAATAGCACAATAAGATGTGTCCCCCTCCCAGGTTCATCGTGACATTGATTGTGTTTTTCTAAATATGAACTGTACAGAAGCATGTTCATCTTATCAGTCTCATAGATATGGTCAGGCTGTCCCTTTTCTTCACTGCCTGGAGGGCTCAGACCCGTATCACCAGTTCTAGTCTCTAACAAATAGAAAGCCAGCCACATCACACAAGGGAACCTATGTTCATCATGAATAAGTGGATGAAAAAAACCCCATAAACATACAGCTACTGAAAACTAGTAGTGTCTTGGATGAAAGTCTAAATCTAACAAAGTTGAAGTGCTTCTCCTAACATGACAAAGTTTACATTGTGTATGCAGAAAGTACAACAACTTGGTGTATCAATGATCTCGAAATGCCTGCTGTTTCTCCCTTGAAGGGTGAGTCTGTGTAAGATACCGAGAGTGTACATGTCCTGATCCAGAACAGCAAGTAACAAGCTAAAAAGCAAACTCTATATCAGTCACAAAGGGAAACCCTCTTACTCAAGCTGAAGTTTTACAAAGTCAGTTATGTGTTGAGTGAGTTTCATGACCTCTGGGTCCATGAAACCTGTAGGAAAAGCATTCCTTGCTTCCTTCCTGTAAAAGGTCCTTTCTACAGATATGTGGCTTCTGTCCGACAGCAGCGATACACGCCAAGAGATTAACTTGTGGCCTGACATCCCTGCAAGAAGCTTGTAAAACCAGCAGAGTATGTCATGTGATGGATCCCAAGAGCTCCCACACTAATTCAAAATCTCTCTACAACATACCAACCTGCCCTCTTAAAAATAGATGGAAAACGCTTCACTTCTTCACATCCTGAATTATACGCAGCAGACCTTCCGCATTATCCATTTACACTTTATACTCAGTTTCTAGGGTGGTTGTGTGTTTTGAAAAAGTAACAAAAAGCATTAATCAAAAGCTCCATAAACGTCTTAAATATCTGCAGTTTATGTTCTTACGAGGATGTAAAATACAAACTATTACATGACACAATGGTTTTTTATTGTGTAGCACCACCCTCTGTGCTGCCAGCTCTGTCTGATTGAGGACTATAGTTTGCAAGAGGAGGATGGAACGCGGATCCTTTAGCTACCAGACCCACTGGCTCTTGACTCATTAGTTTAACTAACATTTGTCCCTCAACATTATTACAACCTATATGCAAGCTGTAGCTGCTGCGTTTGCCTAGGCCTATTCTTCGTGGGTAAGTATCTCTTCAGAATGTAGACTTTTCTGTAATTTCAACCCATTTGCTCTTCACACTTAGTTTACATCCACCCTACGGTTAGTAACAGATTGATTCTGTTTACTTGTGAAGTAAGACGTTGTCTCTTTCCCACACAACATGGTGCATTCTAGTGAACATCATATATGTTCATTTGTTTACTTGCAAACTAAGACAACGACACATACTGTTTACCACACTGTACTTTGCATTCTTAATGAACCCATTTGTTCTTACTGTTCAGTGCCACTGTATGATGCATTCTTACGACCCCCCCTGCAGTTGGCTCTCATAGTATCAGTCAGAGCGAGAACTACATGTAAACTTTATGGGCAACCTGTTCTATTAGTGAATTCTCTGTAGATTAGCCCATGATACCATATACAACATGTATGCAAACTAAGAGGGAAACCTTTTTTATGTAATTTAAACCTACCTCTATTTGCTATAAACAACCCATCCTCCGTTCAGTGTCACAGTATGGTGCAGCCAGAGACAACCAGATGTCTGTTAACACCCCCCCCCCCCACCCCACCCCACCCAAATCCATGCAGTGCTAGCAACACCTGGTAAAAGGAGGACTTTCCGTCACCCTGAGCCTTGCTCGTACGAGACTTAAAATGTTATCTCATTCCCACACAGCATGGTGCATTCTAATGAACATCATATATGTTCATTTGTTTACTTGCGAACTAAGACAACGACACATACTGTTTACCACACTGTACTTTGCATTCTTATTGAACCCACCTGCCCCTACAGCCCAGTGTCACAGCATGATGCATTCTTACGACCCCCTGCAGTTGGCTCTCATAGTATCAGTCAGAGCGAGAACTAGATGTAAACTTTATAGGCAACCTGTTCTATTAGTGAATTCTCTGTAGATTAGCCCATGATACCATATACAACATGTATGCAAACTAAGAGGGAAACCTTTTTTATGTAATTTAAACCTACCTCTATTTGCTATAAACAACCCATCCATTCAGTGTCACAGTATGGTGCAGCCAGAGACAACCAGATGTCTGTTAACACCCCACCCCACCCCACACATCTAATTATTTTCCCATCTTTACCTTACAGGGACCGGTCTTTGAAGCTGTTAAAATGCTGACCGCTTCTACAACTTAACCTTTTCTATTAACCCTAACCCTTTCTCTTATTTAAACATTCAACTAATATATTTCTCACAACCTCCTGACTTTAGCTGTAATCATTCTTAACCCTAGCCATAAACTCCCCCTTCCTTCCTTAGATCTCTTCAACAGATGGCTAATCTATGTCAAACAGAGGTCACACGTCAAAATAGCTTGATCGATCGATAAGAGGTCAAAAGTCATATCCCCAGATGTCAGCAAACGGATGTCAAACAAAGGTCACCTGTCATATTAATTTGATTGATCGATAAGAGGTCAGAGGTCACCTGTCAAAATGAGTTTGAATAAAGGTGTCCTTTTATTTCTCTCATTTATCATCAATTCAATATTTAATTTATTTTTAAATAAATTTTAATGGGAGAAATACCACATTGAATGGACAATCTGAAAACCGCTTTTCAATGCAAGTATTACAGTGAAGAGATAAGAAGCAATACAATGTCCAAAATAAATCCAGGAAGAACAGACTGTTTAAAACTAAACATTAGAACCAGTTTGTTGTTGAATTAAGATTTAACAGCTCTCTTAAAAAGTCAGACAAACAAACATAGCATTTAAATCTTTGATCCTTTAATTGAAAAACTGCCTGAACAAAAGATGTTCTACAAATTGAGACTTTATGATTTCCACCTGAAGCAGGTCTGAGACCGGACAGTCAGACCATATGACTTATTAGAAAATATCGGGATTTAACAGCAAGGTCAGGCAGATAGGTGTCAGACAGTTTCTTACCATCTTAAAGCATTAAAGGTTAGCCTTTATTGTGTTAGAGATCACAGTAACATGACTTAAAATTTAGCTGATCTAAATACTTCTCCTCTGCTTATTTTCACCAATTCTGAGTTAATATTTATCATCAGTATTTATAATTGATCTCATTAAACCATTTAACTATTTAACTGCAGCAGATCTATGAATCAATGGATCTGTTATCTTAACAGAGCAGCAACGTGCTTTATATAAAGGTTTAAAGTGAGTTAGATTATTAGGAAATTAACAAAAACACGGCAATAAAAGGCACAACGAGAGTCAGATATCACCAATGAGTTTCTTGAAGAAGAAACCTCTAAAAGAAATTTAAAGACAGCTGCAGTAAGTCTGAGTCATAACAAGTCAAGTCAAGTCAGCTGAACACTATATTAATACTATTAGCAAATTCTAACCCTGCAGATAAATATTAATTAATCTAACAATAAACATTGAATAAATTAGTGAAATAAAAACAGTGTTTACAGTTAAAGACATGCCTCTAAACCAGACATGTGTCACTGGAAAAGGAAAGGCTTTGTGACCTCAGCAGGCACCCCGGTTAAACACTTGAATCAATTACTCGAACTATATTATGCCATACTTGAACCAAAACAAGTTGCTAGAGTCGAGTGCAGAGGACATCAAAAGGGAAATGGGAGAGTAGCTAGAGGCAACAATGCGGCAGATAAGGCAGCAAAAACAAAAGCAGGGTATACTGCATTTAACCAGATGTCTCAGAAAACATTGGAGGAAAAATCACAACGAGAATTATGTTTAGAAAACATTAAAGAACTTCACGAAGCAGCGGCACCATCTGAAAAGCAAGCATGGAACGAAAAAAAAAAGATTCCACAGGACGCTGCTGGAATCATGAAGGCAAAATAGTAGCTCCAACTGGACTACTAAATTTGCTATGTCAAGAAGCACACAGTAGAGCTCACTGTGCTAGCTCAAAAGTAACAGCGCTCATTTCACAACACTGGTGGCACCCCCACCTAAAAGACGCAATAAAATATTTTGTGCAATCTTGTGAAATTTGCAAGCTGTTCAATCTCAAAGCAGGACTAGGTAGTTTCCCAGTACCTGATGCCCCTTGGAAACAGATAGTAATTGAGTTTACTGACATGGGAGCAGCGAACAGGACTGAAGGTAAACTATTTCTTCTAGTGTGTGTAGCTCCATTTTCTAGATGGGTAGAAGCCACACCTACTAAAACCGAAAAAGGAAAAGAAGTCATTAAATGGCTTACAAGAGAAATTATTCCAAGATTTGGGGTACCAGAAGTGATAAGATCAGATAATGGTACTCACTTCTCCAATGAAGAACTAGGAGAAGTGGAAAAATTGTCTGGAATTACACATAAGCTCGGTGCAGTCTCTCACCCAGCTTTACAAGGACTAGTGAAAAGAGCAAATAGAACCATCAAAAAGGCCAAAAAGAAGTCTGTGCAGACACACAGTTAACCTGGGCTGAAGCTCTACGTATTGTGTTAGCCTAAGATTTACTCCAAATGCCACCATGAATGTTGTCATGTTGTCCCACATGAGGTCATGACAGGGAGGAAACACCCTGTCCATTTACAACTGCACCAACAGGCTCACCCCTTGTTGTACTACAGTATGGAAACTTGTGTGAATGTGAAACAACTGAATAACACGGTGATGAGTATATCTCAGCAAGGAACAGGACCAGGAAAGTGAACAAACTTAACTGGTCCTCTCCTATATGGACAGGACGCAGAAGCTACAACACATTGTGTAAAGGTATGGTTGACTGAGAATAGACTGAGTAACTGGATCCACAAGGATCACTGTACTCAGGCTCAAGATCCTACCGAAAGAACATTAACTGAGGTCTGGACTGACTTAGGAACCTCACCTGCTGACAAAGACTAGACCACGGGGACTAAAACTCTATCAGAGACTGAACGGACCACTGACGATGAAACCAAAGGAAAACACCACTGTGGAGACTAGACTGTAGAACCACAGTAGCAGAAATAATAAAGGTTACAATAACTAATTTTCACACCTCTCCTGTGTGAAAGTCAGACATTAAAAGCTCAAGTTACAAAGAACTACAACAGTAATCTGGACACACCCTCTCTTCCCACCACTCCACACCAGGTGACTAAAAGATCTCTGGAAAATTGCAACAACCCACTTCAATTACAATTTATTGAGAAACAAGATACAAGGTACAATCCGATCTGTGCTCAGTCATGACATGTTGGTCGAACGAAAAAGATATGAATGGGATGAATAAAATGTTCTGTGAGAACAGTTTTAATCATGTGTTCTGGTTCATTCGAGAATTTACATGGGAGATGACCCAAGTTGTTTAATCTGGTGCAATCAATCAATCAATCAATCAAACTTTATTTTCATAACACTTTTCATACAAGAAAATGATAGAAGAAAATAAAACAAAGCAGTGAAACCCAAGGCCACATATAGACACACATACACACACACACGCATATCTATACGTACACATACACCCACATACATCCACACATACTGGAAGGAAGAAGTAAAGATTAAGTAAAACATAATAAACTGAGGCAGAGCTGCTCGAAGTAAGGTAAAGCACGGAGCTTTGAACTGCACGATTGAAGGCCTAATTCATGTCAAGAAAAAACAAGAATGATCCTGAACAATTTAGCTAACATTCCAAAACTGCTACCAGGAAAAAAAAAATTTAAAAAAATATTACAAAATAATATCAAGTATCCTGGCCCTTAGGTCAAAGCATGCATGCAAGATAACAGTGATCAATAACCAACCAAAGATCTGAACACAAGCACGATGCTGTGGCACTGCTAAGGAAAAATTTAGCAGCACAAGGCCACATGGCTCATCTAAAAAATAAATAAATGAGGAATTGAGACAAATAGAAAAATAGAATAAACCTTTGTCTTTGATTCTAATTTGTATGGAAATATGTTATTGTATCATGTGATGTTATAAGAAACTCTGATGTCACACTGTTGGTACCCCATGAAGTGTTTCTAATTCAAATGGAGCAGAAAAAACTTAATGCTGATCCTGAACTGTCTGTGGATGGCTCAGCATCACGAAACACAGCCACTGGTAAGAATTAAATAGAATTTAGTATAAAGTAACAAGTGAGAATTAAGCAGATCGTGCTGAAATTTTATCAAAAGCACTCTGAGCTGAATTAAGAGGACAGACAATATTTATCCCAAAAAGGTTAATCAGTTACTCATTGAGAAGAAATGGCTGCTTTCTTGATGCTGTGCTGCTCCCAAAATGAACTCTAACCACAAATATTTCTGTCCTGCAGCAGCAACACAGGAGCAGAAACTGCAGTGGAAGAGTTCAGCAGAACTAACATACGGATGAGACTAAGTCTCATCGGGGGGCTGGAGATACAACAATTAATCATAGTTTACTAACACTTCTCAAATTTTTCCTTTTGTCTTTTGTTCTATGTTGTCTTGTGTTTTGTCTTTGTCTTGCTGTGTTCTCTAAATGGTTTGAAGTTTTTTCCACAGAAAAGGTTGATGGTACTGGATTTCACATTAATGCTGTACAGCAGGTTGGTGAGTCTAAGGTACTGTCCTAAAACATGTTTTCTATCAACTGGCCAGTTGTTTTGTTTTTCATTTCATTTATTTATTTATTTTTTTCGGTTTATTTATTTGTTTTTGTTTGGGGTTCATATGAAAACTTAATTTGTCGACCAATGAATACTGGGATTGAACCTGTTAAAAGGCAATTCCTGAATATAAAACATTGTGAAAATGACATGTTGTGCTGCTCAGTTCTCTCTCCTGCTAACATTCATCCACAGCTTAAATTAACTGCATCTGCAGCAGAACCTCTAAAGGACTCACAGCCAAGTGACTGACAAGACGTCAGTCTGAAATTCTGGGAGGCACGATCATCATGCCAAGATAATGGTTGAACAACCATACAACCTTCAACCACTGTCAACAAAATAATCTGAATTATCTCCTTAATTGTCCCAAAGAAAAAGATTAGTTAGGGAAAACGGGTGGTAAAGACCCCTTTGTGGAAGTGAAGTGCTGGTAACCTCTCCTTCCTAGTTAGCTCAGACTGCTGAACTGAGGTTCAGCCAGAAGGACGACCAAACACCAAGCAGTGACAGGATTGGACCACAAGAGACTGAGCTGCACTACACCACTCTGCACAATGTTATCATAAAATTTTCACTCAAAAGAAATTGTTAGTTTTTACACTACATCTATCATTACTCATCTGTTCTCAACAGGGTCATATCTTCATATTCAAGTCATGTTTAAATGTCTGTACTGTATTGTTTTGTGTTTTGTGATGTTCCTCTTTAGTTTAATGATTTTAAGAAGACCAATTACTAATCATAGGAATTCATACATATGTCCATTGCCATTGGTGTGAATCGGCTGTTCGGAGCGGGACCTTAGGCACTGAAAGGTAATTAAGTGGTCGGTCGCCAAGGGGGAATGGGGCCATAGGAGAATTTTCCCGGATATCAGCCATCGGGTTTTTCGCTCCTATTCGCTGCGAACAGTGGACGATCCTGATGGTAATGTTAATTGCCTTAAGCACTTTTTGAGTTTCAATATTTTATGAATTGTTGTAGCTTAGTTAATTATTGTTATGTGTTGTAATGGTACTTATGGGTGAGCAGGGTCTTGCCACTGCTTAAACCACATATAGTTTTGGGCCAAAATGAACTAAGATTCTACACAGAGATTGGGTTTGGGGCCACATACACACACTAATTTTAAGACATATTGAAACATTTATTAATTTATTCCTTGCATACACGTACAGGCGTGATACTTATAGATTTTAAGAAATGTGCTCATTGCAGAGTTATGATCAGTTGAGTAATGAAGGTTGAACTATTCTGGGAAAGAGGTTCTGTTCCCAGCATCATGATAAACACTCCTGATACAGAAAGGTTTAGCTAACGCATTACAATTATTTTACACATGCATATGCAATTAAAACTTGCTTGCTGCTGATAATTGCAAAGAAGAACAGCTTACACATAACAGCTCACATAATGAAGTTATATCAAAAGGGGGATAACAAGAATCTCCTGTCTGGTTGTGCTGCACCTCAAGGTAGTTGGCCACTTGCAGTTTGGGGACCTGCTAAGTTGGCTGCCGCTAACAGGTGTGACACAATACAGAATATAACATTCCTACCCCATTTAGTTGACATGATTAAATCATGTCAAAAGGGGGAGTTGTTATAATTGGCTTTGTTCTTAGAAATTATAAATTCATTTTCTGTATTTTACTAAATAACCTATGTTCCTGGCTGGTACTTTTCCACTCTGCTCATACTGCACAACAGATGACCTTAAATGGTCCAAGACCTTAGAATGACATAAACAACTGGGTCAGACAAAACATCTCTATTAGGGCAGATAGGTCTGGTACATTAGACACCTAAAACAGCACTCACACATACACACACATTGTTTATCACATCCAAAAAACACAACAAGAACAGCAGCTGGCCTGATCATGCCACTCAAAACTGGCCAATTATACTCTGACAAGAAATATGACATGTTTCCGGATAACGGGGCTCGGCCTGACGGATTTCCTGCGGGAGCTCTGGCACTCCGAGTCCAGCGCTGCAATATACTCTACTTGTGACCACTAATAAATACTTTTTTAATAAACGATTTCTCCAGCTTATTCTTGGGCTTCCAATGAAAAAATCGGGCTAACAACACTGTGAGGACCATGTGTGCTGAGTTCATTTCCATGTTGATGTTGTCTAAGTCACCCAGTATGCACAGTGTGGGGCATGCAGGAATACTACACTTTAGCCATGTTGAAAGGTCCGTACAGACTTCAAACCAGAACTTCTGGACAGGCGCACAAAACCACAAAGCGTGTGCATAATCATCAGGTGTGTTATCTGTGCAATGTGAGCAGATGTTTGAGTGTGTTAGACCCATCCTGAACATCCTTTGTCCTGTATAGTGTGTTCTATGAAGAATTTTGTATTGTATGAGCTGTAAATTAGGATTTCGAGTCATTCTAAAGGTGTTCAAACATGTTTGTGGCCAGAAGCTATGACTAGAACTAATATATAAATCTCACTCCCATTTTGAGGATGGTAGAGACATTGTGTCATCTATCTTAGATAATAATTTATATATTTTTGATAGTAGTTTTGGGATGCAGATGCTTAGAAACTCTGCTACCCTAATCGGGAGTTGTAAGTCTGGTTGGTGGAAGATATATTTCTTTGTTATTATAGACTTAAGTTGTTGATATTCTAGGAAATTATTGTTGCCTATCTCATGTTGTGATATGAGCTCATCAAATGAAATAAATGTTCCATTTTGGATTATATGTTCCAGATGTTTGATTTCTTTGATCTTCCACAGAGTAAAGTTTAGCATTTTTTTGTTTTGCAGGATGTCAGGATTGTTCCAGATGGGTGTAAGCTTACACGGGACATGTGAAGACTTTGTTATTTTAAGAAATTCCCACCAGGCTGTCAGAGAGGTGCTGATGTTAATGCTTTTAAAACATTTGTGATTTTTTTACGTTTTGACTAATAAGTGGCAGGTCAGAGATTTCCAGATTATCCCACAATGCTTGTTCTATATATATCAATGGTGCATCTATTGGACTAGGTGCAAACTATGTTTTATATATACTGTAACCTATTGGCTAAGGAATAGTGCTGAAAATGAGGTAAATCTAATCCACCACTTTCCTTGGTTTTCTGTAGCGTTTTTAAACTAATACGTGGTGGTTTGTTTTTCCACAGAAATTTGGAGATGCATGAATCTAGTGACTTAAACCAAGTAGCAGATGGTTTTATGGGGATCATTGAGAACAAATAGTTAACTTTTGATAGTATCATCATTTTAATGGTTGTAACTCTCCCCATAAGTGATATAGGTAAGGACTTCCAACGAGAGAGATCGTCCTCTACTGTCTTTAATAATTGCACATAATTTAGCTTTGTTAGCTCTGAGAGCCTGGAGGAAATGTTTATGCCTAAATATCTAATATTTCCTGACTGTAAAGTGATCGCAGGTATATTCTGGACCCTACAGTTAATGGGCAGAACTGTGGTCTTAGACCAATTGATAGAGTAGTCAGAAAGTGCTGAGTATTTATTTATGAGTGTGATCGTGTGAGTGAGAGACGTCTGTGAGTTCTGGAGGAAAAGTAATACATCATCAGCATAAAGACTTATTTTATGCTCAATATTTTGGGGTTGGATGCCTTTAATATTTCTATCTTGTCTGATAGCAGCTGCTAAAGGTTCGATGAAAATAGCAAAAAGTGAGGGAGAAAGTGGGCAACCCTGTCTTGTACCTCTCTGCAGACTGAAGCTTGGAGAAGTTTGATCATTAGTCCTGACACTTGCATTTGGGGAGCTATATAATATCCTTATCCAGTTGATGAAGTGTGACCCAAACCCGAATTTGTTTAATGCTGCAAATAAAAATGTCCAGTTCACTCGATCAAATACTTTTTCTGCATCTAGAGAGACTATTGTGGTTTCCAGGTTGTTGACGGTAGAATAGTCTATGATCTATGAAACTGATCTATGTTACTGTCTGATGGATCATTTTGTGATGAATATAAGGTTTTATAGAAGTCCCTAAAAGCATTGTTGATTTCATGGGTGACATTTCCTTTTCAGTCTTGGTGGAATGAACTCTTCAAATCAGCTTTTCATTCAGTTGGGGTGGAGCGCTTAGCTTCGCCGTCCATCCTTTTGTACACATGTGGATAAAAATTTGTGATTGTTCCGCCATCATCTTGGCATGATGGGGATTCCAGAATTCCAGAAACCTGGTCAGTTACCTGACTTTGAGTCCTGTAGTGGTTCTGCTGCTGATGCAGTTCATCAAACTGTGGACAAATGTTAGCAGGAAGAAGCAACATATCATCTTTACAATGCTCTACATTCAGGAATTGTCTTTTAATAGGTCCAATTCCCATGTTCATTGGTCTTTCATATGAACGCAAAAATAATCATTAAAGAAATCATTGAGAATTCACTCGGGGTCATTCAAAGTACTTTAAATGTTATCTGTATCATCGTCTCCATCATCCATGTGTCGCTCGTTGTCATCATCTCCCTCTACCTGTTGATACATTATGCGGGTACGGATGGTTTCAATCAGTCTTTGGGACAGTCCTCTCAAGCATTTGATACAACATCAAGCACAGGTGGCTACTATGGCTACAACAGACAGAGACCAAACCACTTCTCCATCATGTCAGTGTAGGGATCGTTGATTTTCTATCAGCTCTGCAGAGAGTGATGCGAGTCCCTCTTTGTGATTCTGCCATCTGCGGAAGTATTGTTAGGAATAAAGGAACAGGATAAAGTTCCAAACATTTTAATTGTTCAGCAATGCCTTGTAGATGTAATTTATCCAATAAACATTTTTTTTTATTGTTGCCCACCAGAAAAGAAAAGATTCAAAGTCTGTAGTTACTTGATTTCTAGCTTTAAATTCATCTGGGACTCAGAATTCCAATGCTATCCAGGTACACTCTGTTGTCAAATGAACCTCCAGACACAGTTAAATGCTTGAGACATTGCAGCTTCTCACCCAAGGCCTTAAAGTCCCCCTCAGGGAACAGACGGAAAGGCATCAGTAGTTGGGCTATTGTGCAGCTGCCAGTTAGGCAGAAGGACGGACCTCAGTTTCATAACCCCACCAGAGGTCTGCTCTCATGGAAGTTTGGTTCCGAAACCAAGATGCTGAGTAGTTACCTGCGTCCTGAGTGACAATAGATGGATTCTTGACAATTATGTGACATGAGTGTACCCACATTCTTACCTGTACTCCTGTGGATGAAACATATATAAATTACCCGTATAAGCCAACGCTGAGGGCAGTTGTCTCTTTTCTTAACTGCTGGGAACAACAAAGAGAGAGTTTTACATTGCTCTGTGTTAGGTACAAAAGATTCATTATGCAATTGTAATGCAATTGTAATGCTTCATTTCTAAATTTATATTCTGGCTTTAGCACATTCAATACAATTAGATTGGATATTTTGTCAATCTGTATACATTCTAACAAAATTCCAACTGATACACAGGCGATTCTTCAGAAATCTTGTATTAACATACATTTCACATATGTACTTTTCAGAATACACATGGGCTTTTTGGTTGTCTTTACATAAAATAATTGAGCATAAGTCAATGTCAGCCACCCCATCTATTCCTGCAACAAAAAAATAGGTTGACAAGTTGTCTGTTGGACCTGAGGGACCTCCTATCTCTGTGGTCAGTCTGTGTCCGTGTGATTCATTGTAGTGCATTATCTTTTAGTTTTTTATTAATCTGTGCTTAATCCCATAGAATTAGGAATACGATAATAAGAATAATGATTAACAATACACAACTGGTTCCTTTTAACCTACAAATCCTGGTAATTTAAATGGATGCCACGGCTGCTGTCTGTCTATCCCTGTCTTATTTTAGCCACACCCTATGTTCTCGTTTTAGCCGTTGTTTTCTTCACTGAGGTTGAGACGAACCCCCTCCTGTTGAGAGAATTCCCCTTTGTAGTCAGACTTATGCCTCAGAGAACGGTGGTGGGTAACTAATCTTTCCCTACTTCTGCAGGTCGTGGCCTTACTAGTTTACAATGTGATAAGTGCATCCAGGATATATTAGTTTAGCTGCTGTGGTTTCTGTAAGCAGTACCTGATATGGACCTTCCCACCTTGGGCTGGAGCAGTTATCTTTCTTTATCACTTTGATGAGGATCCAGTCTCCAGGTTTTAGAGATTCCTCCAAAGGGTCACCTGGAACAGACACTAGACAGAAGAGATCTCTCTACTTGTTAACATTTTAACCATGTATCCTGCTAAGGTTTCTTCTCTTTCTTCATCATGTCCGGTGAATAGTTTTAACTGTGGTTGTAAAAATGGTCATACATTATACATTATCTCAAATGGAGTTAATCCTGTGCTAGTTAGAGTAATATGCATGTTTAGGACTACTAGTGGTAAACAGTAAACCCAATTCTTCCCAGTCTCTTCAGTCTTGACCTAATTATTCAATTGTGTCTTTCCAGCAAACCTGCTGATTGTGGATGATATGCAGAGTGGTTTCTGAGATCCTTTTTTGCTTTTAAGTTCTTCGCCATCAGGAAGATAATATTGTTTACAAAGTGCGTCCCTGTTATCACTGTAGATTTTTTCAGGAATTCCAAATCTAGGTAATATTTAATTCACCAGTGTTGAGGGTACATCTGCCTGTGCATTTGGAAATACTTCACTTCATTTGGTAAAACATCACTAATCACCAGGGAGACCCCTTTATTTAATTCAATGAAATCCATACAAACGTGTTGAAAAGGGTCCTCCGGCCTCGGGAACTGTCCTCGTCCCGGTCCTAGGCCATATGTATGGATCATATTTGCACATATTTGACATGTTAGACAAAAATTCTTTATTATCATATTATGATATTATGATTTTATTATAAATAAAACCATACACTGCAAAAACCTTGTTCATTATTGCTACCAGCCCTCCTGTAGAGACATGCCGTGCTCCATGGCTCGATACTGAAGCATATTTAAACAAACTCTTTGGCAGTATAAGTTCTACATTTCATAGTAAATGGCACCTTTATTCTTCCAGATCTGTCCTTGTAAGTGTACATTTGGTTTTGCATCCATGGTCCAATTTAATGGACTAGTATATGCATCCAGTTTCTCAGAATACTCTATTCCTGGATCCACCTCCTCCCAATCTGAGGCTTCTTCACATGCAGTCACAAACACACCTAAACGCCTCCAGTGGTCATCTGTGGGTTTGGAGAGTGACATATGGATGCATTCCATGATCTTAAAAACTTTCTCATGCTGTGGGAGAGTAAGCAGCTGACTGCACAACAACCCTCTTTATTCCAGTATAAGTGTTTTAACTTCAGCACGTTTTAACTTTCTCATTTGTTTAAAAAATTAAATATGTCCTCCCCTTGAGTATATTTGTAATACACAGTACAGTGTACTTCATGTGGTGACCTGAGGGTGAGCTTTCCTGAGACGTGTTCTTTTGCCTTCTTAAGGAGAGGAAGCGTGATAGCGCTGGGGCCTGTAGACACAAGATCCAAACTATACCAGTATGAAGGTGGTCTCATGCTGAATCATTGTTTGAGCGGACTTCATTCGAACTACAGTTAACCCTTTTTCTTCTGGAACTATTCTTAGCTTCAATAAATGGAGTAAATCCCTTCCCAGTAAGTTACAGGGACACAGAGTGGACAAGACAACTTGACAATCAGCACTTACTCCACTCCGTGTATCTGTTACTGTCAAGAGTTTTGATAAACGCTCAGGATGGCTCTTACCATTTGCTGATTTGACACAAATAATTTCTTTGGATTCCTCAACTCCCGAAATGTCATCAGGATGGATTACAGTTCGTTTTGCACCTGTGTCGCATAGAAAAGTTACCTCCGTCCCGGAAACATTCAATCTAATCTCAGGTTTGATGTCATACTATAAGATAAGTTCAATTCCCTCTAAGTTTAACACTTTTTCTGGCTTTTCTGCTTCTATCCTGGTTACAGCTCCTGTTTTTTTCTTATCTAGTCATAACTGACTCCCAAAATCTTCCTCTATCTTACTCTTGCTCCTGCAGTCGCCCAATGCCCCCTCCTTCCACACAGCCGACATGTATCTCCTCCTGCTCTGTCTCTCCTTCTCTGTCACTGCTCCTGTTGTGATCTGTGTTTTTGCTTTCCCTCATCACCTAAATAGTTGCTTCTCTCCCTTCCAACAAAAAGTTTAGTCCTTTCTTCCTTTTCTTTTTGTTGTTAGAGTGCTCCTCTGCTTTCCCTCTTTATTCCATTGCTGTGCAAACACATTAAGATGACTGTTTATTGTCATGTTACAAGTCAGACAAAATTACTCTCTGCATTTGACCCATCTAGTTTGGCACCTGTTGAACACACATGCAAAACCTTTCTGTTTAATTTAATTAATATTTATCTGCAGGCTTAGAAACTGCTTATAGTATTAATATATTACTCCATATATTACGCTGATTTATTGCAGCTGTCTTTAAATTTCTCCTTAAGAAAACTATTGTTTGATATCTGACTCACATAGCATATTTCATTGCTGTGTTGGTTTTTAAAAAATATATATTTTATATATAAAATATATATAAATATATTATATATATATATATGTATATATATACTAATACTCTTTTGGTTCCCATTCTGTGAGATAAATGCTTTAATCTCTGATGAATATGATGTCAGTTCCTAAGCTCATAAATTCATAAGTTTTAGGGAAGTTAGTCAATCAGAAGTAATGAAGCATTACTTAACCATAGCATTACTTAACATTAATATGTTAAATTCTCTATTTCCGGCTTATGTTTCTGATACACTTATGATTTTTTTTCAGAAGAGCTAATCTCAAATTTAGAAAATGTTTAAGTTTGGCTTGAAAATCATCTGCACCTGAAAGGTCTGATTGTCTGGTCTCAGACCTGCTTCAGGTGGAAAGTATTTCATTTTTAATACCTTGAACTTTGTCATTAAAGAATATTCCAACTTCATTACCCTTATATGTAGAAATGAGTTCTAAATGCAACCTGGAGGGTTTGTTAATCTGTTTACTGTAGCAAGCAAGACATGAGAGTTGTTACTGCAGTTTTTTTTTTTTTATGATTTCAGAAAAATAACTCTCTCTTCATCTATGCAAAGTCACACGCTGAGTTAGACCAAACATTTCAAGGAAAGCAGTGAGTTCTTTAGCTTGCTTATTATGGGCTACATCCATGTGCACCTTCAAGTCCCCTGTTATGACTAAACAGTCAACAGCAGTGCACACAATTTAAAGAAATTCAGTAAAATCATCAATAAAATCATTCTGCGGTAAGACAAAGTATTTAAGATAATTTTATCTCCATTTTTAAATGACACATGCTCGAATTAAGGACAAAAATAAATGTTTTACCCTCCCCACTCTCGTCTTGTCTTGTTGTTTCATCTCTCAGTTAAACACATAAAATCAAGACTATGAGAGGAAAGTATCAAAAGCATTGTTAGACAGGAAAAAGTCAGAAAGCTGTTGGTATAGAACTTTTCCTAGGACTTTGCCTAAGAATGGCAGGTTTGATATGGAAATGATAAAAATCTCAGCTTGTAAAACATCTTTTGCTCACAGTTTTTCCTGTGAAATGAGTAAAGATTTGAAATGATCTGTTTGTTTGTCTGAGATCTTCTGAACTTTAACTCTTTAAGAGAGCTGCTAAATCTTAATACACAAACTTGTACAAATGTCTAGCTCTAATCCTTGTTGTTCTTTTTTTTGTTGTGCTTTTTTAAACTAGATTTACTTTGTACATTACTTTTGTATTCCCCTTCTCTAGGATTGGGCAATTTTACCATGTTCAATTCTCCCTCAAACCCAAATTTATTTTCTCATCTCTCTAAGTATTCAATATTATCGGGTTTTTTCTGAAACTCCCGGTTAGCTTTAAAACAGATATTTCCCATACTGTCCTCTTGCAGCTAATCAATTTTTGGTGGAGTTATTGTGAGTACTATTGAATGAAACACTACTTCTGTCGCTATGTCACGAGCAACAACCAGATTCCAATGTTCACTTCAACTCAATTAGTCAGTAACACATTTTTCTGTCGTCACCAGCAGCAACATCACACACCAGCAGCTGTTTCACTCTTATACATACATAGCAAATAAAACAACACTGCAGCAAAGAAGGAAAAAAAACAATTTAACAAACAAACAATTCAACAACCAGCCCCTTTAACAAACAAAAAAATTTATTTCACAAACAAACGATTCAACAATCAGGCCATTTAACAAACAAATGATCAGACGTATAACACTAACAAAAACTAACATGGATTTAAAACTTGCGATCTTTCATCGCAAACTCTCTTAAGAAAGATTCTGTTTCTAACACGCGGCACGGAGTTATTTATTGCTGTAGTCTTCTCACACAGACTATGGACTAACCTTTTCTGACTGCATTTTTTTTGTCCTTGGTTAATCCCACCACTACACATGTTTACCAGTTAAAAGGCTAACCTTTTCTGACCGTTTCATTTGTGGGTTATCCAATACAACATACAGTTACCAGTTAAAAGGCTTTTTTCCTTTGCTTCACCTTTTCTGACTGCTATTATGTTTTCATGGGTTAATCCTATACACAGTTACCAGTTAAAAAGCTGACCTTTTCTGACTGCTTCTTTTATGGGTTAATCCAGCACAATTCACACACAGTTACAAGTTAAAAAGATGACCTTTTCTGACCGCTAATTAGGTTTTTATGGGTTAATCCTATACACAGTTACCAGTTAAAAGGATGACCTTTTCTGACTGCTTCTTTTATGGGTTAATCCAACACAACCTACACACGGTTACCAGTTAAAAGGCTTACTTTTTCTGACTGCTTCATTTGTGAGTGATCCAACATAACTTTTACACAGTTACCAGTTAAAAGGCTTCTTTACTAGGTTGCATTCGAAATAGTATATTCTTAGGAAAATAGCAACGACTCAATCTATTTAAAGGCCTCTAGTTTTCCATCAATTGCTAGTTAATTAATAAAAAATTTCCCTAATAATCACACTATTTCCAACCAACAATAGTAATACAAAGGGTTCCTTACCATAAATCCACTGGTAAGTTAAACAACGAAGAATCCAGCGAGTCTGTCCACTGATTCAAAAATAGATCCTGTCACCTTTCCTCCAGCCAGTGGCAGCCGGCCTCTATCAGAAACTGTGCTGAGAGGACTTCAGTTAGGAATCCTGGACTCCCCCGTCTACGGTTTCTGGAAGGTGGAAAGGACTTAGAATCCGGCTCGAAGGACCATTATGTTAGAAAAATTCTCTTAAAATTAGGCTCAGAGTCGCTGGATACGATAAACACAAAACATTTATTTCTTGCAAGATAGAGACAAGTCCGCACCTGTCGGGAAGATCGCTCAGAGTTGTCTCCCGACAAAATGGTGCTCCAGCTATTTATGTTGTTTATGCTTGCTGATCACACAATGTTATGAGAAAAGGCCCTTTTCTCACCATTCATTATTATGGGAAGGAACATTCAATGTTATGGGAAAAGGTGCTTCCCTCCCCATTCCTTGTTATGGGAAGGAACATAAAAGGTGCTTCTCACCAGTTAATATTATGGGAAAGACCAGAAAGTACCAGAGTCAAAACACTTTTGCTTGAATCATAGAAGAGGAAAGATGGAGGGACTCTTCTAAGCTGGTTTCAAGTATAAACTTCTTTATATTACCTTCTATGAGAAAGAACCATACTTGAATTGTCCATACAAAAACCATACAAAATTTGTTTTCTTTTAAGGAGATATTGCCATAAAATGAATTGCTTCACTCAAACCAAGTTAAAACTGCTTTGTCCTTCATATTTGTCCATGCTTAAGCTCGTTTCAAACATAAACTTATTTTTATAACCTTGTATGAGAAAGAACCACACTTATGTTTGAGCAATACACTCCTTATGAGGAGTTATGCACGATTTAGGATTTTGCTGTAAAATCAATTCCTTCACTTAAACCAAGTTAAAACTGCTTTGTCCTTCTTATTTATCCACGTCTACGCTGGTTTCAAGTATAAACTTCTTTATATTACCTTCTATGAGAAATAACCACACTTGTTCTTCTGGAATCCGAAATTCCCTTTATTTTAAGGAGATAGTCAAGATTTCAGATATTGCCATAAAATGAATTGCTTCACTCAAACCAAGTTAAAACTGCTTTGTCCTTCATATTTGTCAATGTTTAAGCTGGTTTCAAACATAAACTTCTTTTTATAACCTTGTATGAGAAAGAACCACACTTATGTTTGAGCAATACACTCCTTATGAGGAGTTATGCACGATTAAGGATTTTGCTGTAAAATTAATTCCTTCACTTAAACCAGGTTAAAACTGCTTTGTCCTTCATATTTGTCAATGTTTAAGCTGGTTTCAAGTATAAACTTCGTTTTATAACCTTGTATGAGAAAGAACCACACTTATGTTTTGAGCAATACACTCCTTATGAGGAGTTATGCACGATTCAGGATTTTGCTGTAAAATGAATTCCTTCACTTTTTTTTCCCTTGTTCTGTTCAGCATTATGGCAGCAGAATTGTGAATACCTTTTATGCCAAACAGATTTCCTTTGCCAAGGGAAGTTTTACAAATGTAAAGCTCCCCTTGATGCCCATTTATTTATTTCTGTTTACAATATATAACATGTGATAGAACTGAATCGGAACGGGGGACAAGGAAAGAAGAAGAGGAAAGAAGAGGAAACAGAACAAAAATAGAAACAAAAACCAGACAACCAGCTGCTACACCTGTAAAAAAACAAAACAGACAATAACCCATGGTCTCTGTTGCGAATCCAGCCTTAGCGCCACCAGGAACACCTGAAAGCAGACAAGCAGAGAACAAACAAACACACAAACAAACAAAAACAAGCACAAGTAGTGGCAATCGCATACAACACAACTGTGGATATAGATGACCTGAGGCGACATGGTAATACATCAACTGCTACTGGACTAATGAATGTGTGTTGTTTGTATGTGTGTGTGTGTGTGTGAGAACATGCGACACCCATGGCACAGGACCTACATGATAACCGTGCTTAGTTATGAGTGTATAAGTGTACACGGCCACAATCCACAGCCCCCCCAAGCAATCAGAAGCAGGCAGAGAGGGCCACAAGACCCAGGCCACCAGCAGGCCCCACGGAGCACAGAACCCAGGATGCCCACCGCAGGGACAACCACGCATACACCCAGTAGACAGCAGAGGAAGCCCCCGGACAGAGCCCCCATAAGCATAGGGCAGAGGCCCCCCGGGAGCCAGGGGCAACAGCCCACCGACCCCACCAGGCCCCAGCCGCCCAGACATGGGCCGTGCACCGGACCCGGGCCCCAGGAGCCCGAGCGCCCCAATACCCCCCGTTAGAGGCCCCACCCAATACCCGGGAGGGCCAAGCGCCCCAGACAGCCACACAGTGGGTCAGCGCCTGCCCAAGCGCCCCTGGCCAAGTGCCCTGGGAGTCAAGACGTGCCCACAGGTGGGTGAAGTCGAGAGCAGTGGGGAGAGGCAACGCCGCCCCCCCATTGGGAGAAGCACAGGCAGGCCAGGCGACAGCAAGTCCCAGATCCAGGCCCAATCATTACCACACATCAACACGTCCTCCCTCCCTCGACTCCACTGGGGTGTAGTGCAGCGGGCACACCAGGGGGCCAGCAGCCCCCCAGCCACCACAGACCCCTAACCAGCAGAACAATTAATTAATCCTCCTGGCCCGTCCCGCCCCAAGCAGCAACAAGGAAGCAGGGGTGTGCGAAGAAGACCCCTCCCCCCATCCTTCTGGCTCTTCAATATTTTCTAATAGTGAGCAATTAAAATTGAGGGGCAGCCAAACTTATAGAACTGGGAGCGCAGCCCTCTGGGCAGCCTACATACCCAAAGAGCCCCGCCCACCAGATGCCACTCAGTGTAACCACCCCCCAAGACCTAATGTGTGTGTGTGAGTGTGTTTGAAAAGTAGTAATGTCTAACACAGGGGCGGGGAACTGCAAAGTGCAACAAAAGGGCACCACCTACGTGGCCCCATCCACTACACACCACCGAACACACACGCCCCCAAAACCCTTCATGTGTGAGTGTGTGCTGTGTACAGGAGCCAGAAGGGAGAGGGGTATGGGGATATACACCGGGGGAGCTACTCTCCCCCAGAGAGGGCAGCCAGGGACTGGCTGCAATAGGCATCCCCGCTACCTGGGAGCCAACACAGGGCAGGAGGGCCTGATGTCCACCAGGCTCGGGGCCTGCAGCGACCATATTCCAGGAGCTACTCTACCCCCAGAAGGTACCCATCCCGCCCCACCCCACTCAACCCAACCCCACCCTGGAGGACCTCTACAAAAAACAAACAAACAACAACAAAAAACAAACAAACAAACCACCCGGTCACACCAGTCGCAGCAGCCCAGGCCTGAGACCCACCATCACCCAAGCGAAAAGCACCGCCCCCCCCCCACCGCACGCCCCAACACCCTGAAAAAAAAACAACCTTCTGCGGACACCTTGGAGCGCCCAGCCCCCAGGGCCCAGGCCCACCACCACCACGCACGCCAGAGCGGCCCGGCCACCCGGCATAGAGCCAGCAGCCACCACCTCAAGGCCCCTAAGGGACCCCGCCCCACACGGCAAGACAGCCCCACCCGCAAGCCCCCAAAACTGCCCTCCAAGCCCGACACACAGTCCCCCCCAGCAATGACCAACCCGGTCCCCACGACCCGAGAGACCACCAGACGCCCGAAGCCACACAGCCCCCCCCCAGCACACACTCAACCGCCCAGAGCGACGGGATAGCAACCCACCACCACTATATGATAAACCTAATCAGTGGGGACCAGAGAGAATGAAATTCAGCCAATTGATGTTGGGAGGCACACATTGTTTCCATGCTAATATAATCTAAAAGAACATTTCTAAACTGGTTAATACACAGATTGTTCTTCGCTTTCCAGTTCATGAGAATAGTTTTCTTTGCGATACATAACACTGTTATAATTGGCTTTGTTCTTAGACATTATAAATTCATATTCTGTATTTTACTAAATAACCTATGTTCCTAGCTGGTACTTTTCCACTCTGCTCATACTGCACAACAGATGACCTTAAATGGTCCAAGACCTTAGAATGACATAAACAACTGGGTCAGACAAAACATCTCTATTAGGGCAGATAGGTCTGGTACATTAGACACCTAAAACTGCAGTCACACATACACACACATTGTTTATCATATCCAAAGAACACAACAAGGACAGAAGCTGGCCTGATCATGCCACTCAAAACTGGCCAATTATACTCTGACAAGTGTGAATACAACTTCTGTGAGATAAAGCTGAATATAAATATGACATGTTCCCGGATAACGGGGCTCGGCCTGACGGATTTCCTGCGGGAGCTCTGGCACTCCGAGTCCAGCGCTGCAATATACTCTACTTGTGACCACTAATAAATACTGTTTTAATAAACCATTTCTCCAGCTTATTCTTGGGCTTCCAATGAAAAAATCGGGCTAACAATTGGTGCCGTGACCCGGATTGGCTGACTCTGAGACCGTGTCCGATCGAGAACTTCCAGAGCTGGTTGGAGGGGACCCTTCTTCAGACAATTCAAGGCGCCTAAAACACAAGGTGAGCAGAAAACCTCTTGTATCAGGATATGTGAAATTTCTGCACATTGGTCATTCTAAACTAAATTGTCTGAATTAGGATGTCCTCCGATCACTAAATCAAAAGCACAAAATTTGTGTCTACAGGTTTACTAGGTGGTCACATGTAAAGTATAAACACATAGTCTCACATAGGGAGAGTCATATGTGTCCTAGTTTAGTACAATTTGGCCAAATAAAAGACGGGGGTCTGTTAGTCCGCAATTGGCGGCGCGAGTAATGTCTGTGCAATTGGCACTTGGACCGTAAAATCCACAATCGGCGGTGGGTCTACATTACTGCACAACAGGCGACGTGAGTAATTTCTGTGCACAAGGGCGCTTAGACCTTTATCTGCAATCGGCGGTGGGTCTTTATTACTTCACAATAGGCAGAGTAAGTAATCTTTGTGCAATTGGCACTTGGACTGTAAAATCTGCAATCGGCGGTGTGTCTGTTATTAGTACGCATTTGGTGCTTGGACTGTAAAATCCACAATCGGCGGTATGTCTGTTTTTTTGTTTTTTTTTTCTCTTCCACAAGCGGCGGTGGTTCTGCAGTTGTTGTGAACAGGCGATACACTAAGTGTTTATCTCTGCATAAGGACACAGGGCTAAGTTGGTTATTTTTCATGAAAATGTGGGGTGGTTTGCTATTTGGTTGATATTTTACTGTGTTAGTGGAAGTGTATCTAGCAATAGAGACTGCTGGAGAATTCCTACACTGACACAGATCTAAAGTAGTTCTGTAAAAGGGGGCATTGGACTAGAAAATAAAGGGGAATTTAGTTAGGGTGTTACAGAGTTTGGTGAATTAAAACGAGTGAAGAGACTGGGAGAGCCCCAGGCGATCAAGCGCACAGAGTAAAAGATTCTGTGTAGAAGCTTCTTGGTCAGGTCCAACACTCGGGCATTGCACCATTCACCCATTCTGATTAACACGTGAAATACCTGAATATGTCACAAACCTTTGTTGATAAGTGGAAAACATGTAAACCCGGCTCATTGGGGTCGGTATTATTTGAGACGTTGACGAGATGGCAGAAAAAAGTTCCAAGAGAAGACGAAAAAAGAGAGACAGATAGATTTGTAAATTGGACGAGAGAAATGCAAGGGAAAGGAATGTTTGGAGGGTTTGAAAGTGCGCCACCGCAACTGAGTGATTTCTCTATGTTTTCAAAACAAGCAACAGGCAGTAGGAATCAAGCAACAGCAAAGCTAAAAGAGGCAGGTTTATTGCAGAGAGCAAGGGCAGAAAAAGACGGAAAAAAAAGCAGTAACATTTCTTGCAGACTGTCAGTATTTTTTTTGGAGAAGTTAAATTCTCTATTCAGACGCAGTCCTCTGCACCTCTACCACAGCACGTGCCAGACACAACGTCATCTTTTCCAGGGACACATCCTACTACACTAGCAGATAAGACACATCTTCCTAACATCACACTCAATAACAGAAGCATGCCATTTAGCAAAATAAAAAAATGACCATTTATACAGATTCAGCATAAACAGCTTAGGCTGTACATGTGGACATGTGTAATTGGAAAAGAAAAGGTTAGATATCCTTAGCTTTGTCATAAATGCTCTCACCCTAAGATTATCTCATCCCAACCCTGCTTCCTTCTTCCCCCATTCAGCCCTGAGAGTGAGGACAGATTCTGATTGATCATGGGCCTGTACTTAAAGAGTACCAGAGTTACATATAGTTATTTAGTAAAAAAATTTACAATGATAATGGAAGTTTTTACTAGAGCATTTATCATCAATTCAATAATTAATTTATTTTCAAATAAATTTGAATGGGAGAAATACCACATTGAATGGACAATCTGAAAACCGCTTTTCAATGCAAGTATTACAGTGAAGAGATAAGAAGCAATACAATGTCCAAAATAAATCCAGGAAGAACAGACTGTTTAAAACTAAACATTAGAACCAGTTTGTTGTTGAATTAAGATTTAACAGCTCTCTTAAAAAGTCAGTCAAACAAACATAGCATTTAAATCTTTGATCCTTTAATTGAAAAACTGCCTGAACAAAAGATGTTCTACAAATTGAGACTTTATGATTTCCACCTGAAGCAGGTCTGAGACCGGACAGTCAGACCATATGACATATTAGAAAATATCGGGATTTAACAGCAAGGTCAGGCAGATAGGTGTCAGACAGTTTCTTACCATCTTAAAGCATTAAAGGTTAGCCTTTATTGTGTTAGAGATCACAGTAACATGACTTAAAATTTAGCTGATCTAAATACTTCTCCTCTGCTTATTTTCACCAATTCTGAGTTAATATTTATCATCAGTATTTATAATTGATCTCATTAAACCATTTAACTATTTAACTGCAGCAGATCTATGAATCAATGGATCTGTTATCTTAACAGAGCAGCAACGTGCTTTATATAAAGGTTTAAAGTGAGTTAGATTATTAGGAAATTAACAAAAACACGGCAATAAAAGGCACAACGAGAGTCAGATATCACCAATGAGTTTCTTGAAGAAGAAACCTCTAAAAGAAATTTAAAGACAGCTGCAGTAAGTCTGAGTCATAACAAGTCAAGTCAAGGTTTGTTTTCATGGCACATTTAAAAACAGCCACAGCAACCAGAGAGCTGTACAGCTGAACACTATATTAATACTATTAGCAAATTCTAACCCTGCAGATAAATATGAATTAATCTAACAATAAACATTGAATAATTTAGTGAAATAAAAACAGTGTTTACAGTTAAAAACATGCCTCTAAACCAGACATGTGTCACTGGAAAAGGAAAGGCTTTGTGACCTCAGCAGGCACCCCGGTTAAACACTTGAATCAATTACTCGAACTATATTATGCCATACTTGAACCAAAACAAGTTGCTAGAGTCGAGTGCAGAGGACATCAAAAGGGAGATGGGAGAGTAGCGAGAGGCAACAATGCGGCAGATAAGGCAGCAAAAACAAAAGCAGGGTATACTGCATTTAACCAGATGTCTCAGAAAACATTGGAGGAAAAATCACAACGAGAATTATTTTTAGAAAACATTAAAGAACTTCACAAAGCAGCGGCACCATCTGAAAAGCAAGCATGGAATGAAAAAAAAAAGATTCCACAGGACGCTGCTGGAATCATAAAGGCAAAATAGTAGCTCCAACGAGACTACTAAATTTGCTATGTCAAGAAGCACACAGTAGAGCTCACTGTGCTAGCTCAAAAGTAACAGCGCTCATTTCACAACACTGGTGGCACCCCCACCTAAAAGACACAATAAAATATTTTGTGCAATCTTGTGAAATTTGCAAGCTGTTCAATCTCAAAGCAGGACTAGGTAGTTTCCCAGTACCTGATGCCCCTTGGAAACAGATAGTAATTGAGTTTCCTGACATGGGAGCAGCGAACAGGACTGAAGGTAAACTATTTCTTCTAGTGTGTGTAGCTCCCTTTTCTAGATGGATAGAAGCCACACCTACTAAAACCGAAAAAGGAAAATAAGTCATTAAATGGCTTACAAGAGACATAGCATTTAAATCTTTGATCCTTTAATTGAAAAACTGCCTGAACAAAAGATGTTCTACAAATTGAGACTTTATGATTTCCACCTGAAGCAGGTCTGAGACCGGACAGTCAGACCATATGACATATTAGAAAATATCGGGATTTAACAGCAAGGTCAGGCAGATAGGTGTCAGACAGTTTCTTACCATCTTAAAGCATTAAAGGTTAGCCTTTATTGTGTTAGAGATCACAGTAACATGACTTAAAATTTAGCTGATCTAAATACTTCTCCTCTGCTTATTTTCACCAATTCTGAGTTAATATTTATAATCAGTATTTATAATTGATCTCATTAAACCATTTAACTATTTAACTGCAGCAGATCTATGAATCAATGGATCTGTTATCTTAACAGAGCAGCAATGTGCTCTATATAAAGGTTTAAAGTGAGTTAGATTATTAGGAAATTAACAAAAACACGGCAATAAAAGGCACAACGAGAGTCAGTTATCACCAATGAGTTTCTTGAAGAAGAAAACTCTAAAAGAAATTTAAAGACAGCTGCAGTAAGTCTGAGTCATAACAAGTCAAGTCAAGTCAAGGTTTGTTTTCATGGCACATTTAAAAACAGCCACAACAACCAGAGAGCTGTACAGCTGAACACTATATTAATACTATTAGCAAATTCTAACCCTGCAGATAAATATTAATTAATCTAACAATAAACATTGAATAAATTAGTGAAATAAAAACAGTGTTTACAGTTAAAGACATGCCTCTAAACCAGACATGTGTCACTGGAAAAGGAAAGGCTTTGTGACCTCAGCAGGCACCCCGGTTAAACACTTGAATCAATTACTCGAACTATATTATGCCATACTTGAACCAAAACAAGTTGCTAGTGTCGAGTGCAGAGGACATCAAAAGGGAGATGGGAGAGTAGCTAGAGGCAACAATGCGGCAGATAAGGCAGCAAAAACAAAAGCAGGGTATACTGCATTTAACCAGATGTCTCAGAAAACATTGTCAGATATCACCAATGAGTTTCTTGAAGAAGAAACCTCTAAAAGAAATTTAAAGACAGCTGCAGTAAGTCTGAGTCATAACAAGTCAAGTCAAGGTTTGTTTTCATGGCACATTTAAAAACAGCCACAACAACCAGAGAGCTGTACAGCTGAACACTATATTAATACTATTAGCAAATTCTAACCCTGCAGATAAATATTAATTAATCTAACAATAAACATTGAATAAATTAGTGAAATAAAAACAGTGTTTACAGTTAAAGACATGCCTCTAAACCAGACATGTGTCACTGGAAAAGGAAAGGCTTTGTGACCTCAGCAGGCACCCCGGTTAAACACTTGAATCAATTACTCGAACTATATTATGCCATACTTGAACCAAAACAAGTTGCTAGTGTCGAGTGCAGAGGACATCAAAAAGGAGATGGGAGAGTAGCTAGAGGCAACAATGCGGCAGATAAGGCAGCAAAAACAAAAGCAGGGTATACTGCATTTAACCAGATGTCTCAGAAAACATTGGAGGAAAATCACAACGAAAATTATGTTTAGAAAACATTAAAGAACTTCACAAAGCAGCGGCACCATCTGAAAAGCAAGCATGGAACGAAAAAAAAAAGATTCCACAGGACGCTGCTGGAATCATAAAGGCAAAATAGTAGCTCCAACTGGACTACTAAATTTGCTATGTCAAGAAGCACACAGTAGAGCTCACTGTGCTAGCTCAAAAGTAACAGCGCTCATTTCACAACACTGGTGGCACCCCCACCTAAAAGACACAATAAAATATTTTGTGCAATCTTGTGAAATTTGCAAGCTGTTCAATCTCAAAGCAGGACTAGGTAGTTTCCCAGTACCTGATGCCCCTTGGAAACAGATAGTAATTGAGTTTACTGACATGGGAGCAGCGAACAGGACTGAAGGTAAACTATTTATTCTAGTGTGTGTAGCTCCCTTTTCTAGATGGATAGAAGCCACACCTACTAAAACCGAAAAAGGAAAAGAAGTCATTAAATGGCTTACAAGAGACATAGCATTTAAATCTTTGATCCTTTAATTGAAAAACTGCCTGAACAAAAGATGTTCTACAAATTGAGACTTTATGATTTCCACCTGAAGCAGGTCTGAGACCGTACAGTCAGACCATATGACATATTAGAAAATATCGGGATTTAACAGACTATGGTTCTCAGCCGGAAAAGGGTGGAATGCGCTCTCCGGGTCGGGAATGAGATCCTTCCCCAAGTGGAGGAGTTCAAGTATCTCGGGGTCTTGTTCACGAGTGAGGGACGAATGGAGCGGGAGATTGACGGGCGGATCGGTGCGGCGTCTGCAGTGTTGCGGGCTCTGCACCGACCCGTCGTTGTGAAGAGGGAGCTGAGCCAGAAGGCGAAGCTCTCTACTTACTGGTCAATCTACGTTCCCATCCTCACCTATGGTCACGAGTTGTGGGTAGTGACCGAAAGAACAAGATCGCGAATACAAGCGGCCGAAATGGGTTTCCTCCGCAGGGTGTCTGGGCTCTCCCTTAGAGATAGGGTGAGAAGCTCAGTCATCCGGGAGGGGCTCGGAGTAGAACCGCTGCTCCTCCGCATTGAGAGGAGTCAGATGAGGTGGCTCGGGCATCTGGTTAGGATGCCCCCTGGGCGCCTCCCCGGGGAGGTGTTCCGGGCACGTCCCACTGGGAGGAGACCCCGGGGAAGACCCAGGACACGCTGGAGAGACTATGTCTCTCGGCTGGCCTGGGAACGCCTCGGGGTCCCCCCGGAAGAGCTGGAGGAAGTGGCCGGGGACAGAGACGTCTGGGTTTCTCTGCTCAAGCTGCTGCCCCCGCGACCCGACCCCCGGATAAGCGGCAGATGATGGATGGATGGATGGGATTTAACAGCAAGGTCAGGCAGATAGGTGTCAGACAGTTTCTTACCATCTTAAAGCATTAAAGGTTAGCCTTTATTGTGTTAGAGATCACAGTAACATGACTTAAAATTTAGCTGATCTAAATACTTCTCCTCTGCTTATTTTCACCAATTCTGAGTTAATATTTATCATCAGTATTTATAATTGATCTCATTAAACCATTTAACTATTTAACTGCAGCAGATCTATGAATCAATGGATCTGTTATCTTAACAGAGCAGCAACGTGCTTTATATAAAGGTTTAAAGTGAGTTAGATTATTAGGAAATTAACAAAAACACGGCAATAAAAGGCACAACGAGAGTCAGATATCACCAATGAGTTTCTTGAAGAAGAAACCTCTAAAAGAAATTTAAAGACAGCTGCAGTAAGTCTGAGTCATAACAAGTCAAGTCAAGTCAGCTGAACACTATATTAATACTATTAGCAAATTCTAACCCTGCAGATAAATATGAATAATCTAACAATAAACATTGAATAAATTAGTGAAATAAAAACAGTGTTTACAGTTAAAGACATGCCTCTAAACCAGACATGTGTCACTGGAAAAGGAAAGGCTTTGTGACCTCAGCAGGCACCCCGGTTAAACACTTGAATCAATTACTCGAACTATATTATGCCATACTTGAACCAAAACAAGTTGCTAGAGTCGAGTATAATTGGCTTTGTTCTTAGAAATTATAAATTCATTTTCTGTATTTTACTAAATAACCTATGTTCCTAGCTGGTACTTTTCCACTCTGCTCATACTGCACAACAGATGACCTTAAATGGTCCAAGACCTTAGAATGACATAAACAACTGGGTCAGACAAAACATCTCTATTAGGGCAGATAGGTCTGGTACATTAGACACCTAAAACAGCACTCACACATACACACACATTGTTTATCACATCCAAAGAACACAACAAGGACAGCAGCTGGCCTGATCATGCCACTCAAAACTGGCCAATTATACTCTGACAAGAAATATGACATGTTTCCGGATAACGGGGCTCGGCCTGACGGATTTCCTGCGGGAGCTCTGGCACTCCGAGTCCAGCGCTGCAATATACTCTACTTGTGACCACTAATAAATACTTTTTTAATAAACGATTTCTCCAGCTTATTCTTGGGCTTCCAATGAAAAAATCGGGCTAACAACACTGTGAGGACCATGTGTGCTGAGTTCATTTCCATGTTGATGTTGTCTAAGTCACCCAGTATGCACAGTGTGGGGCATGCAGGAATGCTACACTTTAGCCATGTTGAAAGGTCCGTACAGACTTCAAACCAGAACTTCTGGACAGGCGCACAAAACCACAAAGCGTGTGCATAATCATCAGGTGAGTTATCTGTGCAATGTGAGCAGATGTTTGAGTGTGTTAGACCCATCCTGAACATCCTTTGTCCTGTATAGTGTGTTCTATGAAGAATTTTGTATTGTATAAGCTGTAAATTAGGATTTCGAGTCATTCTAAAGGTGTTCAAACATGTTTGTGGCCAGAAGCTATGACTAGAACTAATATATAAATCTCATGAGGATGGTAGAGACATTGTGTCATCTATCTTAGATAATAATTTATATATTTTTGATAGTAGTTTTGGGATGCAGATGCTTAGAAACTCTGCTACCCTAATCGGGAGTTGTAAGTCTGGTTGGTGGAAGATATATTTCTTTGTTATTATAGACTTAAGTTGTTGATATTCTAGGAAATTATTGCTGCCTATCTCATGTTGTGATATGAGCTCATCAAATGAAATAAATGTTCCATTTTGGATTATATGTTCCATATGTTTGATTTCTTTGATCTTCCACAGAGTAAAGTTTAGCATTTTTTTGTTTTGCAGGATGTCAGGATTGTTCCAGATGGGTGTAAGCTTACACGGGACATATGAAGACTTTGTTATTTTAAGAAATTCCCACCATCAATGGTGCATCTATTGGGCTAGGTGCAAACTATGTTTTATATATACTGTAACCTATTGGCTAAGGAATAGTGCTGAAAATGAGGTAAATCTAATCCACCACTTTCCTTGGTTTTCTGTAGCGTTTTTAAACTAATACGTGGTGGTTTGTTTTTCCACAGAAATTTGGAGATGCATGAATCTAGTGACTTAAACCAAGTAGCAGATGGTTTTATGGGGATCATTGAGAACAAATAGTTAACTTTTGATAGTATCATCATTTTAATGGTTGTAACTCTCCCCATAAGTGATATAGGTAAGGACTTCCAACGAGAGAGATCGTCCTCTACTGTCTTTAATAATTGCACATAATTTAGCTTTGTTAGCTCTGAGAGCCTGGAGGAAATGTTTATGCCTAAATATCTAATATTTCCTGACTGTAAAGTGATCGCAGGTATATTCTGGACCCTACAGTTAATGGGCATAACTGTGGTCTTAGACCAATTGATAGAGTAGTCAGAAAGTGCTGAGTATTTATTTATGAGTGTGATCGTGTGAGTGAGAGACGTCTGTGAGTTCTGGAGGAAAAGTAATACATCATCAGCATAAAGACTTATTTTATGCTCAATATTTTGGGGTTGGATGCCTTTAATATTTCTATCTTGTCTGATAGCAGCTGCTAAAGGTTCGATGAAAATAGCAAAAAGTGAGGGAGAAAGTGGGCAACCCTGTCTTGTACCTCTCTGCAGACTGAAGCTTGGAGAAGTTTGATCATTAGTCCTGACACTTGCATTTGGGGAGCTATATAATATCCTTATCCAGTTGATGAAGTGTGACCCAAACCCGAATTTGTTTAATGCTGCAAATAAAAATGTCCAGTTCACTCGATCAAATACTTTTTCTGCATCTAGAGAGACTATTGTGGTTTCCAGGTTGTTGACGGTAGAATAGTCTATGATCTATGAAACTGATCTATGTTACTGTCTGATGGATCATTTTGTGATGAATATAAGGTTTTATAGAAGTCCCTAAAAGCATTGTTGATTTCATGGGTGACATTTCCTTTTCAGTCTTGGTGGAATGAACTCTTCAAATCAGCTTTTCATTCAGTTGGGGTGGAGCGCTTAGCTTCGCCGTCCACCCTTTTGTACACATGTGGATAAAAGAGAGTGATGCGAGTCCCTCTTTGTGATTCTGCCATCTGCGGAAGTATTGTTAGGAATAAAGGAACAGGATAAAGTTCCAAACATTTTAATTGTTCAGCAATGCCTTGTAGATGTAATTTATCCAATAAACATTTTTTTTTATTGTTGCCCACCAGAAAAGAAAAGATTCAAAGTCTGTAGTTACTTGATTTCTAGCTTTAAATTCATCTGGGACTCAGAATTCCAATGCTATCCAGGTACACTCTGTTGTCAAATGAACCTCCAGACACAGTTAAATGCTTGAGACATTGCAGCTTCTCACCCAAGGCCTTAAAGTCCCCCTCAGGGAACAGACGGAAAGGCATCAGTAGTTGGGCTATTGTGCAGCTGCCAGTTAGGCAGAAGGACGGACCTCAGTTTCATATCCTCACACAGCCACCAGAGGTCTGCTCTCATGGAAGTTTGGTTCCGAAACCAAGATGCTGAGTAGTTACCTGCGTCCTGAGTGACAATAGATGGATTCTTGACAATTATGTGACATGAGTGTACCCACATTCTTACCTGTACCCCTGTGGATGAAACATATATAAATTACCCGTATAAGCCAACGCTGAGGGCAGTTGTCTATTTTCTTAACTGCTGGGAACAACAAAGAGAGAGTTTTACATTGCTCTGTGTTAGGTACAAAAGATTCATTATGCAATTGTAATGCAATTGTAATGCTTCATTTCTAAATTTATATTCTGGCTTTAGCACATTCAATACAATTAGATTGGATATTTTGTCAATCTGTATACATTCTAACAAAATTCCAACTGATACACAGGCGATTCTTCAGAAATCTTGTATTAACATACATTTCACATATGTACTTTTCAGAATACACATGGGCTTTTTGGTTGTCTTTACATAAAATAATTGAGCATAAGTCAATGTCAGCCACCCCATCTATTCCTGCAACAAAAAAATAGGTTGACAAGTTGTCTGTTGGACCTGAGGGACCTCCTATCTCTGTGGTCAGTCTGTGTCCGTGTGATTCATTGTAGTGCATTATCTTTTAGTTTTTTATTAATCTGTGCTTAATCCCATAGAATTAGGAATACGATAATAAGAATAATGATTAACAATACACAACTGGTTCCTTTTAACCTACAAATCCTGGTAATTTAAATGGATGCCACGGCTGCTGTCTGTCTATCCCTGTCTTATTTTAGCCACACCCTATGTTCTCGTTTTAGCCGTTGTTTTCTTCACTGAGGTTGAGACGAACCCCCTCCTGTTGAGAGAATTCCCCTTTGTAGTCAGACTTATGCCTCAGAGAACGGTGGTGGGTAACTAATCTTTCCCTACTTCTGCAGGTCGTGGCCTTACTAGTTTACAATGTGATAAGTGCATCCAGGATATATTAGTTTAGCTGCTGTGGTTTCTGTAAGCAGTACCTGATATGGACCTTCCCACCTTGGGCTGGAGCAGTTATCTTTCTTTATCACTTTGATGAGGATCCAGTCTCCAGGTTTTAGAGATTCCTCCAAAGGGTCACCTGGAACAGACACTAGACAGAAGAGATCTCTCTACTTGTTAACATTTTAACCATGTATCCTGCTAAGGTTTCTTCTCTTTCTTCATCATGTCCGGTGAATAGTTTTAACTGTGGTTGTAAAAATGGTCATACATTATACATTATCTCAAATGGAGTTAATCCTGTGCTAGTTAGAGTAATATGCATGTTTAGGACTACTAGTGGTAAACAGTAAACCCAATTCTTCCCAGTCTCTTCAGTCTTGACCTAATTATTCAATTGTGTCTTTCCAGCAAACCTGCTGATTGTGGATGATATGCAGAGTGGTTTCTGAGATCCTTTTTTGCTTTTAAGTTCTTCGCCATCAGGAAGATAATATTGTTTACAAAGTGCGTCCCTGTTATCACTGTAGATTTTTTCAGGAATTCCAAATCTAGGTAATATTTAATTCACCAGTGTTGAGGGTACATCTGCCTGTGCATTTGGAAATACTTCACTTCATTTGGTAAAACATCACTAATCACCAGGGAGACCCCTTTATTTAATTCAATGAAATCCATACAAACGTGTTGAAAAGGGTCCTCCGGCCTCGGGAACTGTCCTCGTCCCGGTCCTAGGCCATATGTATGGATCATATTTGCACATATTTGACATGTTAGACAAAAATTCTTTATTATCATATTATGATATTATGATTTTATTATAAATAAAACCATACACTGCAAAAACCTTGTTCATTATTGCTACCAGCCCTCCTGTAGAGACATGCCGTGCTCCATGGCTCGATACTGAAGCATATTTAAACAAACTCTTTGGCAGTATAAGTTCTACATTTCATAGTAAATGGCACCTTTATTCTTCCAGATCTGTCCTTGTAAGTGTACATTTGGTTTTGCATCCATGGTCCAATTTAATGGACTAGTATATGCATCCAGTTTCTCAGAATACTCTATTCCTGGATCCACCTCCTCCCAATCTGAGGCTTCTTCACATGCAGTCACAAACACACCTAAACGCCTCCAGTGGTCATCTGTGGGTTTGGAGAGTGACATATGGATGCATTCCATGATCTTAAAAACTTTCTCATGCTGTGGGAGAGTAAGCAGCTGACTGCACAACAACCCTCTTTATTCCAGTATAAGTGTTTTAACTTCAGCACGTTTTAACTTTCTCATTTGTTTAAAAAATTAAATATGTCCTCCCCTTGAGTATATTTGTAATACACAGTACAGTGTACTTCATGTGGTGACCTGAGGGTGAGCTTTCCTGAGACGTGTTCTTTTGCCTTCTTAAGGAGAGGAAGCGTGATAGCGCTGGGGCCTGTAGACACAAGATCCAAACTATACCAGTATGAAGGTGGTCTCATGCTGAATCATTGTTTGAGCGGACTTCATTCGAACTACAGTTAACCCTTTTTCTTCTGGAACTATTCTTAGCTTCAATAAATGGAGTAAATCCCTTCCCAGTAAGTTACAGGGACACAGAGTGGACAAGACAACTTGACAATCAGCACTTACTCCACTCCGTGTATCTGTTACTGTCAAGAGTTTTGATAAACGCTCAGGATGGCTCTTACCATTTGCTGATTTGACACAAATAATTTCTTTGGATTCCTCAACTCCCGAAATGTCATCAGGATGGATTACAGTTCGTTTTGCACCTGTGTCGCATAGAAAAGTTACCTCCGTCCCGGAAACATTCAATCTAATCTCAGGTTTGATGTCATACTATAAGATAAGTTCAATTCCCTCTAAGTTTAACACTTTTTCTGGCTTTTCTGCTTCTATCCTGGTTACAGCTCCTGTTTTTTTCTTATCTAGTCATAACTGACTCCCAAAATCTTCCTCTATCTTACTCTTGCTCCTGCAGTCGCCCAATGCCCCCTCCTTCCACACAGCCGACATGTATCTCCTCCTGCTCTGTCTCTCCTTCTCTGTCACTGCTCCTGTTGTGATCTGTGTTTTTGCTTTCCCTCATCACCTAAATAGTTGCTTCTCTCCCTTCCAACAAAAAGTTTAGTCCTTTCTTCCTTTTCTTTTTGTTGTTAGAGTGCTCCTCTGCTTTCCCTCTTTATTCCATTGCTGTGCAAACACATTAAGATGACTGTTTATTGTCATGTTACAAGTCAGACAAAATTACTCTCTGCATTTGACCCATCTAGTTTGGCACCTGTTGAACACACATGCAAAACCTTTCTGTTTAATTTAATTAATATTTATCTGCAGGCTTAGAAACTGCTTATAGTATTAATATATTACTCCATATATTACGCTGATTTATTGCAGCTGTCTTTAAATTTCTCCTTAAGAAAACTATTGTTTGATATCTGACTCACATAGCATATTTCATTGCTGTGTTGGTTTTTAAAAAATATATATTTTATATATAAAATATATATAAATATATTATATATATATATATGTATATATATACTAATACTCTTTTGGTTCCCATTCTGTGAGATAAATGCTTTAATCTCTGATGAATATGATGTCAGTTCCTAAGCTCATAAATTCATAAGTTTTAGGGAAGTTAGTCAATCAGAAGTAATGAAGCATTACTTAACCATAGCATTACTTAACATTAATATGTTAAATTCTCTATTTCCGGCTTATGTTTCTGATACACTTATGATTTTTTTTCAGAAGAGCTAATCTCAAATTTAGAAAATGTTTAAGTTTGGCTTGAAAATCATCTGCACCTGAAAGGTCTGATTGTCTGGTCTCAGACCTGCTTCAGGTGGAAAGTATTTCATTTTTAATACCTTGAACTTTGTCATTAAAGAATATTCCAACTTCATTACCCTTATATGTAGAAATGAGTTCTAAATGCAACCTGGAGGGTTTGTTAATCTGTTTACTGTAGCAAGCAAGACATGAGAGTTGTTACTGCAGTTTTTTTTTTTTTATGATTTCAGAAAAATAACTCTCTCTTCATCTATGCAAAGTCACACGCTGAGTTAGACCAAACATTTCAAGGAAAGCAGTGAGTTCTTTAGCTTGCTTATTATGGGCTACATCCATGTGCACCTTCAAGTCCCCTGTTATGACTAAACAGTCAACAGCAGTGCACACAATTTAAAGAAATTCAGTAAAATCATCAATAAAATCATTCTGCGGTAAGACAAAGTATTTAAGATAATTTTATCTCCATTTTTAAATGACACATGCTCGAATTAAGGACAAAAATAAATGTTTTACCCTCCCCACTCTCGTCTTGTCTTGTTGTTTCATCTCTCAGTTAAACACATAAAATCAAGACTATGAGAGGAAAGTATCAAAAGCATTGTTAGACAGGAAAAAGTCAGAAAGCTGTTGGTATAGAACTTTTCCTAGGACTTTGCCTAAGAATGGCAGGTTTGATATGGAAATGATAAAAATCTCAGCTTGTAAAACATCTTTTGCTCACAGTTTTTCCTGTGAAATGAGTAAAGATTTGAAATGATCTGTTTGTTTGTCTGAGATCTTCTGAACTTTAACTCTTTAAGAGAGCTGCTAAATCTTAATACACAAACTTGTACAAATGTCTAGCTCTAATCCTTGTTGTTCTTTTTTTTGTTGTGCTTTTTTAAACTAGATTTACTTTGTACATTACTTTTGTATTCCCCTTCTCTAGGATTGGGCAATTTTACCATGTTCAATTCTCCCTCAAACCCAAATTTATTTTCTCATCTCTCTAAGTATTCAATATTATCGGGTTTTTTCTGAAACTCCCGGTTAGCTTTAAAACAGATATTTCCCATACTGTCCTCTTGCAGCTAATCAATTTTTGGTGGAGTTATTGTGAGTACTATTGAATGAAACACTACTTCTGTCGCTATGTCACGAGCAACAACCAGATTCCAATGTTCACTTCAACTCAATTAGTCAGTAACACATTTTTCTGTCGTCACCAGCAGCAACATCACACACCAGCAGCTGTTTCACTCTTATACATACATAGCAAATAAAACAACACTGCAGCAAAGAAGGAAAAAAAACAATTTAACAAACAAACAATTCAACAACCAGCCCCTTTAACAAACAAAAAAATTTATTTCACAAACAAACGATTCAACAATCAGGCCATTTAACAAACAAATGATCAGACGTATAACACTAACAAAAACTAACATGGATTTAAAACTTGCGATCTTTCATCGCAAACTCTCTTAAGAAAGATTCTGTTTCTAACACGCGGCACGGAGTTATTTATTGCTGTAGTCTTCTCACACAGACTATGGACTAACCTTTTCTGACTGCATTTTTTTTGTCCTTGGTTAATCCCACCACTACACATGTTTACCAGTTAAAAGGCTAACCTTTTCTGACCGTTTCATTTGTGGGTTATCCAATACAACATACAGTTACCAGTTAAAAGGCTTTTTTCCTTTGCTTCACCTTTTCTGACTGCTATTATGTTTTCATGGGTTAATCCTATACACAGTTACCAGTTAAAAAGCTGACCTTTTCTGACTGCTTCTTTTATGGGTTAATCCAGCACAATTCACACACAGTTACAAGTTAAAAAGATGACCTTTTCTGACCGCTAATTAGGTTTTTATGGGTTAATCCTATACACAGTTACCAGTTAAAAGGATGACCTTTTCTGACTGCTTCTTTTATGGGTTAATCCAACACAACCTACACACGGTTACCAGTTAAAAGGCTTACTTTTTCTGACTGCTTCATTTGTGAGTGATCCAACATAACTTTTACACAGTTACCAGTTAAAAGGCTTCTTTACTAGGTTGCATTCGAAATAGTATATTCTTAGGAAAATAGCAACGACTCAATCTATTTAAAGGCCTCTAGTTTTCCATCAATTGCTAGTTAATTAATAAAAAATTTCCCTAATAATCACACTATTTCCAACCAACAATAGTAATACAAAGGGTTCCTTACCATAAATCCACTGGTAAGTTAAACAACGAAGAATCCAGCGAGTCTGTCCACTGATTCAAAAATAGATCCTGTCACCTTTCCTCCAGCCAGTGGCAGCCGGCCTCTATCAGAAACTGTGCTGAGAGGACTTCAGTTAGGAATCCTGGACTCCCCCGTCTACGGTTTCTGGAAGGTGGAAAGGACTTAGAATCCGGCTCGAAGGACCATTATGTTAGAAAAATTCTCTTAAAATTAGGCTCAGAGTCGCTGGATACGATAAACACAAAACATTTATTTCTTGCAAGATAGAGACAAGTCCGCACCTGTCGGGAAGATCGCTCAGAGTTGTCTCCCGACAAAATGGTGCTCCAGCTATTTATGTTGTTTATGCTTGCTGATCACACAATGTTATGAGAAAAGGCCCTTTTCTCACCATTCATTATTATGGGAAGGAACATTCAATGTTATGGGAAAAGGTGCTTCCCTCCCCATTCCTTGTTATGGGAAGGAACATAAAAGGTGCTTCTCACCAGTTAATATTATGGGAAAGACCAGAAAGTACCAGAGTCAAAACACTTTTGCTTGAATCATAGAAGAGGAAAGATGGAGGGACTCTTCTAAGCTGGTTTCAAGTATAAACTTCTTTATATTACCTTCTATGAGAAAGAACCATACTTGAATTGTCCATACAAAAACCATACAAAATTTGTTTTCTTTTAAGGAGATATTGCCATAAAATGAATTGCTTCACTCAAACCAAGTTAAAACTGCTTTGTCCTTCATATTTGTCCATGCTTAAGCTCGTTTCAAACATAAACTTATTTTTATAACCTTGTATGAGAAAGAACCACACTTATGTTTGAGCAATACACTCCTTATGAGGAGTTATGCACGATTTAGGATTTTGCTGTAAAATCAATTCCTTCACTTAAACCAAGTTAAAACTGCTTTGTCCTTCTTATTTATCCACGTCTACGCTGGTTTCAAGTATAAACTTCTTTATATTACCTTCTATGAGAAATAACCACACTTGTTCTTCTGGAATCCGAAATTCCCTTTATTTTAAGGAGATAGTCAAGATTTCAGATATTGCCATAAAATGAATTGCTTCACTCAAACCAAGTTAAAACTGCTTTGTCCTTCATATTTGTCAATGTTTAAGCTGGTTTCAAACATAAACTTCTTTTTATAACCTTGTATGAGAAAGAACCACACTTATGTTTGAGCAATACACTCCTTATGAGGAGTTATGCACGATTAAGGATTTTGCTGTAAAATTAATTCCTTCACTTAAACCAGGTTAAAACTGCTTTGTCCTTCATATTTGTCAATGTTTAAGCTGGTTTCAAGTATAAACTTCGTTTTATAACCTTGTATGAGAAAGAACCACACTTATGTTTTGAGCAATACACTCCTTATGAGGAGTTATGCACGATTCAGGATTTTGCTGTAAAATGAATTCCTTCACTTTTTTTTCCCTTGTTCTGTTCAGCATTATGGCAGCAGAATTGTGAATACCTTTTATGCCAAACAGATTTCCTTTGCCAAGGGAAGTTTTACAAATGTAAAGCTCCCCTTGATGCCCATTTATTTATTTCTGTTTACAATATATAACATGTGATAGAACTGAATCGGAACGGGGGACAAGGAAAGAAGAAGAGGAAAGAAGAGGAAACAGAACAAAAATAGAAACAAAAACCAGACAACCAGCTGCTACACCTGTAAAAAAACAAAACAGACAATAACCCATGGTCTCTGTTGCGAATCCAGCCTTAGCGCCACCAGGAACACCTGAAAGCAGACAAGCAGAGAACAAACAAACACACAAACAAACAAAAACAAGCACAAGTAGTGGCAATCGCATACAACACAACTGTGGATATAGATGACCTGAGGCGACATGGTAATACATCAACTGCTACTGGACTAATGAATGTGTGTTGTTTGTATGTGTGTGTGTGTGTGTGAGAACATGCGACACCCATGGCACAGGACCTACATGATAACCGTGCTTAGTTATGAGTGTATAAGTGTACACGGCCACAATCCACAGCCCCCCCAAGCAATCAGAAGCAGGCAGAGAGGGCCACAAGACCCAGGCCACCAGCAGGCCCCACGGAGCACAGAACCCAGGATGCCCACCGCAGGGACAACCACGCATACACCCAGTAGACAGCAGAGGAAGCCCCCGGACAGAGCCCCCATAAGCATAGGGCAGAGGCCCCCCGGGAGCCAGGGGCAACAGCCCACCGACCCCACCAGGCCCCAGCCGCCCAGACATGGGCCGTGCACCGGACCCGGGCCCCAGGAGCCCGAGCGCCCCAATACCCCCCGTTAGAGGCCCCACCCAATACCCGGGAGGGCCAAGCGCCCCAGACAGCCACACAGTGGGTCAGCGCCTGCCCAAGCGCCCCTGGCCAAGTGCCCTGGGAGTCAAGACGTGCCCACAGGTGGGTGAAGTCGAGAGCAGTGGGGAGAGGCAACGCCGCCCCCCCATTGGGAGAAGCACAGGCAGGCCAGGCGACAGCAAGTCCCAGATCCAGGCCCAATCATTACCACACATCAACACGTCCTCCCTCCCTCGACTCCACTGGGGTGTAGTGCAGCGGGCACACCAGGGGGCCAGCAGCCCCCCAGCCACCACAGACCCCTAACCAGCAGAACAATTAATTAATCCTCCTGGCCCGTCCCGCCCCAAGCAGCAACAAGGAAGCAGGGGTGTGCGAAGAAGACCCCTCCCCCCATCCTTCTGGCTCTTCAATATTTTCTAATAGTGAGCAATTAAAATTGAGGGGCAGCCAAACTTATAGAACTGGGAGCGCAGCCCTCTGGGCAGCCTACATACCCAAAGAGCCCCGCCCACCAGATGCCACTCAGTGTAACCACCCCCCAAGACCTAATGTGTGTGTGTGAGTGTGTTTGAAAAGTAGTAATGTCTAACACAGGGGCGGGGAACTGCAAAGTGCAACAAAAGGGCACCACCTACGTGGCCCCATCCACTACACACCACCGAACACACACGCCCCCAAAACCCTTCATGTGTGAGTGTGTGCTGTGTACAGGAGCCAGAAGGGAGAGGGGTATGGGGATATACACCGGGGGAGCTACTCTCCCCCAGAGAGGGCAGCCAGGGACTGGCTGCAATAGGCATCCCCGCTACCTGGGAGCCAACACAGGGCAGGAGGGCCTGATGTCCACCAGGCTCGGGGCCTGCAGCGACCATATTCCAGGAGCTACTCTACCCCCAGAAGGTACCCATCCCGCCCCACCCCACTCAACCCAACCCCACCCTGGAGGACCTCTACAAAAAACAAACAAACAACAACAAAAAACAAACAAACAAACCACCCGGTCACACCAGTCGCAGCAGCCCAGGCCTGAGACCCACCATCACCCAAGCGAAAAGCACCGCCCCCCCCCCACCGCACGCCCCAACACCCTGAAAAAAAAACAACCTTCTGCGGACACCTTGGAGCGCCCAGCCCCCAGGGCCCAGGCCCACCACCACCACGCACGCCAGAGCGGCCCGGCCACCCGGCATAGAGCCAGCAGCCACCACCTCAAGGCCCCTAAGGGACCCCGCCCCACACGGCAAGACAGCCCCACCCGCAAGCCCCCAAAACTGCCCTCCAAGCCCGACACACAGTCCCCCCCAGCAATGACCAACCCGGTCCCCACGACCCGAGAGACCACCAGACGCCCGAAGCCACACAGCCCCCCCCCAGCACACACTCAACCGCCCAGAGCGACGGGATAGCAACCCACCACCACTATATGATAAACCTAATCAGTGGGGACCAGAGAGAATGAAATTCAGCCAATTGATGTTGGGAGGCACACATTGTTTCCATGCTAATATAATCTAAAAGAACATTTCTAAACTGGTTAATACACAGATTGTTCTTCGCTTTCCAGTTCATGAGAATAGTTTTCTTTGCGATACATAACACTGTTATAATTGGCTTTGTTCTTAGACATTATAAATTCATATTCTGTATTTTACTAAATAACCTATGTTCCTAGCTGGTACTTTTCCACTCTGCTCATACTGCACAACAGATGACCTTAAATGGTCCAAGACCTTAGAATGACATAAACAACTGGGTCAGACAAAACATCTCTATTAGGGCAGATAGGTCTGGTACATTAGACACCTAAAACTGCAGTCACACATACACACACATTGTTTATCATATCCAAAGAACACAACAAGGACAGAAGCTGGCCTGATCATGCCACTCAAAACTGGCCAATTATACTCTGACAAGTGTGAATACAACTTCTGTGAGATAAAGCTGAATATAAATATGACATGTTCCCGGATAACGGGGCTCGGCCTGACGGATTTCCTGCGGGAGCTCTGGCACTCCGAGTCCAGCGCTGCAATATACTCTACTTGTGACCACTAATAAATACTGTTTTAATAAACCATTTCTCCAGCTTATTCTTGGGCTTCCAATGAAAAAATCGGGCTAACAATTGGTGCCGTGACCCGGATTGGCTGACTCTGAGACCGTGTCCGATCGAGAACTTCCAGAGCTGGTTGGAGGGGACCCTTCTTCAGACAATTCAAGGCGCCTAAAACACAAGGTGAGCAGAAAACCTCTTGTATCAGGATATGTGAAATTTCTGCACATTGGTCATTCTAAACTAAATTGTCTGAATTAGGATGTCCTCCGATCACTAAATCAAAAGCACAAAATTTGTGTCTACAGGTTTACTAGGTGGTCACATGTAAAGTATAAACACATAGTCTCACATAGGGAGAGTCATATGTGTCCTAGTTTAGTACAATTTGGCCAAATAAAAGACGGGGGTCTGTTAGTCCGCAATTGGCGGCGCGAGTAATGTCTGTGCAATTGGCACTTGGACCGTAAAATCCACAATCGGCGGTGGGTCTACATTACTGCACAACAGGCGACGTGAGTAATTTCTGTGCACAAGGGCGCTTAGACCTTTATCTGCAATCGGCGGTGGGTCTTTATTACTTCACAATAGGCAGAGTAAGTAATCTTTGTGCAATTGGCACTTGGACTGTAAAATCTGCAATCGGCGGTGTGTCTGTTATTAGTACGCATTTGGTGCTTGGACTGTAAAATCCACAATCGGCGGTATGTCTGTTTTTTTGTTTTTTTTTTCTCTTCCACAAGCGGCGGTGGTTCTGCAGTTGTTGTGAACAGGCGATACACTAAGTGTTTATCTCTGCATAAGGACACAGGGCTAAGTTGGTTATTTTTCATGAAAATGTGGGGTGGTTTGCTATTTGGTTGATATTTTACTGTGTTAGTGGAAGTGTATCTAGCAATAGAGACTGCTGGAGAATTCCTACACTGACACAGATCTAAAGTAGTTCTGTAAAAGGGGGCATTGGACTAGAAAATAAAGGGGAATTTAGTTAGGGTGTTACAGAGTTTGGTGAATTAAAACGAGTGAAGAGACTGGGAGAGCCCCAGGCGATCAAGCGCACAGAGTAAAAGATTCTGTGTAGAAGCTTCTTGGTCAGGTCCAACACTCGGGCATTGCACCATTCACCCATTCTGATTAACACGTGAAATACCTGAATATGTCACAAACCTTTGTTGATAAGTGGAAAACATGTAAACCCGGCTCATTGGGGTCGGTATTATTTGAGACGTTGACGAGATGGCAGAAAAAAGTTCCAAGAGAAGACGAAAAAAGAGAGACAGATAGATTTGTAAATTGGACGAGAGAAATGCAAGGGAAAGGAATGTTTGGAGGGTTTGAAAGTGCGCCACCGCAACTGAGTGATTTCTCTATGTTTTCAAAACAAGCAACAGGCAGTAGGAATCAAGCAACAGCAAAGCTAAAAGAGGCAGGTTTATTGCAGAGAGCAAGGGCAGAAAAAGACGGAAAAAAAAGCAGTAACATTTCTTGCAGACTGTCAGTATTTTTTTTGGAGAAGTTAAATTCTCTATTCAGACGCAGTCCTCTGCACCTCTACCACAGCACGTGCCAGACACAACGTCATCTTTTCCAGGGACACATCCTACTACACTAGCAGATAAGACACATCTTCCTAACATCACACTCAATAACAGAAGCATGCCATTTAGCAAAATAAAAAAATGACCATTTATACAGATTCAGCATAAACAGCTTAGGCTGTACATGTGGACATGTGTAATTGGAAAAGAAAAGGTTAGATATCCTTAGCTTTGTCATAAATGCTCTCACCCTAAGATTATCTCATCCCAACCCTGCTTCCTTCTTCCCCCATTCAGCCCTGAGAGTGAGGACAGATTCTGATTGATCATGGGCCTGTACTTAAAGAGTACCAGAGTTACATATAGTTATTTAGTAAAAAAATTTACAATGATAATGGAAGTTTTTACTAGAGCATTTATCATCAATTCAATAATTAATTTATTTTCAAATAAATTTGAATGGGAGAAATACCACATTGAATGGACAATCTGAAAACCGCTTTTCAATGCAAGTATTACAGTGAAGAGATAAGAAGCAATACAATGTCCAAAATAAATCCAGGAAGAACAGACTGTTTAAAACTAAACATTAGAACCAGTTTGTTGTTGAATTAAGATTTAACAGCTCTCTTAAAAAGTCAGTCAAACAAACATAGCATTTAAATCTTTGATCCTTTAATTGAAAAACTGCCTGAACAAAAGATGTTCTACAAATTGAGACTTTATGATTTCCACCTGAAGCAGGTCTGAGACCGGACAGTCAGACCATATGACATATTAGAAAATATCGGGATTTAACAGCAAGGTCAGGCAGATAGGTGTCAGACAGTTTCTTACCATCTTAAAGCATTAAAGGTTAGCCTTTATTGTGTTAGAGATCACAGTAACATGACTTAAAATTTAGCTGATCTAAATACTTCTCCTCTGCTTATTTTCACCAATTCTGAGTTAATATTTATCATCAGTATTTATAATTGATCTCATTAAACCATTTAACTATTTAACTGCAGCAGATCTATGAATCAATGGATCTGTTATCTTAACAGAGCAGCAACGTGCTTTATATAAAGGTTTAAAGTGAGTTAGATTATTAGGAAATTAACAAAAACACGGCAATAAAAGGCACAACGAGAGTCAGATATCACCAATGAGTTTCTTGAAGAAGAAACCTCTAAAAGAAATTTAAAGACAGCTGCAGTAAGTCTGAGTCATAACAAGTCAAGTCAAGGTTTGTTTTCATGGCACATTTAAAAACAGCCACAGCAACCAGAGAGCTGTACAGCTGAACACTATATTAATACTATTAGCAAATTCTAACCCTGCAGATAAATATGAATTAATCTAACAATAAACATTGAATAATTTAGTGAAATAAAAACAGTGTTTACAGTTAAAAACATGCCTCTAAACCAGACATGTGTCACTGGAAAAGGAAAGGCTTTGTGACCTCAGCAGGCACCCCGGTTAAACACTTGAATCAATTACTCGAACTATATTATGCCATACTTGAACCAAAACAAGTTGCTAGAGTCGAGTGCAGAGGACATCAAAAGGGAGATGGGAGAGTAGCGAGAGGCAACAATGCGGCAGATAAGGCAGCAAAAACAAAAGCAGGGTATACTGCATTTAACCAGATGTCTCAGAAAACATTGGAGGAAAAATCACAACGAGAATTATTTTTAGAAAACATTAAAGAACTTCACAAAGCAGCGGCACCATCTGAAAAGCAAGCATGGAATGAAAAAAAAAAGATTCCACAGGACGCTGCTGGAATCATAAAGGCAAAATAGTAGCTCCAACGAGACTACTAAATTTGCTATGTCAAGAAGCACACAGTAGAGCTCACTGTGCTAGCTCAAAAGTAACAGCGCTCATTTCACAACACTGGTGGCACCCCCACCTAAAAGACACAATAAAATATTTTGTGCAATCTTGTGAAATTTGCAAGCTGTTCAATCTCAAAGCAGGACTAGGTAGTTTCCCAGTACCTGATGCCCCTTGGAAACAGATAGTAATTGAGTTTCCTGACATGGGAGCAGCGAACAGGACTGAAGGTAAACTATTTCTTCTAGTGTGTGTAGCTCCCTTTTCTAGATGGATAGAAGCCACACCTACTAAAACCGAAAAAGGAAAATAAGTCATTAAATGGCTTACAAGAGACATAGCATTTAAATCTTTGATCCTTTAATTGAAAAACTGCCTGAACAAAAGATGTTCTACAAATTGAGACTTTATGATTTCCACCTGAAGCAGGTCTGAGACCGGACAGTCAGACCATATGACATATTAGAAAATATCGGGATTTAACAGCAAGGTCAGGCAGATAGGTGTCAGACAGTTTCTTACCATCTTAAAGCATTAAAGGTTAGCCTTTATTGTGTTAGAGATCACAGTAACATGACTTAAAATTTAGCTGATCTAAATACTTCTCCTCTGCTTATTTTCACCAATTCTGAGTTAATATTTATAATCAGTATTTATAATTGATCTCATTAAACCATTTAACTATTTAACTGCAGCAGATCTATGAATCAATGGATCTGTTATCTTAACAGAGCAGCAATGTGCTCTATATAAAGGTTTAAAGTGAGTTAGATTATTAGGAAATTAACAAAAACACGGCAATAAAAGGCACAACGAGAGTCAGTTATCACCAATGAGTTTCTTGAAGAAGAAAACTCTAAAAGAAATTTAAAGACAGCTGCAGTAAGTCTGAGTCATAACAAGTCAAGTCAAGTCAAGGTTTGTTTTCATGGCACATTTAAAAACAGCCACAACAACCAGAGAGCTGTACAGCTGAACACTATATTAATACTATTAGCAAATTCTAACCCTGCAGATAAATATTAATTAATCTAACAATAAACATTGAATAAATTAGTGAAATAAAAACAGTGTTTACAGTTAAAGACATGCCTCTAAACCAGACATGTGTCACTGGAAAAGGAAAGGCTTTGTGACCTCAGCAGGCACCCCGGTTAAACACTTGAATCAATTACTCGAACTATATTATGCCATACTTGAACCAAAACAAGTTGCTAGTGTCGAGTGCAGAGGACATCAAAAGGGAGATGGGAGAGTAGCTAGAGGCAACAATGCGGCAGATAAGGCAGCAAAAACAAAAGCAGGGTATACTGCATTTAACCAGATGTCTCAGAAAACATTGTCAGATATCACCAATGAGTTTCTTGAAGAAGAAACCTCTAAAAGAAATTTAAAGACAGCTGCAGTAAGTCTGAGTCATAACAAGTCAAGTCAAGGTTTGTTTTCATGGCACATTTAAAAACAGCCACAACAACCAGAGAGCTGTACAGCTGAACACTATATTAATACTATTAGCAAATTCTAACCCTGCAGATAAATATTAATTAATCTAACAATAAACATTGAATAAATTAGTGAAATAAAAACAGTGTTTACAGTTAAAGACATGCCTCTAAACCAGACATGTGTCACTGGAAAAGGAAAGGCTTTGTGACCTCAGCAGGCACCCCGGTTAAACACTTGAATCAATTACTCGAACTATATTATGCCATACTTGAACCAAAACAAGTTGCTAGTGTCGAGTGCAGAGGACATCAAAAAGGAGATGGGAGAGTAGCTAGAGGCAACAATGCGGCAGATAAGGCAGCAAAAACAAAAGCAGGGTATACTGCATTTAACCAGATGTCTCAGAAAACATTTGAGGAAAAATCACAACGAAAATTATGTTTAGAAAACATTAAAGAACTTCACGAAGCAGCGGCACCATCTGAAAAGCAAGCATGGAACGAAAAAAAAAAGATTCCACAGGACGCTGCTGGAATCATGAAGGCAAAATAGTAGCTCAAACTGGACTACTAAATTTGCTATGTCAAGAAGCACACAGTAGAGCTCACTGTGCTAGCTCAAAAGTAACAGCGCTCATTTCACAACACTGGTGGCACCCCCACCTAAAAGACACAATAAAATATTTTGTGCAATCTTGTGAAATTTGCAAGCTGTTCAATCTCAAAGCAGGACTAGGTAGTTTCCCAGTACCTGATGCCCCTTGGAAACAGATAGTAATTGAGTTTACTGACATGGGAGCAGCGAACAGGACTGAAGGTAAACTATTTCTTCTAGTGTGTGTAGCTCCCTTTTCTAGATGGGTAGAAGCCACACCTACTAAAACCGAAAAAGGAAAAGAAGTCATTAAATGGCTTGCAACAGAAATTATTCCAAGATTTGGGGTACCAGAAGTGATAAGATCAGATAATCGTACTCACTTCTCCAATGAAGAACTAGGAGAAGTGGAAAAATTGTTTGGAATTACACATAAGCTCGGTGCAGTCTCTCACCCAGCTTTACAAGGACTAGTGAAAAGAGCAAATAGAACCATCAAAAAGGCCGAAAAGAAGTCTGTGCAGACACACAGTTAACCTGGGCTGAAGCTCTACGTATTGTGTTAGCCTAAGATTTACTCCAAATGCCACCATGAATGTTGTCATGTTGTCCCACATGAGGTCATGACAGGGAGGAAACACCCTGTCCATTTACAACTGCACCAACAGGCTCACCCCTTGTTGTACTACAGTATGGAAACTTGTGTGAATGTGAAACAACTGAATAACACGGTGATGAGTATATCTCAGCAAGGAATAGGACCAGGAAATTGAACAAACTTAACTGGTCCTCTCCTATATGGACAGGACGCAGAAGCTACAACACATTGTGTAAAGGTATGGTTGACTGAGAATAGACTGAGTAACTGGATCCACAAGGATCACTGTACTCAGGCTCAAGATCCTACCGAAAGAACATTAACTGAGGTCCGGACTAACTTAGGAACCTCACTTCTGACAAAGACTAGACCACGGGGACTAAAACTCTATCAGAGACTGAACGGACCACTGACGATGAAACCAAAGGAAAACACCACTGTGGAGACTAGACTGTAGAACCACAGTAGCAGAAACAATAAAGGTTACAATAACTAATTTTCACACCTCTCCTGTGTGAAAGTCAGACATTAAAAGCTCAAGTTACAAAGAACTACAACAGTAATCTGGACACACCCTCTCTTCCCACCACTCCACACCAGGTGACTAAAAGATCTCTGGAAAATGGCAACAACCCACTTCAATTACAATTTATTGAGAAACAAGATACAAGGTACAATCCGATCTGTGCTCAGTCATGAAATGTTGGTCGAACGAAAAAGATATGAATGGGATGAATAAAATGTTCTGTGAGAACAGTTTTAATCATGTGTTCTGGTTCATTCGAGAATTTACATGGGAGATGACCCAAGTTGTTTAATCTGGTGCAATCAATCAATCAATCAATCAATCAAACTTTATTTTCATAACACTTTTCATAGAAGAAAATGATAGAAGAAAATAAAACAAAGCAGTGAAATCCAAGGCCACATATAGACACACATACACACACACACACACGCACATCTATACGTACACATACACCCACATACATCCACACATACTGGAAGGAAGAAGTAAAGATTAAGTAAAACATAATAAACTGAGGCAGAGCTGCTCGAAGTAAGGTAAAGCACAGAGCTTTGAACTGCACGATTAAAGGCCTAATTCATGTCAAGAAAAAACAAGAATGATCCTGAACAATTTAGCTAACATTCCAAAACTGCTACCAGGAAAAATTTTTTTTTTAAAAATATTACAAAATAATATCAAGAATCCTGGCCCTTAGGTCAAAGCATGCATGCAAGATAACAGTGATCAATAACCAACCAAAGATCTGAACACAAGCACGATGCTGTGGCACTGCTAAGGAAAAATTTAGCAGCACAAGGCCACATGGCTCATCTAAAAAATAAATAAATGAGGAATTGAGACAAATAGAAAAATAGAATAAACCTTTGTCTTTGATTCTAATTTGTATGGAAATATGTTATTGTATCATGTGATGTTATAAGAAACTCTGATGTCACACTGTTGGTACCCCATGAAGTGTTTCTAATTCAAATGGAGCAGAAAAAACTTAATGCTGATCCTGAACTGTCTGTGGATGGCTCAGCATCACGAAACACAGCCACTGGTAAGAATTAAATAGAATTTAGTATGAAGTAACAAGTGAGAATTAAGCAGATCGTGCTGAAATTTTTATCAAAAGCACTCTGAGCTGAATTAAGAGGACAGACAATATTTATCCCAAAAAGGTTAATCAGTTACTCATTGAGAAGAAATGGCTGCTTTCTTGATGCTGTGCTGCTCCCAAAATGAACTCTAACCACAAACATTTCTGTCCTGCAGCAGCAACACAGGAGCAGAAACTGCAGTGGAAGAGTTCAGCAGAACTAACATACGGATGAGACTAAGTCTCATCGGGGGGGTGGAGATACAACAATTAATCATAGTTTACTAACACTTCTCAAGATTTTCCCAAAATTCTGTGAGTCTTTGTCTTCCTTTTGTCTTTTGTTCTATGTTGTCTTGTGTTTTGTCTTTGTCTTGCTGTGTTCTCTAAATGGTTTGAAGTTTTTTCCACAGAAAAGGTTGATGGTACTGGATTTCACATTAATGCTGTACAGCAAGGTACTTATGGGTGAGCAGGTTGGTGAGTCTAAGGTACTGTCCTAAAACATGGTTTCTATCAACTGGCCAGTTGTTTTGTTTTTCATTTCATTTATTTATTTATTTATTTTTCGGTTTATTTATTTGTTTTTGTTTGGGGTTCATATGAAAACTTAATTTGTCGACCAATGAATACTGGGATTGAACCTGTTAAAAGACAATTCCTGAATATAAAACATTGTGAAAATGACATGTTGTGCTGCTCAGTTCTCTCTCCTGCTAACATTCATCCACAGCTTAAATTAACTGCATCTGCAGCAGAACCTCTAAAGGACTCACAGCCAAGTGACTGACAAGACGTCAGTCTGAAATTCTGGGAGGCACGATCATCATGCCATAGGAGAATTTTCCCGGATATCAGCCATCGGGTTTTTCGCTCCTATTCGCTGCGAACAGTGGACGATCCTGATGGTAATGTTAATTGCCTTAAGCACTTTTTGAGTTTCAATATTTTATGAATTGTTGTAGCTTAGTTAATTATTGTTATGTGTTGTAATGGTACTTATGGGTGAGCAGGTTGGTGAGTCTAAGGTACTGTCCTAAAACATGGTTTCTATCAACTGGCCAGTTGTTTTGTTTTTCATTTCATTTATTTATTTATTTATTTTTCGGTTTATTTATTTGTTTTTGTTTGGGGTTCATATGAAAACTTAATTTGTCGACCAATGAATACTGGGATTGAACCTGTTAAAAGACAATTCCTGAATATAAAACATTGTGAAAATGACATGTTGTGCTGCTCAGTTCTCTCTCCTGCTAACATTCATCCACAGCTTAAATTAACTGCATCTGCAGCAGAACCTCTAAAGGACTCACAGCCAAGTGACTGACAAGACGTCAGTCTGAAATTCTGGGAGGCACGATCATCATGCCAAGATAATGGTTGAACAACCATACAACCTTCAACCACTGTCAACAAAATAATCTGAATTATCTCCTTAATTGTCCCAAAGAAAAAGATTAGTTAGAGAAAACGGGTGGTAAAGACCCCTTTGTGGAAGTGAAGTGCTGGTAACCTCTCCTTCCTAGTTAGCTCAGACTGCTGAACTGAGGTTCAGCCAGAAGGACAACCAAACACCAAGCAGTGACAGGATTGGACCACAAGAGACTGAGCTGCACTACACCACTCTGCACAATGTTATCATAAAATTTTCACTCAAAAGAAATTGTTAGTTTTTACACTACATCTATCATTACTCATCTGTTCT